>NC_057797.1:555336688-555936688 GCF_018294505.1 Triticum aestivum | reverse complement strand
ATGGTGTGTCCGAACATCATAACTGCACCCTATTGGATATGATGCATACCATGATGTCTCTTATCGAATTACCACGATAGTTTATGGGTTTGGCATTAAAGACAACCACATTCACTTTTAAATAGGGCACCACGTAATTCCGATGAGATGGCACCGTATGAACTATGGTTTAGAGAAACCTAAGCTGTCATTTCTTAAAAGTTTGGGGTTGCAACGCTTATGTGAAAAAGTTTCAGGTTGATAAGCTCGAACCCAAAGCGGATAAATGCATCTTCATAGGACACCCAAAACAGTTGGGTATACCTCCTGTCTCAGATCCGAAAGCAATAAGGGATTGTTTCTAGAATCGGGTCCTTTCTCGAGGAAAAGTTTCTCTTGAAAGAATTGAGTGGGAGGATGGTGGAGACTTGATGAGGTTATTGAACCGTCTCTTCAACTAGTGTGTGGCAGGGCACAGGAGTTGTTCCTGTGGCACCTACACCAATTGAAGTGGAAGCTTATGATAGTGATCATGAAACTTCAGATCAAGTCACTACCAAACCTCGTGGGATGACAAGGATGCGTACTACTTCAGAGTGGTACGTAATCCTGTCTTGGAAGTCATGTTGCTAGACAACAATGAACCTACGAGCTATGGAGAAGCGATGGTGGGTCTGGATTCCAAAATGGCTCGAGGCCATATAATCCGAGAGACGATCCATATATGAAAACAAAGTGTAGACTTTGGGAGAACTACTTGATGGTCGTAAGGCTGTTAGGTACATATGGATTTTAAAAGGAAGACGGACAATGATGGTAGGTATCACCATTAAGAAAGCTCGACTTGTCGTTAAGATGTTTTCCGACAAGTTCAAGGAGTTGACTATGATGAGACTTTCTCACTCGTAGCGATGCTAAGAGTCTGTTGGAATTATATTAGCAATTACTGCATTATTTGTGAAATCTTGCAGATAGGATGCCAAAAACCATTGTTTCCTCGACGATTTTTTGAGGAAAGGTTGTATGTGATACAACCGGAAGGTTTTGTTAATCCTGAAAGATGCTAATAAGTATGCAAAGCTCCAGCAATCCTTCTAAGGACTGGAGCATCTCGGAGTTGGAATGTATGCTTTGATAAGATGATCAAAGTTTTGGGTGTATACAAAGTTTATGAGAAACTTGTATTTCCAAAGAAGTGAGTGGGAGCACTAAAGAATTTCTGATAAATATATGTTGACATATTGTTGATCAGAAATGACGTAGAATTTCTGGAAAGCATATAGGGTTATTTGGAAAGTATTTTTCAATGGAAAGCCTGGATTAAGCTACTTGAACATTGAGCATCAAGATCTATAAGGATAGATCAAAATTCTTAATGGTACTTTCAAATGAGCACATACCTTGACATGATCTTGAAGGTGTTCAAGATGGACCAGTCAAAGAAGGAGTTCTTGCCTGAGTTGTAAGGTATGAAGTTAAGACTTAAAGCTCGACCACGGCAGAAGAAAGAGGAAGGACGAAGGTTGTCCCCTATGCTTTTGTCATAGGCTCTATACAGTATGCCATGCTGAGTACCGCACCTGATGTGTGCCTTGCCACATATCTGGCAAGAGAGTACAAAGGTAATCTAAGAGTAGATCACCAGATAGCGGTCTAAATTGTCCTTAGAGGAATAAGGATATGTTTCTCGGTTATGGAGGTGATAAAGAGTTCGACGTAAAGAGTTACGTCGATGCAAGCTTAACACCTATCCGGATAGCTCTAAGTAGAGATACCGGATACGTATAATGGAGCAACAATTTAGAATAGCTCCAAGTAGAACAATTATTTGAAATGGCTCCAAATATAGCGTAGTAGCTGCATCTACAAGATGACATAGAGATTTGCGAAGTACATGCGGATCTGAAAGATTCAGACCCGTTGACTATAACATCTCTCAGAAGCATAACATGTTCGAACCCAGAACTCATCGAGTGTTAATCACATGGTAATGTGAACTAGATTATTGACTCTAGTAAACTCTTTGGGTGTTAGTCACATGGGAATGTGACCTTGAGTGTTAATCACATATCGATGTGAACTGGATTATTGACTCTAGTGCAAGTGGGAGACTGTTGGAAATATGCTCTAGAGGCAATAATAAATTAGTTATTATTATATTTCCTTGTTCATGATAATCGTTTATTATCCATGCTAGAATTGTATTGATAGGAAACTCAGATACATGTGTGGATACATAGACAACACCATGTCCCTAGTAAGCCTCTAGTTGACTAGCTCGTTGATCAATAGATGGTTACAGTTTCCTGACCATGGACATTAGATGTCATTGATAACGGGATCACATCATTAGAAGAATGATGTGATGGACAAGACCCAATCCTAAGCCTAGCACAAGATCATGTAGTTCGTATGCTAAAGCTTTTCTAATGTCAAGTATCATTTCCTTAGACCATGAGATTGTGCAACTCCCGGATACCATAGGAATACTTTGGGTGTGCCAAACGTCACAACGTAACTGGGTGACTATAAAGGTACACTACAGGTATCTCCGAAAGTGTCTGTTGGGTTGGCACGAATCGAGACTGGGATTTGTCACTCTATGTAAACAGAGAGGTATCTCTGGGCCCACTCGGTAGGACATCATCATAATGTGCACAATGTGATCAAGGAGTTGATCACGGGATGATGTGTTACAAAACGAGTAAAGAGACTTGCCGGTAACGAGATTGAACAAGGTATCGGGATACCGACGATCGAATCTCGGGCAAGCATCGTACCGCTAGACAAAGGGAATTGTATACGGGATTGATTAAGTCCTTGACATCGTGGTTCGTCCGATGAGATCATCGTGGAACATGTGGGAGCCAACATGGGTATCCAGATCCCGCTGTTGGTTATTGACCGGAGAGTCATCTCGGTCATGTCTGCATGTCTCCCGAACCCGTAGGGTCTACACACTTAAGGTTCGGTGATGCTAGGGTTATAGAGATATTAGTATGCGGTAACCCGAAAGTTGTTCGGAGTCCCGGATGAGATCCCGGACGTCACGAGGAGTTCCGGAATGGTCCGGAGGTAAAGAATTATATATAGGAAGTGCTATTTCGGCCATCGGGACAAGTTTCGGGGTCACCGGTATTGTACCGGGACCACCGGAAGGGTCCCGGGGGTCCACCGGGTGGGGCCACCTGCCCCGGGGGGCCACATGGGCTGTAGGGGGTGCGCCTTGGCCTATATGGGCCAAGGGAACCAGCCCCAAGAGGCCCATGCACCAAGAGAAGAGGGAAAGGAAGAGTCCTAAAGGGGGAAGGCACCTCCGAGGTGCCTTGGGGAGGAGGGACTCCTCCCTTGGCCGCACCCTTCCTTGGAGGAAGGGCCAAGGCTGCGCCCCCCCCCCTCTCCCTTGGCCCTATATATAGTGGGGGAAGGGAGGGCAGCAATACCTAAGCCCTGGCGCCTCCTTCTCCCTCCCATGACACATCTCCCTCCTCCCGCAGCGCTTGGCGAAGCCCTGTTGGAATCCCACTACTTCCACCACCACGCCGTCGTGCTGCTGGATCTCCATCAACCTCTCCTTCCCCCTTGCTGGATCAAGAAGGAGGAGACATCGCTGCTCCGTACGTGTGTTGAACGCGGAGGTGCCGTCCGTTTGGCGCTAGGATCATCGGTGATTTGGATCACGACGAGTACGACTCCATCAACCCCGTTCTCTTGAACGCTTCCGCGCGCGATCTACAAGGGTATGTAGATCCACTCCTCCCTCGTTGCTAGATGACTCCATAGATAGATCTTGGTGACACGTAGGAAAATTTTGAATTTATGCTACGTTACCCAACAAGAACAGCACCCAAGCACCGGTCCACCCACATATCAAAGTATCGAACGCGAATCATCCGCAACTACTACTGCTGCTGCTGCTGCTGCTATTGCTGCTACTGCTACTGCTACTGCTACTGCTACTGCTACTGCTACTACTACCACTACTACCACTACTACCACTACGACCACCACTACCACTACTACCACTACCACTACTACCACTAGCACTACCACTACTACTACTACTACTACTACTACTACTACTACTACTACTACTACTACTACTACTACTACCACTACTACCACCACCACTACTACTAGTACTACTACTACTACCACCACCACTACTACTAGTACTACTACTACTACTACTACTACTACTACTACTACTACTACTACTACTACTACTACTACTACTACTACTACTAAACAACTTAATAGTTTTCCGGTGATGCGCGCGCGCTAAATCAACTTAACCAAATCAATCTTTAAATTAACAATCAAGAGCACTGACTTCGTGTTGGAAATATGCCCTAGAGGCAATAATAAAATGGTTATTATTATATTTCCTTGTTCATGATAATTGTCTATTCTTCATGCTATAATTGTGTTATCCAGAAATCATAATACATGTGTGAATACATAGACCACAACACGTCCCTAGTGAGCCTCTAGTTGACTAGCTCGTTGATCAAAAGATAGTCATGGTTTCCTGACTATGGACATTGGATGTCATTGATAATGGGATCACATCATTAGGAGAATGATGTGATGGACAAGACCCAATCCTAAGCATAGCTTAAAGATCGTGTAGTTCATTTGCTATAGCTTTTCCAAATGTCAAGTATCATTTCCTTAGACCATGAGATTGTGCAACTCCCGAATACCGTAGGAGTGCTTTGGGTGTGCCAAACGTCACAACGTAACTGGGTAACTATAAAGGTGCACTACGGGTATCTCCGAAAGTGTCTGTTGGGTTGGCACGAATCGAGACTGGGATTTGTCACTCCGTATGACAGAGAGGTATCTCTGGGCCCACTCGGTAATGCATCATCATAATGAGCTCAATGTGACCAAGTGGTTGATCACGGGATCATGCATTACGGTACGAGTAAAGTGACTTGCCAGCAACGAGATTGAACGAGGTACTGGGATACTGACGATCGAGTCTCGGGCAAGTAATGTACCGATTGACAAAGGGAATTGTATACGAGATTGATTGAATCCTCGACATCGTGGTTCATCCAATGAGATCATCGAGGATCATGTGGGAGCCAACATGGGTATCCAGATCCCACTATTGGTTATTGATCGGAGAGTCGTCTCGGTCATGTTTGCGTGTCTCCCGAACTCGTAGGGTCTTCACACTTAAGGTTCAGTGACGCTAGGGTTGTTGAGATATTAGTATATGGTAACCTGAAAGTTGTTCAGAGTCCCGGATAAGATCCCGGACGTCACGAGGAGTTCCGGAATGGTCCGGAGGTGAAGATTTATATATAGGAAGTCAAGTTTCGGCCATCGGGAAAGTTTCGGGGGTAATCGGTATTGTACCGGGACCACCGGAAGGGTCCCGGGGGTCCACCAGGTGGGGCCACCTATCCCAGAGGGCCCCATGGGCTGAAGTGGGAGGGGAACCAGCCCCTAGTGGGCTGGTGCGCCCCCCATGCCCCCCCCCCCCTGCGCCTCCCTTGGCCGCCGCCCCCCTTGGAGATCCCATCTCCTAGGGCCGGCGCCCCCTCCCTAGGGGTCCTATATATAGTGGGGGGAGGGAGGGCAGCCGCACCCTAGCCCCTGGCGCCTCCCTCTCCCTCCCGTGACACCTCTCCCTCTCCCTAAGCTTGGCGAAGCCCTGCCGAGATCGTCGTTGCTTCCACCACCACGCCGTCGTGCTACTGGATCTCCATCAACCTCTCCTTCCCCCTTTCTGGATCAAGTTGGAGGAGACATCTTCCCAACCGTACATGTGTTGAACGCAGAGGTGCCGTCCGTTCGGCGCTAGGTCATCGGTGATTTGGATCACGACAAGTACGACTCCATCAACCCCGTTCTCTTGAACGCTTCCGCTCGCGATCTACAAGGGTATGTAGATGCACTACCCTCTCCCTCGTTGCTCGATGACTCCATAGATTGATCTTGGTGATGCGTAGAAAATTTTAAAATTCTGCTACGTTCCCCAACACTTCGTCCAACAACAATTTAACCAAGGTGCATCTACTTTGTCAATCTATCAATGGCGTCTCGCCTCTGGGATGCTCTCCACTCCTTTAGTCCCTCTTGCCTCGTCTAGCAACAATTTAACCAACCAAGTCTACAGTCTCAGCTCAACAAATAGTTTGCTGCTAACTGTTTGATGTGTACCCCTTTAATTTTGTTCATCATTTGGATAGTTCTATATTAATTGGTCTAGATTTCTTGTGTTTCAAAATCCAAGTTATGTCCTCTAAAAAACTATCTAAAAAATATGAATCTGGTTACTAGAAACATAAGAAACGAAAAAATAGAGGATTTAATTCAATCTGGAAAAAGGGCACCATATGGGATCGCTTCGCAACAGAGGCTTGCGGCAGCGGAGGAGATATTTTAGGTTTCTTTCCGGGGTTTTCTCTATTTATATGATTTTTCAGCATTGGATTCACGGCAAATGGAGTTATGAGGGGCCCACAAGCCAAGGTGGCCCTCCCTACCCCCAGGGTGCGCCCCTGACTTGTGGCCACCTTGTGGGTCTTCTGGTCCTCCCCTGGAGCTTCGAGGGTCTCTTTTGTTCCAAAAGAATTATCAAAAAGTTCTATCTCGTTTGAACCTTCATAGGTATCGATTTTCTATAGAATCAAAAACAAGAAGAAAAAAACAACTGACACTAGGCACTAGATTAATATGTTTGCCTATAAAAATAATATAAAAATACACCAAAACCATAAATAGTTGATGTAAATATAGCATGCATACTTTATAGATTATAGATATGTTGGATACATATTAGGGGTGCATCTAAAGTTGAAGTCTCATATTCATGTTGTAATTGTGCTTTACTTTGGGCTATCAAGAACACTCATAATGATTGTGTTTTTAATAGAACGTGAGTTCCAATCTTTTTGCATGTTATCTTCAAGGTCATCAATTGAATCCATATGCGGTCGTTACTAGTCTAGATGAGAAGTGGGGGCCCATGGTCTTTGGGTGCAGCCGATGGAAGATGGTCGCTTAGAATTTTTTCAACTAATTTGGTTGATGGCCTACTAATAGGATTTGTGATGCATGAAGCTTATTTTTCTTATTATTTTTCTTTTTTCATTTTCCCTTAGGCTAGCCATGTGTTGCAGTTTTTATTGAACTTTATTGTCGTCGGATGTTGAACTTTTAAATAATCAATAAAGGTTATGTGCATCGCTTGGTACAGAAGCCGAGGGGTATCCCTTCTTTTCGGTAAAGATAAGTACTCCACTCAGTTCCTACAAAATTTATTTTGTAAACTAAATTTTCTATTTAGCGTGATTTTCCATTTATTTGCTTGTATCCACTTGACATTTCCTTTGGGGCTACATGCTATTTAATACTACCACATTTCTGATATATTAAACCCACGTATCCGGCCGACGGTTTGGACAACATAATATGAGTTATATATTATAGAAGGTATACCCTTAGCAACTTCGAATATTGTTTATGTTGCATCGAATGAAATATCCATCAATGTTTAAGGCGGTGTGTATACATTGAAGCGAGTGGCTACAGAGGTTTTTGGCCAACATAAGTGACAATATAATATGTGGATTGGTCCACTTCCTCCTTCGACATAGGCATAGTATCGGTCTCATAGGACTTTACTAATGCCAATACGCCGCTCTATTTATTTATTTATTTATTTTTGTCAAACTTGTTCCTGTTGGGTGTGCTTCCCGGTCACATTCTTTTTCACTTTGCCCCTGCTCCCCATTGCTTTACATTCATGCCCTCCTCCTCTGACGCCACTGTTGTACCTCTCCAGGCACCACCCAGACATTGCCGGACGTCTGAAACCACCACCCACGCGCATGTTGGCCTTGTACTATAGAGTCGTTGATGAAGCATGAACGGCGAGACGCTAATTCGTGCATGTAGACGGCCCGGCCTTTCACGGCGATGCAAGATCAACAGTTCTTTCCCTGTGTTTCTCCTCGCAACCACCAATAACAATCTTTACCCGTGCACGAACAGTACGCGAACAAATATAATGACCCCCTCAGATCAGCACATAGACGTCGATATGATGATCAACCCTCCGTCGCTAGTAATTTTCTTGATGGGAAAATCATAGAAAATACTCACGATTGAATCGCCCAAAAACTGAACGTTTCTAAACCTTGTTCATAACTCACGAATAAAACTCCAAAACTGACGCCGAAGCCTGGCTTTATATGCCAAAGTAAACGCACGAGGTACCTACCAAACTAGCTAGATTCACGGACAAGAGTCCTAGGAAATCACGTTACGTTCCAACTTGGTTTCTTGTCACGTACAACACACGCACAAGGAAACAAAGTGGATATCCTTTTAAATAGAAAATAATAAATTATTTTTTTACATCAGTACAGACGTAAGCGCTCATACATATGCACATACAGTCACCCCTATGAACGCACATACACACACTCTATCTTTATGAGCAACTTCAAGAGACTGAGTCGGTATGTCATCTTGAAATTTACAAAGTCACCAAATCCAAAAATAATGCGAGCACCTGATGGGATACCACAATCTCTCTGATTATCCAACCACAAATTGGTTCGCAAAAATAATAAACAGTTTGACTAATTCGCATCTAGATGTTTTCTAAGGATGTCACATCTAAACTCTCACAAATACACAATAACAAGGGAAAAAACTGGGACAAAAAAATAGACCACAAACATAATAAACATCAGAAACTATGTCACATCTAAATGCGTTCTAAACAAATCCAATAATAAACAACCTAATATAACAAACTCTGTCCTGACTTGATGGATATTAGGAAGGAACCCAATCTTATTTTCCCAGGTGGTGTACGGAAGGTAGGAATTATCTGATCAGGTACTGGTTCTTGGTAGCTCTTCATGCATGCTTCATTCATACGTGTATCACCTGAATTTTTTCCATTTATTGTTTGTTTATAACCTTCAGCACCTATCACATGTATCATCCAAACAATGAGGTTCTGAAGTAACTGGCTAAACCGGTCAAACCAGGTCCACATAATATCTGTACGCGTCCATCCTTGCCACAGTTTATGCAGTTCAGGTCCACATAATATCTGTACGCGTCCATCCTTTACACAGTTTAGCCAACGTTGCACTGCATCTATATTTTCTTTGCATGTGAACTTCTCTATATTCTTGGCCATACAATAATTATTTATCCGAGTAGCTAAATTATTGCTCGTGGCTTTAATTGATTTTGGTTCATCCGGGAAACACTTAATGGCACACTCGATGCGACCATGTTTGTATCAGTCGTCCACCTAGGATTTGTCCACAGCCAGGTATCCTCCATCCCCAATTGACGATGTCCATAACGGACACCGCACTCGACAGATATTCGGTCAAATGTTATTGAACTTATTTTTGAACTTCATATTGTTTTTAAAGTAAGAAGGATGGCGAGGTACTATCCCATGAAGGATGAGTTGTTGTGGGGTGCACGGTTGGCCGTAGCTGTGCACTTCATAGGTAGGAGCAGAAGGGGGGTTGTTTTGGCAGTACGTGCATGGTTTGCTTCATGTGCGAAAAGCGCATTGCATGCACATCATTTATGAACACAATGCAAAATCGTTGGTGTATCGGTGGTACACCATTCAGAACTCTGTCATAAAGTTTTGTGTCACAATTGGCTGAGCAATGTGTCCACTGCATGCAGCAATCATGGAGATCGTAAATTTTGCTTCTTCTTGCTCAACTTGTTGATTTATTGATTCATTCACTTGACATTGCTCTACACATTGTGTAGCCTGGACGAGTTAGCAGAGGGCAGACAATTTACGCACACACATTGTTGGATGAAGCTGGGAGCATCTACAGTCAGGCGCCACAAATCGGCCTCATACGCTCGGGCAGGCCGCCCGGTCACTAGTCGGTCATGAAATTCCGACCCAGATGGGCGCCTCAAATGGGCCTCAAACTCCCGGGCTAACCTGCACCCTTCATATCCAGCCCAAGTATGAGGCGGATATGGGGAAGCCCGGGCGCATCCACCATGTTGGGCGACGTTGGTGTCCCACACAGAATCGCCCAAAAACCCACCGGTTCGAAGCTCGTCTCCTCCGTCGGACCAATGTCGCCGAATGGCGCCGCTCCACCGGGCCGCGTAGTGCCTAGCCTGGCTATTTAAGCCGACCACCGGCACAGAAACCCTACTGTCGGTGTCAAAACCGGCCGATCTCGGATAGGGGGTCCCGAACTATGCGTCTGAGGATCGAAAGTAACAGGAGACAATGGGGACACGATGTTTACCCAGGTTCGGGCCCTCTTAATGGAGGTAAAACCCTACTTCCTGCTTGATTGCTTTGATGAGTATAGGGGTTACAAGAGTTGATCTACCTCGAGATCGTAATGGCTAAATCCTAGATGTCTAGCCTATATGAAATCTGATAGCCTCTATGGACTAACCCCTCTGGTTTATATAGACACCGAAGAGGCCTAGGGTTGTACATAGTCGGTTTACAGAAGAATGAAACTATACATCCGGACGCCAATCTTGCCATCCACGCAAAGAAGAGTCCTATCCGGACACGGTGGGAGGCCTTCTACCTTATATCTTCACGGCCAGTCAGTCCGGCCCATATCACACAGCCCGGACACCCGAGGATCCTTTAATTCAAGATTCCCTCAGTAGCCCCTGAACCAGTCTTCAATGACGATGTGTTCTGCACGCAGATCGTCTTCGGCATTGCAAGGAGGGTTCCTCCTCCGAATACTTCAAAGCAATCTTCTGAATAAAAGAGCTATATCCGACTCTGTATAATAGTAACAACCCTCAACCATGAAGGCAAAATATTTAATCAAAGAGGCAAGAGCACCATAGACCCACAAACTTGCAATGGATGTGATGGTTTAGTCCACAAACTTGCAAAAGTTATCAAACCATCCTTAAACTTGCATTGCTCGGGATGATTTAGTCCAAAGCCAATCACAAGTGGACAAATGGCGCCTCGTTGGCCACGTCGTGGCAAAGCGGCTCGTCCCAGCATTTTTACAAAAAACCCCTTGACCTTTCTGGAAATCACACGCACGATATAATCTAGCTTATATTTAGACGCGTATACAATCCAGCTTATGTTTAGGAGGGGGCAGTACAATCACGCGCATGGGGTAAAATCCCCCTTTGTCCTCTTTTTTTTTTATACCCCCTTTGTCCTCTTATTTTGTCTTTTTTCTAACACTTGTTGTTTGGGCTGCATTACGGTAGCTACGTGAGGCCGGCCACAAGCCTAATCAATTGGCTCGACCAACAAACATGAATAGTTCGCAAAAAAACATATGTGAATAGTTTTGCACGTGCATGTCTTATGATTTTTTTTTAATTTTTTTGTATTTTATTCATTTGCAACTGGGAAAAGTAGAAAATTATAAATTCAAGCCCGAACACATGGGAAAAAGTAGAAAATACAAAAAAAAACCTCTAGTTACACACATATTGCCGTGCTAGCAGTTGCGCGTGGAGTGCGTCGTGTGTTGTTAGTTGCATATATAGTGATGGACATGTAACTGGCAGTTACATATGTACCCCTTGCTACATTGTTTACGTTGTTATGCACGGCGCGGTCATGGATGCGTATGCCATTCTTGCACAGGTCTGATCCTGTCATCTTCGGCGTCGACGCAAGGCCGGTGCCAAATGTTGTGCCGGGCACATCGCTATGCTCCGCGCGGTCGTCGATGTGTATGTCGTCCTTGCGATGGTGTGCACGGCGAAGGAGGGCTACGGAGCTCAAATACGTGTGCGCATGGCATGCCGTCATACGTACTCCAGGATAAACAAATCCAATGTGTCAATTCATACCGGCCGATTTCAAGTTAGACATGCCATCTCATGCCCATGCTGATTCATACTCCCCACGGCCGAGGACGGCCTCTCGCGCCTTGTTGCTCTCCAGCCGACGGCTGGCCATCTTTGAGATCACCAACATGCGGGTGTTGGACACCCTCGTGTTCCCGCTGTTTCACGCCCGGCTGTGTGATCGTGACTTCAAGGCGCAAGACAAGGTCACGGAGAGCATCCGGCCATCCCTTCTATGACCCGCCGGCACGTACACAAGCTCGGCCTCCGTCAGATGCTCTTTGTCCTCTCCGCCGATTCTGCGATCCGCCTAAGCGACCACCACGCACGCCCATACGTCCGCTTCAACTGTGCTCCCCGCGCTACTGCTCCTGTGTCGGAGAACATCATTTACGTGCAGCAGGGGCCAGGCGACGACGGCCGTTAATTGGCCCGTGATCGATCCCATCCAGATGAGCGCTACATACAAATACAGGTATGGGCCTACGGAGAAAGGAAATGAATATATAGTTTTTTAGATTTATTTTGGAGATGCGGGAGACAAAAAACGGTGCAGATGTTGGATGTTATGCCAATGGTTGCAGCACACATATGGGTGTCAAGAAAAAGACAAAGCAAGAGGAGAAGATTAGGCGGACAAAGGGGTTCTACCGCGCGCACCCAAACATAAGCTGGACTATACACAACACGTGATTTCTTGAAAGTTCAAGGGTATTTTGTAAAAAAAATGCCAGGGCGAACGGTTGTGCCACCACACGGCCAGCGTGGCACCATTTGTTCGTTTAGGATTGGGTTTGGACTAAATCTTCACCTACATTACAAGTTTAAGGATGACTTGATCACCTTTCGCAAGTTTGTGGACTAAACCATCACTTTCATTGCAAGTTTCTGGGTCTCTAGTGCTCCCGCCTCTTAGTCAAAACTAGATTATACCCCGCGCGTTGCTGCGGGAATTCTTAGTCTATAAACATGATGATAGATAATTTGAACAACTCTTTGCATAGTGTATCTACGTACTTATGATATATATTTTTGCAATGGACACAATACTTGGTATAAATATAAATACTGCAAAATGTGAATTATGCGATCATTTCTTTACTAAATATAGGACATAAGCAATCTTGTGTGACTCATATTTATATTAATGTATATCAGCACGCTAAAGGAGTTTCTGAAATGGGCACAATATGAACGGTCATATACAAATGCCTTTTTGAGATAGTTGTAGTAATTATTGTAGTAAATCAATCTTCGTATCTGCATGCTTGCGATCTACACAAAGAATGCTAACTATAAAAAAAAGGATTGGCCATTATAGTTGCTTACAATACGTGCCAGTGAAGTGGTGGAGCTCTAGTATCAACAAAAAGAACAAATTCCGTTCTCTCTCATTTTTGCCAAGTGAGTACCAATTTCTTTGTCTCAAAGCATTTGTCTGAAAAGAGCATGAGTACTTGTCATAAGAACTGAGGTCCAAATTATCGCATTGAAGTCAGAATTTGTTTGCAACACAAAGTAACTATGCATGAAAACTTGGTCAACTACATTCCTCGGCGCCCATGATGCACCCAAGCAGTGCATAATGCATCAGGTCCTTCTGTGTTGTCTTTCTAGGCAAGTTGATCCTTAGCTGCAGTCAACAAATTCCCAGCATCAGATGAGTCAAGAGCACTCAAAACAGCTATACGTTAATAACCCAATACATGTTAAATATTTGTATAATTATAACTAGGCCATAATGAGAAATTTACCTTTAATCGTTGACACACCAGTAGCTAGCTGCTTGGTTCGGTGCACAAAATGGCCAACAATTTATTTGTACCAAGTAAAATAACAATATCAGAATAGCTTCGATTGAAATGGAAACATGATGATCCAGCTTAACGATGAATATACCTCTGATGTTGTGTGTGTGACGAATCGGAGCGGCACTTGGTATAAATATAATATCCCCCGATGGATAACAGCGGCAGTCTAGTTGAAACAATTTAAGAAGAATCCACTCAGCTGATGCATCCACCAGATAAATCCACAGAAAGAAATGAATAGGAAGAAAAGAAAGTTGTGGATAAGATGCTCGTAGCTGTCACCATGTCACGGCAAACACGTGTGTTGGAGCAGATTGACCTTGGCGTGGGATTCCCAACTGCATGCAGGAGCAGATCGAATGCAGATTTTGTGAGCTTATGCACCCGGGCCTCACTATCCTAACACTCCAATGTTGCTTTGAGATCTGTGCTATACAACTACCTTATTACATGGAATTTTCTCTTTTTTGTTCCTCTCATATAAAACATGTCTTGAACTTCAAACTTTGCAGTATAACATAACTTTGTAACTAGAATGTGAGATAAAACTTTCAGATTTTTTTGTTCGACATAAATATGAAAAATAAGATTTTTTAATCAAATAAATCTCATTTTGTATATTTATGTTGGACCAAAAAATCTGTAAGTTTTATCCCACATTCTACATAGAAAGCTTTGTTGTGCTGCAAAGTTGAAGTACAAAATACATGTTCTATATGAGAGAAACAAAAAAGAGAAAATTATTTGCACGAATCGTGATGCAGGAATGAGTGGTTGGATAAGGAGTACCCGGGTGCATAGGCTCTAAAACATGTTTTCGGGAGCAGATCGGCCTCGAACGCTAGGAGATGAGGCGACGACGAGCAGCCCCTCGTCCTCGCCATCTACCTCTGGCTCGGGCGGAGATATCCTCGCGGAGTTCTCCAACAGCGTGCAGGAGCGGATTAGCCTCAATCTTGGTGGAGATGAGGCGACGGTGAGCAGGGCCCCGTCCTCGCCATCTGGTCGTCTACCTACCTACGGATCGGGAAAGAAGGCCTCATCATGGTGGGGGTAGGAGGGTACTGGAGTTCTCTAGCTCGTGCAATCCTCCTCCTCCAGCTCACGCAGGGGTTGGATCGGGAGAAGAGGCGATGGGGGGAAGTGGGACGAAGGCCTCCTGCGTGACTTGTGCAGGGGCTGGACAGAGAAGAGGGGATGGATCAGGGTATCATGAGGGAGGGTGGGAGGGGCGAGGCAGGAGGCGGCGGTGCTTTGCTTCGTGCAGGAACCAATGCGCATCTATTTATGATCGATGAATGGAAGACGAAAAGGAACAATCGTGTACTGTATGGGAGATAAAACAGTCAAATGACACAGTTCGTTGTAAAAGAAAAGGAAAGGGTTGCCTTTAACTCGGCGGAGAAGATGAATAGTACTCCAATGCGTGGGAAAAAAATTATATGAGACCAGGTCTCACGGTTAGCAGGTGAGACCCGTCCTGATGGATGACACGTGGCATTCATAAATCACAAAGCATCTTATCTCTCTCCCCCCTGATTTTAAGTGGGGGGTGGAGGATGCTTTGTGATTTGTGAATGCCACGTGTCATCCATCAAGATGGGTCTCGCATGAGACCTGGTCTCATAGAATTCTTTTCCCAATGCGTATGGGAGAGAAGATGAATAGTAGAATATAGAGATTAAATTAATGGTTGGGGCAGTTAATTGGCCAGGAATGGATTCGTACAACCCATGCGTTGTGGGGGAAGGTAGCGACTCTCCACCTTGTGGAGGCGGCAGCAAAGGAATGATTTGGCATGAACCTTAAACGAAAAACATTAGATGGGCTGACGTGGCTGCATGGCTGATGTGGATAGCTTGCATGTGGAGATAAATATGATAGTGGGGATGAATCTCTTAGGTATATAGGATAAGGTTTGTCAACTGACAACTTTTTTGGGCGAAACACCAAGTCTGGCCTCTTTATCACTTTGAACCGGTTTTCGACCTCCCGCTACGTGTTTCGAGGAGCGACCTCTATTGACACGTCTTGTCAAAGTAGAGATCGTGTCCATTTATTGCGGGATCCCCATCAATACGGGTTTGGGTAATCCAACTGTGCTATTCGCACAAACCCTTGAGAACAGGCCAGTTTTAAGGCTTAAGGAGAGCGCTTGATATTCACTGCCTATATAAATGGATAAAGATCCCACTTTTCACCCCATACCTTCTTCCTTCCTCTACCTTCCCATTCTCGAGCTCCAGCGCCCAAGCTCGATCTTCCCCATCGCCACCAACCTCTCCAGCCATGTCCGGATCTGGCTCACAGGGCAAGTGGGTGCCTCCGTCACGGAGAAGGACGCCAAGGAGCTCCGAGATGCGGGGTACCTGACTACAGACGTCGCGCGCAGGCTCCCTGCCAAAAAGCAAGTCATCCCCACTTCAAAGCCCAGCGAAAGAGTGGTGTTTATCCCTCACTTCCTCTGCGGACTAGGGTTTCCCCTCCACCCCTATGTCCACGGCCTCATGTTCTATTACGGGCTAGATTTCCATGATCTAGCCCCAAATTCCTTCCTCCACATCTCGGCGTTTATCGTCATGTGCGAGGCGCTTCTCCGCATACCCCCATACTTCGGCCTATGGCTCAAGGTCTTCAACGTGAAGCCGAAGGTGGTTGACGGGCAGCACGCGGACTATAGCGGTGCCATGGTGAGCAAGCTCCCCAACACCACTTGACCCAAAGGAGCCTTCGTGGAGACCGTCAAGGTATGGCAGCAGGAGTGGTTCTACATCATCGAACCCCGTGGCGCCGGATGGGCGGCCACTCCTGAGTTCAGATCCGGGCCCCCTATGCGGCTCGCATCGTGGACCAACAAGGGTCTGGACTGGGGGTCGTCCGACGAAGTGATGATGCTGCAAAAGCGCATCAAGAATATGATATGCGAGAACACCAGTCTCACTGACGTGATCCAGGTGATGCTTTTCCGCCAGACCCTCCCCTGCCAGCGCCGGCCTCTCCACATGTGGGAGTTCAATCCGGAAGGGTCACGGACCCTGCAGCGATTCTTCAGCACAATGGACGAAGAGATCTGGAAGCTGCTCTTCAAGGCCAAGGCGTGGCCGAAGAAGATCGACGACATCGGCCTCGACAGCGCGAATTCGGCCACTCTGGTAAGTATTTTGTTTCCGAACATAACTTCGGTTCACAAATCAAAGGTTATACTGAGTTTTTCATTCCTCATGCAGGGTTGGACAACGAAGGCGGAGCGGGTCAAGTGTCCGGCTCCGCTACCTGAAGACCCAGCCATTCCTCTACCAACGAGGATGCTAGTCCCGGCACCGTATCAGGTCCCAGAAAAGAAGGCCAAGAAGAAGAGCAAGCAGGCCAAGGGTGGCCTCCGTCATAAAGGTACTTCGGACGCAGTGTCTAGAGATACTAAAGCTCTCCCCTCCCACGAGGGAGATGAAGACGAAGCGGAGGAGGAGGCAGAAAGCGATTCTCCCATTAAGGGGAGGAAGAAGAAAAGGGCCGCCTCCGTAGACCCTGTCAGGACCCCGATTCCAAGTCACATCGATCTAGCCGGTAACACCTCATATCACTTTGTGGCCTCACGCACGGTATCCCACGGGTGTCGCCTTACCATGGCCCGGGACCGTTTGCGCCTTTTGGCTCACGTATATGATAGTGTCGCTAGCATCCATATGACAGAGAACCCGGGCCGACATGGCTAGTCGTGAACCCAAAGCGGCACTAACCTATGGGGACAGGCATACATGATTCACATCGAGCGTGTCGGTCAGCAGCGTGTGAATCCGGGCTGTAGCACTGGGCTAACAGGACTCCGGGAACCCGGGCTGTAGCAGGCTAGGCAGGACTCCGGATGTCATCGCGTGACATTTCCCCGAAGGAACAGACACAGGAACGAAGTGAAACACATGCCGGCCAGTCAAGTGTCCTGAGCAGTAGTGCTGGGCTAACAGGACTCCGGTGAACCGGGCTGTAGCGGACTACTATGGCTCATGGAAGCACTTAGACTACATTTCCCCATAAGAGAGGCTGCCAAGGCTAAACAACTAGATTGTCGGATCCCACACATACCAAGCATTTCAATCATACACACAATATGCTCGATATGTGTAAATACAACATGGCATCACAACATAACTCTACAACTCAAGTATTTATTCATTAGGCTCCGAGGAGCGAGATGTTACAAACATGGGTCTCATGACCCAACAATCATAGCATACAAATCAAGGCACAAGCGGAAGCTTAACATGTCTGAGTACAGACATCTACAAATGGAAAAGGCTAAGAAGCCTGACTATCTACCAGATCCTGCCGAGGCACAAGATCGTAGCTGAGGTATCAAGCTAAACGTCGAAGTCCACGCGGAACTACTAGCGAGACTGAAGTCTCTCTCTCTGCAAAACATAAATTAAGCAAACGTGAGTACAAAGGTACTCAGCAAGACTTACATCAGAACTAGCTACATATGCATCGGTATCAACAAGGGGGGTGGTGTAGTTTAACTGCAGCAAGCCAGCTTTGACTCAGTGGCTAACCTGAACTACGATTGCTAGCAACTCTTTTGAGGTGGCGCACACGAGTCCACATATTCACCATTCAATACACCACTATGGATCCGCTCCCGTCTCCCTACGAGAAGGCCATCCATAGCACTCACACTTATCTTGCGAGTTTTAGAGTATCCACTTTCACTTGTCTATGAACTGTCATAGGCAACCCAGAAGTCCATTACCGCGGACACGACTATTCGAATAGATGATGTTAACCCTGCAGGGGTGTACTTCTTCACACACGCTCTCACCACTTACCGCCGTTTACACGACATGTACTCGGCAACCTTCAAGCGGAAGCCCAACGAGGGTGTCGGCCACGGCCTACCTAAACACTCAAGTCTCTAGTCCAGGTTTATCTCCTATCCAGGTTCCATCCGCAGGGAGTCCGACCGAGGTTTCCACATACAGCCCCGAACGATGTGTACAGGGTTTCGAGACACCAAACGGGCGCCCGGCATGCCCGGCCACAGTGTATCTACCGCAACATAGCCCACCCCTAGGGTCAGCGCTATGCACGGCCGCCAACACATATCCTATAAACACCAAAAACTAGTTGCAACTCCTGGACAGAGGACAAGGGTGATCAAGAAGCCGAGAGGGTCCATTGGTTTCGGGCCCAATGCGTGGTAGTAACTGTTTCATGGATCACAAACACAGAACTCAGTTCCTAAGAACGGTTTCAATGAGACAACCCACCATGTACTCCTACATGGCCTCTCACCGCTACCTTTACCAAATCGTGTTCGCACACTTAGCTCACACACTGTAGGACATGTTTACACACCTCTGGTTCATTCCCCGATGAACCAGACCTGACACGACTCTATGCAATAGCAGGCATGACAAACAAGCATGAATGAGTAGGCACATCAGGGCTCAAACAACTCCTACTCATGCTAGTGGATTTCATCTATTTACTGTGGCAATGATAGGTCATGCAGAGGAAAGGGGTTCAACTACCGCAACATGTAACAGTTGAATCGTTGTTGTCCTAATGCAGTAAAAGAGAGCCGGAGCGAGAGAGTGGGATTGTATCGGAATGAACAAGGGTTTTTTGCTTGCCTGGCACTTCTGAAGATAGTATATCTCTTCATCAGTGTCATTGATCACGTCGTCAGAAACATCGTCGTCTAAGAGGGGACGGTTACCGGCAAACAGGTAAGGACACAATCAATGCCATGCAACAATATGATGCATGAATGTTACATGGCAATATGCTGTTGATTGGCCTAATGCAACTAGCAACAAGTTAAATGGAGTTGGTTTGAACACTAGCTTCAAATTCAAACTCCATATGTGCTTTATTAAATGCCATTTAATTGTTTTGTCCAAAACAGAGGACAACATTGTTCAAACATGCATGAAAATGGTACAGATGGATTCCTTGAATTTTTCTGATCATTTTTCATATATAATTTATTTCATTTGGAGTTACGGTTGAATTTCTATGAATTTTAGAAGTTTATACTATTTTCTAGAATTTCCTGCATTAAATTAAATCCAGAAAAGTAATGCTGCATCAGCATTAGGTCATGCTGACGTCAGCAGGTCAACAGGCCCGGTCCAGGTCAAACCTGACCTGTGGGACCCGCGTGTCAGTGTCACATCTAACTAACAGTGCCTGTTAGTGCTAAGTAGGTGATTAACTTAACTAATCTAGGGCTGGGCCCGCATGTCAGCGAGTCAGTGGGTTAACTAAGTTAATTAACACTAATTAAACTAACAGTAATTAAACAGGGGCCTGGGCCCACACGTCAGGACCCAGGGGAGGTCAAACCGGGGTCTACCCGGGATAGCGGGGTCAACCCTGCCGGTCAAAGCGGTCAACCCGCCGGCGTTTAGCCGCCGGCGAGGGCCGAGACGGCGGTGCGGCTCGGGAATCGCCCACAGGCGACCATTTGTGCGGCGGAGAGGCTCTACATGACGAGGAGACTCGTCCGCGTCCAGTGGTAGTGGTGTTTGGGCTCGGGGTGGTCCGAAACAACGGCAACGTCGAGCTTTGCGGCGGCCGGAGTTCGGCCAACGACGGGTTAGGCGATGCAGGGAACGGCAGGTGCCGCGGGTGGTCACGTTCGACTCCTGGGAACGTGCTGAGCACGGTGACGCGCTCGGTTTGGAGCCTCAGCGGCTGCAGCGACGGCGGGGAGATCGCCGGCGACGTGGAGCTCTCAGATCCGGCTGTGGAGCTAGCTAGAGGATGCGTCCGACGACGAGATAAGGGGGGTTTCGATCGGGGGCTCATCGTTTGGTGCAGACCGCGAGGCTGGGGAGGGTCGAGGATGAGCGGGAGGCCAAGAGGGATCTCCGGCGATCGAGGTTGAACAAGATGGTGGTGGGGGCGTTCGGGGGCGTCCGGCATCGCGTAGCTTGGTGGAGAGGACGAGGCAGACATGGCGGGGCCCGTGGACTGCTCGGAGAGGCGAGGGGAGCTCGGTGGCCACGAGGACAGCGGGCGGCGGTGACGGTTGCGCTCCGGTGTTCTCGGGTCCGAGGGGGAAGCGAGGCAGAGAGCGGGGTGGGGGCAAGTGAGAGGTCGGGCGTATCCGTACGGCAACGGGGTGGTCATCCGCGGCGTCGCGCTGGCCAGCGAGGGCCAGGCAGGCAGCTGCGTGCCAGCCCGCGTGGGCGCCGTGCTCGGCCTCGCCTCTGCCATTAGGCAGAGGTTGAAGACAGGTATGCCCCTGGTGGGCTAGGCCGGTTAGCTGGGCCGCCGGGTAAGGAGGCCCAAGTGGGTGAGGCAGGTGAGTTCTTCTCTCTCTCTCTTTCCTATTTTCTGTTTTCTATTTTTTTGCAGTATGTTTTGACTTAGTTTAAATACTAAAACACTTTATAAAATTCTGCAAACTTTTATGGGTACTATCTGATTTAAACCAGAGGCCCTCACCAAGTTTCAGAATAATTGGAGCTAGCAAATATTTTATAGGAATTAGTAGCTCCAATTCAAATAAGTACTGACTTAATTCAAAGGCCCAAATAAATATTTATGTGATTCCAAAAATATTGGTTTGAATTTTACCTCTTGCCAATATTTCCAGAAATGAACACGAACATTTTCTTGGGTTTATTTGAAACAATTTTTAATGTTGATCATTTTTAGAAAAGATTTCTGAGGCTTTCCACTTTCCCCAATTCAACTTTCAGAAATATATACATGATGCATGAATGCTTGTGCAACTAGTTACAACCAATTCTAGGGTTGTGACAACTCGCCCCCACTAAACAAGAATCTCGCCCCGAGATTCAAGATGTGAGGTAAGAAGACAGAGGGGCACAAGCTATCACAATCTTCACGATCCAGATGTCTTTCTCAAGGATGTTGATTCATTGCATCACCTTGATCTCGACGTCTTGCTTTGAGAACTACATCCAACATGACAACAAGAAGAAAGGGAAAATTTAGAAGAACCGATCTTCTTGAGGTTCGAGCAACTTGGGATCATCTTGTTGATCACAAGATCAACTCATGGGATGAGACATAAAAACATCTCGGGAGCTGAGAGGCAAAACTTGCACTAGGAGCGACAGAAGAAACAATTTGACGAGGGTTTCAAAGTAGCGAGGGAAATTGCCATGATTCCAAAACGGGGCACCTCGGGGAAGGTGACTCGAAGAACTATTCCCTTAAGTGGCAAAAAGAATTACTTTTGATACAAAGATCATTGAAACTCTCTATACCAGCCTAAGGCAATCACAACGATCATTTGAAGAAGTTCGAAGAATGGCATACTCCGACTAGAATGGATGATGTGGACTATCTTGTTGAAGACAAAGCAATGGATAATTTTTGCTCATCATCGGAAATGGATGAGACCCATGGTAAGTCCACTTTTGAAGATGATCCTGAACAACAACTACTGAGGTGCAAGCTGGGAACAAAATGCAAATGTTGGGAATGATTCTGGTAACTGGGGAAGAGCTCAACAGTCGAGAGTGAGTCCACTATTTGAAAAGGGTTATAACATAACCGAGGAAACTGGAAGCAAATCCCAGTTAATGCCAACGGTAAAACTTGGTGCTGGCGCGTGCTCTCAAGAACTTGAGCATTTCCATATTCATCAAGGTTCTACCAACATCCGTGGCAAGGATCCTGGCAACACGACATACTACCATGATGACTAGTGATGGATGATGCGGATACAAAGGAAGATAACACCTTCTCAGATCTTCCCTTAGCGAGGTTAAGGGAAGAGAATCTGGACGATCGACCGAGAGACATTTAGCACTCCGCTTCTAATGTTCTCCTTGATGTGCTAGCATAATCCATTCATAGATATGGTTTGATATCTAGAACATCAAATAAAAGGTCGGACTTCGGAAGCTCAAGAATCCATAAGGAATAACTACGGAGGCAGATCCTGCGAGATCCTTATGGAGAGGTGACCAACTTCTTCAACCAGGATACTACAATAATAGGTCTTCTGGCTAGGTGTGTTGGCCACGACATCCACGTTACTGGTTATAGAGAGACCAACATTATAGTTCTTGGAGTACGTTCCAACCATCATATCTGCCTGAGATTCAGATCTGGTTGGTGTCAGGATATTCTAGACTCATCGAGTCTAGAAAGGAAAATGAAGGTTTGCAACACAATTTGACGAGATGACGTTGCGAGATTGAGCTGGTTCTGCTACAAACCTGTGAACACGCTATCCAAGACGAGCATGACCACGTAGTAGTCTTATAGTAAAACACTATCGAGTTCAGGTGGGAACCATCATTGAGGATAACGAAGTATTGACATAAGTCATGACTAGTTGTTATGAAGGAACTCCTTCTCCTTGAACAAATCAATCAGTGGCTTGGTGTGCTAGGGATACATATAGGCTGAAGGTTGCAAGTCTTCAAACCATAGAATACTTCGCACATATGCACGACTGACTTGGGATGGTTCCGAAGGAAGCAAAAACAATCTTTCTCGAATTCACGGCGGAAACTTTCATCAAATGCACGTGAATTAGAGGAAGTCACTCCTTTCATCCAAACGTATACCTCATGAGTGGAACATAAAGGCAATGCTTACAAAGTTTCCAATACTAGTGTAATGTTCAACATGAATCATGGAGGAGACAAAATGCTGCTGATGGGCTCAACAGCAACTCATCGAAATTCCCATATCACTGGACTTCCACCATCATGTGAACACGGTGATAGCATTGGTCAGACCAAAAGATTTAATGGTGTATGCTCGAGGGATCAACCACGAGTAAGACAACATTACGAACATCGTTGGTTCTGATTTGACTTGACGATAGCCCATACTCAAGTCAAAGTTTTGACAAGGCAATAGATCCAACAACTGATCACGAGGACCAATCGATGGAGATATCATCTTTCTTCAACACACGCACACACAAGGATATCCCTTTGGAATGAACTGAGTCGGGCAAGCTTTCATCTTCCAAGTCTCCAAGTTGTTGTTCAGCTTAACCAACTAGCTCAGGGTATCCAACTCAGATTCTTGGAGAAGGGGTGGTTTACAAGAAACCAACTTGATCACGAGCTCAACATAACAGTCAGGGGGCAACCTGGTGATACTTCCGAGGAAAAATTTAGAAAATCACGACCCACCGATATGTTCCTAAGCTCGGGAACAATCTTGCTTTTCAGAGCTAGACGATATGATCAAGAGAGCGAGGGACTGACCCAATCCTAACTCATTGATCAAAGAGTGCACCAGGGAAAATGGACTAGGTAGCACGATCAATCTTAGGATGATGATTCAATAACCAACACACTAAGAAAGAAATTATTGTCCATTAGCTACCTAGCAACTAGTTGCTAGGAGTATTGATTTCACACATCATGGTTCACTTGCCGGCATTCCGGTTGCGACAACACGAGACCGAGGAATGAAAAATGATGGTAATAAGTATCACTGCATCAAGAATTCATGAGAGAGGGTGCAATTCTCATGACAATACTGACATAAAGGGGGTAATACTCCAGGGTAGAACAGAGCAAAAGCTGGATTGGCATTTTGATCTGTGGAATACAACTGCTTTGATCCAATCCTAGACATGGATGAGGTACTGGAGTTTGTTTCTCCTAGTCATTCTGAAATAGAACGGCTTGACGAACCACAAGAATACTAGGCATCGACGAACACGAATGCATACATACTCCTCACTATCAATTGATAGACGGAGATCGGAATATAACGGAAGGGGGACAACTCAAAGGAACATATAACTTTCTGAGTTGTGAATGCATAGATTAGTATGTCGAACGAGTTCAACATATTTCTTCCGGATAACCTAAGCAGAAAGGTAGAACTGGCAGAGTCATAATGCAGAATGGAGAACTCATCAAGAGCACTCTGGTTGTGATCTTTTGATCCAACAAACTTCTGCCATAAGTGGTTCATAGTATTTGGAAGAAGGAAATACCACGGACCTCGAGGACTAAGGCAAGGTTACTAATATCCTAAAGGAACTAGCAACACTATCAACATGAGGTAAGTAGGGTGAATCTCGGGTTCAAGAACCTATGAATAGAGTACCTACTACTAAATGGCATCACGGGATGCTTTCGAGAATGGTGGCCAGAATCATCATGTCGTGGTTCTAAGCCTGACAGTAGAGTGAGGGGGTAGGTATGGAGAGGCAAGGTCCTAGCTATGGAGAGGTTGTAAACGCAAGAGATGTACGAGTTCAGGCCCTTCTCGGAGGAAGTAAAAGCCCTACGTCTCGGAGCCCGGAGGCGGTCGAGTGGATTATATGTATATGAGTTACAGGGTGCCGAACCCTTCTGCCTGTGGAGGGGGGTGGCTTATATAGAGTGCGCCAGGACCCCAGCCAGCCCACGTAGGAGAGGGTTTAAGGTGAGTTAAGTCCGGGGCGTTACTGGTAACGCCCCACATAAAGTGTCTTTACTATCATAAAGTCTACTTAATTACAGGCCGTTGCAGTGCAGAGTGCCTCTTGACCTTCTGGTGGTCGAGTGAGTCTTTGTGGTCGAGTCCTTCAAGGCAGTCGAGTGTGTCTCTCGTTGGTCGACTGGAAGGTGACCTCTTCTAAGGGTGTCCTTGGGCAGGGTACTTAGATCAGGTCCGTGGCCCTACCCTAGGTACATGACCCCATCATTAGCCCCCGAATGGATTGAGGCTTCGAGTGAGGAAGGAGTTGATGTTGTTTCCGATTAACTTTTGCACACTGGTTGTGCGTTGTTCTGGACCAAAGAATCTCTTCGTTGGTAGTGAGCAACTTGTCTTCAGTCGACTCGATCCATTCTCTTCTTTCATCGAGTGATCTTTCGGGCTTCGACGATTTCCGAGCAACGGATCGCAGGAAATCCCGCGTCTGACAGACCGATTTGCCGTTCGCGGATTCCGCGGGATGCGAAATTTGGGGAAGCGTGCGAAGCGGAGCGGACCGCGGCGTTCGGATGGGACGGGACATAGACGCCTCGATCCCCGCGCCGCTTTCTTCGCCACGTATCTCGCCTGCATAACTGTTCCTGGATATGATTAGATCGACCGGGCCCACCTGTCATCCACTCGGAAGGGACCTTATAAATATGCCCGGCGAGGGTTTTTTGTACAGTGCCTCAGCATTCTCTTTCTCTGCTCCCTTCGTCTCCGTCCAGCGCGCTCGCTCTCGCCTCCGCACAACTTCTCCTCGCGCGTCTCACCGGCAACCATGGCCAAGGAGAAGACGGCGGTGCTGGAACGCGCGAAGAAGGCGTCGGCAACGGAGAAGGCGAAGGGGAGATCCACCAGCCGCGGTGGGTCTTTGTCTAGATCCCGCCTGCCGAAGGGCTGGGTCCAAGGAGATTGGATCCAGTCGACCATCACAGAGAAAGATCTCCTCGACATGGCCAACGAGGGCCTGATCCCTCATGGAGCTGCGAGGCTTCCGGGGAAGGAGTGGCAGCCCTAGCCAGAAGAGGGTGAGTGCGTGCTCCTGGCTACCCATGTCGACCGTGGATTTTCTTTGCCGCCGAGTATTTTCTTTCGTGGTTTCTTGAACTTCTTTGGAGCGCAACTCCATCACTTTACCCCAAATTTTATCGCCTATCTTGCCGCGTTCGTGTCCATGTGTGAGGGTTTTCTGGGCTGTCGATCGCACTGGGGCTTGTTCAAGCATATATTCACGTGTCGCTCTCAGACCGTGAAGAAGGCGAGCCCAGGCGACGAAAGGACCCGAGTTGTCCAAATGTGTGGGGGCCTGGGGATCCAGGTGAGGAATAAGAGCACCTTCCCAGCCATGACTTTTCCCGAGTCAGTTAGAGGCTGGCAGTCGACCTGGTTCTACTGCCAGGATCAGTCGACGCCGGGGCAGTCGAGTGGACTCCCTCAGTTTACCATGGACCGAGTGAACAAGCCCTCCTCTCTGAAGTTGATTCCGGAGTAGAAAGCTGACGTGAAGATGTTGATGGAGCGCGTAGTACAGTTGGTTCGGGAGGGAGTGACGGGCATGGATCTCCTGGAGGTTTTCCTTAGGCGTCGTATCCAACCCCTTCAGTTTCGGAGCCACTGCATGTGGTTGTACTGTGGGACTGAGGACGAGACTCGGGTCCATCCAGAAGCAGTCGACGATGTCGCTCTGGAAAGGTGGATGGCCGCTGTTACCGAAAACAAGGATAACCCACGCGGAGCCAGAAGGATTCCTCCACTCGACCACCACAGTGATCCAAACAAGGTATGCCTGCTCTGCTCTCCACTGTGTGCTTGTCATATTCATTTCTATTTATTCTGCCAATCGGTCGATTGATCTTTGTCTTAATGTCTATCAGGCCCTCACCGAGCTGTACTCGATGCCCAATGGAGCACAGGCTCCGACTGAGGAGGGTGAGGTGAGTGGGGGCGAGAGCCAGGAGGAGGAGTGGGACTCGGACGTTGCTGAGGATGATGATGACGATGACGACGATGACGGTGATGAAGATGATGCTGAAGACGAGGAAGAAGAGGAGGAGGAGGTCGTACCACCACGCTCGGAAAGGCGGTCGAAGCTTGTCCACGACCCTGCGACTGAACGTGGCAAGGGGGTTGCGACCGTTGCTCAGTCGACCAAGCGCCCTCGGACCACCTCTCCGGCGCCGACTGAAAAGGCGTCGAAGCAGCCCAGGGTGGCTCCGTCAAAGCCGACCAAACTCCTGCCGAAGATGAAGGTGTCCATCCCCACCATATCAGGGTAATCGTGCTGCTCAAGTCTTCTTATTTTTGTACGAACTTTATCTCTGGCTGGCGCTGGGGTTAGTCGACTGTTTCTTTGGAGTTGCAGTGCTGCTACTTCCGAGACCTCAGCCCGGGCTGATGACCATGAGATGGAGGACGCAGCAACCTCAAAACCAGGTACTATACTCTTAACGCCGTTTTTAGTCGACTGACTTATGATCTATAATCCTGATTCTTCTCTGTAGCTCCACCCAATGTTGTTATCACTCTCCCAGATGATGATGAAGATGAGGAACCGCTGAAGCATAGAAGGAGTAGGAAAGCGTCTGCCAGCAGGGTGCCCCAGGATGTGACGGTGCCTGAGACTCTGGTTGCGGAGGAGGAGAACACCACTCGACACACTGTGTCCTTCGCAGATCCACTGACGAGTGCTCAGCAGCCCTCCCTCTTCACGATGCACCATGTCCCAGAGGACCAAGTTGGCGCCGCGAAGGAGGCGATACGCCAGGCAGGGATCATGATGGAGCAGTTAAGGACCATCCGGGATGCGAGCCAAGCAGCTTACGACGCTAGTTCCGCCCTTCAAAGCAATGTTCAGGTCAGTCGACCACCGCCTGTTCTGTTAAGATATGCTATCAAAAACTTTTCTTTCCAGAATTTATAGTAGTCACCCACTGGGTGTGTCGACTTAGACTCCGTGTTAGCGGGGGCACGCTGAGTGCACCCGCTGGGTGTAGTCCCCAAGGCTAAGGTCGACTGCTGGCAGTCGGCCTTAGGCTTTATAATTTCAGTCTTTGCGTCATTCGACTATGTCGACTGGATTTCGCAAACTGGTCGACTGGTCGACTCTGTCTTCAATAGGATTAGTGGGGGCACGCTGAGTGCACCCACTGGGTGTAGTCTCCAAGGCTAAGGTCGACTGCTGGCAGTCGGCTTTAGGTTCTATAATTTCAGTCTTTCCGTCATTCGACTATTTCAGTCTTTCCGGTGGGGGTACGCTGAGTGCACCCACTGGGTGTAGTCCCCGAGACTGTGGTCGACTGCTTGCAGTCGATCACAGTCTTAAAGAATACATCTCTCTCTTTTTTTTTGAGGTCGACTGGTCGACTCTATCTTCGATAGAATTAGTGGGGGCACGCTGAGTGCACCCACTGGGTGTAGTCCCCGAGACTACGGTCGAATGCTTGTATTCGGCTGTAGTCTTAGAAACGTGTGATTTTTCCTTTTTCACTCGGAAGTGAATTATATTTGACATTTAGTCGATTGGTTCTTCGCAGAACTCCTGTGATCTTGTGGCTCGCTACTCTGAGCTGGAAAACAAGCACGTTCAGCTCGAGCTGAATTTGAAGCTGGTTCAGGAGAAACTGACGAAGGCAAAGGAGGAGACCGAAGGTATGTTTGGTGAGACCTTGACGACTGATTTTCCCTTCGTTTGTTTCAAAATCTGATCTTGCTGTAACTTGCAGGTATGGTAAGGGAGGCCCAACAGAAAAAAGACCTTGAACTAGCTGAGAAGATCAAGCTTGCTGACGAGAAGTTAGCTTCAGTCACCAAGCTTGAACAAGACAATACCAATCTGAAAACTGCTCTTGGGATCGCCAACAAGGAAGTCAGTCGACTGAAAACTGATAAAACTGCCCTGACCGACCCAGTCAGTAAGTTGACTGGGAAGAAAAATGATCTGGAGGCCTTCCTGAGTGGTCTTGCCAAGAAGCTGTTTCTTATGCTTGAAGGTAAACCTCTATGCTTGGCAATCATTTCCAATCGTGGTTTTTCCATTCGACCATCGCCTTGACTCGGTGACCGTCCTTGCAGAATTTTGTCAAAACTTTGAAGAAGAAACTAGCCGGCTGGAACCAAACCTCGACCCCGTCAATTCTCCGGTGAACGACAAAGTTGCCATGAATGTTTTCCGACTGGAGTCCCGTGTTGCAGCTGCCATGGACTATCTTGCAAGGCTGAAGGTCGCCACATCTCGCATCGACTCGACGCTCTGGCCCAGGGAGACACTTCAAAATGACCTTGAGTCGCTGATGGCTCGCTTGAACACGATCCCTGGTCGAGTGCAGGAGTGGAAGAAGTCCTCGGCTCGGTGCGGTGCAGATGTTGCTCTGTGTCTGGCCCGAGTCCACTGCAAAGATGCGCGAGAAGAGAAGCTGGCGGCCCTCCGGGTGGCCAACACCAAGAAACACGACTTCAGGTCCTTTATGGAAACTTTCCTTGCGGCTGCCACTCAGATCGCAGATGGAATTGATCTTGATGAGTTCGTTGCACCTTCCATCCCTCCACAGGAGGGGTAAAAAACTTCTTCTAAGCTCGACACTTTAAATTTGCCTCGGTATGCCGAGTGGAGTACGCTTTAAATTTGCCTCGGTATGCCGAGTGGAGTTGTAACCGATAAACCTTAATGGGCTTAGCACCCGAGCACTTTCGGTTCCTTTAGGTATCGATCCGAACTTGAATTTGTCGTTTGGATATGATTGCTTTTGGCTCGAAATGTCTTTTGCAGGTTCAAAGCAGGGCGCTTACTGCAATCGACTTGTTCCTTAGTCCACTTAGGTGAGCGCTGGGCTGCAGCTAAGCCCCCGAGTGGAAGTCTGGCTTACCACTCGGCAGGATTTTTATAACTTAGGCGAGTACTTGGACTGCAGCTAAGCCTCCGAGTGGAAGTCTGGCTTACCACTCGGTAGGATTTTTATAACTTAGGCGAGTACTTGGACTGCAGCTAAGCCTCCGAGTGGAAGTCTGGCTTACCACTCGGTAGGATTTTTATAACTTAGGCGAGTACTTGGACTGCAGCTAAGCCCCTGAGTGGAAGTCTGGCTTACCACTCGGTAGGATTTTTATAACTTAGGCGAGTACTTGGACTGCAGCTAAGCCCCCGAGTGGAAGTCTGGCTTACCACTCGGTAGGATTTTTATAACTTAGGCGAGTACTTGGACTGCAGCTAAGCCTCCGAGTGGAAGTCTGGCTTACCACTCGGTAGGATTTTTATAACTTAGGCGAGCACTGGGCTGCAGCTAAGCTCCCGAGTGGAAGTCTGGCTTACCACTCGGCAGGATTTTTATAACTTAGGCGAGCACTGGGCTGCAGCTAAGCTCCCGAGTGGAAGTCTGGCTTACCACTCGGCAGGATTTTTATAACTTAGGCGAGTACTTGGACTGCAGCTAAGCCCCCGAGTGAGAGGTTTGCTCTTCACTCGGTAGGATTTTTGATTACTTAGGCGAGTACTTGGACTGCAGCTAAGCCCCCGAGTGAGAGGTTTGCTCTTCACTCGGTAGGATTTTTGATTACTTAGGCGAGTACTTGGACTGCAGCTAAGCCCCCGAGTGAGAGGTTTGCTCTTCACTCGGTAGGATTTTTATAACTTAGGCGAAACGGATTCGCAGCTAAGCCTCCGAGTGGGAGTCTGGCTCACCACTCGGTAGGATTTTTTACAAACTTAGGCGGAACGGATTCGCGGCTAAGTCACCCACTGAGGGGAAATTTTATTAGACAAAATGAAAAGTGACAAAAATTATGGAGGAACTATGACACTATTATTTTGAGGTCCATGAACTACAGAAGTACTTTATTGCAACTCATCCGAGTGATAAAACTTAAGTGTAAAATGGGCGGAGTAGTTCCGCGTTCCAAGCTCGGGGCTCGTCGATATTATGCTCGACGTTGTAAAGACGGTACGCCCCGTTGTGGAGAACCTTGGTGACGATGAAGGGACCTTCCCAAGAAGGAGCAAGCTTGTGTGGTTTGTGCTGATCCACTCGGAGAACCAAATCTCCTTCCTGGAAGGCTCGACCTCTCACATTTCTGGCGTGGAAACGACGCAAATCTTGTTGGTAGATGGTCGACCGGATCAGAGCCATCTCCCTTTCTTCCTCTAAAAGGTCGACTGCGTCCTGCCGCGCTTGTTCAGCTTCTGCTTCGTTGTAGATTTCAACTCGAGGAGCATTGTGGAGAAGATCACTCGGCAAGACTGCTTCAGCTCCGTAGACCAAGAAGAATGGAGTTCTTCCGGTCGACCGATTAGGTGTGGTCCGCAGTCCCCAAAGCACTGAGGGAAGTTCGTCGACCCAAGCTCCAGCTGCATGCTTGAGATCACGCATCAGTCGGGGTTTCAATCCCTTGAGAATCAGGCCATTGGCTCGCTCTGCTTGTCCATTCGACTGCGGATGGGCGACTGAAGCGTAGTCGACCCGTGTGCCTTGAGAGTTACAGAAATCTCTGAATTCCTCCGAGTCAAAGTTCGACCCATTATCCGTAATGATGCTGTGCGGGACTCCATATCTGAATATTAGTTCCCTGATGAAGCTAACAGCAGTACCGGCGTCAAGGTTCTTGATTGGTTTAGCCTCAATCCACTTGGTGAACTTGTCGACTGCCACCAGTACATGCGTGAAGCCACTTCGCCCTGTTCTCAAAGGACCGACCATGTCCAACCCCCATACTGCGAAAGGCCAGACGAGTGGAATGGTCTTCAGGGCTGATGCAGGCTTGTGCGACATATTCGAGTAAAACTGACATCCCTCGCACTTATCCACTATCTCCTTTGCCATCTCATTCGCCTTTTGGCCAGTAAAATCCGGCTCGGTATGCTTTGGCCACGATGGTCCGAGAGGACGCGTGATGACCACAGGTCCCCGAGTGAATATCATTAAGGATGATTCGACCTTCTTCCGGCGTTATGCACTTCTGACCGACTCCAGTCGCGCTTTCTCTGTATAACTGTCCTTTGATTACGGTAAAGGCCTTAGATCGGCGGACGATCTGTCGAGCCTCTTCCTCATCCTCCGGGAGCTCTTTTCTCAGGATATACGCGATATATGGAACTGTCCAATCGGGAATGACCACCAAGATCTCCATGACCAAGTCGACCACTGCTGGGACTTCAACCTCAGTCGGATCTGTGGCACTCTTGGGCTGTGGAGCTTCTTCGGTGAAAGGATCTTCTTTGACTGACGGAGTGTGTACATGCTCCAAGAACACACCACTCGGAATGGCTTCTCTCTTGGAACCTATCTTTGCTAGATCATCAGCTGCTTGATTTTTCAGTCGGGGTATATGATGGAGCTCCAACCCCTCGAACTTCTTTTCCAGCTTCCTCACTGCACTGCAGTATCCAGTCATGGCTGGGCTTCTCACGTCCCACTCCTTCATCACTTGATTGACCACTAAATCCGAGTCGCCATAGACCATCAGGCGACGGACGCCGAGTGAAATGGCCATGCGCAACCCATATAAGAGGGCCTCATATTCTGCCTCATTGTTGGAGGAATCAAAGTGAATCTGGAGCACATATCTGAGCTTATCTCCTCTGGGGGAAACCAGGACAACCCCAGCACCGGAACCATTCAACATCTTAGAGCCATCAAAGAACATGGTCCAATGCTCCGAGTGAACTTCAGTCGGCTGCTGCTGTTCAATCCACTCGGCGAGGAAATCTGCTATTGCCTGGGACTTAATGGCTTTCTTTGCCTCAAACTTGATATCAAGGGGAAGAAGTTCAATCGCCCATTTGGCCACTCGACCAGTTGCATCTCTGTTGTGCAAAATCTCTGATAGTGGAGCGTCGCTGACGACTGTGATGGAATGATCAGAGAAATAATGAGCAACCTTCTTTGTGGTCATGTATATTCCATACACAAGCTTCTGATAATGAGGATATCTCTGCTTGGATGGAGTCAAGACTTCAGACAAATAATACACTGGGCGCTGAACTTTGAGAGCTTTTCCTTCTTCTTCCCGCTCGACCGTAAGCACAGTACTGACGACTTGTCCTGTGGCTGCGATATAGAGCAACAGAGGCTCTTTGCTGATTGGAGCAGCAAGCACCGGCTGGGTGGAGAGCAGAGCTTTTAGCTCGGCAAACGCTGCATCAGCTTCTGGAGTCCACTCGAACTTGTCTGCCTTCTTCATCAGTCGGTAAAGAGGCCAATGCCTTTTCACCGAGTCGTGAGATGAATCGACTTAATGCGGCCAAGCATCCAGTAAGCTTCTGGACATCGTGCACTCGCACAGGGCGTTTCATTCGGAGAATAGTGCCGATCTTCTCTGGATTAGCGTCGATTCCTCGTTCGGAAACGAGAAAACCGAGTAACTTGCCACCAGGAACTCCAAATGTGCACTTTGATGGATTGAGCTTGATATCATACCTTCTGAGGTTGGCAAATATTTCGGCGAGATCAGCGAGCAGGTCGGAACCTTTTCGTGACTTGACAACGATATCATCCATATACGCTTCCACATTCCGACTGATTTGAGTGAGTAGACACTTCTGAATCATTCGCATAAATGTGGCTCCGGCATTCTTGAGGCCGAATGGCATGGTGATATAGCAGAAGCACCCGAATGGAGTGATGAAAGCTGTTTTTATCTCGTCGGGTCCGTACAGACGGATCTGGTGGTACCCGGAGTAGGCGTCTAGAAAAGACAGTCTCTCGCATCCCGCGGTCGAGTCAACAATTTGATCTATGCGAGGGAGAGGAAAATGATCTTTCGGGCAGGCCCGGTTGATGTGCTTGAAATCAATGCACATTCGGAGTGATTTGTCTTTCTTAGGAACCATGACGACATTAGCGAGCCACTCGGAGTGGTATATCTCTCGGATAAATCCTGCCGCCAACAGTCGAGCCACTTCCTCACCAATGGCTTTTCTCTTCTAGACGGCGGACCGCCGAAGATGCTCTTTAACTGGTTTTGCAGATGAGTCGACTCTTAGGCGATGCTCAGCCAGTCCCCTGGGAACACCTGGCATGTCAGCGGGCTTCCATGCAAAAATGTCCCAGTTCTCACGGATGAACTGGATGAGCGCTTCTTCCTATTTTGGGTCGAGTGTTGTGGAGATGCGGGTCGGAGCTGCATCAGGATCGGTCGGGTGAATGTGAACAGGCTTCGTCTCACCGGACGACTGAAATGCAGACTCTGTGGCGGGTTTCTTGGATCGCAGCAAGTCACTCGGATCTGCGTTTTGCTTGTATTCTTCGAACTCGACCGCTGTCACCTGGGAATCAGCAATCTTTGAGCCTTTCTGGAAGCACTCTTCTGCCTTTTTCCGATCACCGGTGACAGTGATCACTCCTTTGGGGCCGGGCATCTTCAATTTGAGGTACACGTAACACGGTCGAGCCATGAACCGTGCATAAGCTGGTCTCCCCAAAATGGCATGATATGCACTCTGAAAATCCACGACCTCGAACGTCAACTTCTCTTTGCGAAAATGTTTCGAATCGCCAAACACCACGTCCAGAGCTATTTGGCCGAGTGACTCGGCTTTCTTTCCTGGTATAACTCCATGAAAGCTCATGTTACTGGTGCTCAGTCGGGACATCGGAATGCCCATTCCTTTCAGTGTGTCTGCATACAGCAAATTCAACCCACTACCACCGTCCATAAGCACTTTTGTCAGTCGAGTGCCTTCAACAACTGGATCGACCACCAAAGCTTGCCTCCCAGGGGTGGCAATATGAGTCGGGTGATCAGATTGGTCGAAGGTGATGGGTGTTTGGGACCATTTCAGATAGTTTGCTTTTGCTGGGGCAACCATGTTCACCTCACGGTTAATAACTTTCAATCGACTCTTGCTCTCCACATCTGCAAAGATCATTAGAGTAGAGTTGATATGGGGATATCCTTCCTCACTGTCCTCCTTGTCTTCGACCTTGTCCGACTCCTTCTCCTTGTTATTAGACTGTTTTCCCTGAAACTGCTGGATCAGGAGTCGACATTGGCGAGTGGTGTGCTTCGGGTAGATGATATTCCCCTCTTCGTCTTTCTTCGTGTGGATGTGACACGGCATATCCATCACGTCGTTCCCTTCTTTATCCTTTACCTTCTTAGGGTTCCAGGATCCTTTTGGTTTCCCTTTAAACTTTCCCTGAGTCACGGCCAGAGCCTCTCCAGGAGCTGCCGGTTCAGCCTTCCGCTTCTGTTTCCGACTGGTGTTTCCCTTTTCCGACTGACTCGGCTTGTGCTTGCCGCTTCGGAGTCGGTCTTCTTCTTCGCCGTTGGCGTACTTGGTAGCAATCTCCATCATCCGACTCAAGGTCATGTCACCGGTTCGACCAAACTTCAAGCTCAATTCTCTGTTCTTGACGCCATCTTTAAAGGCGCAGACTGCCTGATGATCAGACACATTCTCCACAGTATGGTGCAAAGTGATCCATCTCTGAATATACTCTCTGAGAGTCTCATTGGTCTTCTGCACGCAGACTTGCAACTCCGTCAGTCCAGCCGGTCGCTTGCAAGTTCCTTCAAACGTTCTGATGAACACTCGGGACAGATCTTCCCAAGTGTAAATGCTGCTAGGAGGTAATTGAGTCAACCATGCCCTGGCAGAACCTTCCAGCATGAGGGGCAAATGCTTCATGGCCACCTCGTCGTTCCCACCACCAATCTGAACCGCCACTCGGTAGTCCTCAAGCCAAGTTTCAGGCTTAGACTCACCAGTGAACTTGCTGACTCCTGTTGCCAACCTGAAATTGGGAGGGATAACTGCGGCTCTGATAGCTCTGCTGAAACATTCAGGACCAGAAACATGCACTCGACTGCTTGTGGGCGCATCTCTGTCGAGTCCGCCTCGATGGGCTCTGTTCCGGTCGACCAAACCTTGCACGATAATGGATCGCGCGTCGAAGCCTGGTTCTCTGGGGTCGACTGGAACTCTTCGCCCCGTACTGAACTGACGCCTGTCATCTTGCTGCCGAGGAGCGTAAGACCCACCCCTCGGAGGGGAATTGGGCACTCGACGCCTATCATCTCGGTCGAGTCGGTCACCATATTGGTCTCGCCGATTCTCGCGCCCTTCACGCCGCGGAGGCGATCTGGGGCTGTGAGCCGACTGAACCGTATTCGCAGCGACGGATCGACTGTGAATTCTGTTGCGCGACTGCGACACGGCCGAATTCTGATCTCCTGCTGCCCGGAGCAGATCCCTGATCTGCATCAAGCCTCTGCCAGCTTCCGACTGAGAGGGTTGGATGGACTCTGCTATACGGGTCGCAGCTGCTAAATTCTGGATTGGGGTTCGATATACCTGAGTCGGCGGGAAGAGTTGACGTCGACTGGTGTCGGGAATTCGTTGCCGCGCGCGCTCGTCGAGTGCTCGCTGAAGATTCTCCAGTCGAGTGCGTTCGGCCAAATTGGCCAAACGTACCTCCTCCAAGGCGCGAGCCTCGGGGGTTTCTCCTGCGATGGGAGTACGCAGGACATCCACGTTCCTGCGGCGAAGTTCTTCTCTTTGCAGAGAGTCGAGTGGCTCGGGCTGGTACTCTTCGTGGTCTCGTGCGGGGTCGCCTCCGTCGCCTGCTCCACCATCACGGGCGAAGCCAGGGGGACTGCGGGGCCCGTCGACCATCAGAATTTCCGCCGCTGGATCACTGCTATCGCACTCGGATGCGGTCTCTACGGAGCCAGTCGACAGATCGAACAGGCCGTAGAGAGATTCGTCGGGCTCGATTGCCGCAACTTGGGTGGTGGCCGTCTGGCGAGCCACCGCGTGCCTCACCCACCGCTGAATCCTCGACCGGCCCGAGCGCTTGCGCTGACGGGAGACCGGGAGGGTGGTCGATGGGGATGTCGACCGATACGGGGTCGACGGTTGCCGCAGCAGAACGCCGCGGACACATGCGCGAAAATGTGTCGCACCGCGGACGGGGAGCGCATCAACGTCGAGTGGAGCCTCCTGGAGCCAGGCGGAGTCGTCGGCGATGAAGGTGAGAGCGCCGAGACGGATCTCTCGACCCTCGACCAAAACTCCAGCAGCCACCATGATGAAAGTACTCGGAAGAATCGCAACTTCTCCACAAAATTGCTAAAAGACCTGCCCCACGGTGGGCGCCAACTGTCGTGGTTCTAAGCCTGACAGTAGAGTGGGGGGGTAGGTATGGAGAGGCAAGGTCCTAGCTATGGAGAGGTTGTAAACGCAAGAGATGTACGAGTTCAGGCCCTTCTCGGAGGAAGTAAAAGCCCTACGTCTCGGAGCCCGAAGGCGGTCGAGTGGATTATATGTATATGAGTTACAGGGTGCCGAACCCTTCTGCCTGTGGAGGGGGGTGGCTTATACAGAGTGCGCCAGGACCCCAGCCAGCCCACGTAGGAGAGGGTTTAAGGTGAGTTAAGTCCGGGGCGTTACTGGTAACGCCCCACATAAAGTGTCTTTACTATCATAAAGTCTACTTAATTACAGGCCGTTGCAGTGCAGAGTGCCTCTTGACCTTCTGGTGGTCGAGTGAGTCTTCGTGGTCGAGTCCTTCAAGGCAGTCGAGTGTGTCTCTCGTTGGTCGACTGGAAGGTGACCTCTTCTAAGGGTGTCCTTGGGCAGGGTACTTAGATCAGGTCCGTGGCCCTACCCTAGGTACATGACCCCATCACATCACACTGGGAACACATAGCATTGCTAGATTACTAGATGACTCCCTAAGACACCTAGAGTCATAATAATAGCTCCAACATATATGTCAAGGCAACGGAGTACCTCAACTCACCGATTAGTGTGGTTAAACTGGCCCGAAGAAACATTGGGAACGGAAAGAAGGGATTTGCAAATGCATCAGGCTATTTAGACACCTGGGATGACTCGGACAGCATAACGGCTGTAAATGCTCAAAATGATTTGAGACATCCTGCAAAATGGTGGCATAACCACTCAACATCACAATATCAATGTTCTGAGATCAACTGAGAACACATAGAAGTAGTAGAAACTGAACAGAGGCTTGAATTCATCAATCCTACAAGTCTATATCATAGTAACTCGTCATCCTGATAGATAGATGAGAAGGCCTAGTTCTTAATCCCCGTAGAAAGGAAGAGGATGACTCAGATCAGAAGGCCATGAGGTATAAGGAGTAAAAAGAGCCTTACGTTTCCTCCCACAATCAATTCCCTTATATAACTAAAGCATTTCTAGACACAACTTCGACCAGTTTGGCTTGGTAATCCTACAGGAAGTCAGGCTCTGATACCAACGCTGTCAGGACCCCGATTGCAAGTCACATCGATCTAGCCGGTAACACCTCATATCACTTTGCGGCCTCACGCACGATATCCCACGGGTGTCGCCTTACCATGGCCTGGGACCATTTGCGCCTTTTGGCTCACGTATATGATAGTGTCGCTAGCATCCATATGACAGAGAATCCGGGCCGACATGGCTAGTCGTGAACCCAAAGCGGCACTAACCTATGGGGACAGGCATACATGATTCACATCGAGCGTGTCGGTCAGCAGCGTGTGAATCCGGGCTGTAGCACTGGGCTAACAGGACTCCGGGAACCCGGGCTGTAGCAGGCTAGGCAGGACTCCGGATGTCGCCGCGTGACATTTCCCCAAAGGAACAGACACATGAACGAAGTGAAACACATGCCGGCGAGTCAAGTGTCCTGAGCAGTAGTGCTGGGCTAACAGGACTCCAGTGAACCGGGCTGTAGCAGACTACAATGGCTCATGGAAGCACTTAGACTACATTTCCCCATAAGAGAGGCTGCCAAGGCTAAACAACTAGATTGTCGGATCCCACACATACCAAGCATTTCAATCATACACACAATATTCTCGATATGTGTAAATACAACATGGCATCAAAACATAACTCTACAACTCAAGTATTTATTCATTAGGCTCCATGGAGCAAGATGTTACAAACATGGGTCTCATGACCCAACAACCATAGCATACAAATCAAGGCACAATCGGAAGCTTAACATGTCTGAGTACAGACATCTACAAATGGAAAAGGCTAAGAAGCCTGACTATCTACCAGATCCTGCCGAGGCACAAGATCGTAGCTGAGGTATCAAGCTAAACGTCGAAGTCCACGCGGAACTACTAGCGAGACTAAAGTCTCTCTCTCTGCAAAACATAAATTAAGCAAACGTGAGTACAAAGGTACTCAGCAAGACTTACATCAGAACTAGCTACATATGCATCGGTATCAACAAGGGGTGGTGGTGTAGTTTAACTGCAGCAAGCCAGCTTTGACTCAGTGGCTAACCTGAACTACGATTGCTAGCAACTCTTTTGAGGTGGCGCACACGAGTCCACATATTCACCATTCAATGCACCACTATGGATCCGCCCCCGTCTCTCCGTCTCCCTACGAGAAGGCCATCCATAGCACTCACACTTATCTTGCGAGTTTTAGAGTATCCACTTTCACTTGTCTATGAACTGTCATAGGCAACCGAGAAGTCCATTACCGCGGACACGGCTATTCGAATAGATGATGTTAACCCTGCAGGGGTGTACTTCTTCACACACGCTCTCACCACTTACCGCCGTTTACACGACATGTACTCGGCAACCTTCAAGCGGAAGCCCAACGAGGGTGTCGGCCACGGCCTACCTAAACACTCAAGTCTCTAGTCCAGGTTTATCGCCTATCCAGGTTCCATCCGCAGGGAGTCCGGCCGAGGTTTCCACATACGGCCCCGAACGATGTGTACAGGGTTCCAAGACACCAAACGGGCGCCCGGCATGCCCGACCACAGTGTATCTACCGCAACATAGCCCACCCCTAGGGTCAGCGCTACGCACGGCCGCCAACACATATCCTATAAACACCAGAAACTAGTTGCAACTCCTGGACAGAGGACAAGGGTGATCAAGAAGCCGAGAGGGTCCATTGGTTTCGGGCCCAATGCGTGGTAGTAACTATTTCATGCATCACAAACACAGAACTCAGTTCCTAAGAACGGTTTCAATGAGACAACCCACCATGTACTCCTACATGGCCTCTCACCGCTACCTTTACCAAATCGTGTTCACACACTTCGCTCACACACTGTAGGACATGTTTACACACCTCCGGTTCATCCCCGATGAACTAGACCTGACACGACTCTATGCAATAGCAGGCATGACAAACAAGCATGAATGAGTAGGCACATCAGGGCTCAAACAACTCCTACTCATGCTAGTGGATTTCATCTATTTACTGTGGCAATGACAGGTCATGCAGAGGAAAGGGGTTCAACTACCGCAACATGTAACAGTTGAATCGTTGTTGTCCTAATGAAGTAAAAGAGAGACAGAGCGAGAGAGTGGGATTGTATCGGAATGAACAAGGGGTTTTTGCTTGCCTGGCACTTCTGAAGATAGTATATCTCTTCATCAGTGTCATTGATCACGTCGTCAGAAACATCATCGTCTGAGAGGGGACGGTTACCGGCAAACAGGGAAGGACACAATCAATGCCATGCAACAATATGATGCATGAATGTAACATGGCAATATGCTGTTGATTGGCCTAATGCAACTAGCAACAAGTTAAATGGAGTTGGTTTGAACACTAGGTTCAAATTCAAACTCCATATGTGCTTTATTAAATGCCATTTAATTGTTTTGTCCAAAACAGAGGACAACATTGTTCAAACATGCATGAAAAAGGTACAGATGGATTCCTTGAATTTTTCTGATCATTTTTCATATATAATTTATTTCATTTGGAGTTACGGTTGAATTTCTATGAATTTTAGAAGTTTATACTATTTTCTGGAATTTCCTGCATTAAATTAAATCCACAAGTAATGCTGCATCAGCATTAGGTCATGAGGACGTCAGCAGGTCAACAGGCCCGGTCCAGGTCAAACCTGACCTGTGGGACCCGCGTGTCAGTGTCACATCTAACTAACAGTGCCTGTTAGTGCTAAGTAGGTGATTAACTTAACTAATCTAGGGCTGGGCCCGCATGTCAGCGAGTCAGTGGGTTAACTAAGTTAATTAACACTAATTAAACTAACAGTAATTAAACAGGGGCCTGGGCCCACACGTCAGGACCCACGGGAGGTCAAACCGGGGTCTACCCTGGCCAGCAGGGTCAACCCTGCCGGTCAAAGCAGTCAACTCGCCGGCGTTTAGCCGCCGGCGAGGGCCGAGACGGTGGTGCGGCTCGGGAATCGCCCACAGGCGACCATTTGCACGGCGGAGAGGCTCTACATGACGAGGAGACTCGTCCGCGTCCAGTGGTAGTGGTGTTTGGGCTCGGGGTGGTCCGAAACAACGGCAACGTCGAGCTTTGCGGCGGCCGGAGTTCGGCCAACGGCGGGTTAGGCGATGCAGGGAACGGCAGGAGCCGCGGGTGGTCGCGGTCGACTACTGGGAACGTGCTGAGCACGGTGACGCGCTCAGTTTCGAGCCTCAGCGGCTGCAGCGACGTCGGGGAGATCGCCGGCGACGTGGAGCTCTCGGTTCCGGCTGTGGAGCTAGCTAGAGGATGTGCGACGACGAGATAAGGGGGGTTTCGATCGGGGGCTCACAGAGGATCGTTTGGCGCAGACGGCGAGGCCGGGGAGGGTCGAGGATGAGCGGGAGGCCGAGAGGGATCTCCGGCGACCGAGGTTGAACAAGATGGTGGTGGGGGCGTCCGGGGGCGTCCGGCATCACGTAGCTTGGTGGAGAGGACGAGGTAGACGTGGCGGGGCCCGTGGACTGCTCGGAGAGGCGAGGGGAGCTCGGTGGCCACGGGGACAGCGGGCGGCGGTGACGGTTGCGCTCCGGCGTTCTCGGGTCCGAGGGGGAAGCGAGGCAGAGAGCGGGGTGGGGGCAAGTGAGAGGTCGGGCGGATCCGTACGGCAACGGGGTGGTCATCCGCGGCGTCGCGCTGGCCAGCGAGGGCCAGGCAAGCAGCTGCGTGCCAGCCCGCGTGGGCGCCGTGCTCGGCCTCGCCTCTGCCATTAGGCAGAGGTTGAAGACAGGTATGCCCCTGGTGGGCTAGGCCGGTTAGCTGGGCCGCCGGGTAAGGAGGCCCAAGTGGGTGAGGCAGGTGAGTTCTTCTCTCTCTCTCTTTCCTATTTTCTGTTTTCTATTTTTTTGCAGTATGTTTTGACTTAGTTTAAATACTAAAACACTTTATAAAATTCTGCAAACTTTTATGGGCACTATCTGATTTAAACCAGAGGCCCTCACCAAGTTTCAGAATAATTGGAGCTAGCAAATATTTTATAGGAATTAGTAGCTCCAATTCAAATAAGTATTGACTTAATTCAAAGGCCCAAATAAATATTTCTGTGATTCCAAAAATATTGGTTTGAATTTTACCTCTTGCCAATATTTCCAGAAATGAACAGGAACATTTTCTTGGGTTTATTTGAAACAATTTTTAATGTTGATCATTTTTAGAAAAGATTTCTGAGGCTTTCCACTTTCCCCAATTCAACTTTCAGAAATATATACATGATGCATGAATGCTTGTGCAACTAGTTACAACCAATTCTAGGGCTGTGACAGACCTTGAGGCGGAGGCATCCAAGAGGGGGAGGATAACCCTCTCAGATGGTTCGGACACGGATGTCGAACACACCGCCAAGAGGCGCTCCAGGGAAAATCCCCTGGCCACATCGTAAGTGCCAAAGGAAACTTTACATATATCCGATCTTTTATGATTGTAATATAACATATTATATTGTGTGTTTCAGTCCGGCCCACGACCTCCCCCAATCATCATCTGAGGGGAACTCTCTAGCACCGGAGATGGTGGAGAGCGAGACGCCTCCGCGAGCCTCTCCACCAACCACCATTGATAACACCGAGGTGTTGTCCCGAAGGGCCTCTCCGGGCCAGGGAGAGGTGCGGGAGGCCACCAAGACGGCGCCAGAGGGTAATGCCTCAGCTGCCGAGAACATGGGGAGCGCAACACCCATGGAGACTGACGATGGGGGCCCTGCCAGTTCGGCCCCCAGCCAAACTTTCCGGAGACCCATGTGGCTCCGGAATTGAGCGAGCAACCCCCTTCAAAGGAGGTGGGAGCGCTGTCGTGGATCTAAGACTGACAGTAGAATGGGGGGTAGGTATGAGGAGGCAAGATCCTAGCTATGGAGTAGTTGTACACACGAGTTTTACGAGTTCAGGCCCTTCTCGGAGGAAGTAACAGCCCTACGTCTCGGTGCCCTGAGGCGGTCGACTGGATTGTGTGTGTGTGTGTGTGTGTGTGTTTACAAAAGTGCGAACCCTTGTCCCAAAGGAGGGAGGTGGCTTATATAGAGTGCGCCAGGACCCCAGCCCCCCTCTGTTACACAGAGTTCAATGCTCATAAAGGAAAGGCGTTATAGGTAACATCTACAGTAAATGTCATAAATGCTCATAATGCTATGGTTTAAGTCTTAACCATTGCAGAGTGGAGGGTTCCTCATCTTCTGGTGGTCGAGTGTCTTCAAGGTGGTCGAGTGAGCGCATCTCCACGGTCGAGTGGATGATGATTTCTCTTCGACTGCTTCTGATTCTTTGTAAAGATGTCCTTGGGGAGGGTATGCTGGACAGGTCCATGATCCTACCCTAGGTACATAGCTTCATCATTTGCCCCCGAATGGATCAGGGTTTGAGTGAGGAAGGGGTCGAGAACACTTCCGACCCACTCTTTATGCTATGAATATGCCTTGTCCTGAAACAATGAGTTGAGGAGACGATGTTGACTCCTTTCTCAATCGCCTTGGTCCATTCTTGGTTGTTGTCGAGTGAACTTTCATGGTTGAATTCCGAATGATGATGTAGAGGGTGTTTGTCTTCAGTCTGATAGGTTGTTCCGCTCCCCGCGGATCTCGCGGGATTCGAATTTTGGGAATCGCGCCAGACAGGAGGAAACGAGGTTATCGGGACGGATTAGGTAAGTCTCCTCGATCCCCGTGCCACCTTTTTCACCACATTCTACGCGTGCGACTGTTGCAGGATTTGTTTAGATTGCTTGGGTCCACTAGTCAGCCACTCGGTGGAAGGCCTTATAAAAGGTCTCGGGCCAGGCCTCTGCTTCGCACGCCCCCATTCTCTCTTCTCTTTCTCCCGATACCTCCGCCACTCTCGCTTCCGCCTCGTCGCTGGACCTCCGCTCGAGCTCGATCCACCACAATGGGGAAGGATAAGACAGCGGCGTTGGAACGCGCGAAGAAAGCGACCGCGAAGGCGAAGGGCAAGTGGACCAGCCGGGGCGGATCCTCGTCGAGGTCTGGCCTGCCGGCGGGCTGGATCCAGGGCGACTAGATCCGCTCGGCAATCACGCAGGACGACCTCGACGACCTGGTGGAGAGGGGATTGATCCCCCACAAGTCGGCTCAGCTCCCGGGGGACGAAACCGAGCCGCGGCCTAGAGAGGGTGAGTGTGTCCTCCTAGCAACCCACGTAGATTGCGGATTCTCATTGCCTCCCCACCCTTTCTTTCGGGGTTTTTTGAACTTCTTTGGGGCTCAGCTCCACCATTTCACTCCAAACACCATAGTCTATCTAGCCGCTTTCGTGTCCATGTGCGAAAACTTCTTGGGCTGTCGACCGCACTGGGGGCTTTTCAAACACATCTTCACTTGCCGTTCCCAGTCAGTCAAAAAGGCCAAGTCGAGTGACAAGAGGACGCAGGTGATCCAGATGTCCGGTGGTCTGGGGATCCAGATGAGGAGCAAGAGTACTTTCCCAGCGATGATCCTTCCTGACTCGGTCCGGGGCTGGCAGTCGATTTGGTTTTACTGCAAGGATCAGCCAACCCCTGGCCAGTCGACTGGACTTCCTCCTTTTTCCTTGGCTCGAGTGGAGAAGCCTGCTCCTCTGAAGGTAGTTCCAGAAGAGAAGGCGCAGGTCAAGGAGCTGGTTGAACGGGTCATCCAGCTTGTCCGCGACGGAGTGACTGGGATGGATCTGCTGGAGGTCTTTCTCGGTCGACGCATCCAACCTCTTCAGGCGCGCGATCATCCGATGTGGATGTACTCTGGGCTCGAGGATACCACTCGGATCCACTCGGAGGAAGTTAGCAAGGATATCTTGGAGAACTGGTTGAGGGGAATCACTGGCAACAAACACAACCCTCGGGGATCCAGGAGGGTGATTCCATTCAACAACTCGCACCAGCCGGAGCAGGTATATTTATGTTTTATCAAGTATCTTTCCGATTCACCACGTGATGTCCCGTTTGTGGTCGACTGAATGTCTTTTGATTGTTATCCTTTCAGGCCCTCATTGAAATGTTCTCGATGCCCAACGGAGTGCAGGACCCCGGCGCTGAAGAAGAAGGGAGCGGGGGCGAGAGCGGCAAGGAGCATTCGGAAGCCGAGGAGGACGAGGAGAGCGACGAATCAACCGATGAGGAAGAAGTCGACTCGCCTCCTCGCAGGGAGAGGAGGTCCAAGCACACTCATGACCCGCACACGCTCCGGACTTGGTGGCTGCGCCGATCGTGCAATCCTCAAAGCGCCCCAGGACGTCTTCCCCGATGCCGACTGAGAAGCCTCCAAAGCAATCCAAGGTCGCGCTGCTTCCAGCGCCGAAAGTGCCGAAAGCCATCTCTTACAAACCGCCCAAAGCTTTGCCTCGGATCAAAGTGACCGTTCCTACTATCTTCGGGTAACCATCTGACTTGTCCTTTATGTGGATTCGATTAACTGGGTGTAACCGATTGAATGCGGGCCTTTGAAGTGCTGCTACGTCAGGGACCTCTTCATACCAGTACCGGGACGAGGAAATGGAGGATGTGGTAACCTCTAACCCAGGTATGAACTCTTGCGATTTTGATTCTTGATCTTTTTAGGGTCGAGTGGTTCACTTGGGGTCGAATGTTCTGTCTTGCAGCTCCACCCAACATCATTGACCTTTCGGACGACGACGAAGATGTGGCTCCTAAGCCTAGGAAGAGCAAGAAGGTAACAGCTGGCAGGGTGGCTCGGCAAGAACCAACTGCAACGCCTCCCATCTGTCAAGCTGAAGATGCGGGCAGGGCCACTGTGACGTTCGCTGCACCCTTGCTGAGTGGGCATCCCACGTGGTCGACCGCGCCTGTGGTTCCTTCAACTATCCAACTCCACGCCACGGAGCCTCAAGCAGCCGCACCTGGGTCGTCTGCACATTTTTTTACCAGCTACGCCATCCCAGACAACCAGTCGGAAGCGGCTGCGGAAGCCATCCGACAGGCTGATATGATGATGGAGCGGGTGAAGATAGTGCATGAGAGTAGTCAGGCTGCCTACAACGCTAGTGCCGCTCTTCGGGCCAACATCCAGGTGAGTGGACTTTCCGACTATTTTTGTTCTCGAAAAATCTTCTTCTGCACAATCTCCTATTGTTCGCGTTGAATTGGAGCACCCACTTGGTGTTGCTGTCGTTTTTGGTAGTTTCGCTCTTCCACTCGGTCTGGGCGAGTGGGATCAGAACCGGTGGGGGCACACCAAGTGCACCCACTTGGTGTAGTCCCCGAGACCGTGGTCGATTGCTGGCAGTCGACTGTGGTCTGAGTTCTTCTTTTCTTGATGGCGCAATTGTTCTTTCTCTCTCTTTTTTTTACTCCTTGCACTCGACTCCGGTGGGTCGGGCGAGTGGGATCAGAACCGGTGGGGGCACACCAAGTGCACCCACTGGGTGTAGTCCCCGAGACCGCGGTCGACTGCTGGCAGTCGACTGGGGTCTACGCAGCTTGTTGTCCACTTCTTTAGGTTTTATTCACTCGAAAATGAACTGCCTTCGAACCTATCGGTTGATCTGTCTCTTGCCTCCTGCAGAAGTCTTGTACACTTATCTCCAAGTTTACCGAACTCGAAGAGAAGCAGAGGCAACTCAACTTAGACTTGGAATTGGCTCAGCAAAATCTGAAAAAAGCTCAAGACGAGGCCGCTGGTATGGAAGGTAACTCATTGCCGACTGAATTTCAATGTATCTCTTTGATCTCTTTTTTGATTCAATTATTTCTTTTGCAGAGAAAATGAAGTTGGCTCTGGACAAGAAGGACTCGGACCTCGCCGCCACGCAAAAAGCAGCCCAAGACAAAACCGCTCTCATAGACAAGAAGCTTGCTTCAGTTGGAATGCTTGAAGGAGAGGTGACTAGACTGACATCTTGTCTTAATGAAGCTAACCGCGAAGTGACCAGCCTGAAGAAGGATAAGGTTGCCTTGAACGAAAAGTTGGAGTCTGCGATCCGCAAGAGGAACGACACAGAAGCTTATCTGAGGACCCTCGCCAAGAAGCTTTATCTCGTGTTGGGAGGTATTTCTTTTAATCCGACTGTGTTGATGGTTTCCATCGGATTTTGCTCGGTTGATTGAACTGACTTTTGGCTGCAGAATTTTGTCAAGACTTTGACGAAGAAACTGGAAGGGTCGAGACGGGTCTGGACCCTATTGCTTCCCCGGTCTGCGACGAAACTGCGATGAACGTGCTCCGACTGGAGTCCCGTATCGCCAGCGCCACAAGCTACCTCGCACGCCTGAAGGAGGTTGTCTCTTGAATCGACTCGACGCTTTGGCCGGAGGCGACGCTTCAGAATGATCTAGAATCTCTGACGACTCGATTGAACGAGATCCCTGACCGAGTGCAAGAATGGAAGAAATCCTCCGCCCAGTGTGGTGCTGACGTGGCGCTGTCCCTGGTGCGAGTCCATTGCAAGGACGTTCGTGAAGACAAGCTGGCTGCGATCAAAGTCGCTAACACCAAAAAGCACGATTTCCAGTCCTTCATGGAGACTTTCATCATTGCCGCCACTCGGATCGCTGATGGAATCGATCTGGACTCATTCGTGGAGCCTGCCAGTCCTCCTCCGGCTGAGTGAACAATCTTATGAAACTTGGATACGCTTTAAATTTGCCTCAGAATGCCGAGTGGTTTCTGTAACCGTTAAACTCCTTCGGGCTTGGTGCCCGAGTACTTTTGATTCGCTGCTTGGAACCTTTTAGTATTTATCTGAATTTGGTTTATCTCTGAATGTGCTTTTGTTTGCCTTCGGATGGACTTTCCTTGCTGCACCTCTTCGTCCTTGCGGATAGGGATGGAGCGGACGTTGTATTTGTGCCGCAGCTCCGAAGGAGAAGGCGGTAGTCGACCTGCACCTCGTCGTCCTTGCGGATAAGGATGGAGCAGACATTGTATTTGTGCCGCAGCTCCGAAGGAGAAGGTTGCAGTCGACCTGCACCTCGTCGTCCTTGTGGATAGGGATGGAGAGGGCGTTGTATTTGTGCCGTAGCTCCGAAGGAGAAGGTTGCAGTCAACCTGCACCTCGTCGTCCTTGCGGATAGGGGTGGAGCGGGCGTTGTATTTGTGCCGCAGCTCCAAAGAAGAAGATTGCAGTCGACCTGCACCTCGTCGTCCTTGCGGATAGGGATGGAGCGGACGCTGTATTTGTCACATCCCTAGCTTCTGGTAATGCTCTAGGCTAGCTTCATGTGTGCATCATGTTTAAATTCTGAAACTTGAATTGAGGAATATTGGAAGCCTCAAAAACCTTAAATAAAAGAGGGGCAAAAACCCTAGAAATCTCATTCATTGCTCCAAAATGCTCTTCTTAAATGTTTGATAATTTTTGGTAAGGGTTCTGGTCCCAACCAAAATATTGAACATTTTTAAGGATTTATTTTTGGGACTTTGGATTTAATTCATTAGCTATTAATTTGAATTATATTCATATAATTAGAATATAATTTCAAATACCCCTGAAATATTTATAAGCTTTTGGAAAAGTCCATCTAGCAATATAAAATATTCAGAGGAGTTTTTGGCATTGTTTGAATTATTATTTTTTAATTCAAAACAGTGGCAAAAGTTTAAATAAAACAAAACAGAAGAAAAAAATAAAAAGAACAGAAGCCTACCTGGGCCACTTACCTGTAGCCGGCCCAGCTGGCCAGCTCCTCCCGCTGGCCCAGCCCACCGCCGCCTCCCTCCCCTGTCGCCTTCCTCCTCTGCCAGGAGGACGGGCACGCGCCCGGCGCGCGCGGCCACGCGCCCCGGCCACCTCCTCCCTGCCTGGCTGCCTCCTCCTCCCCTGGTTCCCTCCCGCGACGCCACGCAGCCCCGACCCCCTCTCATTTCTCCCTTGCTCTCTGGACCCCCTCCTTCTCCTCTGTTCTCCTCACCGAGCGGAGCCCGTCGCCGCCGCTCGCCATAACCACGGCCACCGGGCCTCCCTCGCTCCCCCGACTAGCCCAGAGGCTCCGCCTCGACCCCCTCTTCCCTCTCCACCGATCCACGGCCCTCCGGAAGCCCTGCAGCGTCGCCCTCAAGCTCGCCCCCAACCTTCGGCCGCCGGCGAACTTTCGAGGATTCGCGAGCTCCGGTGCCTCCCCGAGCTCGCCGAGGCCACCGCTGCACCCGCTGTGAGCTCCTGCTCCCAACCCCTCTCTCCCCGCCGTTGAATTCCTCCTCTATCCCCCCTGGCCACCGCGGCGGAAGCTCACCGCCGTCACGCCTGTCGCCGCCGTCGTTGCAGGTCACCGAACTCGCGTCCGAGCACGACCTCGAGCTCGTGGATCTCCCAGGAGCCCGTCCAGCCTCTCAGCTCGCTCGCTCGCCAAGCGTAGCCAGTGCCCGTGCTGGCCCGAACTCCGGTCGCCGCCGCGGGCCCCGTTCCGGTGAGCTCGGGCCACCTCAGCCCCTGCCGTTTGCACAGATGGATGCGGGCGACTCCCAGCTACGCGTAGGGCCCCTCAGTCGCCGATTTGGTCGCCGAAGGAGCGTTTCCGACGCCCTCCGCCGTTGCTGGCGTCGCCGGCGACAAGCCGCGGGTCAACTCCGGCGGGTTTGACCCGGGGTTTGACCCCCTGACGTGTGGGCCCAGGCGCCTGCTTGATTAGGGTCAGATTAGTTAGCGTTAATTAAGTTAGCTAATTAGATAGGCCACTGACATGCGGGCCCCGCCCGGCTAACTAAGTTAGTTAGGGCTAACTAACCTGGTTAGTTGACTGGGTCACTGACCAGTGGACCCCACTGGTCAGGTTTGACCTGGGACGCCCAGTTGACCCTGCTGACGTCACTGTGACGTGGGGCTGACGCAATAAGTATTTTCTGGATTTAAAAATAATCAGGAAATTCCAGAAAATGCCCTAAACTTCAATAAATCATAGAAAATTAACCGTAACTCCAAATTAAATAATTTATATATGAAAAATTATCAGAAAAATTCAAGGAATCCATCTGTACCATTTTCATGCATGTTAGAACAACTTATAGCTGCTGTTTAGCACAAATCACATTAATAGCATTTAAATAATCACATGTGGAGTTTGAATTTGAACCTAGGGTTCAAACCAACTCCATTTAACTTGTTGCTAGATGCATTAGCCCAAAACACATTCATTTTGCCATGTCATGATCATGCATCATATTGTGCATTGCATTGATTGTGTTTCCTTCTGTGTTGCCGGTATTTGTCCCCTCTCGATAGATGTGATACCGATGATGTGATCGTTGACACTGATGAAGACTCAATGTTATCTTCAGAAGTGCCAGGCAAGCAAAACCCCCCTTGTTCATTTCGATACAATCCTACTCTCTCGCTCCTGCTCTCTTTTAATGCATTAGGACAACACCGATTCATCTGTTACTTGCTGCGGTAGCTGAACCCCTTTATCCTTTGCATGACCTGTCATTCCACAGTAAATAGATGAAACCCACTAGTATGAGTAGGAGTTGTTTGAGCCCTGTTGTGCCTACTCATTCTTGCTTGTTTGTCATGCCTGCTACTGCTTAGAGTTGAGTCAGGTCTGATTCATCAGGGATGAATCAGAGGTGTGTGAACATGTCCTACTGTGTGTGAGCTAAGTGGTGAACACGATTTGGTAAAGGTAGCGGTGAGAGGCCATGTAGGAGTACATGGTGGGTTGTCTCATTGCAGCCGTCCTCAGGAACTGAGTTCTGTGTTTGTGATCCATGATTCAGTTACTACCATACATTGGGCCCTGAAATATGACCCCGCTCGACTTCTTATTCACCCTTGTCCTCTGTCCAGGAGTTGCAAGTAGTTTCTGGTGTTTGTAGCTTACTGGAGGCCGTGGACAGCGCTGACCGTAGGGGTGGGCTGTGATGCGGTAGGTACGTGGCACGGTGTACCGGATGCCCGTTTGGTATCTCGGGAACCCTGTTCACATCGTTTGGGGCTGTGAGCGAAACTCCGGCCGGATCTCCTCATGGATGGAACCCGAATAGGCGATAAACCTGGACTAGAGACTTGAGTGTTTAGGTAGGTCGTGGTCTACACCCACGTCGGCTTTCGCTTGAAGTCTGCCGAGCACATGTCGTGTGCAGACGCTAAGTGGTGGAAACATGTATGAAGAAGTACACCCCTGCAGGGTTAACATCATCTATTCGAATAGCCGTGTCCGCGGAAAAGGACTTCTGGGTTGCTTATATCAGTTCATAGACAAGTGAAAGTGGATACTCTAAAATACGCAAGATAAGCGTGAGTGCTGTGGATGGCGTTCTCGTAGGGAGACGGGAGCGGATCCATAGTGGTGTATTGATATGGTGAATATGTGGACTCGTGTGCGCCACCTCAAAAGAGTTACCTGCAGTCGTAGTTCAGGATAGCCACCGAGTCAAAGCTGGCTTGCTGCAGTTAAACCCCACCATCCCCTTTGTTGATAATGATGCATATGTAGATAGTTCTGATGTAAGTCTTGCTGGGTACATTTGTACTCACGTTTGCCTATTTTATGTTTTTGCAGAGAGACTTCAGTCTCACTAGTAATTCCGTGTGGTCTTCGACGTTTAGCTTGTTACCTCAGCTACGATCTTGTGCCTCGGCAGGATTGGTAGATAGTCAGGCTTCTCAGCCTTTTTCAGTTATAGATGTCTGTACCCAGACATGATAGCTTCCGTTTGTGCTTTGACTTGTATGCTCTGATTGTTGGGTCATGAGACCCATGTTTGTAATATCTCGCTCCTCGGAGCCTATTGAATAAGTACTTGTGTCGTAGAGTCATGTTGTGATGCTTCGTTGTTTTTGCACATATCGAGCATATTGTGTGTATGATTGAAATGCTTGGTATGTGTGGGATCTGACTATCTAGTTGTTTATCTTTAGTAGCCTCTCTTACCGGGAAATGTCTCCTAGTGTTACCGCTGAGCCATGGTAGCTTGCTACTGCTCTGGAACACTTAGGCTGGCCGGCATGTGTCCTTCTTCGTTCCTGTGTCTGTCCCTTCGGGGAAATGTCACGCATTGAGTACCGGAGTCCTGTTAGCCCGCTACAGCCCGGTTCACCGGAGTCCTGCTAGCCCAGTGCTACAGCCTGGTTTCACTCGCTGATGACCGACACGTTCGATGCTGGGTCATGGATGCCTGTCCCTGTAAGTCTGTGCCACTTTGGGTTTGCGACTAGCCATGTCAGCCCGGGCTCCTTATCATATGGATGCTAGCGACACTGTCATATACGTGTGCCAAAAGGCGCAAACGGTCCCAGGCTAAGGTAAGGCGACACCCGTGGGAATACCGTGCGTGAGGCCGCAAAGTGATATGAGGTGTTACATGCTAGATCGATGTGGCATTGAGTCGGGGTCCTGACAGCGTTGGTATCAGAGCTTGACTGCCTGTAGGATTACCAAGCCAAACTGGTCGAAGTTGAGTCTAGAAATTCTTTAGTTATATAAGGGAATTGATTGTGGGATGGAACGTAAGGCTCTTTTTACTCCTTATACCTCATGGCCTTCTGATCTGAGTCATCATCTTCTCTTCTACGGGGATTAAGAACTAGGCTATCTCTTCTTTCCATCAGGATCACATGTTACTAATCCGTAGACTTATAGGTTGTTGGACTTAAGCCTCGTTTCAGTTCCTACTACTTTTGTATGATTATTGTTGATCTCGAGACCTTGATATTGTGCTTCTGAGTGGTTATGCCACCATTTTTGTGAATGTCTCAAATCTTTTCTGAGCATTTACAGCCGTTATGCTGTCCGAGTCATCCCAGGTTTCTAAGTAGTCTGATGCATTTGCAAATCCTTTCTTCCCGTTTCAATGTTCTCATAGGCCAGATTAACCACACTAATCAGTGAGTTGAGGTACTCCGTTACCTTGACATATATGTTGGAGATATTATTATGACCCTAGGTGTCTTAGGGGATCATCTAGTAATTTAGCCATGATTTGTGTTCCCAGTGTGATGATTCTGGCCATCATTCTCGAAAGCATCCCGTGATGCTACTTAGTAATAGGTATTCTGTTCCTGGGTTCTTGAACCCTAGATTCACTTTACCTACTTCATGTTGATAGTAATTGCTAGTGCCTTTAGGATATTAGTAACATTTGCGATAGTCCTTGAAGTCCGTGGTATCTTCTTCTTCCAAATACCATGAACTACTTATGGCAGAAGTTCCTCGTTGAACTGAAATATCACAACAGGATTATTCTTGATGAGTTCTCCATTATATGTTATGGCTCTGCCAGTTCTACTTTTCTGCATGGGTTATCCGGAAGAATTATGTTGAACTTGGATCGACATACTAATCTATGCATCCACAACTCAGAAAGTTATATGTTCCTTTGAGTTGTCCCTCTTTAGTTGTCTACTGACCCTCGTCTATCAATTGATAGTCAAGCGTATGTGTGCGTTCGTTTATCGATGCCTATTACTCTTGTGGTCCGTCAAGCCATTCTATCGCAGAATGACTAGGAGAAACAAACTCCAGTACCTCTTCCATATCCAGGATTGAGTCAAAGAAGTTGTATGCCGCAGATCAAATGCCAATCCAGCTTTTGGTTCTGTTCTACCTTGGAGTATTACCCCCTTTATGTCAGAATTGTCATGAGAACTGCACCAACTCTCATGAATTTTGACGTAGTGATACTTCTCACCATCATTAGTCATTCCTCGGCCTCGTGTTGATGCAACCGGAATACCGACAAATGAATTGTGATGTGTGAAATCAATACTCCCAGCAACCTCGTTGCTTGGTAGTTAAAGGACAATAATTTCATTCTTAGCGTGCTGGTTTTGAATCATCATTCTAAGGTTGATCATGCTACCTAGTCCTTGTTCTCGGTGCACTCCTCGATCGATGAGTTAGGATTATTCAAATCTTCGCTCTATTAATCATATCGTCTTGCCTCAAAAAGCAAGATTGTTCTCGAGCTTAGTAACATATCGGTGGTTCGTGATTTTTCGAATATCCTCTCGAAGGTATCACCAGGTTGTCACCTGACTGTTATGTTGAGCTCGTGATCAAGTTGGTTCATCCTGTAAACCACCCTTTCTCCAAGAATCCGTGTTGGATACCCCTGAGCTAGTTGGTTAAGCTAGACAACAACTTGGAGAGTTGGAAGATAAAAGCTTGCCTGACTTAGTTCGTTCCAAAGGGATATTCTTGTGTAGTGTGTGTTGACGAAAGATGATATCTTCATCGATTGGTCCCTGTGATCAGTTGCTGGACCTATCATTTTTATCTAACTTTTGATTGGAGTATGGGCTATCATCCAATCAGACCAGAACCAACGATATTCGTAATGTTGTCTTACTCGTGGATGATCCCTCGAGCATACACCATTACATCTTTGGTCTGACCAATGCTATCACCGTGTTCACTTAACTATGGAATTCCTTTTAAAAGGAAACCTAGATGAATTGTTGTTGAGCCCATTGACAACATCCTTATCTCCTCCATGAATTTGTTGAACATTAAGCTAGTGTTGGAAACTTTTGAAAGCATTTGTTCATGCTAGCTCATGAAGCATATGTTTGGATGAAGGTAGTGACTTCCTTTAATTCATGTGCATCTGATGCAAGTTGCCGCCGTGGATTCGAGAAAGTCAATGTTACTTTCTTTGGAATCATTCCAAATCAGTCATGCACACGTGCGAAGAATGCTGTGGTTTGAAGACTTGCAACCTTCAATCTATATGTATCCCTAGCACACCAAGCCACTGATTGATTTGTTCAAGGAGAAGGAGTTTCTTCATAAGAGCTAATCCGGACTTATGTAAGGACTTCGATACCCTCGTTGATGGTTCCCCCTCCTGAACTCGGTAGTGTTTTATTATAAGACTACCTTGTGGTCATGCTTGTCTTGGACAACGTGTTCACATGTTTGTAGCAGAACCAGCTCATGTTTTGGAGCTTGCTATCGTAGTTCATCTTCCGAGAATCCCGCAACGTCATCTCGTCGATTTGTGTTGCAAACTTTCATTTTTCTTCCTAGACTCGATGGGTCTGGAATAATCTGACACCAACCAGATCTGAATCTCAGGCAGATATGATGGCTGGAACATTTCCCCAAGAACTATAATATTGGTTCCTCGATAACTGGTAAAGTGGATGTCGTGGCCAGCACCACCCAGCCGAAAGACCTATTATTGTAGTATCTTGATTGAAGAAGTTGGCCACCTCCCCATAAGGATTTCGTAGGATTTACCTCCGTAACTGTTCCTTATGGATTCTATTGCTCCCGAAGTTCGACCTTTACTTGATGTTCTAGTTATCAAACCATATCTATGAATGGGTTACACTAGCACGTCAAGGAGAACATTAGAAGCGGAGTGCTAAATGTCTCTCGGTCGATCATCCAGATTTTATTTCCTTGGCCTCGCTAAGGTGAAATCTGAGAAGGTGTTATCTTCCTTTGCATCTGCATCCTCCATCACCATTCATCATGGTAGTAAGTTGTGTTACCGGACCCTTGACACGGATGTTGGTAAAACCTTGATGATTATGGAATTGCTCAAGTTCTTGAGAGCACGCGCAAGCGCTAGGTGTTATCATCGGCACTAACTGGGTTTGCTCTCAGTTGCCTCGGCAATGCTATGACCTTTTCAAACAGTGAATTCACCCTCTATTGTTGGGTTCTCCCCCAGTTACCAGAATCATTCCCAGCATTTGCATTTTGTTCCCAGCTTGCACCACCAATGTGCCATTCTACCATGGGTCTCTTCCATTTCCGGTGGTAAGCAAATTCATCCATTACGTTGTCTTCAACAAGGTAATCCACATCATCCAAGTCCGAGTATGCCATTCTACCGACCCCCGCCAATCGATTGCTGTGATTTGCCTTAGGCTGATATAGAGAGTCTCAATGATCTCTATATCAAAGGTAATTCTTTTTGCCACTTAAGATAATAATCTACGAATCACCCTCCTCCAGGATGTTTCGTCGTGGTATCATGGAAACTCAACTCCTCGCTACGTTGACAATTGTTTACCACCTTCTTAAGTGTGGAATTGTTGTCCACCTAGTGAACCTTCGTCATCCGTCTCTTTACACCCCTCTTGATGTGTAACTCGTGTCTCAACCCGAGAGATGGTCCTATGTCTCATTCCGTGAGTTGTTCGATCTTCGAGAAGACCGATCCTTCTAGAGTTTTCCTTTCCTCTTCTTGTCATGATTAGCTGGAGTTCTCAGAGCAAGACGACAAGACAATAATGGTGATCGAATCAACGTTCATTTGAAGTGCAACCTGGATCGTGAAGATTGTACTAGTTTGCGTTACCCCTTCACCCTACCCTACGCTTGAATCTCGAGACGAGATTCTTGTTTAGTGGGGGTGAGTTGTCACATCCCTAGCTTCTGGTAACGCTCTAGGCTAGCTTCATGTGTGCATCATGTTTAAATTCTGAAACTTGAATTGAGGAATATTGGAAGCCTCAAAAACCTTAAATAAAAGAGGGGCAAAAACCCTAGAAATCTCATTCATTGCTCCAAAATGCTCTTCTTAAATGTTTGATAATTTTTGGTAAGGGTTCTGGTCCCAACCAAAATATTGAACATTTTTAAGGATTTATTTTTGGGACTTTGGATTTAATTCATTAGCTATTTGAATTTGAATTATATTCATATAATTAGAATATAATTTCAAATACCCCTGAAATATTTATAAGCTTTTGGAAAAGTCCATCTAGCAATATAAAATATTCAGAGGAGTTTTTGGCATTGTTTGAATTATTATTTTTTAATTCAAAACAGTGGCAAAAGTTTAAATAAAACAAAACAGAAGAAAAAAATAAAAAGAACAGAAGCCTACCTGGGCCACTTACCTGTAGCCGGCCCAGCTGGCCAGCTCCTCCCGCTGGCCCAGCCCACCGCCGCCTCCCTCCCCTGTCGCCTTCCTCCTCTGCCAGGAGGACGGGCACGCGCCCGGCGCGCGCGGCCACGCGCCCCGGCCACCTCCTCCCTGCCTGGCTGCCTCCTCCTCCCCTGGTTCCCTCCCGCGACGCCACGCAGCCCCGACCCCCTCTCATTTCTCCCTTGCTCTCTGGACCCCCTCCTTCTCCTCTGTTCTCCTCACCGAGCGGAGCCCGTCGCCGCCGCTCGCCATAACCACGGCCACCGGGCCTCCCTCGCTCCCCCGACTAGCCCAGAGGCTCCGCCTCGACCCCCTCTTCCCTCTCCACCGATCCACGGCCCTCCGGAAGCCCTGCAGCGTCGCCCTCAAGCTCGCCCCCAACCTTCGGCCGCCGGCGAACTTTCGAGGATTCGCGAGCTCCGGTGCCTCCCCGAGCTCGCCGAGGCCACCGCTGCACCCGCTGTGAGCTCCTGCTCCCAACCCCTCTCTCCCCGCCGTTGAATTCCTCCTCTATCCCCCCTGGCCACCGCGGCGGAAGCTCACCGCCGTCACGCCTGTCGCCGCCGTCGTTGCAGGTCACCGAACTCGCGTCCGAGCACGACCTCGAGCTCGTGGATCTCCCAGGAGCCCGTCCAGCCTCTCAGCTCGCTCGCTCGCCAAGCGTAGCCAGTGCCCGTGCTGGCCCGAACTCCGGTCGCCGCCGCGGGCCCCGTTCCGGTGAGCTCGGGCCACCTCAGCCCCTGCCGTTTGCACAGATGGATGCGGGCGACTCCCAGCTACGCGTAGGGCCCCTCAGTCGCCGATTTGGTCGCCGAAGGAGCGTTTCCGACGCCCTCCGCCGTTGCTGGCGTCGCCGGCGACAAGCCGCGGGTCAACTCCGGCGGGTTTGACCCGGGGTTTGACCCCCTGACGTGTGGGCCCAGGCGCCTGCTTGATTAGGGTCAGATTAGTTAGCGTTAATTAAGTTAGCTAATTAGATAGGCCACTGACATGCGGGCCCCGCCCGGCTAACTAAGTTAGTTAGGGCTAACTAACCTGGTTAGTTGACTGGGTCACTGACCAGTGGACCCCACTGGTCAGGTTTGACCTGGGACGCCCAGTTGACCCTGCTGACGTCACTGTGACGTGGGGCTGACGCAATAAGTATTTTCTGGATTTAAAAATAATCAGGAAATTCCAGAAAATGCCCTAAACTTCAATAAATCATAGAAAATTAACCGTAACTCCAAATTAAATAATTTATATATGAAAAATTATCAGAAAAATTCAAGGAATCCATCTGTACCATTTTCATGCATGTTAGAACAACTTATAGCTGCTGTTTAGCACAAATCACATTAATAGCATTTAAATAATCACATGTGGAGTTTGAATTTGAACCTAGGGTTCAAACCAACTCCATTTAACTTGTTGCTAGATGCATTAGCCCAAAACACATTCATTTTGCCATGTCATGATCATGCATCATATTGTGCATTGCATTGATTGTGTTTCCTTCTGTGTTGCCGGTATTTGTCCCCTCTCGATAGATGTGATACCGATGATGTGATCGTTGACACTGATGAAGACTCAATGTTATCTTCAGAAGTGCCAGGCAAGCAAAAACCCCCCTTGTTCATTTCGATACAATCCTACTCTCTCGCTCCTGCTCTCTTTTAATGCATTAGGACAACACCGATTCATCTGTTACTTGCTGCGGTAGCTGAACCCCTTTATCCTTTGCATGACCTGTCATTCCACAGTAAATAGATGAAACCCACTAGTATGAGTAGGAGTTGTTTGAGCCCTGTTGTGCCTACTCATTCTTGCTTGTTTGTCATGCCTGCTACTGCTTAGAGTTGAGTCAGGTCTGATTCATCAGGGATGAATCAGAGGTGTGTGAACATGTCCTACTGTGTGTGAGCTAAGTGGTGAACACGATTTGGTAAAGGTAGCGGTGAGAGGCCATGTAGGAGTACATGGTGGGTTGTCTCATTGCAGCCGTCCTCAGGAACTGAGTTCTGTGTTTGTGATCCATGATTCAGTTACTACCATACATTGGGCCCTGAAATATGACCCCGCTCGACTTCTTATTCACCCTTGTCCTCTGTCCAGGAGTTGCAAGTAGTTTCTGGTGTTTGTAGCTTACTGGAGGCCGTGGACAGCGCTGACCGTAGGGGTGGGCTGTGATGCGGTAGGTACGTGGCACGGTGTACCGGATGCCCGTTTGGTATCTCGGGAACCCTGTTCACATCGTTTGGGGCTGTGAGCGAAACTCCGGCCGGATCTCCTCATGGATGGAACCCGAATAGGCGATAAACCTGGACTAGAGACTTGAGTGTTTAGGTAGGTCGTGGTCTACACCCACGTCGGCTTTCGCTTGAAGTCTGCCGAGCACATGTCGTGTGCAGACGCTAAGTGGTGGAAACATGTATGAAGAAGTACACCCCTGCAGGGTTAACATCATCTATTCGAATAGCCGTGTCCGCGGAAAAGGACTTCTGGGTTGCTTATATCAGTTCATAGACAAGTGAAAGTGGATACTCTAAAATACGCAAGATAAGCGTGAGTGCTGTGGATGGCGTTCTCGTAGGGAGACGGGAGCGGATCCATAGTGGTGTATTGATATGGTGAATATGTGGACTCGTGTGCGCCACCTCAAAAGAGTTACCTGCAGTCGTAGTTCAGGATAGCCACCGAGTCAAAGCTGGCTTGCTGCAGTTAAACCCCACCATCCCCTTTGTTGATAATGATGCATATGTAGATAGTTCTGATGTAAGTCTTGCTGGGTACATTTGTACTCACGTTTGCCTATTTTATGTTTTTGCAGAGAGACTTCAGTCTCACTAGTAATTCCGTGTGGTCTTCGACGTTTAGCTTGTTACCTCAGCTACGATCTTGTGCCTCGGCAGGATTGGTAGATAGTCAGGCTTCTCAGCCTTTTTCAGTTATAGATGTCTGTACCCAGACATGATAGCTTCCGTTTGTGCTTTGACTTGTATGCTCTGATTGTTGGGTCATGAGACCCATGTTTGTAATATCTCGCTCCTCGGAGCCTATTGAATAAGTACTTGTGTCGTAGAGTCATGTTGTGATGCTTCGTTGTTTTTGCACATATCGAGCATATTGTGTGTATGATTGAAATGCTTGGTATGTGTGGGATCTGACTATCTAGTTGTTTATCTTTAGTAGCCTCTCTTACCGGGAAATGTCTCCTAGTGTTACCGCTGAGCCATGGTAGCTTGCTACTGCTCTGGAACACTTAGGCTGGCCGGCATGTGTCCTTCTTCGTTCCTGTGTCTGTCCCTTCGGGGAAATGTCACGCATTGAGTACCGGAGTCCTGTTAGCCCGCTACAGCCCGGTTCACCGGAGTCCTGCTAGCCCAGTGCTACAGCCTGGTTTCACTCGCTGATGACCGACACGTTCGATGCTGGGTCATGGATGCCTGTCCCTGTAAGTCTGTGCCACTTTGGGTTTACGACTAGCCATGTCAGCCCGGGCTCCTTATCATATGGATGCTAGCGACACTGTCATATACGTGTGCCAAAAGGCGCAAACGGTCCCGGGCTAAGGTAAGGCGACACCCGTGGGAATACCGTGCGTGAGGCCGCAAAGTGATATGAGGTGTTACATGCTAGATCGATGTGGCATTGAGTCGGGGTCCTGACAGTATTTGTACCGCAGCTCCGAAGAAGAAGGTTGCAGTCGACCTGCAACTCGTCGTCCTTGCAGATAGGGATGGGTCTCAAACTTAGGCGAGTACTGGACTGCAGCTAAGCCCCCGAGTGGGAGGATTGCTCTCCACTCGGTAGGATTTTTTCAAACTTAGGCGAGTGCTGAACTGCCGTTAAGCCTCTTAGTGAGAGAACTTAGGCGAGTGCTCGACTGCAGCTAAGCCCCCGAGTGGGAGGATTGCTCTCCACTCGGTAGGATTTTTTCAAACTTAGGTGAGTGCTGGACTGTCATTAAGCCTCTTAGTGAGAGAACTTAGGCGAGTGCTCGAGTGCAGCTAAGCTCCCGAGTGGGAGGACTACTCTCCACTCGGTAGGATTTTTTCAAACTTAGGCGAGTGCTGGACTGCCGTTAAGCCTCTTAGTGAGAGAACTTAGGCGAGTGCTCGACTGCAGCTAAGCCCCCAAGTGGGAGGACTGCTCTCCACTCGGTAGGATTTTTTCAAACATAGGCAAGTGCTGGACTGCCGTTAAGCCTCTTAGTGAGAGAACTTAGGCGAGTGCTCGACTGCAGCTAAGCCCCTGAGTGGGAGGACTGCTCTCCACTCGGTAGGATTTTTCAAACTTAGGCGAGTGCTGGACTGCCATTAAGCCTCTTAGTGAGAGAACTTAGGCAAGTGCTCGACTGCAGCTAAGCCCCTGAGTGGGAGGACTGCTCTCCACTCGGTAGGATTTTTTCGAACTTAGGCAGAACAGATTCGCAACTAAGCCCACCCACTGGGGGGTTTCAGGAGTAAATAAGAACAACACAATCGAATGAGAGAACCGTAAGATCTTGTCTTTGATAAACGAATTACAAAAGGTGTTGCTTATTACATTTTATTAGAACGAGTGTTTAAGTATAAAAGGGGTGGAGCAGCTCCACGTTCCAAGCCCATGGCTCATCTTTCTGATGCTTGATACTGTAAAGATGGTATGCTCCATTGTGGAGAACTTTGGTGACGATGAAGGGACCTTCCCATGTTGGAGCGAGCTTGTGTGGTTTCTGCTGATCCACTCGAAGAACCAAGTCTCCTTCTTGAAAGGCCCGACCCCTCACATTCCTGGCGTGGAATCGACGCAAATCTTGCTGATAAATGGTCGAGCAGATCAAGGCCATCTCTCTTTCCTCCTCTAAGAGATCAACTGGATCTTGCCGGGCCTGCTCTGCTTCTGCTTCGGAGAAGAGTTCAACTTGGGGTGCGTTGTGGAGCAAGTCACTTGGCAGAACAGCTTCGGCTCCATAGACTAAGAAGAAAGGAGTTCTTCCAGTCGACCGATTAGGAGTTGTCCTTAAACCCCACAGAACTAACGGAAGTTCATCAACCCAGGCACCTGCTGCGTGTTTGAGATCACGCATCAGTCGGGGCTTCAGTCCTTTGAGAATTAGGCCATTGGCTCTCTCTGCTTGTCCGTTCGACTGCGGGTGAGCAACAGAAGCATAGTCGACTCGAGTTCCCTGAGAGGCGCAGAAAATTTTGAACTCATCGGAATCGAAGTTCAATCCGTTGTCCGTGATGATGCTGTGTGGGACTCCATATCGGAACGTTAATTCTCTGATAAAACTGATAGCGGTGCTAGCGTCAAGGTTCTTGATGGGTTTGGCTTCGATCCATTTGGTAAACTTGTCGACTGCAACGAGCACGTGAGTGAAGCCGCTTCTGCCGGTCCTTAGCGGTCTAACCATATCCAGTCCCCAAACAGCGAAGGGCCAGACAAGGGGGATGGTCTTCAGGGCTGACGTTGGCTTGTGAGACATATCGGAGTAAAATTGACAGCCTTCACATCTGTCGACTATATCTTTCGCCATCTCATTTGCTCGTGGCCAATAGAATCCAGCTCGGTATGCTTTAGCCACGATGGCCCGAGAGGACGCATGGTGACCACAGGTCCCCGAGTGGATGTCATTGAGGATCATTCGACCTTCTTATGGTGTTATGCACTTCTGACCGACTCCAGTCACACTTTCTCTGAACAGCTGCCCTCTTATCACAGTAAAAGCTTTAGATCAGCGGATGATCTGTCGAGCTTCTTCTTCATCCTTTGGGAGCTCTTTCCTGAGGATGTACGCAATGTAGGGCAGCGTCCAGTCGGGAGTAATGGCCAGAACCTCATGATTAGGTCAACCACAGCTGGGACCTCGACTTCAGTCGAATCCGTGGCGCTCTTGGGTTGTGGGGGCTCTTCAATGAAAGGGTCTTCCTGAACTGTCGGCGTGTGAATATGCTCCAAGAATACATTGCTGGGAATGGCTTCTCTCTTGGAACCTATCTTTGCCAATTCATCGGCTGCTTGATTTTCCAATCGGGGGATGTGGTGGAGTTCTAACCCCTCGAACTTCTTCTCAAGCTTTCTCACCGCGTTGCAGTAACCAGTCATGGCTGGGCTTCTGACATCCCACTCCTTCATCACTTGATTAACTAGCAAATCTGAGTCACCATAGACCATGAGGCGACGGACGCCGAGTGAGATGGCCATGCGCAACCCATACAGGAGTGCTTCATACTCTGCTTCATTGTTGGAGGAATCAAAGTGAATCTGGAGGACATATCTGAGCTTGTCTCCTCGGGGGGATACCAGAACTACTCCAGCACCAGAACTGTTCAACATCTTGGATCCGTCAAAGAACATGGTCCAGTGCTCTGAATGAACTTGAGTCGGCAATTGTCGTTCGATCCACTCGGCGAGGAAATCTGCTATTGCTTGGGACTTGATAGCTTTCTTTGCCTCAAACTTGATATCCAAGGGAAGGAGTTCAATCGCCCATTTTGCCACTCGACCAGTTGCATCCCTGTTGTGCAGAATCTCTGACAATGGAGCGTCGCTGACGACTGTAACAGAGTGATCTGAGAAGTAGTGTGGAACCTTCTTCGTGGTCATGTAAATTCCATAGACAAACTTCTGATAGTGAGGATATCTCTGCTTTGACGGGGTCAGGACTTCAGAAATATAATAAACTGGGCGTTGAACTTTGTACGCTTTTCCTTCTTCTTCCCGCTCGACCGTAAGTACTGTACTGACAACTTGTCCAGTGGCTTCTATATAAAGCAAAAGAGGCACTTTGTTGATTGGAGCAGCAAGCACCGGCTGGGTGGAAAGCAGGGCTTTTAGCTCTACAAATGTTGTATCAGCTTCTGGAGTCCACTCGAACATATCTGATTTCTTCATTAGTCGATAAAGAGGCAGGGCCTTTTCACCAAGGCGAGAAATGAATCGACTTAGGGCGGCCAAGCAACCAGTAAGCTTCTGGACATCATGCACACGCACAGGGCGTTTCATCCGAAGTATAGCGCCCACTTTCTTTGGGTTAGCATCGATTCCTCGTTCGGAAACAAGAAAACCGAGTAACTTTCTGCCTGGAACTCCAAACGTGCACTTTGATGGATTGAGCTTGATATCATACCTTCTGAGGTTGGCAAAGGTTTCGGCGAGGTCGGTCAGCAGGTTGGAACCTTTACGTGACTTGACCACAATGTCATCCATGTATGCTTCCACATTCCGATTGATCTGAGTGAGCAGGCACTTCTGAATCATTCGCATAAATGTGGCTCCGGCGTTCTTCAAGCCGAATGGCATTGTGACATAACAGAAGCACCCGAACGGGGTGATAAAATATGTCTTTATTTCGTCAGGTCCATACAGACGGATCTGGTGGTACCCGGAGTAGGCATCCAAAAAGGACAAATGCTCGCACCCAGCAGTCGACTCAACTATCTGATCGATGCGAGGGAGAGGGAAGTGATCTTTCGAGCAGGCCCGATTGATATTCTTGAAATCGATGCACATGCGGAGTGAGTCATCTTTCTTTGGGACCATGACAACATTGGCTAACCACTCGGAGTGGTAAATCTCTTGGATAAACTCAGCTGCCAAAAGCCGAGTCACCTCTTCGCCGATTGCTTTTCTTTTCTGGACGGCGGACCGTCGAAGATGCTCTTTGGCTGGTTTCACTTTCGGTTCAACTCGCAAACGATGCTCAGCCAGTCCCCTGGGAACACCTGGCATGTCAGAAGACTTCCATGCAAAGATGTCCCAGTTCTCACGGAGGAACTGGATGAGCGCTTCTTCTTATTTGGAGTCGAGTGTGGTCGAAGTGTGGGTCGGAGCTGCATTGGGGTCCGTCGGGTGAATGTGAACAGACTTCATCTCGCCAGACGACTGGAATGCTGAATCCGTAGCTGGCTTCTTGGCTCGCAACAAGTCACTTGGGTCTGCATTTTTCTGGTATTCTTGCAATTCTGCCACGGCCATCTGGGCATCGGCGATCTTTGAGCCCTTCTGGAAACACTCTTCTGCCTTTTTCCGATTACCAGAGATAGTGATCACTCCTCTGGGACCAGGCATCTTCAGTTTGAGGTACACGTAACAAGGTCGAGCCATGAATCGTGCATAAGCTGGCCTGCCCAGAATTGCATGATACGCACTATGAAAATTCACGACTTCAAACGTCAACTTTTCTTTGCGGTAATTTTTGGCATCACCGAAAACCATGTCGAGTGCAATCTGACCGAGGGACGCAGCCTTCTTGCCTGGGATGACCCCATGGAAACTCATATGGCTTTCACTGAGTCTGGACATCGGAATGCCCATTCCTTTCAACGTTTCTGCTTACAGAATGTTCAGGCCACTGCCACCGTCCATCAGGACCTTTGTCAGTCGAGTGCCTTCGACCACCGGGTCGACCACTAGCGCTTGCCTCCCAGGGGTGGCGATGTGCGCTGGGTGATCAGACTGGTCGAACGTAATGGCAGTCTGCGACCATTTCATGTAATTGGGTGTCACCGGAGCGACCATGTTCACTTCTCTGTTGATGACTTTCAATCGACTCTTGTTTTCAACATCAACAAAAATCATCAGAGTGGAATTCACGTGAGGATAACCATCATCATCTTCCCCTTCACCCTCAGCCTTGTCTGCCTCCTTCTCCTTTTCCTTGGGTTGTTTCTCTCGGAACTGCTGGATCAGGAGCCGACACTGTCGAGTGGTATGCTTCAGGTAAATGAAATTACCTTCTTCGTCTTTTTTGGTGTGGATATGGCACGGCAAATCCAACACGTCATTTCCATCTTGAACTTTTACTTTCTTGGGGTTCCACGGCCCTTTGGGCTTCCCCTTGAACTTTCCTTGAACCACAGCCAAGGCCTCACCCGGAGCAACTGGTTCGGCCTTGTGTTTTTGTTTCCGACTAGAGTTTCCTCCTCCGGCTTCGTGGGCGACTGCTTTGTGCTTGCCGCTCCGCAGTCGCTCCTCCTCTTCACCATTGGCATACTTGGTGGCGATTTCCATCATCCGAGTCAAAGTCATGTTTCCCGTCCGACCGAATTTCAGATTCAACTCCCGGTACCTGACGCCTTCCTTGAAAGCACAAATTGCCTGATGATCAGACACATCTTCCACCATGTGGTGCAGGGTGATCCACCTCTGGATATAATCTCTCAAAGTTTTATTCGGTTTCCGGACGCAACACTATAATTCTGTCAAACCTGCTGGCCGCTTGCAAGTACCCTCAAACGTTCTGACAAACACTCGGGCGAGATCTTCCCAAGTATAGATGCTGCCAGGCGCCAACTGATTCAGCCACGCCCTAGCCGAGCCCTCCAACATCAGAGGGAGGTGTTTCATGGCCACCTCATCATTGCCGCCACCAATCTGGACAGCCACTCAGTAGTCTTCAAGCCAGGTGTCAGGCTTGGACTCTCCGGTGAACTTACTGACTCCAGTTGCCAACCTGAAGTTGGGGGAATCACTGCAGCTCTGATAGCTCTGCTGAAGCACTCTAGGCCAGAGACATGCACCCTGTTGCTGGTTTGCGGGCCTCTGTCATGGCCATCTCGGTGAGCTCTGTTTCTGTCGACCAAACCTTGTACGAGAATAGATCTCGCATCAAAGCCTGGCTCCCTGGGGTCGACTGGAATACCTCTTCCGACACTGTTAGGGCGCCTGTCTTCATGTGGCCGCGGCACGTACGACCCACTCCTTGGAGGAGGCGTGGGCACTCGACGGAGACCATCGTGATTGGCTCGACGATCATACTGCTCCTGGTTTCTGTACTGATCATGCCGCTCTCCACGTCCCTCACGCCTCGGGGGCGATCTCGGGCTATGGTCCGTCTGGACCGTATCTGCGACCATAGATCTGCTATGGATCCTATCCCACGACCGAGACACGGCCGTATTCTGCTCTCCCGCTGCCCAGAGCAAGGCCCTGATCTGCGCCAGACCTCGACCAACTTCTGACTAGGAAGGTTGAATCGACTATGCTATCTGGGCCGCAGCTACTAGGTTTTGGATCGGTGTCCGGTATACCTGAGTCGGAGGTGGAAAAAGTTGGCGTCGGCTGGACTTAGGAGCACGTTGACGAGCGCGATCGTCGAGTGCGCGTTGTAGGTTCTCCAACCGAGTGCGCTCGGCCATATTGGCCAAGCAAGCCTGTTCCAAGGCCTGGGCCTTGGGCGTTTCTCCAACTATAGGAGTATGCAGGGCATCCATGTTTTGGTGACGAAGTTCTTCTCTCTGCTGCGAGGAGAGAGGCTCGGGGCGGTACTCCTCGTGAACGCGCGACGGATCGCCGTTCCTGTCACCTCCGTCTTCACGATCGAAGCCAGGAGGACCGCGTGGTCCATTGACCATCAGGACTTCCGCTGCCGAGTCATTGCTGCCGCACTCGGATGCAGTCTCTACGGAGCCAGTCGACAGATCAAACAGGCCGTAGAGAGACTCGTCGGGCTCGAGCGCCGCGACTTGAGGGGTGGCCGACTGGCGGGCCACCGCATGCTTCACCCACCGTTGAACCCTCGACCAGCTGGTGCACTTGTTCAGGCGGGTCGCAGGGAGGGGTAAAGCCGTAGGAGTCGACTAGTACTGGGTCGACGGTTGTCGTAGGAGGACGCCGCGGACGCACGCGTGAAAGTGCTCGCCCCGCGGGCGGGGAGCGCATCGATGTCGAGCGGTGCCTCCTGAAGCCAAGCGGAGTCGTCGGCGACAAACACGAGCGTGCCGAGACGGATCTCGCGGCCCTCAGCCAAACCTCCGCCTGGAACCATGATGATGGTGATCGGAAAAATTGCAACTTCTCCAATGAGTCGCTAAGACACTGACCCCACGGTGGGCGCCAACTATCGTGGATCTAAGACTGACCGTAGAATGGGGGGTAGGTATGAGGAGGCAAGATCCTAGCTATGGAGTAGTTGTACACACGAGTTTTACGAGTTCAGGCCCTTCTCGGAGGAAGTAAAAGCCCTACGTCTCGGTGCCCTAAGGCGGTCGACTGGATTATATGTGTGTGTGTGTGTTTACAAAAGTGCGAACCCTTGTCCCAGAGGAGGGAGGTGGCTTATATAGAGTGCGCCAGGACCCCAGCTCCCCTCCGTTACACAGAGTTCAATGCTCATAAAGGAAAGGCGTTACAGGTAACGTCTACAGTAAATATCATAAATGCTCATAATGCTATGGTTTAAGTCTTAACCGTTGCAGAGTGGGGGGTTCCTCATCTTCTGGTGGTCGAGTGTCTTCAAGGTGGTCGAGTGAGCGCATCTCCACGGTCGAGTGGATGATGATTTCTCTTCGATAGCTTCTGATTCTTTGTAAAGATGTCCTTGGGGAGGGTATGTTGGACAGGTCCATGATCCTACCCTAGGTACATAGCTTCATCAAGCGCCAACTCCAGCGGCGACCTCCACTAATCTGGAGGCACCGAACACTCTGGTGGAGGCACTGCGACGTGCTTCCATTGTGGAGGAGCACCGCACCCTAATGGGTGCAGTTGTCGAGAAGGTTCAGTCCACCAAGAGCGGGCTGAACAAAGCCTTCACTAGCCTGCTAACCGGCTTCGAGGTATGTGATGTAATATTCTTAGCCGCTTTTCATATGATAAATATGCATGTGTATAGATAGTAGCCCCAGAGACTCTGTTTTGTTTTGAAAAAGGGGCGAACAGAGGATCAAATAATAATCGCTGGAGGTAACGTACTTGTCTATTGGTAAATAGGCATCCCTGTTGGTGGCGACCGCCCAGACCGCTGAAGTTTCCGAACTCAAGCGGAAGCTGAAGCTGCCGATGATGATATCGACCGCATTAACAAGCGGTTCGATGAGGCACAAGGTATGTTTTAAAAGATTGTTTTACGCGCCTGAAATGATACTCAAATGCGCAGTTTAAGCTCATGCATTTCCATGAATATGATTGCAGGTAGCGCAGCCGAGGTCAAGACCCTCAAGAGCGCCCTTGCGCAAGCCAAAGAGCAGGCGAGGGCGAGCAAAGTGGCCGCAGACAAAGCGGCTGCAGATTTAAAGACCAAGCAGTTCGCCCGCCGCCAGTATGAGGAGAGGGTGACCAAGGTGGAGTAAGAGCTCAAGGACGCCGCCGGCAAGTGCGAGGCCTTGGAGGAGAAGAATAGGGCTCAATCGGTCGATCTCGCCAAGGCCCTCCAAGAGGCCAAGGAGGCGCAGACCGAGTCCCAAGCGCCTCGCGAGGAGATCCAGCAAGCCGAACAGATAGCGGCCGGTAAGCCCTTTCTTTTGCAGAGTAAATTTGGCAGTCAGAAATATGCCTTGCTCACTCGACTATGGAGTTCTCCAGACGCCTTTGTGGATCTTCCGAAGAGCGCTGCCGACGCCACACAGTTTTTCCGGGCCCAAGAGGGAAACACGACAGAGAAACTCTTCTGGTCATAGTACCTAGCGCCGGAGCATCCGGCACTGTTGAACAACTAGATGATGCAGCTGGCGAAGCTGCATAGGATGTCCGGTTTGGCCATGAAGGACGTCATAGTCTGGGTGTGGCCAACTGAACCCATTCCTAGCAGCTACTTCGGCCTGGTGAAGCGACTCACCGACGCACTGCCCCGAGTCGAAGCTATAAAGCCCTCGGCGTGCATAGAGGGTGCGCGGGTGGCCTTTACCCGTGTCAAGATGCACTGGATGAAGATGAAGGCCACCGTCGTGGCGACCAAGAGCCCACCCGAAGGCAAGGACCGCCGCAAGACGGACCAATATTTCGATGATGTCCTGGTGGGTGCCCGGATAGTAGAGGGCCAATCCTCGAAGGATATCATGTTTGAATGAATGTATCCGAGCTGTCCAGACTTTGTTTTTGTGAACCAAGGCTTTGTAATATATTTATGCCTTTATCTGAAATTACTTTTCCTCTTGTGCGGCCGTTTTTAATTCTGAGAGTTAACTAGTCGTCGGCTTCAGCCCCCATGTAGATTCTACGGGGGTGTTTGAGGGAATCCTGGATTAGGGGGTGTTCGGATAGCCGAACTATACCTTCAGCCGGACTCCTGAACTATGAAGATACAAGATTGAAGACTCCGTCCCATGTCCGGAAGGGACTTTCCTTGGTGTGGAAGGCAAGCTTGGCGATACGGATGTTCAGATCTCCTACCATTGTAACCGACTCTATGTAACCCTAACCCTCTCCGGTGTCTATATAAACCGGAGGGTTTTAGTCCGTAGGACAACATACACATCAACAATCATACAATAGGCTAGCTTCTAGGGTTTAGCCTCTCTGATCTCGTGGTAGATCTACTCTTGTACTACCCATATCATCAATATTAATCAAGCAGGATGTAGGGTTTTACCTCCATCGAGAGGGCCCGAACCTGGGTAAAACTTCGTGTCCCTTGCCTCCTGTTACCATCCGGCCTAGACGCACAGTTCGGGACCCCCTACCCGAGATCCGCCGGTTTTGACACCGACAGTGTTCAAAACAGCGCATGATCACTCTTGACCCAATGTCTTGGTCTGTAAAGGAGGTGTCGATGCAGCGAACCAGGCAATCAGACTATGCGGCTTTATCACTTTCACTTAGGCATAGGAGTTTGATGATGGGACTAAGAACTAGCCCCTGGTGCATATGTGACTATCCGAACTGGGATGTCTTAAGCACTTGACTAGACGAAGGCCAATCCTTCATATAATACGGAAGAAATTGCAAGAGATTCATAGCAAGTCGCCGAATCGCTGACCAGCTCTCGATGTATCATGATAGTAAGTTTTCGGCTTTCTCTACTGAGGTGTTTGACCGGACGAACCAGAAACAGAATCGAAGTAGTTCTCCCTTTACTACCCTAGCAAAACAAGCAGAACGCAAGGTAGTAATCACAGGAGCCGGGCAACCCAACTATTGACCGAAGACATGATTCAGAGCTGATGCATATAATGCCAAATTCAGGAAGACGATGTACACTATACAAGTGTTCAGACTTTTTTTAAATATATGTGGCCGAATACACTCCCTGGCGTTTAAGCCGTACCAAGGTATAAGTATGGCAACTTTAACACAAAGGAGGAAGGCAGATTATGAAATAAACCAATACCGAACAAGGGTTGGTGAAAAAACTGTTTCCATTATAAGTATGCCAGCTGGAAGGATGGCTTAATGGACCCTGTAAAATTCATAGTACAGAGGACGCCACACCAACTCACATCCTTAGATCATGTCGGATACTCCGGCAGGTGGCCAAAATTGGCGAAAACCTCCTAATTCCGGAGGCCACAGAAAACCACCCCAGAGACACCAATACAGTATTAACAGTCTTCGAGACCTTCGCATCAAATAATATGCGAAAAAGGACACTCCACAGCCTTGCCGAAGTCTACCAAGTAGCAACAATAAACCCATGGTGTGACACGGCCATTACCTTTAACGCCAGTGATGAACCTAAATTCCGAACAGCCCGAGCACCAGCTGCATTGGTCCTCAGCCCAATAGTGGACGGCTTTCGTCTTACCAAGGTACTCATGGACGGCGGCAGTGGATTGAACCTCATCTATGAGGAAACTCTTCAAAAAATGGATATAGACTGGAACCGCATCATGCGAAACAGCACAACCTTTAGAGGAATAATCCCCAGTTGGGAAGCGCGCTGTATAGGAAAAATCACACTAGATGTGGTGTTCGGCACGCCGGACAATTACAGGTCCGAAGAGGTCACGTTCCAGGTGGCCCTGTTCAGCAGCGGTTATCACGCTCCGCTAGGGCGGGAAGCATTCACAATCTTCCAAGCAATACCCTATTACGGGTACATGAAGCTCAAGATGCCCGGGCCTAACGGGATCATCACTCTCGCTAGTGATCTAGACGTAGCACTCCGCGCCGAAAACAAGACAGCCGCATTGGCCCTCGAGGCACTATCCAAAGCCCTAGCGGCTGAGGAGCTGACTGTGCTGCGCTCTACGGTGAATAGGGACGATGTGGTACTCAACAAATGATCCAAATCTACCTCCTTTAAACCAGCGGACGAAATAGTCGAATTCCAAGTCCATCCAACGGACCCCAATAAAACAGCTTCCATCGGGGCACAGTTAAACCCTGATGTCGACGCCGCATTGCGAGAGTTCCTACGAGAGAACTGGGACATTTTCGCCTGGCACCCTTCAGACATGCCAGGAATCCCACGCAGGCTGGCCGAGCACAACTTAAATATCCAAAGAGGATTCAAACCTGTCAAACAGGCTCTTCGGCGTTTTTCCGAACCTAAGAGACAGGCTATGGGAGAGGAGCTAGCAAAGCTATTAGAGGCCGGATTCATCAGAGATATCAAACATCCGGACTGGCTAGCAAATCTGGTGATGGTACCAAAGAAGGACAAATCCTGGCGCCTGTGTGTTGATTTTAAAGACCTTAACAAGGCTTGCCCAAAGGATCCCTTCGCCCTCCCCTGCATCAATCAAATTATCGATGCTACCGCAGCACACGATTCGTTGTGTTTCCTCGACGCATATTCTGGCTACCATCAAATCAAGATAGCAGAACCAGACCAAGCCGCAACGGCATTTATCACACCATACGGGCCATTCTGCTTCAACACGATGCCTTTCGGGCTCAAAAACGTCGGCGCAACATATCAGTGCATGATTCAGACATGTTTGGCAAGCTAGATCGGGAAAACAGTGGAGGCATACGTAGATGATGTAGTCGTCAAAACAAGACATGTTGAATCTCTAGTAGACGACTTGAGGCTCACATTTGATAATCTATGAACATACGACATCAAGCTCAACCCGGAAAAATGCGTTTTCGGTGTTCCAGCCGGAAAGCTCTCGGGCTTCATTGTATCCAGTAGAGGAATCGAAGCAAATCCAGCCAAGATCCAAGCTCTGTCCCAACTGGATATCCCAAAGGACCTCAAACAAATACAAAAGTTAATGTGTGGCGGCTCTAAGCTGCTTTATCTCTCGCTTGGGAGAAAAGGCCCTTCCCCTTTACCGCCTCCTTCGGTGCACCGAACACTTCAAATGGACGGACGCAGCCACGGCCGGACTTGACAAAATAAAAGCCATACTGGCAACAAACCCAGTCCTGGCCGCGCCAAACACCGGCGAACCAATGCTATTGTACATCGCAGCAACACATCAGGTTGTAAGCGCAGTGCTCGTCGTCGAATGAGAAGCGGACGGACACAAATTTCCCATTCAAAGGCCGGTCTATTATGTGTCCACTGTGCTCACTCCCTGCAAATCACGATACCCGCATTATCAAAAGATTGCGTACGCGGTATTCATGGCATCCCGGAAGCTACGACACTACTTTCAAGAGTGTTCAATAACAGTAGCCTCAGAAGTACCACTCAACGACATTTTAAACAACAGTGACGCAACGGGCCGGATTGCGAAATGGGCCATCGAGCTCCTCCCGTTTGACATAACTTATAAGCCACGACGAGCCATCAAGTCACAAGTTTTGGCCGACTTCGTCGCAGAATGGACGAAGACCGAACTCCCTAGAGAGTACGGCACACATTCAAATTGGATCATGCATTTCGACGGCTCCAAAATGTTGGCTGGACTGGGGGCTGGCGTCATTCTGATGTCCCCCACATGAGACACAGTTCAATACGTACTACAGATTCTATACACGGACTCCAACAATGCAGCCGAATATGAGGCCCTTCTACATGGTCTCCGGATGGCAGTATCCATGGGCATCCAATGCCTAGAGGTGCGCGGGGACTCGAACCTCGCAATCTCCCAAATAAATGGAGACTTCGATGCCAAGGATCCGAAAATGGCATCTTACCGCAACGCCATCCTAAAAATGCCAGCTCGGTTCAAAGGACTTGAATTTCACCATATAGCCCGGGAAAATAATCAGGCGGCAGATGTCCTGGCACGCATCGGCGCAAAACGCGATGTAGTCCCCCCTAACATCTTCTTGGAAAGGCTTTTCAAGCCATCCGTGGCATGGGAAGGGGAGCCGAACAATAACAGCCCAGACCCAACCGCACTGCCCGACACTGAACATTCTGACACAATCGGAGGCTCTGCCATTGAAATAACACCTTCAGCCCACGTAATAATGGCCGTCATCGCCCTGTGGACAGAACCATTCCTCGCCTACCTTACTAGGCAGGAACTCCTCGAGGACCAAAATGAGGCACGCTGCATAGTGCGGCGATCCAAAGCCTACAGAATCCACGAGGGAGAGCTTTATTAGAAAAGCACTACCGGAGTCCTTCAAAGGTGCATCTCCGAAGAGGAGGGGGGGAATCTCCTGGCTAAAATCCATGCCGGACTCAGCGGTCATCACGCTGCAGCCCGGTCCCTGGTAAGCAAGGCCTTCCATACAGGCTTTTATTGGCCGACGGCCCGGGCAGACGCTCAGGGCTTAGTCCAACGATGCGCCGGGTGCCAGCTCTTTGCAAACCAAAGCCATATGCCACCCACCGCCCTCCAAACTATCCCCATCACTTGGCCCTTTGTGGTCTCGGGGCTTGATATGGTTGGACCCTTTAAAGGCGGAACCCACAAGCACAAATACTTACTGGTCATGGTGGATAAGTTCACCAAATGGATAGAAGCCAAGCCTGTTAAGACAGCCAAATCCGGACCTGTGATAGACTTCACATCCGGGGTTGTACACCGTTACGGCATCCCCCACAGCATCATCACTGATAACGGCACGAACTTTACGGCCGACGAGGTAAAACTCTAGTGCAAAAACATGGGCATAAAGCTCGATTATGCTTCCGTCTATCACCCACAAACTAACGGCCAGGTCGAACGTGTAAATGGTCTTATCATGAGCGGCATCAAACCCAGACTAGTGCGGTCCCTCAAGGAATCTAACACGCACTGGGTAGAGGAGCTCGACTCCGTACTCTGGGGGCTGCGGACCACGCCAAATCGCACCACCGGATACACACCATTCTTCATGGTGTACGGCGCAGAGGCAGTTCTGCCTTGCGACATAATTCATGACTCACCTCGAGTGCGCATGTACGAGGAAAGAGAAGCTGAGCTTGATCGGCAGGACAGTTTGGACGCATTAGAGGAGGAGCGTGACGTGGCGAAAGCCCGTTCCGCATTCTATCAACAGCAAGCTCGAAGATACCAAAGCAGAGAAGTACGGGCCAAAAATTACAACGTTGGCGAATTAGTTCTACGCCTGCCGGACAAGAAAAAGGACAAACTCAAGCCCAAGTGGGAAGGTCCCTTCATAATTGACCAAGTCCTGACTGGTGGAGCGTACCGCCTGCGAAACGCATCGGATAACCGACTCAAGCCGAACCCATGGAACGCAGCCCGTCTCCGAAGATTCTATGTCTAGCGCCGGATCCTGTGTTTGTCTCCTTACTCTGTCCATTTTTTATATATTGTCCGTCTTACATTTCTCTCCTTCTCCCTTTTTCTCTCTCTTATAACCTTTAAAGCCTCACAAATTAACGCGCTATCCGCGTTCAGTAAACCTGGGGGCTTCTTTAAACAGAAGCTTATTTATACGGGCTTCATGCCTAACACATGTGTCAAACTTCCATATGTACCTTTTATTCACCATTATATGCATCGATATGACTTAAGTTTTGGCCAAGCTGGGTTGCCTGGCTCCTGTGCTTACCCCTACGTTCCCGATTATTCGTCTAGGTGGTAAAGGGAGAAACTCTGCGATTGTTACTGCCGGATAAGCCGGACGTGTACCTCAGACTGGGTGAAGCCGAAAGCTAGCGTTCTTAAGAGAATATTCGGTCGGTGAACTAAAGATGATCTTTTTCTTTATCTATGTGCCCCCAGGCGTTTTTCCTGCGTTTCTTTTTGCAGCATGGACATGCACTTTAGGGCATGCCCCCCCAGGGAAAGGAACCCCTAACGGAACTATTCTCTATGGAAGATGTTTCTTACTAACCATGTAATATAACATAACTAGTCGGGCACTTGTCTGTTCACGCACTAATGACCCCTACGCCTAGTCTCCACGCATTCCCCGGTTCCTATATAACCGCATGGGAATTCGGACACACTCCATACCGTCAGGCCCCGAGGTTGAAGCGAAAAGGTCGGCCATGACAAATGATCTACAATCCGGCTAGAAGGCATTATAAATGTCAATTCAATTACATAGTCATTTTGACTGATTGTATTCCTCTTCAATACCATCTAACAGGTTGTCTAATTTACAGTCCTACTGGGAGTACTTTGCGGCCAACTCTACTTGGCCGTACACTAAGCTTACAGGGATCTCCTTCCCATCAGGCCCTATAGGACCGACCTCGGCCATGTGGTTGGGGTCAGTCTTTGAGTACCACGTCTTCACCATGGCCCAGGCCTCCCTAGTGCCTTGATGGCAGGCTGGTATCTTCCACAATTGGAAGCGCTGCCGTGCTCCCTTTAGCTTCTCCGCAAGCTCTCCAATACCTTCGGGCATGGATAAGGATGGCCACAGGGCCTGGAAGACACCTCGCATCACCTGCCGAACTCGATCGAGCAGTTGCGAGAGCTCGGGAAGAAGGTCACCCGTGGAACCGGGCATCTCCTCCACCGGGCGACCTGTTAACACACCTACAAACATTGCTCTATCAGTCGACTTCCCCGCCGAACTTTCTTTCAAAAGGTTCGTTCAAGCACTTACTAAATATGCCGCGCCGAAGCCGCTGATTCTCCTTCACGGAGTCTGATAGCTGGGCACGAACGTCTTTCAGCTCGACACCCAGCCGGGTGTTGGCATCCTAGAGAACGTTCTTCTCCCCCATCACCTTTAATAGCACCCTCTCACCAGCCTTTAGCTGGCGTAGGAGATGTTGCTTTTCCAGATTCAATCCGGCGCCATCTGCAATTTTATTTATCAGATTCACACCAAAGCCGTGCTTCGCAAAATACTTATCTTTCAAAATGTATATTACCGGAGGGGGCCTCCTTAGGCTCCCCTGCCGCGGCTAGTGCGGCCTCCAGTTGGGCTTTGCACTCTTCCAGCTCCTGGGACAGTAGGGAATTCTTTTTTGTAAGAACCTGCATATCAAATGATCCTTAAACCAGTTATTCTAACTGTTTCAAGTCTCGGGGGCTACTGCTACATATATATTTACCAAAATTTTCTTACCCGTATGTCTTTTACATATTGCTCCGTGGCTCTGGCTAGACCATTTTGAGCGGCACGGAGGTGTGCATCTCCCGAATTGAAGGCATCTAACGCCTCTTGGGAGAAGCAAGCGTCGCAAAGAATTATCCGGCGACGCCTGTGGTTCATGGCGCTTTCCACCTTAGAGTTGGGGGTAGACAACCCGTCCACATCCTCCGTCGGAGGAACGTCCGGCACACGCCTTGCGTTCGCCTCCGCCCCCGGACCAGGCTTTAGAGCCTGGCTGGTGGAGGCGCGATTGGCAGCCTCTCCGAATATAGTCCGGCAAGGTCAAATGTGCCTCGAAGGTATAACAACTGGGGTAAAGGGGCGCGCCATACCTTTGCGATGATGCCTCGGTCCAGACTGCACCTCTTTTCTGCCCACGGGGCCCTGCGGCCCCTCGTTGGCTTGTCGCCACAGGTTCGGCCTTCCGCCTCAAAAACCTCCCCTGCAGAGTTCGGTTGCAGTCAGGAAATTTAACACGCGTGGACGGACCCCTATCCGGGGTACTGGGACTTTGATCTCAAGTACCTGGGGCGTCAGTATTAGCCCTGGGTAATCAGCCGTAATGGCCACCAAGGCGTTGTCCTCGCTCAACTGATGGAACACTTCATCAATCAGCTCCACAGATATGTCCGGATCTTCTTGAGAGGCCGGGTCGAGAGACCGTCCTGGGTCCTCGGGTTGTGGAGGCGGGCTGCTTATTTCCTTAACAGCCCGGCGCAGTTCCTGCGTTGAAGTCATCAAACTAAGTATTTAACAATGGGAACACTAAACGGATGAGCAAGTAAATGCGACCACTTACCCAGCTTGGGGGATTGTGCATAGAGAATCCACCCTATGGGTTGACGCGGAGAAATTCCTCCTCTTCTCCCTTGTACAAAGTGGACAAGATCTTTAATAGAGCAGCAACTGAATCCGGCCCTTTATGGCCGTAGCGGCTGGTGTCGTCCTCCCCGTTGAAATCCCACATGGGGTGACTTCTATACTGAAGCGGCTGCACCCCCCGCATAATGCATTCGGCCATAACTCCGATCATGGTTAGTCCGAAATGGACCAACAATCTTATTCGGCCCATCAGGTAAACGATGTCCCTGTCACTTTCCCTTTGAGGGCTCCATGGACGCCAGCTTAGGCGCTTCCTTAAGGGAGCACTATCGAATTATGGGAGGCCGATCCGGACAGGATCCGGCAGCGGGACGTCTTCTATATAGAACCATTCCGAGGGCCAATCTTCGGACGCCTTCTTTGGGGTTCCGGACAGATATCCGGTCCCGGCGATGCGCCATACTTTGGCTCCGCCCGCTTGATACATTGACCCCTTCTTGGAACGGGGCACAAGGCAAAATAGCTCCTTCCACAGTCCGAATGAGCTTCAATACCCAAGAACAGCTCGCAGAGGGCTACAAAGCCCGCGATATGCAATACAGAGGCAGGCGTGAGATGATGTAGCTGGAGGCCGTAGAACTCCAGCAGCCCCCAGAGAAATGGGTGGATGGGAAATCCGAGCCCCTTATTAAGTAAGGGACAAGGCACACCTGCTCTCCTTTGGATGGATTAGGGGCATTCTCTGCTTGCTCTCCGCCGTTGTAGACGGCAAGACCGGCTCAAACTGGGACCATATAGGCCGGGGGAGAAATCCCTTGGTCTGGAGCGTCACTAGCTCGCTATGCGGAGTGGAACATCTCTCCCAATATCCAGGCTTCGGGCTGGAAGGGTGAGCGGAGGAGTTGCGGCGGCTGGCCATGGTGGAATGGACCTTTGTCGGATGCGCTCTGATGAACACTCGTGGAGGGGAGAAGGTGTGGATTGGATCTAAATCCTCGTCCCCTTAAATAGGGTAGCTCATTTACGTGGCTAGGGGTGTGAACGTAAAAACACTCAGACTTTTCATATTCGTTTAACACGTGGGAGACGGCCATTATTGGGCGTAGAAGCCAAGGAGCGCAACATCTACAAGAAACCGGACTTTATTCAAACAGGTACACGGAATTTGGAGGAGAACCCGCCTTGCAATGCCGAAGACAATCTGCGCGCCGGACTCATCATCATTGAAGCCTGGTTCGGGGGCTACTGAGGGAGTCCTGGATTAGGGGGTGTTCGGATAGCCGAACTATACCTTCAGCCGGACTCCTGAACTATGAAGATACAAGATTGAAGACTTCGTCCCGTGTCCGGAAGGGACTTTCCTTGGCGTGGAAGGCAAGCTTGGCGATACGGATGTTCAGATCTCCTACCATTGTAACCGACTCTATGTAACCCTAACCCTCTCCGGTGTCTATATAAACCGGAGGGTTTTAGTCCGTAGGACAACATACACATCAACAATCATACCATAGGCTAGCTTCTAGGGTTTAGCCTCTCTGATCTCGTGGTAGATCTACTCTTGTACTACCCATATCATCAATATTAATCAAGCAGGATGTAGGGTTTTACCTCCATCGAGAGGGCCCGAACCTGGGTAAAACTTCGTGTCCCTTGCCTCTTGTTACCATCCGGCCTAGACGCACAGTTCGGGACCCCCTACCCGAGATCCGCCGGTTTTGACACCGACAGTGTTCAAAACAGCGCATGATCACTCTTGACCCAACGTCTTCGTCCGTAGAGGTGTCGATGCAGCGAACCAGGCAATCAGACTATGCGGCTTTATCACTTTCACTTAGGCATAGGAGTTTGACTATGGGACTAAGAACTAGCCCCTGGTGCGTATGTGACTATCTGAACTGGGATGTCTTAAGCACTTGACTGGATGAAGGCCAATCCTTCATATAATACGGAAGAAATCGCAAGAGATTCATAGCAAGTCGCCGAATCGCCGACCAGCTCTCGATGTATCATGATAGTCAGTTTTCGGCTTTCTCTACTGAGGTGTTTGACTGGACGAACCAAAAACACAATCGCAGTAGTTCTCCCTTTACTACCCTAGCCAAACAAGCAGAACGCAAGGTAGTAATCACAGGAGCCGGGCAACCCAACTATTGACCGAAGACATGATTCAGAGCTGATGCATATAATGCCAAATTCAGGACGACGATGTACACTATACAAGTGTTCAGACTTTTTTTAAATATATGTGGCCGAATACACTCCCTAGCCTTTAAGCCGTACCAAGGTATAAGTATGGCAACTTTAACACAAAGGAGGAAGGCAGATTATGAAATAAACCAATACCGAACAAGGGTTGGTGAAAAAACTGTTTCCATTATAATTTATTTGATACGTCAAAGAGTGGTATTATAGATGATGCTATAAACATCAAGGCTATTTTACATGCCTGAGAATTTGTGAACAAGGGAAAGTTGTATGCAGGGCCTAAAGAGAAAGGTAGTCTTGAAGATCCCCTGGACACCCTGCCGCACGTCTACGCCGCTTTTCGCCTTGGTGCAAGATCCTTTGAGAGGAGCAATCGACGATCGTTAAGGAAAAGGGGCCTGGAAAAGGGCCCTTGTACGACTATGAATTTATTAGGTCTTAACGAACCTGTAATATGAGAGTAGAAAGAAGAGAAAAAAGAAAAAAGGGAGGAAAAATTGTTTAAGGTCCGAATAGAGTCGAGCCGCACTCTGAACCTCGTCCGCAATGTGCCTTCGTCGTTGCCCAAGGTATTTTAAGTGTGTAGTTATGCACACACGGTACATATGCTGCAGTTAGATAGGGTGATTGACGGAGGCGGAACCGCTAGTCTAGCACTGGATTGACCAAGCTGTCATTCTGCAGGGCAGGCTGAACTCGTTTAACAGTGTTCGGAGGCTTGATGGCCGATGAAGTGTTCGGCTTGATGAGGCCGCTCTGTACCTCGGCTAAAAGGGCCGTGGTGTGCTCCTCAATACAGAGGGAGTGCTCCATATTTTCATTGACTGTGATAACGCCGCGGGTCCAGGCATTTGGAGATTTAAGTAAGCATAATGCGGGACTGCATTGAAGTGAGCGAAGGCGGTACGTCCGAGCAGAGCATGATAACCACTACGGGAGGGGACGATGTCGAAGGTTAGGTCTTCGCTTCGGAAGTTATCCGGCAAACCGAAGACTACTTCCAATGTTAATGAACCCGTGCAGCAGGCTTCGACGCCGGGTATCACTCCTTTGAAGGTGGTGTTACTAGGCTTAATTCTTGATGGGTCAATACCCATTTTACGATCAGTGTCTTGATAAATCAAGTTAAGACTGTTGCCGCCGTCCATAAGGACTCGAGTGAGATGGAACCCATCAATAATAGGATCAAGGACCGAATCTGCCGAACCTCCGTGACAGATACTGGTCAGGTGGTCCCTGCGATCGAAGGTGATCGGACAAGCCGCCCATGGGTTGAATTTAGGGGCGACAGGCTCAACAGCGTAGACGTCCCTTAGTGCGCGCTTGTGTTCCCTCTTGGGGATATGTGTGACATATATCATGTTCACTATTTTCACCATAGGGGCAAATTTCTTTTTCCCCTGTGTTCGGTGGGCGGGGCTCTTCATCGTACTCGCTTGGTGGTCCTTTCCCCATATGTTCGGTGTTTAACTTACTGGCCTGTTTAAAGACCCAACAATTTCTGTTGGAATGATTGGTAGGCTTGTCTAGGGTGCCATGAATCTGGCAAGGCCGATCGAGTATTTTGTTCAGATTGGATGGACCATCTTTGTTTCCTTTGAATGCCTTCTTCCGCTGACCGGATTTAGAGCCACTGAACCCGGCGTTAATCTCTGTGCCTTCAGTTTCTTCATTGTTGTTTCGACGCTTATGTTTGTTGCGTCGTGGCCTGCCATTGCCATCCCTGGCTTCGGAGGTGCCAGGGTCGCTGGTACTGTTGCATCTACGGGCCAGCCAGTTGTCTTCTCCCGCACAAAAGCGGGTCATGAGTGCTGTAAGAGCTGCCATAGACTTCGGCTTTTCCTGTCTGAGGTGTCGGGCGAGCCACTCGTCGCGGACACTATGTGCAAAGGCCGCAAGGGCTTCGGCGTCCGGATAGTTGACGATTTGGTTCTTTTTAGTTAAGAACCTAGTCCAGAGCTTGCAGGCTGACTCTTCGGGTTGCTAGACTATATGACTAAGGTCATCGGCATCCGGAGGCCGGACGTAGGTACCTTGGAAGTTGTCTCTAAAGGCATCCTCCAGATCTCCCCACCTGTAACACCCCGGATGTAATTTACCTTATATGTATCCCAACTCTTGCCATTTCCGGCCTAAGTTATTTTATTTTCCTCAGGTTCGGGTTTTTATCTCCGTGTGTTGTTTCCTTTGTCATGCATCTCATATCATGTCATCATGTGCATTGCATTTGCATACGCGTTCATCTCATGCATCCGAGCATTTTCCCCGTTGTCCGTTTTGCATTCTGGCGCTCCTATGTCACCCGGTGGTCCTATCTACCTCTTTTCGTGTGTGGGGGTTAAACATTTCCGGATTGGACCGAGACTTGCCAAGCGGCCTTGATTTACTACCGGTAGACCGCCTGTCAAGTTTCGTGCCATTTGGACTTCATTTGATACTCCAACGGTTAACCGAGGGACCGAGAAGGCCTCATTTCTGTTGCAGCCCAACACCCTTCCACTTTGGCCCAAAACCCACCTAAATCCTCTCCATCATCTAGAGCATTCGATCACGATCGCGTGGCCGCAAACCGCACCTCATTTGGAGCTTCCTAGCTCCCTCTACCTCTATAAATAGATCCCGTCCCGAAATTCCCGGATCTCCTCTCCTCTAACCCTAGAAATTCAGCTCCGCCGCCATCGGACACGTCCGGTCGCAACCAGACGCGTCCACCCGTCGTGCCCAGCCAGCCACAGCGTGCCACATGGCACCCCGGTGCCGGCCGCCGCCGCGGCCCGTGGAAGCCCGCAACCGGCCCTTCCCGTCGCCCTACCGGGCCCCGCGCCCCGCCGCCTACCGCCGCCCGTCTTCCTCCTGTCCGGCCGTCCAAGACGCCCGGCGCTGCTGCCCGCCATTCCCGGCCGCCGAGCTCCACCAAGCTCCGGCGAGCTTCGCCAGCGCCGCGCCCGGCGAGAAGCTGCACCACCTCGCCGCGCCCTCCTCCGCCTCGCCGCCCCGGCCTCTCCGCCGTGCTGCTCCGCCATCGTCCACCTCCTCCGGCCGGCGTGCCCGCCAAGTTCGGCGACGAACTCCGGCGATCCCGAGCTGCTACAGTGTTGAGTCCAGATCCAGATACAAAAAACCCTAGGGTTGACTTTCCCCTCTCCCCTTATTTTTTTGCAAACTTTGGCAGGCTATAACTCCGCATCTGTAGCTCCGATTTGTGTGTGTAGCATATCAAATTGTTCGCCTCGATGAGTACATCATTTCATCTCATTGCATCATTTTCATTTGAGCTCATCTTGATGCCCGAAATGCTGTTGGAAGAGGGCTATGTGGTTAATTTGGCAGATCTGTTTCAGCAAATAGATATTTGTCATTTTTGCCATGTTTAATGTGTGCACGATATGATCCTGAGCTCTACACGTGTTTTGTTATATGACATGCCATCTTTACGGAGGTGCTTACCATGTATTTTTGTGATATTTGTGGTGACTAGTACAAGCTTGCAAAGTAGTGTAATCGGTAATGCTGATTTCAGGGACTTAGATTTTCACTAAGTCCTTGTTCTGATTTTGTTGTTATGCCATATGTTCATGTTGTTTCCTAGTGATCCGTGCCTCTTTTGAGGATAATCAGTAAGGATGTTTTGTTAACATTGTGGTGCTCTATCCATGCATGTCTTTGTTTGCATTTATGGAGCAACCTAGCTTGAGTCAATCGAGCTCTACTTTTGCTATATCGTGAATCCTGACAGATTGTTGACATGATTAGTGATTTTGCCGAGGATGTTGCTATTGATCCGTGCATGCTATGTTGTTGTTCTTGCCATTTCTAGCTCCTATGCCATGTCGTCTTGATGGGTGTATGCTTAGTTTGTCATGCCATGCTCTGTAGTGAGTGCATCGAGCTCGTAAACATGCCTACTCGTTAACTGTTTTGCATGCTCCAGTTTTTCACTAAGTCTGAGATCTGTTTATATTTTTGCCATGTTCACATGCTTGCAATTGTATTTTCTGATCCCTTTTGGCTCAAGGTCACTAAGGGACTTTTGTTAAGTGCTTTGAGTAGCTTCATGCCATGCCTTGCTTTGCCATGTTAAGTTCCTGTAGCATGTAGTTTTCATGCTCTAAAGTGTGCTTCCTGATGATAAATTCCAGACTTGTGTTAATTTCACTAAGTCTGAAACCTGTTATCATTTGCACTTTTGCCATGCTTGTTTGAACCTGTTAATGGATGAATTAGCCGTAGCTCAGTGTTCATCTTTTGTCAAGCATCATGAGTGGATCCCTGCCATGTATTTTGTTGTCATGTTTGAGTGCTGTAGCATATTTATCTTGATGCATTTAGTTGGCTACTTGCTGATTATCGCAGACCGGTGCCATATTTGTTTTGCTTGCCATTTCCAAACCGTGCATCCGATTCCGGTGATCTTTATATCGATTTCAACCGAAATCACCTCACCTTTCCAGTGGCACTCTTGGATTTCCAAGTTGAGGCCAGGTTCAATCATTCCTTGTCAAATCTTGCATATGCATCACATACCGCATCCCGCATATCATACCATGTTTGCATCATGTTGTTTGAGCATTGCACGTGGTTGATTGTGTTCCGTTTGCTTGTTGTTCTTGTTTGGGTAGAGCCGGGAGACGAGTTCGTGAACGAGGAGCCCGTTGAGTTCGCTTACGAGGATCAAGTCAACTCTGACAACTTTGCAGGCAAGATGATCATACCCTCGAAATCACTTCTATCTTTGCTTGCTAGATGCTCGCTCTTTTGCTATGCCTATGCTACGATACCTACCACTTGCTTATCATGCCTCCCAAATTGCCATGTCAAACCTCTAACCCACCATGTCCTAGCAAACCGTTGATTGGCTATGTTACCGCTTTGCTCAGCCCCTCTTATAGCGTTGCTAGTTGCAGGTGAAGATTGGAGATCGTTCCTTGTTGGAACATTGTTTATTGTTGGGATATCACCATATTATCTTGTTATCTTAATGCACCTATATACTTGGTAAAGGGTGGAAGGCTCGGCCTTTTGCCTAGTGTTTTGTTCCACTCTTGCCGCCCTAGTTTCCGTCATATCGGTGTTATGTTCCCGGATTTTGCGTTCCTTACGCGGTTGGGTTATAATGGGAACCCCTTGACAGTTCGCCTTGAATAAAACTCCTCCAGCAATGCCCAACCTTGGTTTTACCATTTGCCACCTAGCCTCTTTTTCCCTTGGGTTTCCGGAGCCCGAGGGTCATCTTTATTTAAACCCCCCTGGGCCAGTGCTCCTCTGAGTGTTGGTCCGACTGAGCTGCCTGCGGGGCCACCTCGGGGAAACTTGAGGGTTGGTTTTACTCGTAGCTAGTCTCATCTGAGTGTGCCCTGAGAACGAGATATGTGCAGCTCCTATCGGGATTTGTCGGCACATTCGGGCGGTGTTGCTGGACTTGTTTTACCATTGTCGAGGATGTCTTGTAAAACCGAGATGCCGAGTCTGATCGGAATGTCTCGGGAGAAGGAATATCCTTCGTTGACCGTGAGAGCTTGTGATGGGCTAAGTTGGGACTCCCCTGCAGGGATTTGAACTTTCGAAAGCCGTGCCCGCGGTTATGGGCAGATGGGAATTTGTTAATGTCCGGTTGTAGATAACATGAAACTTAACTTAATTAAAATGAATCAACCGCGTGTGTAACCGTGATGGTCTCTTCTCGGCGGAGTCCGGGAAGTGAACACGGTGTTGGAGTAATGCTTGACGTAGGTTGTTCTAGGATCACTTCTTGATCATAGTTGTTCGACCGTGCTTTTGCCTTCTCTTCTCGCTCTCTTTTGCGAATAGGTTAGCCACCATATATGCTAGTCGCTTGCTGCAGCTCCACATCATACCTTGCCTTACCTATAAGCTTAAATAGTCTTGATCGCGAGGGTGCAAGATTGCTGAGTCCCCGTGACTCACAGTTTACTTCCAAACCAGATGCAGGGACCGATGATACCGTTCCAGACGATGCGCTTGAGCTCAAGTGGGAGTTCGATGAAGACTCTCGCTGTTACTATGTGTCTTTCCCAGATGATCAGTAGTGGTGCCCAGTTGGGGCGATCGGGGACCGTGTCGCATGTGGGGTTGATCTTTATTTTGGTACCGTAGTCGGACCATGATTGTATTGGATGATTGTAATGTTATTCATGTATTTGTGTGATGTGGCGAGTGTAAGCCAACTATGTATCCTTTCCCCTTTTATCTATTTACATGGGTTGTTGTGAAGATTACCTTACTTGCAACATTGCTTTCAATGCGGTTATGCCTCTAAGTCGTGCTTCGACACGTAGGAGATATAGCCGCATCAAGGGCGTTACAAGTTGGTAATCAGAGCCTTCCCCGACCTTAGGAGCCCCCTGCTTGATCGAATCGTTGGTGTTGTTGTGTCTAAAAAAATGTTTTGAGTCATTTAGGATTATATATATCGGAGAGTTAGGAATTCTTTTTACTCCCCAGTCCCTTCATCGCTCTGGTAAGGCATCCTGACGTAGAGTTTTGACTTTTCTCTTCTCAAATTTCACTAAAAAATTTAGGATCACGCGGGTATCTTGGAATCGTTCCGATCGATTTGTGATGAGAACATTGTTCTTGGTGCCTCCTGTCATTTAGGGGTTGTGGCAGTGTCCCGGGGAGTTGAGCTCCGAGGTGTTGTCGTCACAATTTTATCGTTGAGATTATGGAATACCTGAGTTTCGCCGACATCGAAAATCTCTTTTATGCAGTTGTTGGTGAGATAACCTCGACGCCACCCAGTACTGGGGCGGGAGTTCGGGAGTATTGCCATAACTTGTATAACGGATGCTTTTCGAAGGTTGAGGTAGATGATTTCCGAAGTTTTCTCGGTTATGTGTTGAAGGATGGATACAGCTGGATGTAGGATTTGCTAGATTTGGGTGAGATATTATGCTTCCCCTGTATCCCCAACACCTGATTGCATAACCGGAAAGGTTCGGGAGTTTCATAGGTGGGAATTCTTGTAGCTCTAGTTCTTCTTCCGCGGATATTTGGTTTGGGATTGGGTAATCCTCACCAAGTATTCGTTCTTGTTCCGTACCTTGTTGTTTTTCTTCTACCTCAATTCTAAGTGGCTTCTCAATTTATGGATATGTGACCATTTCAATTGGAATGCATTCGTTCATTTTGTTCGGATGTGAAGACTATATGTTGCAATTTCAACCCGTTTGATTCAGCTTCAATATTTGTCTGTCAATGTGCTAACGGATGTCAACCTCTTCAGGATGGCTCCTCCAACGCGCACGACTCCGAATCCTGATCCGCCACCACCACCTCCACCTCCGGAGGCATGGCAAGCTGTGATGGCCGCTACCAATGCAAACACGCAGCTGATCATGCAACTTCTTCAAGAGCGCAACCAAGGGAACCAGGGTCATGGCAACAATCAGAATCAGTTTGCTACACTCAACCAGTTCCTTGCTAACCAGCCAAAGACCTTCAGCAATTGTGTTGAGGCAACAGACGCTGATGATTGGCTCGTGGACATATGCAAGCATTTCGAGTGCAGTAACGTCAGGCCTGAGGACTTTGTCAAGTTCGCTTCCTTCCAACTCAAAGACCAAGCTGCAGAATGGTTTCAGCAGTACAAAGATTCCAGAGGAGGCCGTGTGATTACCTGGGATGAATTCCGTCAAGACTTCAAAGCTCATCATATTCCTCAGAGCGTGGTTGAAAGCAAGCGTGAGGAATTCCGCAACCTGAAGCAAGGCACTATGTCTGTTTACGAGTACAACAAGATGTTTCAGAAGCTCGCCCGTTTTGCTAAGCAAGACGTCCCTGACGAGAAGAGCATGATATACCAGTTCAGGGGTGGTCTCAGAGAAGAAATCCAGCTAGCTCTCATCCTCTTTGAGCCCAAGAGGTACGATGAGTTTTACAACATGGCAATGAAGCAAGAGACTGCTCAACTGAAGTGCGATGCTTCCAAGAAGCGAGTCAGAGATGCTACTCCTTCTTCCTCAACTCAAGTGGCTAAGCAGCAGAAGTATTGGCTTCCTCCTCCTCCGTTCCGTCAGCCTTATCAGCAGAAGAGCAAAGGTGGCAGTGGATCTTCCCACCCACCCAACCCTGGCTTTCAGAACAAGACTTCGTCTCAAGCTCCAAGATCAAGTGCTCCGTATCACCGTCCGCTCTCGGAGGTCACGTGCAACAAGTGCCAACAGAAGGGTCACTATGCCAACAAATGCTTCAATCAGAGGCGTCTCCCTCCTCCTCCTCCTGTGAGATCGGCAAGTACAGCTGTGGTCAAGCATAACCCCAAGCACGCCAAGGTCAACTTGATGAATGCAGCTCAGGCAGAGGACTCGTCAGATGTCATCATGGGTAACCTTCCTGTTAACGATATTCCAGCTAAAGTACTTTTTGACTCCGGTGCATCGCATTCCTTCATGTCATTCCCATTTGCATCGGAGAACAATTTTGGTACTAAGGCATTACCTAGAGCATTGCAAGTTATCTCTTCGGCTAAGCGTCTGAGTTCTAGCATGATGGTTCCGGATATTTCTATCATGATGGGTGATTTCAAGTTTCTGGCTTCTCCAATGGTTCTTGGTAACTCGGATATTGATCTTATTCTTGGAATGGACTGGCTTTCTAAGCACAAGGCTCAGCTTGATTGTGCTGCCAGGCAGATTCAATTGACTCATTCGTCTGAGGATGTAATTGTCTTTGCCGCTCGGGATAATACCATCCGTCTGTTTTCTCTCAATGAGAAGGGTGAACTGGATGCCATGTCTCAAATTCCAGTCGTTTGCGAATATCAAGACGTCTTTCCAGAAGAGCTTCCAGGAATGCCTCCGCACCGGCCAGTTGAATTCGTCATCGATCTTGAGCCTGGCACGGAACCTGTTTGCAAACGTCCTTACAAGCTTGGACCTGAAGAGTTGAAGGAGCTGAAGAAGCAACTCGATATTCAAGAGCGAATGGGTCTCATCCGACCTAGTTCTTCTTCGTGGGGTTGTGGAGTTCTTTTTGCGAAGATGAAGGATGGAACGGACCGACTTTGTGTTGACTACCGTCCATTGAACAAGAAGACTATAAAGAACAAGTACCCACTTCCCAACATCAACGAGCTGTTTGAACAACTCAAAGGTGCTCAAGTATTCTCCAAGCTTGATCTCCGTATGGGCTATCACTAGATTCGAATTCGTGAGCAAGACATCCCCAAGACGGCTTTCAGAACAAGCTATGGTTCATATGAATACACTGTCATGTCTTTTGGCCTCGTCAACGCTCCTCCGACTTTCTCTCGCATGATGAACTTCATCTTCAACGCCTACACAAATGACTTCGTCTTGGTCTACCTCGATGACATTTTGGTCTTTTCCAAGAACAAGGAAGATCATGCCAAGCACTTGCGTTTGGTGCTGGATAAGCTCAGAGAACATCAGTTCTACGCCAAGTTCTCAAAGTGCGAGTTTTGGCTCGATGAGGTTCTCTATCTTGGGCATATCATCTCTGCCAAGGGCATAGCGGTGAATCCTGAGAAGGTGTCTGCAATTGTGAATTGGGAACCACCTCAGAACGTGAAGCAACTCCGCAGCTTCCTTGGGCTCGCAAGATATTGTCGAAGGTTCGTTGAGAACTTTTCAAAGATTGCGGAGCCGCTTTCCAACCTTCTCCAGAAGCACGTCAAGTACGTTTGGTCTCCCGAGTGTGACATCGCTTTCAACACCCTGAAAGAGAAATTAGTCATTGCTCCAGTTCTGACTCCTCCTGATGAATCCAAACCGTTCGAGGTCTTCTGTGATGCCTCTCTTCAAGGTCTTGGTGCAGTGTTGATGCAAGAGAAGAAAGTTGTGGCTTATACCTCTCGCCAGTTGAAGCCCAACAAGAAGAACTACCCCACTCATGACCTCGAGTTGGCGGCAGTTGTGCATGCTCTTTTGACTTGGAGACATCTCTTATTGGGAAGAAAAGTGGACATCTTCACTGACCACAAGAGTCTCAAGTACATCTTCACTCAGCCTAATCTCAACCTCAGGCAGACTCGTTGGGTCGAAATGATTCAAGAGTATAATCCGAGTATCGAATATACTCCAGGCAAGGCCAATGTAATTGCTGACGCATTGAGCAGGAAGGCTTACTGCAACAGTCTGATTCTCAAGCCTTACCAACCCGAGCTTTGTGAAGCTTTCTACAAACTCAACCTGCAAGTTGTTCCTCAAGGTTTCCTCGCCAACCTTCAAGTCTCTCCTACTTTGGAAGATCAGATTCGCGAGGCTCAACTTCTTGATGCTATGGTGAAGAAGGTGAAGATTGGGATTGCCAAGAGTCAACCCAAGTACAAGTGCTATCGCCTTGATGACAAGGATACTCTCTTCTTTGAGGATCACATTGTTGTGCCTAAAGGTGACCTTCGCAAAGTCATTATGAACGAGGCTCACAATTCACTCCTCTCTATCCACCCTGGGAGTACGAAGATGTACCAGGACCTCAAACAGGCGTATTGGTGGGCTCGAATGAAGCGCGAGATTGCTCAGCTCGTGAATGAATGTGATGTCTGCAGAAGAGTGAAGGCAGAACACCAACGACCAGATGGTCTCCTCCAACCTCTTGCCATTCCAGAATGGAAGTTTGACCACATTGAGATGGACTTCGTGATGGGATTTCTAAAGTCAAAGCGTGGCAATGATGCTATATTCGTTGTCATCGACAAACTCACTAAAGTGGCTCACGTTCTGCCTATTAAAGAGTCTATCACAGCAGCTCAATTGGCAGAGCTTTATACCTCTCGGATTGTCTCTCTGCACGGCATTCCACAGTTGATTTCTTCAGACCGTGGCAGCATCTTTACCTCCAAGTTTTGGGATTCTTTTCAGAAGGCCATGGGCACCAACATCCGTTTCAGCACAGCTTTTCATCCTCAAACTAGCGGCCAAGTCGAGCGTGTCAATCAGATTTTGGAAGATATGCTCAGGGCTTGCATTATCTCTTTCGGTATGAAGTGGGAAGATTGTCTTCCATATGCCGAGTTCTTCTACAACAACAGCTTTCAAGTGAGTTCGGGCAAGGCCCCATTTGAAATTCTCTATGGCAGGAAGTGCCGTACTCCTCTTAACTGGTCAGAGACCGGTGAACGTCAACTTCTTGGAAATGACTTGATCACAGAGGCAGAAGAGATGTGCAAAGTCATTCATGATAACCTCAAAGCATCACAATCGCGCCAGAAGAGCTACTATGATAGTAAGCATCATGATTTGGCTTTCAAGATCGGAGACCATGTTTACCTCCGCGTCTCTCCAATGAAAGGTACTCGTTGCTTCGGTATCAAAGGGAAGCTTGCCCCTAGATACGTGGGTCCTTTCAAGATCGTCAGCAAGAGAGGCGATCTCGCCTATCAACTTGAGCTTCCCTCCAACTTTGCAAATGTGCATGACGTGTTCCATGTCTCTCAGCTCCGCATTCAAGACCCCTGACCGCACCATCAACTTCGAAGACATTGATCTCCAAGAAGACCTTTCTTATCGTGAGCACCCAGTTGCTATTCTTGAAGAAACTGAGCGCAAGACTCGCAATAAGTCAATCAAATTCCTCAAAGTCAAGTGGTCACACCATTCCGACCGTGAAGCCACCTGGGAACGCGAGGATCACCTCCGTTCTGAGTACCCGGCGTTTTTCCAGTCCTAGATCTCGGGACGAGATCCTTTCGTAGTGGTGGAGTGTTGTAACACCCCGGATGTAATTTACCTTATATGTATCCCAACTCTTGCCGTTTCCGGCCTAAGTTATTTTATTTTCCTCGGGTTCGGGTTTTTGTCTCCGTGTGTTGTTGCCTTTGTCATGCATCTCATATCATGTCATCATGTGCATTGCATTTGCATACGTGTTCGTCTCATGCATCCGAGCATTTTCCCCGTTGTCCGTTTTGCATTCCGGCGCTCCTATCTCCTCCGGTGGTCCCTTTCTACCTCTTTTCGTGTGTGGGGGTTAAACATTTCCGGATTGGACCAATACTTGCCAAGCGGCCTTGGTTTACTACCGGTAGACCGCCTGTCAAGTTTCGTGCCATTTGGACTTCGTTTGACACTCCAACGGTTAACCGAGGGACCGAGAAGGCCTCGTTTGTGTTGCAGCCCAACACCCTTCCATTTTGGCCCAAAACTCACCTAAACCCTCTCCATCATCTAGAGCGTTCGATCACGATCGCGTGGCCGCAAACCGCACCTCATTTGGAGCTCCCTAGCTCCCTCTACCTCTATAAATAGATCCCTTCCCGAAATTCTCGGATCTCCTCTCCTCTAACCCTAAAAATTCAGCTCCGCCGCCATCGGACACGTCCGGTCGCAACCGGACGCGTCCGCCCATCGCGCCCAGCCAGCCACAGCGTGCCACGTGGCACCCCGGCACCGGCCGCCGCCGCGACACACGAAAGCCCGCGGCCGACCCTCCCCGCTGCCCGACCGGGCCCCTCGCCTCGCCGCCTACCAACGCCCGTCTTCCTCCCGTCCGGCCGTCCGAGACGCCCTGCACCGCTGCCCGCCACTCCCGGCCACCAAGCTCCGCCAAGCTCCGGCGAGCTTCGCCAGCGCCGCGCCCGGCGAGAAGCCGCACCACCTCGCCGCGCCCTCCTCCGCCTCGCCGCTCCGCCGTCGTCCACGTCCTCCGGCTGGCGTGCCCGCCAAGTTCGGCGACGAACTCCGGCGACCCCGAGCTGCTACAGTGTTGAGTCCAGATCCAGATCCAAAAAACCCTAGGGTTGACTTTCCCCTCTCCCCTTATTTGTTTGCAAACTTTGGCAGGCTATAACTCCGCATCCGTAGCTCCGATTTGTGTGTGTAGCATATCAAATTGTTCGCCTCGATGAGTACATCATTTCATCTCATTGCATCATTTTCATTTGAGCTCATCTTGATGCCCGAAATGCTGTTGGAAGAGGGCTATGTGGTTAATTTGGCAGATCTGTTTCAGCAAATAGATATTTGTCATTTTTGCCATGTTTAATGTGTGCACGATATGATCCTGAGCTCTACATGTGTTTTGTTATATGCCATGCCATCTTTACAGAGGTGCTTACCATGTATTTTTGTGATATTTGTGATGACTAGCACAAGCTTGCAAAGTAGTGTAATCGGTAATGCTGATTTCAGGAACTTAGATTTTCACCAAGTCCATGTCCTGATTTTGTCGTTATGCCATATGTTCATGTTGTTTCCTAGTGATCCGTGCCTCTTTTGAGGATGATCAGTAAGGATGTTTTGTTAACATTATGGTGCTCTATCCATCCATGTCTTTGTTTGCATTTATGGAGCAACCTAGCTTGAGTCAATCGAGCTCTACTTTTGCTATATCGTGAATCCTGGCAGATTGTTGACATGATTAGCGATTTTGCCGAGGATGTTGCTATTGATCCGTGCATGCTATGTTGTTGTGCTTGCCATTTCTAGCTCCTATGCCATGTCATCTTGATGGGTGTATGCTTAGTTTGTCATGCCATGCTCTGTAGTGAGTGCATCGAGCTCGTAAACATGCCTACTCATTAACTATTTTGCATGCTCCAGTTTTTCACTAAGTCTGAGATCTGTTTATGTTTTTGCCATGTTCACATGCTTGCAATTGTATTTTCTGATCCCTTTTGGCTCAAGGTCACTAAGGGACTTTTGTTAAGTGCTTTGAGTAGCTTCATGCCATGCCTTGATTTGCCTTGTTAAGTTCCTGTAGCATGTAGTGTTCATGCTCTAAAGTGTGCTTCCTGATGATAAATTCCACACGTGTTAATTTCACTAAGTCTGAAACCTGTTATCATTTGCATTTTTGCCATGCTTGTTTGAACCTATTATTGGATGAAATAGCCCTAGCTCAGTGTTCATCTTTTGTCAAGCATCATGAGTGAATCCCTGCCATGTATTTTGTTGTCATGTTTGAGTACCGTAGCAAATTTATCTTGATGCATTTAGTTGGCTACTTGCTGATTATCGCAGACCGGTGCCATATTTGATTTGCTTGCCATTTCCAAACCGTGCATCCGATTCCGGTGATCTTTATATCGATTTCAACCGAAATCACCTAACCTTTCCAGTGGCACTCTTGGATTTCCAAGTTGAGGCCAGGTTCAATCATTCCTTGTCAAATCTTGCATATGCATCACATACCGCATCCCGCATAGCATACCATGTTTGCATCATGTTGTTTGAGCATTGCACGTGGTTGATTGTGTTCTGTTTTCTTGTTGTTCTTGTTTTGGTAGAGCCGGGAGACGAGTTCACGAACGAGGAGACCGTTGAGTTCGCTTACGATGATCAAGGCAACTCTGACAACTTTGCAGGCAAGATGATCATACCCTCGAAATCACTTCTATCTTTGCTTGCTAGATGCTCGCTCTTTAGCTATGCCTATGCTACGATACCTACCACTTGCTTATCATGCCTCCCAAATTGCCATGTCAAACCTCTAACCCACCATGTCCTAACAAACCGTTGATTGGCTATGTTACCGCTTTGCTCAGCCCCTCTTTGGAAGATTGGAGATCGTTCCTTGTTGGAACATTGTTTATTGTTGGGATATCACCATATTATCTTGTTTATCTTAATGCACCTATATACTTGGTAAAGGGTGGAAGGCTCAGCCTTTTTCCTAGTGTTTTGTTCCACTCTTGCCGCCCTAGTTTTCGTCATATCGGTGTTATGTTCCCGGATTTTGCGTTCCTTACGCGGTTGGGTTATAATGGGAACCCCTTGACAGTTCGCCTTGAATAAAACTCCTCCAGCAATGCCCAACCTTGGTTTTACCATTTGCCACCTAGCCTCTTTTTCCCTTGGGTTTCTGGAGCCCGAGGGTCATCTTTATTTAAACCCCCCTGGGCCAGTGCTCCTCTGAGTGTTGGTCCGACTGAGCTGCCTGCGGGGCCACCTCGGGGAAACTTGAGCGTTGGTTTTACTCGTAGCTAGTCTCATCTGAGTGTGCCCTGAGAACGAGATATGTGCAGCTCCTATCGGGATTTGTCGGCACATTCGGGCGGTGTTGCTGGACTTGTTTTACCATTGTCGAGGATGTCTTGTAAACCGGGATGCCGAGTCTGATCGGAATATCTCGGGAGAAGGAATATCCTTCGTTGACCATGAGAGCTTGTGATGGGCTAAGTTGGGACTCCCCTGCAGGGATTTGAACTTTCGAAAGCCGTGCCTGTGGTTATGGGCAGATGGGAATTTGTTAATGCCCGGTTGTAGATAACATGAAACGAAACTTAATTAAAATGAATCAACCGCGTGTGTAACCGTGATGGTCTCTTCTCGGCGGAGTCCGGGAAGTGAACACGGTGTTGGAGTAATGCTTGACGTAGGTTGTTCTAGGATCACTTCTTGATCATAGTTGTTCGACCGTGCTTTTGCCTTCTCTTCTCGCTCTCTTTTGCGAATAGGTTAGCCACCATATATGCTAGTAGCTTGCTGCAGCTCCACATCATACCTTTGCCTTATCTATAAGCTTAAATAGTCTTGATCGCGAGGGTGCGAGATTGCTGAGTCCCCGTGACTCACAGTTTACTTCCAAACCAGATGCAGGGACCGATGATACCGTTCCAGACGATGCGCTTGAGCTCAAGTGGGAGTTCGATGAAGACTCTCGCCGTTACTATGTGTCTTTCCAGATGATCAGTAGTGGTGCCTAGTTGGGGCGATCATGGACCGTGTCGCATGTTGGGGTTGATCTTTATTTTGGTACCGTAGTCGGACCATGATTGTATTGGATGATTGTAATGTTATTCATGTACTTGTGTGACATGGCGAGTGTAAGCCAACTATGTATCCTTTTCCCCTTTTATCTATTTACATGGGTTGTTGTGAAGATTACCTTACTTGCGACATTGCTTTCAATGCGGTTATGCCTCTAAGTCGTGCTTCGACACGTAGGAGATATAGCCGCATCGAGGGTATTACACCAGCTACCAATGGAGTTTTCTGGGAGGTTGTGTAACTAGTGCCATGCTAGTCCTTTCAGCTTTAAAGGGGGTATTTGATTGCGCGGAGATCATCGCCGCGAGCCATATGAATATGGAGAAGAAAGTCCTCAATCCATACCGCGGGATCTGTCGTTCCATCGTACGATTCAATGTTTATGAGTTTAAACCCTTCTGGAAACTGGTGCTGCATTACCTCGTCAGTAAAGCATAAGGGGTGTGCGGCACCTCTGTATCGGGCAACGTCACGACAGAGTTCAGATGACATCCGTGTTCCGTTTTCGGCCCAGGTCAGGTTATGCCTATCGCGCCAGGCTTGATGGCCATCTTCTCGCGTCAGGGCACGCCCCCTTGATCCATAGATTGATCTAGCTTGACCGGCTCTATTGTCTAGGTACAGGTGTAAGTCGTAGGTGTATCCGGGAGCCGCCGCCTCTTCGCCTCTACGGTGAGGTGATGCGGGTTGGTATTCGGCGTAAGCAGCCGCTTTGTCTCACCCACGTGGTGGTCGGTCTGGTTCATCAGCGCGGTCATATCTTGAAGGTATTGGCTCAAGGGCCTCGTCATCGAATTGTGGCAGTAGCCGACGCTTCGGATAACTCTTTGTTGGGCACTCAAGGCCATTTTCTTTGGCGGCTAGGACTTGGGTCCATCTGTCATTGAGCGTATCCTGTTCGGCCTGAAGCTGTTGTTGTTTATTTTTTAGGCTCCGCGCAGTTGCGATGAGCTGTCGTTTGAAGCGTTCTTGCTCGAGGGGTTCCTCTGGCATGATGAAATCTTTGTTGCCGAGGCTGACATCCTTCTCGGAGATTGGTAGATAGTTACTATCTTCCGAATCCTCATTTCCCGACTGGCTCGTTGGGATTAACTTGTCCCTCCTCCCATTCATCCTGCTCGTATGCAGGCTCGACCGGGTCTTCTAGATCTTCGGCATCGTCCGTAGTGTTATTATCTCCAGTAACGGTATTGGTTTCCTTTTCGCAATGCGATTTTGAGCGGCGCCGCTGATGTCGACGTTTTGGTGGTGCCTCGGCGGGCTTGTCTTCGCTTGGATCCTTCCTGCCATCGTCGTCATCCTTTTTGGGTGTATCCACCATATACACATCATATGTGGAGGTGGTCGTCCAACGCCCGATAAAGGGTGGGTCTTGGCCTGGTTTGTCTCCGGCGTCGTCGTCCATGCCGTCGATGTCTTCGGAGGCGTAGTCGAGCATGTCGGTTAAGTCTTCGATAGTGGCTACAAAATGGGTGGTTGGTGGGATGCAAAATTCCCTGTGCCCAGCCCCTAGTTCGGACTGGGTGTGGTTCGAAAGTGATACTTCCGTAATGGCAAGGGATCGCATTAAGTCCAAGGCCTCGCTTAAGAGCGAATGCCGGACGGGGAACCGAGGACCTGCGGGGCTAGGCATGGCAGATTCTACCAGGCTGTGTTTACCAGACGCAGACCTTGAGAATTCGGAGTTGGCATCCAGAGGCGAGTTCGGCTCTCCGATGACAGAGAGAGTTCTGCTTGATTCCAGGCTCGTCGAAGACATAGTTGCCTTTGGGTCTTCGGAGAAGAGCTCCGTAGTAGGAGAGAGTTCGGTGGGTTTCAGACACCCATCGGATGAGGTGGTCTGCTCTGGATCTGAAGCCAGAGCTGGGATGATAGTTGGTCCTTGAGCGGTGCCCGATGATGGATCCGAGGCCGTGAACCCTTCGAAGATGAAGTCTCCTCGGATATCGGCGATGTAATTCGGGCTCTCGAATCTAATCTGATGACCAGGGGCATAGTTGTTGATCTGTTCGAGGTGACCAACCGAATTGGCATGCAGAGCAAGCCGCCGAACACAAAAAGTTGACTGGGGAGGGAGATTTCCCCGGAAACAACATCATTGTTGATGATCGAACGAGCCATCGAACCTTCTGTCGATGACACAGTGGAACTCTCAATGAAAGCACCAATGTCGGTATCAAAACCGGCCGATCTCGGGTAGGGGGTCCCAAACTGTGCGTCCGAGGATCGAAGGTAACAGGAGACAAAGGGGACAATATGTTTACCCAGGTTCGGGCCCTCTTAATGGAGGTAAAACCCTACTTCCTGCTTGATTGACTTTGATGAGTATAGGGGTTACAAGAGTTTACCTACCTCAAGATCGTAATGGCTAAACCCTAGATGTCTAGCCTATATGAAATCTGATAGCTTCTACGGACTAGCCCCTCCGGTTTATATAGACACCAGAGATGCCTAGGGTTGTACATAGTCAGTTTACAGAAGAATGAAACTATACATCCAGACGCCAATCTTGCAATCCACGCAAAGGAGAGTCTATCCGGACACGGGGGAAGGCCTTCTACCTTGTATCTTCACGGCCCATCAGTCCGGCCCATATCATACAGCCCGGACACCTGAGGACCCCTTAATCCAGGACTCCCTCACTTACCCCTCCACATTTTCCTCTGCCTGTCCACCGTCGCCGCCATTTTCCACTCCCCGTCTGCCTCTGCCACCACCAGTAGCCATGCACTCCCACGCCGCCGGATAAGGGGCTACCCATTTCTAATGCTGGAGCACCATATGCAACTCCTTGAGTAGATCCGGGCAAGGCGCGAAGCTCGGATCGCCGCAGGACTACCTCAGGATGTAGGGGCTGTTTGGTTCTATGCCTAACCATGCCACACTTTACCATACAATGTTCCCACACTTGCCTAAGGTTAGTTCTTCAAAATGAGAGCCGCAAGTTGGCAAGCCTAAGGGAATCTTGCCACATTTTTTGAGTGTGTGTGATGTGGGGCCCTAGTGTGGCTTGCCTAAGGTGTGGCTTGAACCAAACACCCGTCCAAGTTGGTCAAACTTGCCTAACCTTAGGTGTGGCAACCTTAGGCAAACTTAGTCTCAAACCAAACAGCCCCGTAGTGGATCTGGAGGAAGAGGAGGAGGATCATTTTGGGGACGCTGGGGACGTAGATCTGCAGGCGGAGCAGGAGGCCATCCTCGATTCCCTCCAATCGGGGTTGGATGCAGAGGCGAGACACCGTCGCCGACATGAGATGAAGGCGCAACACGCTGCAGAGGAGGAGGAGATGCTCGCCTACATGGATGAGGTCGAGCCGGAGGAGGATGAGCCGGAGCCCTCCTACGTGCCCGTCCACCTGGCGCCCGGCATGGACGTCATGGACATCTCCGACAATGAAGATTAGCTAGGGTAGTACGTATGATTTTTTTTCTCTCTCTCCATATTTTGTATGGATCTAGGGGTTCAAATATGAGAGACTCGAATGTAGAGTACCTAATTTGAGGCTTGACCGGTCACTGACGCGTCCGGTCACGTCCGCGGACGTTTGAGGGATCGGATTTGCCAAATCCGGCTATAGATGCTCTCAAGAGGCAGTATATGTGGGACATCATGATCCATCCATGAAAAACTTATTAAATATCCGGTTAATCTCGTTGAATTTGAACTATTGTTGTACTAGACTTATTTGCATGCCATGTATGAATGATTTATGCTATTTTTTCTATTCAAAATTTAATAAATTTCATTTTTTTGTGAAATCCATCCGATCAGTCGAAACCCGGTTTAAAATGTATACGGATAGCTTTAAATAGATAGCTCCCGCATTATGCCGTGGGGTGTCCTGGTAAGCGTGAAATGCGCAAGTGGAGCTTATGTGGATGAGGTCAGCAACGTTTTGGAAGAGCCTAGACATTATATAAGGACTCTCCCTGAAACCCTGTACATAAACATTTGGCAGCACGCGAGCAGCTCCGAAGACATCAGCACTGCGCGCTCTCGCGCAAGCTATAGCCAGCCTCGCGCTATCTCGTGCTCCTACCAGCGACACCACACCTCCGATTCACGTCGTGCCTTTGACCCGCGTGGGAGAGCGAGGACCGGGGATGGCCGGCGGCGTTTTCCTCCTCAACGGCGCCGACGCGCCGGACTACGGCGGCGCGCTGACCGTCCCCGTCGTGGTGACCTGTCTCATGGCGGCCTCCGGCGGCCTTATCTTCGGCTACGACATTGGCATCTCAGGTGCGTCATGGTCCCCATCGCCGTCCGTACATCTCTCTTGGTGGAACTGTGGACGGAATACCTGCCTACGACGCTCCTCGCACGTTTCTCCCTTTGGTTGGAGTTTGGATGGACGGAGGGAGTGAGTTTTATCGATCAGTTCGTGGTTCGCCTCTCGATGCTGTTCTTGATTTGGGTATTAAAGTATTAGATTTCCAGTAGCTATGCTGTGAGTTGGCCACCATCTGCGGCCAATCGAAATCGTGATCTGAAGCCATGAAGAGCATCCTGCTAAATAAAATTTAATTATACTAGTAGTTTCAGCTTAGTTTGTCTCCATGTCCGATCCCCAAATATCTCCAAATCGCACCGCAACTTCTAATCTAACCGAGTCAGGCAGGCATGTGCTTCGTTCGTCGATCACACACACGCCAAACAGGCAGGCAGTAATATATTGAGTTGGTACGACGACTAGATCCAATTGAAAGCCCGGCAGGCCCTGTCACCCGTCCTCCTCCCGTCAGATCAGTCCTTGCGCTGCACAAATCACACTCCCGGGAACAGTGGTGCCCAGCACTGTACACGGCCGGGAGCATCGCAGAAAGATATTTATACTCCTCCCACCAGTAAGGCTTGTGCGCCAAGCCGTACTACGTGAATCAAGCCAAATGGTCCCTTCATCACACCCTTTCTTCTCCCATGATCTTCATTCACATCGACGACAGGGACCGGAGGAGAGGGCACACCCGATTCGTGTCGAGTTGGACGGGGCCAGCGGCGTGCTGTCCGGCGATCCCACGGCTCGTGGAGCGCCCATTAGACACGACAGCTATGGCACGGCTCGTTAGCTTTCACGCTCGCCGATTCGTTCGTGTCGTTGATGGCTCATTCTGACTTCGGACCAAGCTGAGCACAGCTTTTCTGCTCGGTGTTAGTACGGCCTTCTGCCCTTAATCGTCCGTGTCACCACGCGCATCACCAGTTTTGGACGGCATATACGCGATAAGGTGCCGTGCTGGCGACGGCGAGACGTCCCGCCGGGTGACCCGTCGCGATTTTTTATCCCGGGGGTATCGAAGCCAAAGCCAGCCGGGATTTGTGATACATTTCTGAGTTCCTAGTAGCGGAAAGGGGTACTGGCAAAGTTGCTTTTCCACTCGAATTTGGTGGATAGGCTTCCTGGTCCTAGGTGGGGTTTATTCGAGCAGTGGAGTACTATAGGCTACTCTCCTAGTACTACTCAGTTGTTAGTCGATTGTGCTCTCGCGAAAGGAAGCTAGGATCGACCGGGATTAGGAGCGTGTCATTTCCGAGCGAGTGATGGACGGATGAGGTTGACAAGATCGGACTTTTATCATGAGATATCATGCTACTAGTTTCATACGATGATTGGTAAAGAATACTTGCGTCTTTCTGAACAAAAACGAATATTTGCTTTCCGCAAAAATAAGAAGGGAATATTTGCGCCAGTGAGTGTCAAATAATGCCAACGAATCCGGTTGCCAGAAAGAATAGTGCTGTACTAAGATCTAAGAATCGGTTATCTGACTATTTTGGTTCGAGGAAGAATAGAGTATATATCAACACTTGGGTTTACGGTCATCCGCAGTTAATAATAATATACTAATAGAGAAGCTAAATCACGCTCGTTCCAATTTGCGTGTCATTTTATCGTAGTACGTACTAACTCTGCAAATGATTTAAGTGAATCGTGTTCATGGCACTAACGTCTTGGGATCAGGGGGCGTCTCGGAGATGGAGTCTTTCCTGAAGAAGTTCTTCCCGGGCTTACTCAAGACGACGAGGCACGCGAGCAAGGACGTCTACTGCATGTACAACGACCAGGCGCTCACGGCCTTCACCTCCTCGCTCTACGCCTTCGGCATGGTGGGCACGCTGGTGGCGAGCCGGGTCACCCGGCGGGTCGGCCGCAAGGCCATCATGGTCATCGGGGGGAGCATGTTCCTCGTCGGCTCGCTCGTCAACGCCGCCGCGGCCAACCTCGCCATGCTCATCGTCGGGCGGATGCTGCTCGGCCTGGGCCTCGGGTTCTCCGGCCAGGCCACGCCGGTCTACCTTGCCGAGATGTCGCCACCGCGGTGGCGCGGCGGGTTCATCTCCGCGTTCCCTCTGTTCATCAGCGTGGGGTACCTCGTCGCCAACCTGATCAACTACGGCACGTCGCGGATTCCCGAATGGGGCTGGCGCCTGTCCCTCGGCCTCGCGGCCGTCCCCGCCGCCGTCATGGTGCTGGGCGCCGTGCTCATCACGGACACACCGAGCAGCCTCGTCCTGCGCGGGAAGCACGACCATGCCCGCGCCGCGCTCCAGCGCGTCCGCGGCAAGGGCGTGGACGTTGACGCGGAGTTCGGCGACATACTGGCCGCCGTGGAGCACGACCGGCGGAACCAGGAGGGCGCGTTCCGGCGGATCCTGCGGCGGGAGTACCGGCCGTACCTGGTGATGGCCGTGGCGTTCCCCGTGTTCCTGAACCTCACCGGCGTGACCGTGTCGGCCTTCTTCTCGCCGATACTCTTCCGGACCATAGGGTTCGGTAGCGACGCGGCGCTGATGGGCGCCATCATCCTCGGCCTGATGAACATCGGCGGCATCATCGCCTCGGGCGTCGCCATGGACCGCTACGGCCGGAAGCTGCTCTTCGCGATCGGCGGCGCGCTCATGTTCACCTGCCAGGCATGCAATGCATACAACAAAGACCTACAGTACTACATTTTCCATCCCAGCGTACGTATGCTCTGGGACACTGATGGCTTTGCGTTTGATTGCAGGTGGCAATGGCAAGCATCGCGGGGACGCACCTGGGGCACGGCAGCAAGATGCCCAAGGGGTACGCGGTGGCGGTGCTGGTGCTGACGTGCGTCTTCTCGGCCAGCTTCAGCTGGTCGTGGGGTGCGCTGTACTGGACCATCCCCGGCGAGATATACCCGGTGGAGGTGCGGTCGGCGGGGCAGGGCACGGCGGTGGCGCTCAACCTGGGCCTCAACTTCGTGCAGGCGCAGTGCTTCCTGGCGATGCTGTGCAGCCTCAAGTACGGCGTCTTCGTCTTCTACGCGTGCTGGCTCGTCGTCATGACCGCCTTCGCCATGGCGTTGGTGCCGGAGACCAAGGGCGTGCCGCTTGACTCCATGGGCCACGTCTTCGCGCGCCACTGGTACTGGGGCAGGTTCGTCAAGGACCACAAGTTCGGAAATGAGTCCACCTGACCTGCGTCTGCGTGCGTCCTTGGCATATGGCTTGGTTTCGCATTGTGTCATGGATATATAATACTCCTATTAGCGCTAGATTGGTACTCGTAGTCCGGTAAAACTCGAAAGTGGGAGAATCAAAAGGGCGCGCCTTGCTGCACCCATAAACCAAGGGACAAAAATATAAACCTTTAGCTAAGATTTTTAGACTGAGCGATGCTCTCTTGTCGAAAAACTTTTAATCCGTCTATTTCCAGGTCATCGCTAATGCGCATCTGCGGAAATGCTCAATCCTTGCTTGTGGGATGGGGATGTCTTGCTTAAACAATCAAGTGAGATTAGCAAAAAAATGGCCGTGCCTTGCAACGGAAGAGAAAAATCACATGTGTATATTCTAAAAAGTATGGCTCAAGGCCTTCATAGGTCCACACCTCTTTTTTAACACGATGCCCACCTATGTCACCTTTTAACCTCCTTTTCTCTCTCATCGACAGTGGTCGCCGTGTCCAAGACAATGCACGTGAGCAACACAAATACTGATAAAACTAAGTAGAGTGTGTTTTTCCACATAACTTCATTTCAAAAATAATAAATAGCACACAGGTAATTCATAGTGCATACTATCAAATTTTACAACCTTTAATATTATCTAACTATTTTGTCTGGCTAACAAAATCACTTTGATATTATTTTAAAAACTACAACCTATTGGTCTACGGATGTATACAATTGAAAACCTTAAGAACTTATGGACATTTTCAAAATAAAGAATTAATGTTTGCACGATTTAAAAATTATATTTATATAATACATAATACATAATTAAATTAATGTTCTATTACTCATACCATTATTATTTACTCTGAAACATAAATTTAAGTCGTTAAATTTTGATCCACTGACAATTTTTAGATTTAGACAAATTTTTTTGAGAAGGAATACCATGTGCATACTCTAGCAATCCAACCACGTAATTTGAATACACTTGATGTGTTACCGGGCAGGAAGCCCACCTAACTCCTAAGGCCCAGCCACCACGATACGTACTAATTAGTGCTAATTAGTATACTAGTTTTTTTAGGAAAGACCATCATGACTAGCTTTATTAAACAATCAATATTACATCATTCACGATATGTGAAATTAAGAACCCAGGTGGTTCATTAGTCCAACTAGTCTCACACTTAGTACTAAAACTGAATTTAGCTACCTCGTGAGCTACTGAGTTTGCTTCACGAAAACAATGAGAAAAAAAACCTTTCCTATCAAAGTTGCTATATCAATGCATTCGGCAAAAACCGTCGCTGCTGCATCCCACCATTGGTTTTGTCCTTGACAGCAATTAACAACGCTTAGGGAATCCGACTCTGCTTCGACCCTGTTAAAGCCCAATGAGTTTGCCAAGCTTAGGCCGTCTCGCATCGCCGTAGCCTCAGTTGTAGTGATGTCCGCTGCAAACTGAATATACCTGCATTGAGCTACAATAAATCGCCCTTTGTCATCCCGTAGAACTGCCGCAGTAGCACCAGAGCCTTCATCTGCATGGAAGGAGGCATCTACATTTAGCTTTACGTGCCTTGCCTCCGGCCTCTTCCACTTGTGTACTCTTTGATCATTCTTTCGTGAGAAAGTTTCCTTGTAGTTCCCGACAATGCTCAGGATTGAGACAGGCCACCAAGATGCAGGGGGGACACGAATCATGATGGGTGTGGCGATGCCGCAGCCACCATATATACCAGCTTCCTGCTGCCACAACTTCTTTCAGGGTTACATTTGGCATAGTCACCAACGGCAAGTCTGGTTCTGTGAGAATAAATTCCAAAATTGCTGACCCAGATCAGTCCACTTGCATCGCATGATCTATACGGTCACTTAGACCTAAACCAGACCACAAGCTCCGTGCTAAATTGCATTGAAACAATAGGTGTCTCATATCTTCAGGCCCCTTGTGACAAACTGGGCACGCACCACTGATGGGTAAGTGTCGATCAGCGAGTATAGACTTTAGCGGGACAATACCTCGAAGTGCACGCCAGCAGAATATCTGAATTTTTTGGGGTATCTGCAGTTCCCAAATCTGCTTCCAAATAGCAGGCTGTAGGGTGCTACTTGACTTCAAACTCCCCGTGGATTGGCTCCTGTACTTGTGAGACCACTGTTCATGGTATGGGCTTCGGACCGTGAATCTACCATGGTTTGTAAGGTGCCACGTTATGAAATCATCAAAGGCCTGAAAGTTAAGTGGAATCTGCAAAATCCTAATAGCGTCCACTGGATAAAAGATATCCCGAATTAGTTCCTCATCCCACTGTGTAGTGACCGGATCAATGAGTTCTACCACTCTAGATATCACTGTATACTAGTTAAATTAGTTGCTACTCTAAGACATGTGTCCCCCGCCTCCTTTAGTTAGGATTGTTTAATTTATCTGTTTAGGTAAATATAGTCTATGCATGTGGGCCACATATCCTGTTGACCAGTCAAATTGACTGGGTCAACCCAACCCAAGGCCCCACCTGTAATACACACCGGCTAGCATAACCCCATGTGACAGAAGTATTTAGATATTTATTTTCGAATTAATATAGTTTTAAAAATTCTAGAAACTCTGGAAAATCATAGAAAAATATTCGTAACTCGAATGGAAAAACTTTATATACGAAAGTTGCTCAGAAAAATCCAACGAATCCAAATACGCAGTCTGTTCATCTGTCACATGCCCCTAGCATGCTGAGCATGGAACTTTTCCCCTTCTTTCCTGTGTTCGGAAAACGCCAAACACCGGAAAACCTCTTCGGATGTTTTTCCTCTTCGTCTGCAACGTGTAGTACCGCGTTAGGTCACCCTAGCATAGCTTACTGTCCTGCCATGCTTTTCGTTGCCTCTGTTTGCTCTGTATTTACTGTTTCTTCCCCCTCTTCTCTCCGGTAGACCCCGAGACTGATGATGCCGCTGTGATCAACTACGTCGACGACAACACTTCTTCCTTTTCAGCAGAGCTTCCAAGCAAGCAAACCCCCCTTGAGCATTCCGATATCGCCCATTTCTTTCCTTCTCATGCTTGCATTAGAACTACTACTGCTTTATGTATGATCCTACTCTGATGCATAGCCTGTTTTTGTTACCTGCTTTCATACCTTACCTGCTTATTCTAAACTGCTTAGTATAGGTTGGTTAGAGATCCATCAGTGACCCCCACCTTGTCCCAGTTGCCTCGCTTTATGTTCGATGACTCGATCAACGTGATCGACGTCCAGGCCCCGACACCGCACATCACCCCCCTAGTTGTACGACACTATAGAGTTACTATCGAGTGCCGAGGGTGAACCTCATACATCACTCCTGATGAGATCTCTGTAGTGTAGCTATTCGGTCGTGATCATCGAGGGTGATTTCCTCCTTAACCACTTCCGTTACGGCTCTATCGTGCAACCCCTCAAGTGTGGACCTCGAGGGTGGATCCTCTTACGTTCACCTTGATGACAACAACGAGTGGAATTCACCGGGGGTGATTCCTCGGGTTTTCCCCTTGGTGTTAGACACACAGTTACTATGGTTACTATGACTTTGCACTGAGCCATGTTACTAAAGACGGGTCGGCCCTGAGGGGTACCCACGCGAGCTTAATAGCGAGTGATGTGGAGTCGGGTTGACCTGGAAGGTGCCCGCGAGATACTTACGAGGCGTGGCCGGGCATTCTTAGCCTTTGCCACAAGTACTCGAGACGGGGCAACGGGGTCACATCGATCGCGAGTCTCTGCTCGTTACCGCGTGCTCCTAATCCACTACGGTTTGGATATTTGATCCGAGGGGCCTCTGTCCTGATAGCACTAACCATCACGTGGGCATAGTATGGGCGTTCTGCATCGTATACATCAGCCGAAGCTTAATAGACGTCAGCGACTGAGCGGCGCGCGCCGGGTTGGACTGCGTAAGCACCTGCTAGGTATGCTCACCGGCCGCCCACGCAACGTGCAGGAGTTCCCGAGGCGATGGCCCATGACCCCTGGGGGCATAGGTTTAGTCCGGCGTGCTGGCCTCTCTATTAAGACTAGGTCGGGTTGCGGTGTATTGTTTGGCCGAGGCCGGGCATGACCCAGGAAAGTGTGTCCGGCCGGAGTTAATCGAGCGTGGTGGGTAAGTTGGTGCACCCCTGCAGGGAAGAAAACATCTATCGATAGCCTGTCCTACGGTAACGGACACTTGGAGTTGTATCCCGATCGATACAACTAGAACTGGATACTTGTGATGAGAAATGAATTGTGAATGAGAAATGGATAGTATGGCTCTGGGATTGCTTTCTTGCAGGGAGTCAAGAAATGATCTCTGGCCGAGGTTGATAACACTACTACTTTACATTATGTTGATCTGTACTCTTCTATATGCTGCAAGATGCTTGAAGATGCTAGTCTTCGATAGGCTAGGCTTTCCCCTTCTTTCTAGCATTCTGCAGTTTAGTCCACAGATACAACCCATTTCCTTTGATACAGATGCATACTTAGTTTAGATCTGATGTAAGTCTTGCGAGTGCTTTGGATGAGTACTCACGGCTGCTTTGCTACCTCTTTTCCCCCATACCCGTTTGTTGCAACCAGATGACGGATCCCAGGAGCCAGACGACACCACTGATGACTACTGCTACCCCAAGGATGCCTACTACTACGTGACGGCCGTTGACGACTTGGAGTAGTTAGGAGGCTCCCAGGCAGGAGGCCTTGCCTTTTCGATTAATGTTGCTTTTGTGCTGGCCTTCTTAAGGCAAACTTGTCTAACTTATGTCTGTACTCAGATATTGTTGCTTCCGCTGACTCGTCTATGATCGAGCTCTTCTATTCGAGCCCTCGAGGCCCCTGGGTAGTAATATGATGCTTGTATGACTTATTTTATTTGTAGAGTTGTGTTGTGATATCTTCCCGCGAGTCCTTGATCTTGATCGTACACGTTTGCATGTATGATTAGTGTACGATTGAATCGGGGGCGTCACAGAGTTCCCCCTCTAGTCCATGGCCTCCATGGCGGTGGAGGGGCGGGAGCCGCTCCGAGATTGGATCTCCCTCTCTGTTCTCTTCTGTTTCGTGCTCCCCGGATCTAGCCCTTCATGGTTTCTTAAATTCCCGGAGATCCGTAACTCCGATTGCGCTGAAAGTTTTACACGATTTTTTCCATAAATTATCTTTCTTGCGCCAGAGAAGGTCCCCAACCGACCTTCGAGGAGGGCATAAGACACTTGGGCGCTCCTGGCACCCCCTGGCACACCCTGGTGTATCTTGGGGCATGTGGGCCCCCGTTTGCGTTGATTCCACCTCCCAAAAATCACATATATTCCAAAATAATTCTCCATCATTTTTTATCGCGTTTGGACTTTGTTTGATATGAATTTTCTGCGAAACAAAAAACATGCAACAAACATGAACTGACACTGGGCACTGGATCAATAGGTTAGTCCAATAAATCATACAAGTTGTTGCAAAAAATATGTAAAAGTTGTATACTATTGGCATGAAATAATTAAAAATATATATACGACAGAGACGTATCACGGGGTGAGCCACTACTTGCTTGTTCGCGTACGAGGGATCCCTATTTTGGAAGTCCATCTAGCAGATCAAGCGGGAGATCTATCCTAGGTTGTCCTTCTCCATCGGCAATGGAGAGGATACCCTGTTCTGGCTTGACCCGTGGGTAGATGGAGCCCCATTATCTATGGGATTTCCAAACTTGTTTGCCGTATGCTGGGATCCGATGATATTGGTACCCACCGCTGCCCATAATGGCCATTGGAACATCTTGTTGAGACGGTCATTTGGGCATGTGAACACTGTAGACTGGGCAAATTTGCGGGCTGCCGTATCGTCGGTGCTCGTGGACTATATAGACACCATGTCCTGGTGTCTCCCCCCAATGGAAAAGTGGTCATATATGATAATTGAACATCGCCAATTATCATGCAAAATTCGTCTGAATTGAAAGGCTGCATTGATGCGCTTTCAAAGCATTTGTGTGGAGTTTAATAGTCAGATGCATAAAATGCAGTCAATACATTTTTTTAGAAAAAGGCAAAAGTTTCTTCATTTTCATTAATTAAAATAGAAGAGTATATATAAAGGAAAAAAATGGCATTGGCCATGACACGTCCCAAACGTATCTACTTTTCAAACACTTTTGCTCTTGTTTTGGATTTCCATTTGCATGATTTGAATGGAACTAATCCGGACTGATGTTGTTTTCAACAGAATTGCCATGGTGTTGTTTTTATGCAGAAATAAAAGTTCTTGAATTGAGCTGAAAATCTAGGGAGAATATATCCAGAAAATATAAAAAATATTGGCGATGAGAACTACTGGAGGGGGTTGAAGGAAATATGCCCTAGAGACAATAATAATGTTATTATTTTATTTCCTTATATCATGATAAATGTTTATTATTCATGCTAGAATTGTATTATCCGGAAACATAATACTTGTGTGAATACATAGACAAAATCAAACGTCACTAGTATGCCTCTACTTGACTAGCTCATTAATCGAAGATGGTTATGTTTCCTAACCATAGACATGTGTTGTCGTTTGATTAATGGGATCACATCATTAGGAGAATGATGTGATTGACATGACCCATTCCATTAGCTTAGCACCCGATCGTTTAGTATGTTGCTATTGCTTTCTTCATGACTTATACATGTTCCTATGACTATGAGATTATGCAACTCCCGTTTGCCGGAGGAACACTTTGTGTGCTACCAAACGTCATAACGTAACTGGGTGATTATAAAGGAGCTCTACAGGTGTCTCCAAAGGTGAATGTTGGGTTGGCGTATTTCGAGATTAGGATTTGTCACTCTAATTGTCGGAGAGGTATCTCTGGGCCCTCTCGGTAATGCACATCACATAAGCCTTGCAAGCATTACAACTAATGAGTTAGTTGGAAGATGATGTATTACAAAACGAGTAAAGAGACTTGCCGGTAACGAGATTGAACTAGGTATTAAGATACCGACGATCGAATCTCGGGCAAGTAACATACCGATGACAAAGGGAACAATGTATGTTGTTATGCGGTCTGACCAATAAAGATCTTCGTAGAATATGTAGGAGCCAATATGAGTATCCAGGTTCCGCTATTGGTTATTGACCGGAGACGTGTCTCGGTCATGTCTACATTGTTCTCGAACCCGTAGGGTCCGCACGCTTAAGGTTTCGATGACAGTTATATTATGAGTTTATGATTTTTGATGTACCGAAGTTAGTTCGGAGTCTCGGATGTGATCATGGACATGACGAGGAGTCTCGAAATGGTCGAGACATAAAGATTGATATATTGGACGGCTATATTCGGACACCGGAAGTGTTCCGGGTGATTTCGGAGAAAACCGGAGAGCCGGAGGGTTACCGGAACCCCCCCCCCCCCCGGGAGAAGTAATGGGCCATATGGGCCTTAGTGGAGAGAGAGGGGGCAGCCAGGGTGGGCCGCGCGCCTCCTCCCCCCTGGTCCGAATTGGACTAGGAGAGGGGGGGGGGCGGCGCCCCCCTTTCCTTCTCCCTCCCCACTTCTTTCCCCCTCCTAGTAGGAGTCCTACTCCTACTAGGAGGAGGACTCCTCCTTGGCGCGCCATAGGGGCCGTCCGGCCTCCTCCCCTTGCTCCTTTATATATGGGGGCAGGGGGCACCCCTAGAGACACAAGTTGATTCACGTGATCATATTCTTAGCCGTGTGCGGTGCCCCCTTCCACCATAATCCTTGATAATATTGTAGCGGTGCTTAGGCGAAGCCCTGCGACGAGTCCGGGGATCGTCATCGAGCTGAACGTGTGCTAAAACTCGGAGGTGTTGTAGTTTCGGTGCTTGATCGGTCGGGCCATGAAGACGTACGACTACATCAACCGCGTTGTGCTAACGCTTCCGCTGTCGGTCTACAAGGGTACGTAGATCACACTCTCCCCTCTCGTTGCTATGCATCACCATGATCTTGCGTGCGCGTAGGAATTTTTTGAAATTACTACGTTCCCCAATAGTGGCATCCGAGCCTAGGTTTCATGTGTTGATGTTATATGCACGAGTAGAACACAAGTGAGTTGTGGGCGATATAAGTCATACTGCTTACCAGCATGTCATACTTTGGTTCGGCGGTATTGTTGGACGAAGCGGCCCGGACCGACATTACGCGTACGCTTACGCGAGACCAGTTCTCCCGACGTGCTTTGCACAAAGGTGGCTAGCGGGTGACAGTTTCTCCAACTTTAGTTGAATCGAGTGTGGCTACGCCCGGTCCTTGCGAAGGTTAAAACATCACCAACTTGACAAACTATCGTTGTGGTTTTGATGCGTAGGTAAGATTGGTTCTTACTTAAGCCCGTAGCAGCCACGTAAAACTTGCAACAACAAAGTAGAGGACGTCTAACTTGTTTTTGCAGGGCATGTTGTGATGTGATATGGTCAAGACATGATGCTGAATTTTATTGTATGAGATGATCATGTTTTGTAACCAAGTTATCGGCAACTGGCAGGAGCCATATGGTTATCGCTTTATTGTATGCAATGCAATCGCGCTGTAATGCTTTATTTTATCACTAAGTGGTAGCGATAGTCATGGAAGCATAAGATTAGCGAGACGACAACGATGCTACGATGGTGATCAAGGTGTTGCGCCGGTGATGATGGTGATCACGACGATGCTTCGAAGATGGAGATCACAAGCACAAGATGATGATGGCCATATCATATCACTTATATTGATTGCATGTGATGTTTATCTTTTATGCATCTTATCTTGCTTTGATTGTCGGTAGCATTTTAAGATGATCTCTCACTAATTATCAAGAAGTGTTCTCCCTGAGTATGCACCGTTGCGAAAGTTCTTCGTGCTGAGACACCACGTGATGATCGGGTGTGATAGGCTCTATGTTCAAATACAGCGGGTGCAAAACAGTTGCACACGCAGAATACTCAGGTTATACTTGACGAGCCAAGCATATACAGATATGGCCTCAGAACACAGAGATCGAAAGGTCGAGCGTGAATCATATAGTAAATATGATCAACATAGTGATGTTCACCAAAGAAACTACTCCATCTCACGTGATGATCGGACATGGTTTAGTTGATTTGGATCACGTAATCACTTAGAGGATTAGAGGGATGTCTATCTAAGTGAGAGTTCTTTAGTAATATGATTAATTGAACCTAAATTTATCATGAACTTAGTACCTGATAGTATCTTGCTTGTTTATGTTTGATTGTAGATAGATGGTCCGTGTTGTTGTTCCGTTGAATTTTAATGCGTTCCTTGAGAAAGCAAAGTTGAAAGATGATGATAGCAATTACACGGACTGGGTCCGTAACTTGAGGATTATCCTCATTGCTGCATAGAAGAATTACGTCCTGGAAGCACCGCTGGGTGCCAGGCCTGCTGCTAGAGCAACACCAGATGTTATGAATGTCTGGCAGAGCAAAGTTGATGACTACTCAATAGTTCAGTGTGCCATGCTTTACGGCTTAGAATCGGGACTTCAACGACGTTTTGAACGTCATGGAGCATATGAGATGTTCCAGGAGTTGAAGTTAATATTTCAAGTAAATGCCCGGATTGAGAGATATGAAGTCTCCAATAAGTTCTATAGCTGCAAGATGGAGGAGAACAGTTCTGTCAGTGAGCATATACTCAAAATGTCTGGGTATAATAATCACTTGATTCAATTGTGAGTTAATCTTCCAGATGATTGCGTCATTGACACAATTCTCCAATCACTACCACCTAGCTACAAGAGCTTCGTGATGAACTATAATATGCAAGGGATGAATAAGACTATTCCCGAGCTCTTCGCAATGCTGAAAGCTGCGGAGGTAGAAATCAAGAAGGAGCATCAAGTGTTGATGGTCAACAAGACCACTAGTTTCAAGAAAAAGGGCAAAGGGAAGAAGAAGGGGAACTTCAAAAAGAACAGCAAGCAAGTTGCTACTCAAGAGAAGAAACCCAAACCTGGACCTAAGCCTGAAACTGAGTGCTTCTACTGCAAGCAGACTGGTCACTGGAAGCGGAACTGCCCCAAGTATTTGGCAGATAAGAAGGATGGCAAGGTGAACAAAGGTATATGTGATATACATGTTATTGATGTGTACCTTACTAATGCTCGCAGTAGCACCTGGGTATTTGATACTGGTTCTGTTGCTAATATTTGCAACTTGAAACAGGGACTACAGATTAAGCGAAGATTGGCTAAGGACGAGGTGACGATGCGCGTGTGAAATGGTTCCAAAGTCGATGTGATCGCAGTCGGCACGCTACCTCTACATCTACCTTCAGGATTAGTATTAGACCTAAATAATTGTTATTTGGTGCCCGCGTTAAGCATGAACATTATATCTGGATCTTGTTTGATGCGAGACGGTTATTCATTTAAATCAGAGAATAATGGTTGTTCTATTTATATGAGTAGTATCTTTTTATGGTCATGCACCCTTAAAGAGTGGTCTATTCTTATTAAATCTCGATAGTAGTGACACACATATTCATAATGTTGAAACCAAAAGATGCAGAGTTGATAATGATAGTGCAACTTATTTGTGGCACTGCCGTTTGGGTCATATCGGTGTAAATCGCATGAAGAAACTCCATACTGATGGGCTTTTGGAACCACTTGATTATGAATCACTTGGTACTTGCGAACCGTGCCTTATGGGTAAGATGACAAAAACACCGTTCTCCGGTACTATGGAGAGAGCAACAAATTTGTTGGAAATCATACATACAGATGTATGTGGTCCGATGAATGTTGAGGCTCGTGGCGGATATCGTTATTTTCTCACCTTCACAGATGACTTAAGCAGATATGGGTATATCTACTTAATGAAACATAAGTCTGAAACATTTGAAAAGTTCAAAGAATTTCAGAGTGAAGTTGAAAATCATCGTAACAAGAAAATAAAATTCCTACGATCTGATCGTGGAGGAGAATATTTGAGTTACGAGTTTGGTGTACATTTGAAACAATGTGGAATAGTTTAGCAACTCACGCCACCCGGAACACCACAGCGTAATGGTGTGTCCGAACGTCGTAATCGTACTTTACTAGATATGGTGCGATCTATGATGTCTCTTACTGATTTACCGCTATCGTTTTGGGAATATGCTCTAGAGACGGCCGCATTCACGTTAAATAGGGCACCATCAAAATCCGTTGAGACGACGCCTTATGAACTGTGGTTTGGCAAGAAACCAAAGTTATCGTTTCTGAAAGTTTGGGGCTGCGATGCTTATGTGAAAAAGCTTCAACCTGATAAGCTCGAACCCAAATCGGAGAAATGTGTCTTCATAGGATATCCAAAGGAAACTATTGGATACACCTTCTATCACAGATCCGAAGGCAAGACTTTTGTTGCTAAATTCGGAAACTTTCTAGAGAAGGAGTTTCTCTTGAAAGAAGTGAGTGGGAGGAAAGTAGAACTTGACGAGGTAACTGTACCTGCTCCCTTATTGGAAAGTAGTACATCATAGAAACCAGTTTCTGTGACACCTACACCAATTAGTGAGGAAGTTAATGATAATGATCATGAAACTTCAGAACAAGATACTACTGAACCTCGTAGATCAACCAGAGTAAGATCCGCGCCAGAGTGGTATGGTAATCCTGTTCTGGAAGTCATGCTACTAGATCATGATGAACCTACGAACTATGAAGAAGCGATGGTGAGCCCAGATTCCGCAAAATGGCTTGAAGCCATGAAATCTGAGATGGGATCCATGTATGAGAACAAAGTATGGACTTTGGTTGACTTGCCCAATGATCGGCAAGCAATTGAGAGTAAATGGATTTTCAAGAAGAAGACTGACGCTGACGGTAATGTTACTGTCTACAAAGCTCGACTTGTCGCAAAAGGTTTTCGGCAAGTTCAAGGGATTGACTACGATGAGACCTTCTCACCCGTAGTGATGCTTAAGTCTGTCCGAATCCTATTAGCAATTGCCGCATTTTATGATTATGAAATTTGGCAAATGGATGTCAAAACTGCATTCCTGAATGGATTTCTGCAAGAAGAGTTGTATATGATGCAGCCGGAAGGTTTTGTCGATCCAAAGGGAGCTAACAAAGTGTGCAAGCTCTAGCGATCCATTTATGGACTGGTGCAAGCCTCTCGGAGTTGGAATAAACGCTTTGATAGTGTGATCAAAGCATTTGGTTTTACACAGACTTTTGGAGAAGTCTGTATTTACAAGAAAGTGAGTGGGAGCTCTATAGCATTTCTGATATTATATGTAGATGACATATTACTAATCGGAAATGATATATAATTTCTGGATAGCATAAAGGATACTTGAATAAAAGTTTTTCAATGAAATACCTCGGTGAAGCTGCCTACATATTGGGTATCAAGATCTATAGAGACAGATCAAGACGCTTAATTGGACTTTCACAAAGCACATACCTTGACAAAGTTTTGAAATAGTTCAAAATGGATCAAGCAAAGAAAGGATTCTTGCCTGTGTTACAAGGTGTGAAATTGAGTAAGACTCAAAGTCCGACCAATGCAGAAGATAGAGAGAAAATGAAAGATGCTCCCTATACTTCAGCCATAGGCTCTATCATGTATGCAATGCTGTGTACCAGACCTGATGTGTGTCTTGCTATAAGTCTAGCAGGGAGGTACCAAAGTAATCCAGGAGTGGATCACTGGACAGCGGTCAAGAACATCGTGAAATGCCTGAAAAGGACTAAGGATATGTTTCTCATATATGGAGGTGACAAAGAGCTCATCGTAAATGGTTACGTTGATGCAAGCTTTGACACTAATCCGAACGATTCTAAATCGCAAACCGGATACGTGTTTACATTAAACGGTGGAGCTGTCAGTTGGTGCAGTTCTAAACAAAGCGTTGTGGCGGGATCTACATGCGAAGCGGAGTACATAGCTGCTTCGGAAGCAGCAAACGAAGGAGTCTGGATGAAGGAGTTCATATCCGATCTAGGTGTCATACCTAGTGCATCGGGTCCAATGAAAATCTTTTGTGACAATACTGGTGCAATTGCCTTGGCAAAGGAATCCAGATTTCACAAGAGAACCAAGCACATCAAGAGACGCTTCAATTCCATCCGGGATCTAGTCTAGATGGGAGACATAGAGATTTGCAAGATACATACGGATCTAAATGTAGCAGACCCATTGACTAAGCCTCTTACACGAGTAAAACATGATCAGCACCAAAGCTCCATGGGTGTTAGAATCATTACTGTGTAATCTAGATTATTGACTCTAGTGCAAGTGGGAGACTGAAGGAAATATGCCCTAGAGGCAATAATGATGTTATTATTTTATTTCCTTATACCATGATAAATGTTTATTATTCATGCTAGAATTGTATTATCCGGAAACATAATACTTGTGTGAATACATAGACAAAACCAAACGTCACTAGTATGCCTCTACTTGACTAGCTCGTTAATCGAAGATGGTTATGTTTCCTAACCATAGACATGTGTTGTCGTTTGATTAATGGGATCACATAATTAGGAGAATGATGTGATTGACATGACCCATTCCATTAGCTTAGCACCCGATCGTTTAGTATGTTGCTATTGCTTTCTTCATGACTTATACATGTTCCTATGACTATGAGATTATACAACTCCCGTTTGCCGGAGGAACACTTTGTGTGCTACCAAACGTCACAACGTAACTGGGTGATTATAAAGGAGCTCTACAGGTGTCTCCAAAGGTGAATGTTGGGTTGGCGTATTTCGAGATTAGGATTTGTCACTCCGATTGTCAGAGAGGTATCTCTGGGCCCTCTCGGTAATGCACATCACATAAGCCTTGCAGGCATTACAACTAATGAGTTAGTTGCAAGATGATGTATTACGAAACGAGTAAAGAGATTTGCCGGTAACGAGATTGAACTAGGTATTAAGATACCGACAATCGAATCTCGGGCAAGTAACATACCGATGACAAAGGGAACAACGTATGTTGTTATGCGGTCTGACCGATAAAGATCTTCATAGAATATGTAGGAGCCAATATGAGCATCCAGGTTCCGCTATTGGTTATTGACCGGAGACGTGTCTCGGTCATGTCTACATTGTTCTCGAACCCGTAGGGTCCGCACGCTTAAGGTTTCGATGATAGTTATATTATGAGTTTATGAGTTTTGATGTACTGAAGTTAGTTCGGAGTCCCGGATGTGATCACGGACATGACGAGGAGTCTCGAAATGGTTGAGACATAAAGATTGATATATTGGATGGCTATATTCAGACACCAGAAGTGTTCCAGGTGATTTCGGAGAAAACCGGAGAGCTGGAGGGTTACCGGAACCACCCCGGGAGAAGTAATGGTCCATATGGGCCTTAGTGGAGAGAGAGAGGGGCAGCCAGGGTGGGCCGCGCGCCTCCTCCCCCCTGGTCCGAATTGGACTAGGAGAGGGGGGACAGCGCCCCCCTTTCCTTCTCCCTCCCCACTTCTTTCCCCCTCCTAGTAGGAGTCCTACTCCTACTAGGAGGAGGACTCCTCCTTGGCGCGCCATAGGGGCCGGCCGGCCTCCTCCCCTTGCTCCTTTATATACGGGGGCAGGGGGCACCCCTAGAGACACAAGTTGATCCACGTGATCATATTCTTAGCCGTGTGCGGTGTCCCCTTCCACCATAATCCTCGATAATATTATAGCGGTGCTTAGGCGAAGCCCTGCGACGAGTCCGGGGATCGTCATCGAGCTGAATGTGTGCTAAAACTCGGAGGTGTCGTAGTTTCGGTGCTTGATCGGTCGGGCCGTGAAGACGTACGACTACATCAACCGCGTTGTGCTAACGCTTCCGCTGTCGGTCTACAAGGGTACGTAGATCACACTCTCCCCTCTCGTTGCTATGCATCACCATGATCTTGCGTGCGCGTAGGAATTTTTTGAAATTACTACGTTCCCCAACAGGGGTCACCCAGGAGTCACAAGCTCAGGGGGTGCGCCCACCCTCCCAAGGCAAGCCTATGAGCTTGTGGGTCCCACGAGCCTCCGGTTGCCCTAATTCCAACTCCATAAATACCTATTTGCAGAGAGAGAAAAACAGAGAGAAGGAGTTATCGCGTTTTACGATATGGAGCCGCCGCCACTTCTTGTTCTTCATCGAGAGGGCTGATCTAGAGTCCCTTCGAGGCTACGAAGAGGGGGATTCAACTTCGTCGTCATCATCAAACATCCTACATCAACAATTCCATGATGTTCATAGGCTTCGTAGACGATCATGAGTTGGATGAGATTTCGCATTTAATCTAGTCAATTTGTTAGGGCTTGATCCCTAGTATCCACTATGTTCTGATATTGATGTTGCTATGACTTTGCTATGCTTAATGTCTGTCATTAGGGCCCGAGTGCTATGATTTCAGATTTGAACCCTTTATGTTTTCATGAATATATTTGAGTTCTTGATCCTATCTTGTAAGTTGTATGCACCTATTACGTGTTATGATCCGCATACCCCAAGGTGACAATAATTGGGATTCTTTCTGGCGATTACCATAGTATGGGGAGTTCATGTATTCACTAAGTGCTAATGCTTTGTTCCGGTTCTCTATTAAAAGGAGGCCTTAATATCCCTTAGACATCCTTATGGACCTCGTTGTCATAGGAGGGTAGAACAAAAGATGCCATGCAAGTTCTTATTCAAGCACATATGACTATATAAGGAATACATGCGTACATTATATTGATGAATTGGAGCTATTATGTATCACTATAGATTATGACTGTTATATGATGAATGTCATCCAACCCAAATATCCATCACTGATCCAATGCCTACGCTTTTCTCATATTAGTTTTTGCTAGGTTACTTTCCTTGTTGCTGCTATTACGATCACTATAAAACTGCTACTGTTATTGTTACCGTTAGTGTTGCTACTGTTGCTACTACTATCAAATTATCATATTACTGTGCTACTAATTAAGCACTTTGCTGCAGATATTTAGTTCTCCAGGTGTAGTTGAATTGACAACTCAACTACTAATACTTACAAATACTCTTAGGCTCCCCCTTGTGTCGAATCAATAAATTTGGGTGAAATACTACTCTCGAAGACTGTCATGATTCCCTATACTTGTGGGTTATCAAGCCACACTACAACAAATAACTCTCCCGACATCATGTACCTTAGGTGTTTAGCCTTTGCAATACGCCACAGTTTGGCCTCAGATTTGATTCCAACAAAGATAGTCATTGGCAAGGTAGAAATCTTCCTGAAGACTCTAGCATTTCTTTCATTCAAACCTCCCATGAGGTGAGTATCAAGAATGAGGTCATGGCCTTCATAGGACCACCAGGGGATTAGCCCTCTCAAACCACCAGTTTTCACGAAGTTGAAAGCTTGCCAATTTCGAGGGTCCCATTCTCATGAACCATGTCGCACACAAGTTCTTAAAAGCAAGTGCTTTAGGAAGGTGAACGCCATTCTCATGCTCCTTGTACATATGGCCCAAATGGCCGCAAACCGCACACCAATCCGGAAGATGCTCGAATTTAACACAATCTGGAAGGCTCCGCAAACACAAACTCACCCACCTAGGCAGCAAGCGATTTCACCATATCTACAAAGTCATTTGGTAGATCATGGACTCGGATCCATATAGCAAGCATGTCTAAATAGATAGTGCATGGTTTTGAGAACCCATTATATGGAGCAAGAATTACCGCATCCCCTTTGAAGATCCATGGTCCTCCTTCCATCACTTGCTTGCAGTCACGGAGACAAGAAAAATGCAGAGTATAAAGTTTGTCTTCCAGTGGATGAGTCTCAACGGGTTGAGTGAGATCCCATGACACACACATGTTTTTTTATAAAACTAACTATATGTCTTCTCCTTGTGGACATAGGCTATGGCCATCCATCTAACATCAGTCTCCGTCGGCGCCTCTTCCTCCTCAAACATAACATCATCCAAGTCATCCTCCTTCAAACCAAGCTTCTCAATCATCTCCTGGATGCCATCCATGGTCGTGCTCGACCCTGATGCCTCCATACTCATCACCCGCCCAAAATGAACGATCTATCGAGGCATATGAACCCTAGAACCGGCCCAAGCTATGGCGACGACGCTGGCCAAGACCGGGAAGGCACATGAGGATTGCCCCTCTCCTTGATCAGTATGAACCAGTGATCACTATGTAAGGTTGGGTGGTAGGGCAAAATTACTCAATGTCGGCCGCCGCCGCCACCAAGAGGATACATAACCCTAGCGAGAGTGGAGGCCTCTACGTCCGCATAGGAGTTTCGGCCGGGTGACGTTTTCTTGTTCGAGCCTTGTCCAGGCTGTTCGCCCTGACTGTAGAAGTGCATGCTCTAGCCAATGCAACCCAAAAACTGATCTGATGGAAGAGACTATACAACATATTTATACGTCAACACCCCTCTCATGTGTGGCCACCTTAGGCCTAAACGTGGATCGAAAGTGGCTGCAATTTAATTGCACCAGCTGGGACCGAAAGTGGGTTGCATATAGAAGTGTATGCTCTAGCCAATGCAACCAAAAGACCGATCTGAAAGAAGAGAGTAGGTAATAAATTTATACGTCAACACTGACATAAGGAGGGAGACAGGGGGTCCGGTTGGAGATGCTTTTACTTACAATGTTTTTCGTGGTCACCAAAGGGGAAATAAGTCATGTTTTAGTCCAACTCTCCCAATACAGAAATTTTGCTGGGAACCGGGAGATGGTCTTAAGCCTAACCCAACACCCTCTTATATTGCATTTGCATCTTCATTTTTAGTAATAATACAATAAATTTTACTACTAAGACGATTTGATGAAATAGATTACACATCACGTCCAAACCAGTTTTATCTGGACTTACTAATTAGCTGACACACTGGTGATTTGGCTTTCATGGTTGGCATCCTGCTTGACAAACCTCCTCCAGTACCAATGTCCCGTCCACACTGACTGCATTGCTTCCAACGGCACGCCCTTGGTTTCCGGCAGGAATGCTGCCACGAAGATGGTCATTGTTAGAAGCCAGCCGGCGTAGAAGAGGAACACGCCGTACTTCATGCCGCAGAGCAACGCGATGAACACCTGCAACTCCACGAAGGAGAGACACAGTGCGACAGAGATGCTCATGGCCTGCCCGGCCGACCTGATCTCCACCGGGTAGATCTCGCTCGGCACCACCCATCTGAGCGGTGCCCACGACACACCGAAGCTGAACGTGCAGAGGCAGATGAGGACCAGCACAGCGGTCGCGTAGCCATGCGGCATCGTCACCCCTTGGTGCTTCCCGAGATGGCCCGCCATCACCCATGAGATGGCCACCTTCATTAGTTCACCAACCAAAATTCAATTATATCGAGCCATCTAATGATATCGATTTCATATTGTGAATGTTGACTTTTGACTTTTGACAAATTTTATGCAAACTGAAAAAACGGAGGGAATACCTCGCAGAACATCATGCCGATGCCCCCAACGATGAGCAGGAACCTACGGCCGGTGCGGTCCATAACGAAGGTGGACAGAACTGTGGCTACCAAGTTTGTCATGCTGTTTATCACAGAACCAAGTATGGCCTTCTGGCTGTTGAACCCCACCGTGCGGAACAGCACAGGCGAGAATACGGCGATGACGATCATGCCGGTGAACTCGAAGAAGATGGGTATGGCCAGCCCCACGGCCAGGTAGTGCCGGTACTGCTTGCTGAATAGCCTCCGGAAAGAGCCGACGTTGTTCCGGCGTGCCTCGTCCACGGCGCGGACGATGTCCTTGAACTCGGCATCGATGTTGGTGCCATCTCCGCGGATACGCTGCAGCGCCGCGCGGGCTCGGTCGGGCTGGCCTCGCAGGACGAGGCTGCTGGGGGTGTCCGGGATGAAGAAGGCTCCCACGACGATGATGACGCCCGGAACGGCTGCTAGGCCGAGGGAGAGGCGCCATCCCCAGCCAGGGATGCGGTTGGTGAAGTAGTTGGTGATGGTAGCGGACAGTATGCCGATGACGACGAACGTGTTGTACGACGACGTGAATGCGCCTCGCCACCGCGCCGGCGCTGTCTCAGAGAGGTACACAGGAGCTGCCTGCGGTAAAAAGAAAGAGATGGTCAGTATGCATAAAAAAGGAGATGGTCGGTATTGGGCCTCAAAATACCCCAGGGCCGCAATTATATTGTATTTTTGGGCCTCCATATATACCTGTAATGTGAACCCAAGACCAAAACCGAGTAGAATCCGGCCGATGATGAGCATGGCGATGTTGACGGCCGCGGCGTTGATGATCGAGCCGGCAAGGAACATGACACCGCCAATCAGCATGATTGCCTGGCGGCCCACACTCCTCGTGACTCGGCTCGCCACCAACGATGATAGAGTGCCGGCGATGAACAAGGACGATGTAAAGGCGGTGAGCCACTGGTTGTCGTACTTGCAGTATGCGTCACGCTTCGGGCTCTTCATTCTGCTCTGCACTTCCGGGAAGAACTTGCTCAGGAACGATTCCATTTGTGTCACGCCACCTGAGTCAACCAAAAGTACATTATATGTATAAGGATAAAAGTTCTTGCCATACACTCTGCTTTGCAGTATGATTGTTTTTCGAAATTATGTTAAAACACAATAAAACTATAAACACTTCAATAATATAATAAAGTATGTAAAAATATGAAAAAAATGTTCCATTTGTAAATATCAAGTATTTGAAATAATCATCAATTAAGAAGAGTTCACATTTTTAAAAATGTTCAAGTAAGCCAGAAAAGTGTTTATGTATTTTTAAAAATGTTCATGTAATTAAGAGAAGTGTTCATGTCATTCAATAAGTATTCACAACTTATAAAATATATTTATATAATATTAAAAGCTTACGCACATTTTTTAAAATGTTCATATACTAGAACATAATTATTCTATCATAACATGATATTTTGAAATTCTGAAAAGAATTTACATATTTTAGAAACTGCATAAGTAGTTTAGAAAAATGTCCATATATAGGCTAAAAATGTTGGTGTATTTATCAAAATATTTGTTAACAATAATAAAACAAGAATATTAAAAAGGAAAAAATAATTATACATAAAAATAAAAAAATTCCAAAAGATAAAAGGAAACTAAAAGAGAAAAGGGAAAAATAAATTAAACCAAAACTGAAAAGTGAAAAACAAAAAACAAAAAACTAGGAAAACCGGCTATCTGCTATGACATTGGGCCTCAGGCCCATGTATTGCTTACGTGGGCAATCACCCACTATATACCAGTACAGGCGGTATATAGCATTTGTAGGGTGCGGTCGGGAACCCCCGTTCAGCGCGTGCGCCGTAGAAACAAACATGTCGTTGCTTTTGGCCGGCCTATCAATGCGACTCGATATCTAACTCACTCCTGCTCACATGACTGCTCACCTTGCTCGCTCGCTCGGGGAACTCTGGTTAATTGGTTGACCGGCTGACCGTTGACTTTTGAATAAAAAATGTAAAATTGGAAATGTTTATGGCTTTGAAGAAAAAGTTCACGATTGTGAAAAGAATTCGCGGTTTTGAAAAAAAAACCACAAACTATAAAAAAGTTGTCAGGTTTGAAAAGAAGTTCGCAAGTTTGAGAAAAGTTCATAATTTTTGAAAAAATAGTGCGAATTATAAAAATGTGACTTTGAACATAGTTTGCAGATTAACAAATGAATTTGGTAATTTTCATGCATTTGAAAAAGAAAATAAAAAGAAAAACAGAATAAGACCGGTCCAAAAAATGGAAAAAGACAACCCGGTAGGAAGCTTCTAGAAGCTTCATAGAACCTGTTGAAAGTTTCAAGGAGCTTCCCAAAACTGGTTGTTGTAAAAAGCTTTTCGTGAAAAGAAAGATGAACAAACGTTGCATGGGTCGGCCTATTCCCTACAATGCACACAGGGAGGGGTGTGCGTCATTTGCAATTAAGCCTGTAAGTGACGCAGAGGGCGCCAAATAGGGATTGGGAGTGTGGTCAGAGGGAGATTGGAGAACTCCTTTTCTACGTGTTGTGCAACAAATTAGTCCAATAACCTGCAATGCTAGTCACGCGGGCCAGCCCAATAGTTTCTTATTTTTATTTAATATATCTATCAATTTGTGTTGCTAAAAAATATATCATTTTCCTCATTTTAATAGTTTTCTAAAAGTATCATAAAAAGAGTAAAAATATATGCAGTTTGAAAGAACAATTGCGGCGGCATTGCCTATATGATGGTCATTCAGTCACAAATAACACACACGATGGCGTCTCTGCTCGGGCTTGACTACAATGGAACAAGATCCAATGGTGCATAAAACAAGAAAAAATTAACGCGGACCGTTAGATATTTTATATGGATGTTCCAAAGTCGCACGGGAGCTGATAGAAAGCTCTGTTCATTTTGCGAAAACCTGTGAAGCTTCTTCTATCTTAGTCAAGCCTCATCCGCTCGTTCCTTCTTCTCCATCGGACCGTGTGAGTGCGTATTCTAAATAATCTCCCATTCAATAATGGACAAAAAAAATGCTATATGCTCCCAGGTCATGCGGAAGCATCTGCCCATTCTAACCACACATAAAGTATACTCCATAATTTAATGCATATGGCGTCAACGCAATGCCTGGATCACATGCTTACGGTGGAGATGTCATGCTTTAGATGGAGCACATATTAAAATTTCTTGCCGTCTCTTGGATCTCATCCTGTATTACTATTACTACTAGATAGATTCAACTTTGACTCTAATGACTTCTTATTTTCGCTTCACTAAAACTCTACTAAACCAACTAACAAGGGAGACAGGTTTGTGTAAAGCTAATTTAGGAACATCAAATCAGCTTAGCTAATACTCGCTAGTTATATTAAAGGGTGAACCAGAGTGTGTGCCTTGGAACTAAGCTTACTGGAGTAGAACACACAGAACGCACGGACCTGTGACGCCAGAGTCATAGCCGAAGATGAGGCCGCAAGAGGCGGCCATGAGGGAGGTCACCACGACGGAGAAAGTCATGCGGCCGCCGTACTCCTGCACACGGCTGTCGCCTGCTACGAAGCCACCGGCCGCCATTTCTCAAGCGCTCGCGCTTGATCGCAAGTCCTTCTGGTTTGGATGGAATGATGGGCTGGACTACAGAATATACTGAATGGTAGAAGACCACCGGCGATGTGTGTGTATTTATAGCTTAACCAGGCGGTGGTTTGTATTCTAACTTTCTAAGTCTACACACAAGTGGTCTTTCAAAAACATTTGATTAATGCAAATCTTACCTGGACGTCTGAATAGCCTAGCCATCCACATACCACACCAAGTGGGCATGTTCAGCAACTATTATTTTTATCAGAAAGGGAAGAGCAAAATGACAGAAAGAGAAAGAATTGGACTTAGATACACCTACTGCTCCAGATACTTAATTATCTGACGTTCATAAATTCCTCAAAGCTATGTAATAAACACGATCCACATTTTTGTGCGGAATTATTTACAGTCCACTCTTTGCTTATAAGCATGTGCAAATGTTCACAACAAATACAACATTACGAAAGTCCATGAGAATAAAAGCACATGCCACATTCTGAAGCAAAGATGCAACGTATACGCCCAACTACCATTTTATGTCGAACCATCTGACCTTAGGTTTAAATAATGTGGCGGAGCCTTAGGTTTATAATTCGAGTATGTTGGCTCATTATTTCCCTCCCTTTGTCTCTCCTCCAAGGAAATGCGGCTAGGGTTCCTGCCTCTCGTTGGCGGCGGCGCCGATCTCCCACATCTTTTGTGGCCTTAGGGCTATGGGTGTGCGGTGTATCCCGGTCTTTGCCGGCGGGAGGGCTCCGTTTTCAGGTGCTTCTTCATGTTCTGTTAGGATTTATGTCCTGCTTAAGAAGACGAGACAACGGCGGCTTCTTGAAGATGGAATAAGGCTCTCCCCGCGAAGCCCCTGTCCCAATGGTGCGTCTATCATTGTCGGAGGACGTGTAGTGGTGTGTCTCCGACGGATCTCGCGGAATTGGTCGGTGATTGTCTTTGGTGGATCCGTTCGGATTCGGTCTTTATTTGTCTTTCTTCACTTGTCTTCAGGTTGGATCCTTCTGATCTAACCTTCTCTGGCCTCCTGGGGCGCGCTACGAGCTCAGCGGGCGCGCCCTGTGAGCTTGTGGCTCACCCGTAGCTCTTCTGGCCTCCTCCCAAGCTTTCTAGGGTCCCTTCTGGTCCATAAAAAGTCACTGTAAAGTTTCATCGCATTTGGATTTCGTTTGGTACTAATTTTCTGAAAAGTCAAAAACAAGCAAAAAAACAAAAAATATCACTGGGCACTAGGTTAATAGGGTAGTCCCAAAATGATATAAAATAACATATAAATGTATATAAAGCATCCAAGATTGATAATATAATAGCATGAAATATAAAAAATATAGATACGTTGGAGACGTATCAGAACTCTGCCTCCTGGTTCTCCGAGAGGTCTCCCCCAATGGTCACTGTTTTGTCGTTGTCTTCGGGGTGGACCTGGAACTTCTTGGTTTGCTTTGCTGGCTGGAAGACGGGATAGGTCGCGCTTCTGGGGGAGCTCGACCTCGGATGGCCCTATCTGTTTTCTTATCTTGGCGAGCTCGGCGGAGGCCAACGCGGCCTCAGCGAGTTCCACGTTTGCCACTTCGGCCTGGTAGGCTTTCTTCGTGCTCCTCCGAACATTGATCGTGCCGTTAGGGCCAGACATCTTGAGCTATAGGTAAGTGTAGGAAGGGGTCGCCATGAACTTCACATATGTGGGCCTACCCAAGATCGCATGGTAGCCGCTCTAGAAAGGGGCGACTTCGAAATGGATGGTTTCGCTCCGGTAATTCGACTCATTTCCGAAGATGACCTCGAGTTCGACCTGGCCTAAGGGACGCACTGGGTGGCCTGACACTACCCCGTGGAAGCCCACGTTCGACCTCCAAGTCCTGACAGGGAGATCTTCATCTTCTCCAGGGTATCAATGAAGATGATGTTGAGGTCGCTTCCTCCGTCCATCAGGACGCGTGAGAGGCGGCAACCCCCGCCGATGGGATCTAGTACCAGGGCATGTTTGCCTGGCTGCGCGACGTCTTCGGGGGTGATCCCCGACGTCGTCGGTAATCATCTCTTGGGACAATGCCAATCGTCTGCTGGATGCACCCTCTACCGCGTAGAGCGTGTGTCTGGCAAGCTTTATGGTTTCCGCGTGTGTCAGCTGTCGTGAATGTCATATTCACGGAGGTCTCGCAGGAGACCCCGTAGCGCCGGGGAGATCATGTGATACGTCTCCAGGCGGGGTGATCGGGTCGAACATAGACCTCTTGGACCTTCCTTGCCTATTGTACACGCATTTGATGTAGCGTGAAGGCGAGATGTCGAGGAATTGTCTTGATCCGTTATGTTGTCAAATGAAAAGGAAATTTACTTTATATTATCAAATAATAAATTTCTTAAAAAGTGTTGGTACGGAAGGCACCCGTGGATACGGCTAGCCATGGACTGTGAAAGAATGGTGGAAAAAGAAATACACTTTATTTTCTGTTTGGTAACCACCTATGATATATCTAGTATGGAAAGTGTTGGGAATTAATCGGTCGTTTTCATTGACGACAAAAGTATGCATCTCAAAAAAATTATCTCTCAATTTAAGCTTTGAGCTCTGGCACCTCTACAAATCTCCACTTCCCTCTGCGAAGGGTCTTTCTATTTACTTTATGCAAATTTTATTTTTATTCGAGTCTCCATCTTCTCTTATAAAGCACCAACTAGGGGCACTATGATCATACTTGAGCATTGGATGTAGCTAATATCCGAGTGTGTCTCATGAATGGATCTATGATTGAGCATGATGGGCTAGGGATAGCTTATTTTAGGGTTGATATTTTGAAAGACATGGTTGCTTGTTGATATGCTTGAGTATTTAAGTTATCATGTCAAAACTAGACTATTGCTTTGAACAATATAAAAGTCCAAATGTCCATGCTACAAAAGAAAAAAATACGTGATGAACATGTTAGCCAGCATTCCACATCAAAACTTCTGTTTTTATCATTTACCTACTCGAGGATGAGCAGGAATTAAGCTTGGGGATGCTGATACGTCTCCAATGCATCTATAATTTTTGATTGTTCCATGCTGTTATATTATCATTCTTGGATGTTTTACAATCATTTATAGCAACTTTATATCATTTTTTGGGACTAACCTACGAACATAGTGCCTAGTGCCAGTTGTTGTTTTTTTGCTTGTTTTTACTTCGTAGAATATCAGTCACAAACGGAGTCCAAACACAGCAAAACTTGTTTTGAAGCTAATTTAGCAACATCAAATCAACTTAGCTAATAGCTAGTTATATTAAACGGTGAACCAGAGTGTGTGCCTTGGAACTAAGCTTACCGGAGTAGAAAACACAGAACACACGGACCTGTGACTATAAAATTCAAAAGGCCGCCGGGCAGGAGAGGCGAGAAAGATAAGCGAAAGAATGGAGGAGATGCTCTTGTGTTCAATATGGCGGCAGAAGAGATGATAGCAAACAAAAAAGAGTTGGAGTTCGAGAAAAAGCAAGAGAAGGAATGAAGGTGGTTTGACGTCAAGGCATTAAGGGCACTCAACTTGGCAAGGCAGGGTCCTGTTTACCCCAGCTCTCTCGGGCCGCTCCCGCGGGTGGCTCAGGAGAGCAAAATCGAGCCCGCCGCCGGGAGGCCACCCACCAAAGTTGCTCCCCTCACCGCCACCAGTGTACGCAGCAGGGCAAAGCCCATGAAATGTAGGCGGCAGCGGGGCTGTCGGTCACTTCCGCACAAGATCGAGCAGCGCACGGGCGTCCTGATCTGGCAGGGACTGGAGCTCGGCGAGGCAAGGTGCACGGAGGAGTGCGAGTGGGGCACGTTCGCGAGGTGCTTGTGCCATGGCGCTACAGGAGTGGGGCCACGCGGATCTAGCTTGGGCGCATGGGGATGACTCAGGGCTGTGCGGATCTGGCACTGTCACTGGTGCGCGAGGCAGAGTGGAGGTGCGGGGCTGCGCGCGTGGCCTGCTGCTGCAGCAAGCGTCCTTCGCGACGGTGTGGCGAATCCGGCTAGCTGATAGCCTAGAGTGCAGCGGATGGCTGCAAATCCGGCAAGCATGCTGGGTCTCATTTTGGGGAGGTGATGGCGCGCGGTTGCAGACGGGCCGACCATATCTGGGCCTATCCAAGGCGGAGGCTAATTGCGGCGCGTAGTGGGAGAGGTCCGAGGCTGCGGCTGTGGTAGTTGCGGGCGGGCCGACCATGACCTGTACTTGTCGGCCTTGGCCGGCACCCGGGAGGGGCACTGCCAGCTGGTGGTGGTGCTCGGTTGTTACTTGATGGAGCAGGGAGGTTCTGTCTGCGGTTGGATGCGGGGTGTAGGACCTGATCTGGTCTCTACAGGCCCGTCGTCAAGGAGGCTAGCTGGTGGCCTTGCACAGCGATGGCATGCTCGCTGGGTGAGGGATGTGCGCGGTCCAGTGAAGGTATGGGTTGACCTCGGCCTACTGCGTGGGAGTGGCTGCACCGAGTGAAAGCCTGGCCGGTGCTGGCCGGCCGGCGGCGACGGTGCCCATGGGCGTCGCTATCCTCCTTGGAGGCGTCGTCGGGATTCTTCACAACCTATACTCCCGGATCAAGTTCTTGAAGGAAATATGCCCTAGAGGCTATAATAAAGTTATTATTTATATTTCCTTATATTATGATAAATGTTTATTATTCATGCTAGAATTGTATTAACTGGAAACTTAGTACATGTGTGAATACATAGACAAACAGTATGTCCCTAGTGTGCCTCTACTAGACTAGCTCGTTAATCAAAGATGGTTAAGTTTCCTCACCATAGACATGTGTTGTCATTTGATGAACGGGATCACACCATTAGAGAATGATGTGATGGACAAGACCCATCCATTAGCTTAGCATAATGATCGTTTAGTTTTATTGCTATTGCTTTCTTCATGACTTATACATGTTCCTCTGACTATGAGATTATGCAACTCCCGAATACCGGAGGAACACCTTGTTTGATATCAAACGTCACAACGTAACTGGGTGATTATAAAGATACTCTACAGGTGTCTCTGACGATGTTTGTTGAGTTGGCATAGATCGAGATTAGGATTTGTCACTCCGTGTATCGGAGAGGTATCTCTAGGCCCTCTCGGTAATGCACATCATTATAATCCTTGCAAGCAATGTGACTAATGAGTTAGTTATGGGATGATGCATTACGGAACAAGTAAAGAGACTTGCCGGCAACTAGGTATGTGGATACCGACGATCGAATCTCGGGCAAGTAACATACCAATGACAAAGGGAATGATGTATATTGTTATGCGGTTTGACCAATAAAGATCTTCATAGAATATGTAGGAGCCAATATGAGCATCCAGGTTCCGCTATTGGTTATTGACCAAAGATGTGTCTCGGTCATGTCTACATAGTTATCGAACCCGTAGGGTCTGCACGCTTAACATTCGATGACGATTTGTATTGTGAGTTATGTGATTTGATGACCAAAGTTTGTTCGGAGTCCCGGATGAGATCACGGACATGACGAGGAGTCTCTAAATGGTTGATAGGTAAAGATTCATATATTAGAAGGTTGCATTCGGACACCGGAATGGTTTCGGGAAGTTTTGGATAAGTTTCAGAGTACCGGGGGTTACCGGAACCCCCCGGGTAGTGAATGGGCCATCATGGGCCTTAATGGAGGAGAGAGGGCCAGCCAAGGAGGTGGTGCCCTCCTTTCCAATCCGAATTGGACAAGGGGTGGGGTGATAACCCACAAGTATAGGGGATCAATTGTAGCTCTTTTCGATAAGTAAGAGTGTTGAACCCAACGAGGAGCAGAAGGAAATGACAAGTGGTTTTCAGTAAGGTATTGTTTGCAACTGTTGAAATTGTAAGTAGCGAGTAGTTTGATAGCAAGATAATTTGTAACGAGCAAGTAACGATAATAGTAACAAGTATGCAGCAAGGTAGCCCAATCCTTTTGAGGCAAAGGACATGCCAAAATGGTCTCTTATAATAAGCAAAGCGTTCTTGAGGGTACACGGGAATTTCATTTAGTCACTTCCATCATGTTGGTTCGATTTGTGTTCGCTACTTTGATAATTTGATATGTGGGTGGATCGGTGCTTAGCTGCTGTTTTTACTTGAACAGACCTCCTACTTATGATTAACCCTCCCGCAAGCATCCGCAACTACGAGAAAAGTATTAAGAATAAATTCTAACTACAACATTAAACTTTTGGATCCAATCAGTCCCTTACGAAATAGCGCATAAACTAGGGTTTAAGCTTCTGTCACTCTCGTAACACACCATCTAATTGCTACTCCACAATGCATTCCCTTAGGCCCAAATATGGTGAAGTGTCATGTAGTCGACGTTGACACAACACCACTAAGGGAATCACAACATACATACTATCAAAATATCAAACACACATCAAGTTCACATGATTACTTGCAACACGATTTCTCCCGTGACCTCAAGAACAAAAGTAACTACTCACAAATGATAAACATGTTCATGATCAGAGGAGTATTAAATAGCATAATGGATCTGAACATATAATCTCCCACCAAATAAACCATATAGTAATCAACTACAAGATGTAATCAACACTACTAGTCGCCCACAAGTACCAATCTATAGTTCCGGTAACAACATTGAACACAAGAGATGAACTAGGGTTTGGGAGAGTTGTTAGTGAGGATGATGACGATGATTTCCCCCTCCGGGAGGGAAGTTCCCCCGGCGGAATCGCTCCGACGGAGGGCAAAAGTGCTCCTGCCCAAGTTCCGCCTTGAGGCGGCGATGCTCCGTCCGAAAAGTCTTCTCTTTATTTTTTCTAGGTCAAAATGACCCATATACCAAAAGATGGGCACCGGAGATGGGCCGAGGAGGCCACAACCCACTAGGGCACGCCTGGGGGGCCTGGCGCGCCCAGGTGGGTTGTGCCCACCTGGTGGCTCCCCTCTGGTGTTTATTGGCTCCAATATTTCTTAAAAAATCCATAAAAAATCTCCGTGAAGTTTCAGATTATTTGGAGTTGTGCAGAATAGGTGGCCTGGCATAGCTTTTCCAGGTCCAGATTTCCAGCTGCCGGAATTCTCCCTCTTGGCGTGTTCCTTGCAAATTTTGAGAGAAAAGGCATTAGAATTACTCAAAAAGCATTATTATGGATAAAAACATTATAAATAACAGTAATAAAACATGATGCAAAATGGACGTATCATGGGGGCGGCGCCCCCTTTCCCTCTCCAACTCCTTCTCTCTTTCCCCCTTTGCCACTCCAGAAAAGGAAAAAAAATGAGAGGGGAATCCTACTAGGACTAGGGAGTCCTAGTAGGACTCCCCATATTTGGCACGCCCCTAGGGGGCCGGCCTCCTCTTCTCCCCCTTTATATATGGAGGCGGGGGGCACCCCAAAGTCACAACAGACATCTCTTAGCTGTGTGTGGTGCCCCCCTCCATAGTTTACCACCTCGGTCATATCGTCGTAGTGCTTAGGCAATGCCCTGCGTCGGTAACTTCATCATCACTATCGCCACACCGTCGTGCTGACGGAACTCTCCCTCGTCCTCAACTGGATCAAGAGCTCGAGGGACGTCATCGTGTTGAACGTGTGCTGAACACGGACGTGCCGTACGTTCAGTGCTAGGATCAGTTGAATCGTGAAGACGTTTGACTACATCAACCGCGTTACTAAACGCTTCTGCTTTCGGTCAACGAGGGTACGTGGATAGATCTTGCGTGATTGTAGGATTTTTTTGAAATACCGCTTTCCCCAATAGTGGCATCCGAGCCCGGTCTATGCGTAGAAGTTATATGCACGAGTAGAATACAAAGAGTTGTGGGTGATAATAGTCATAATGCTTACCACCAAAGTCTTACTTTGATTCAGCGGTATTGTTGGATGAAGCGGCCCAGACCGACATTACATGACCGTGTGCATGAGACTGGTTCTACCGACGAGCTTCGCACTTTAGGTGGCTGGCGGGTGTCTGTTTCTCCAACTTTAGTTGAATCGAGTTTGACTATGGCCGGTCCTTGTTGAAGGTTAAAACAACACACTTGACGAAAAATCGTTGTGGTTTTGATGCGTAGGTAAGAATGGTTCTTGCTAGAAGCCTGTAGCAGCCATGTAAAACTTGCAACAACAAAGTAGAGGACATCTAACTTGTTTTTGCAGGGCATGTTGTGATGTGATATGGTTAAGACGTGATGAGATATAAATTGTTGTATGAGATGATCATGTTTGTAAAAGTTATCGGCAACTAGCAGGAGCCATAGGGTTGCTGCTTTATTGTATGACATGCAATCACCATGTAATTGCTTTACTTTATCACTGAGCGGTAGCGATAGTCATGGAAGCAATAGTTGGCGAGACGACAACGATGCTACGGTGGAGATCAAGGTGTCAAGACGGTGACGATGGAGATCATGACGGTGCATTGGAGATGGAGATCAAAGGCACAAGATGATGATGGCCATATCATGTCACTTATATTGATTGCATGTGATGTTTATCCTTTATGCATCTTATTTTGCTTAGTACGTCGGTAGCGTTATAAGATGATCTCTCACAAAATTTCAAGGTATAAGTGCTCCCTGAGTATGCACTGTTGCCACAGTTCGTCGTGCCGAGACACCACATGATGATCGGGTGTGATAAGCTCTACGTTCACATACAACGGGTGCAAGCCAGTTTTGCACGTGCAGAATACTTGGGTTAAACTTGACGAGCCTAGCATATGTAGATATGGCCTCGGAACACTGAGACTGAAAGGTTGAGCGTGAATCATATAGTAGATATGATCAACATAGTGATGTTCACCATTGAAAAATACTCCATCTCACGTGATGATCGGACATGGTTTAGTTGATATGGATCGCGTGGTAATTTAGATGACTAGAGGGATGTCTATCTAAGTGGGAGTTCTTAAGTAATATGATTAATTGAACTTTAATTCATCATGAACTTAGTACCTGATAGTATTTGCATGTCGATGTTATTGTAGATCAATTGCCCGTGCTACCGTTCCCTTGAATTTTAATGGATTTCTAGAGAAAGCTAAGTTGAAAGATGATGGTAGCAACTACACGGGATGGGTCCGTATCTTGAGGATTATCCTCATTGTTGCATAGAAGAATTACATCCTGGAAGCACCGCTAGGTGCAAGACTCGCTGCAGGAGCAACGTCGGACGTTGTGAACGTCTGGCAGAGCAAAGCTGATGACTACTCGATAGTTCAGTGTGCCATGCTTTACGGCTTAGAATCGGGACTTCAAAGACGTTTTGAACGTCATGGATCATATGAGATGTTCCAGGAGTTGAAGTTAATATTTCAAGCAAATGTTCAAATTGAGAGATATGAAGTCTCCAATAAGTTTTATAGCTGCAAGATGGAGGAGAATAGTTCTGTCAGTGAACATATACTCAAAATGTCTGGGTACCACAACCACTTGACTCAACTGGGAGTTAATCTTCTTAATGATAGTGTCATTGACAGAGTTCTTCATGTTGGGGAACGCAATATTTCAAAAATTTCATCTATGATCACACAAGATCTATCTAGGAGACGCATAACAATGAGAGGGGAGAGTGTGTCTACGTACCCTCGTAAACTGAAAGCGGAAGCGTTTAGTAACATGGTTGATCTAGTCGAGCGTCTTCGCGATCCAACCAATCAAGTACCGAATGCACGACACCTTCATGATCTGCACACGTTCAGCTCGGTGACATCCATCGAACTCTTGATCCAGTTGATGCTGAGGGAGAGTTTCATCAGCATAACGGCGTGGTGATGGTGATGATGATGTTACCGACGCAGGGCTTCGCCTAAGCACTACAACGATATGACCAAGGTGCGTAACTGTGGAGGGGGGCACCACACACGGCTAAAAGATCAATTTGTGTGTCTATGGGGTGCCCCCTCCCACATATATAAAGGGGGAGGGAGGAGGAGGCTGGCCAAGGGTGGCGCGCCCAAGGGGAGGAGTCCTACTCCAAGTAGGATTCACCCCCCTTTCCTACTTCCACAAGGAGAAGGGGGAAGGAGTAGAAGAAGAGAAGGAAAGGAGGGCCGCCCCTAGACCTAGTCCAATTCCGTTTGGGCTAGGGGGGGGGGCGCACCACTCCTTGGCCTGCCTCCTCTCTTCCACCATTAGGCCCATGAGGCCCAATAACTTCCCGGGGGGGGGGGGGGGTTCGGTAACCCCCGGTACTCCAAAACTCATCCGAAACGTCCCAAACCATTCCGTTGTCCGAATGTAACGTTCCAATATATGAATCTTCATGTCTCAACCATTTTGAGACTTCTTGTCACGTCCGTGATCTCATCCGAGACTGCAAACAACCTTCGGTCATCAAATCACATACACTCATAATACAAATCATCATCGAACGTTAAGCGTGCGGACCCTACGGGTTCGAGAACTATGTAGACTTGACGGAGACACATCTCTGGTCAATAACCAATAGCATAACCTAGATGCTCATATTGGTTCCTACATATTCTACGAAGATCTTTATCGGTCAAATCGCATAACAACATACGTTGTTCCCTTTGTCATCGGTATGTTACTTGCCCAAGATTCGATCGTAGGTATCATCTTACCTAGTTCAATCTCGTCACCGGCAATTCTCTTTACTCGTTCTGTAATGCAACATCCTAGGACTAACTCATTAGTCACATTGCTTGCAAGGCTCATAGTGATGTGCATTATCGAGAGGGCCCAGAGATACCTCTCCGATACATGGAGTGACAAATCCTAATCTTGATCTATGGAAACTCAACAAACACCATCGGAGACACCTGTAGAGCATCTTTATAATCACCTAGTTATGTTGTGACGTTTGATAGCACACAAGGTGTTTCTCCAGTATTTGGGAGTTGCACAATCTCATAGTCATAGGAACATGTATAAGTCATCAAGAAAGCAATAGCAGAAAAACTAAACGATCATTATGCTAAGCTAATGGATGGGTCTTGTCCATCACATCATTCTCTAATGATGTGATCCCGTTCATCACATGACAACACATGTCTATGGCTAGGAAACTTAACCATCTTTGATTAACGAGCTAGTCAAGTAGAGGCATACTAGGGATACTCTGTTTGTCTATGTATTCACACCTGTACTAAGTTCCCGGTTAATACAATTCTAGCATGAATAATAAACACTTATGATCATATAAGGAAATATAAATAACAACTTTACTATTGCATCTAGGGAACATTTCCGTCAGTCCCCCACTTGCACTAGAGTCATTAATCTAGATTACATAGTAATGATTCTAACACCCATGGAGCCTTGGTGCTGGTCATGTTTTGCTCGTGAGAGAGGCTTAGTCAACGAGTCTGCAACATTCAGATCCGTATGTATCTTGCAAATCTCTATGTCTCCCTCCTTGACTTGATCGCAGATGGAATTGAAGCGTCTCTAGATGTGCTTGGTTCTCTTGTGAAATCTGGATTCCTTTGCCAAGGGAATTGCACCAGTATTGTCACAAAAGATTTTCATTGGACCCGATGCACTACGTATTACATCTAGATCGGATATGAACTCCTTCATCCAGACTCCTTCATTTTCTGATTCCGAAGCAGCTATGTATTCCGCTTCACACGTAGATCCCGCCACGACACTCTGCTTAGAACTGCACCAACTGACAGCTCCACCATTCAATAAAAATACATATCCGGTTTGTGACTTAGAGTCATCCAGATCAGTGTCAAAGCTTGCATCGACATAACTGTCTACGACGAGCTCTTTGTCACCTCCATAAACGAGAAATATACCCTTAGTCCTTTTCAAGTATTTCAGGATGTTCTTGACCGCTGTCCAGTGATCCACTCCAGGATTACTTTGGTACCTTCCTTCTAAACTAATAGCAAGGCACACATCAGGTCTGGTACACAGCATTGCATACATGATAGAACCTATGGCTGAGGCATAGGGAATGACTTCCATTTTCTCTCTATCTTCTGCAGTGATCGGGCATTGAGTCTGACTCAACTTCACACCTTGTAACATAGGCAAGAACCCTTTCTTTGACTGATCCATTTTGAACTTCTTCAAAACTTTATCAAGGTATGTGCTTTGTGAAAGTCCAATTAAGCGTCTTGATCTATCTCTATAGATCTTGATGCCCAATATATAAGCAGCTTCACCGAGGTCTTTCATTGAAAAATTCTTATTCAAGTATCCTTTTATGCTATTCAGAAATTCAGTATCATTTCCGATCAATAATATGTCATCCACATATAATACCAGAAATGCTACGGATCTCCCACTCACTTTCTTGTAAATACATGCTTCTCCAAAAGTCTGTATAAAACCATATGCTTTGATCACACTATCAAAGCGTATATTCCAACTCCGAGAGGCTTGCACCAGTCCATAAATGGATCGCTGGAGCTTGCATAGTTTGTTAGCACCTTTTGAATCGACAAAACCTTCTGGTTGCATCATATACAACCCTTCTTTAAGATATCCATTAAGGAATGCAATTTTGACATCCATTTGCCAAATTTCATAATCATAAAATGCAGCAATTGCTAACATGATTCAGATAGACTTAAGCATCACTACGGGTGAGAAATCTCATTGTAGTCAACTCCTTGAACTTGTCGAAAACCTTTCACAACAAGTCGAGCTTTGTAGACAATAATATTACCGTCAGTGTCAGTCTTCTTCTTGAAGATCCATTTATTCTCTATGGCTTGCCGATCATTGGGCAAGTCAACCAAAGTCCATACTTTGTTCTTATACATGGATCCCATCTCAGATTTCATGGCCTCTAGCCATTTTGCGGAATCTGGCCTCATCTTCGCTTCCTCATAGTTCGTAGGTTCATCATGGTCAAGTAACATGACTTCCAGAACAGGATTACCGTACCACCCTAGTGTGGATCTTGCTCTGGTTGACCTATGAGGTTCGGTAGTAACTTGATCAGAAGTTTCATGATTATCATCATTAGCTTCCTCACTAATTGGTGTATGAATCACTAGAACTAATTTCTGTGATGGACTACTTTCCACTAAGGTAGAAGGTACAATTACCTCATCAAGTTCCACTTTCCTCCTACTCACTTCTTTCGAGAGAAACTCCTTCTCTAGAAAGGATCCATTCTTAGCAATGAATATCTTGCCTTCGGATCTGTGATAGAAGGTGTACCCAACAGTCTCTTTGGGTATCCTATGAAGACACATTTCTTCGATTTGAGTTCAAGCTTATTAGGTTGAAGCTTTTTCACATAAGCATCGCAGCCCCAAACTTTAAGAAACGACAACTTGGATTTCTTGCCAAACCACAGTTCATATGGTGTCGTCTCAAAGGATTTAGATGGTGCCCTATTTAACATGAATGTAGTCGTCTCTAAAGCATAACCCCAAACGATAGCGGTAAATTAGTAAGAGACATCATAGATCGCACCATATCTAATAAAGTGCGGTTATGACGTTCAGACACACCATTATGCTGTGGTGTTCCAGGTGGCGTGAGTTGCGATACTATTCCACATTGTTTCAAATGAAGACCAAACTCATAACTTAAATATTCACCTCCACCATCAGATTGTAGAAACTTAATCTTCTTGTTACGATGATTTTCCACTTCACTCTGGAATTCTTTGAACTTTTCAAATGTTTCAGACTTATGTTTCATCAAGTGGATATACCCATATCTAATAACGATACCCGCCACGAGCATCAACACTCATCGGACTGCATACATCAGTATGTATTATTTCCAATAAGTCAGTTGCTCGCTCCATTGTTCTAGAGAACGGAGTCTTAGTCATCTTGGCGATGAGGCATGGTTCGCAAGCATCAAGTGATTCATAATCAAGTGATTCCAAAAGCCCATCAGCATGGAGTTTTTTCACGCGCTTTACACCAATATGACCTAAATGGCAGTGCCACAAATAAGTTGCAATCATTATTAAACTTGTATCTTTTGGCTTCAATACTATGAATAGGTGTATCACTACTATCGAGATTCAATAAAAATAGACCATTCAACAAGGGTGCATGGCCATAAAATATTTACTCATATAAATAGAATAACCATTATTCTCTGATTTAAATGAATAACCGTCGCGCATCAAACAAGATCCAGATATAATGTTCATGCTTAACGCTGGCACCAAATAACAATTATTCAGGTCTAAAACTAATCCCGAAGGTAGATGTAGAGGTAGCATGCCTACCGCGATCACATCGACTTTGGAACCATTTCCCACGCGCATCGTCACCTCATCCTTAGCCAATCTTTGCTTAATGTGTTGCCCCTGTTTCGAGTTGCAAATATGAGAAACAGAACCAGTATCAAATACCCAGGCGCTACTGCGAGCATTAGTAATGTACACATCAATAACATGTATATCAAATATACCTTTCACTTTGCCATCCTTCTTATCCGCCAAATACTTGGGGCAGTTCCGCTTCGAGTGACCAGTCCCTTTGCAGTAGAAGCACTCAGTCTCAGGCTTAGGTCTAGACTTGGGCTTCTTCACTTGAGCAACAACTTGCTTGACGTTCTTCTTGAAGTTCCCCTTCTTCCCTTTGCCCTTCTTCTTGAAACTAGTGGTCTTGTTGACCATCAACACTTGATGATCCTTCTCGATTTCTACCTCTGCAACCTTTAGCATTGCGAAAAGCTCAGGAATTGTCTTATCCATCCCTTGCATATTAGAGTTCATCATGAAGCTTTTGTATCTTGGTGGCAGTGATTGAAGAACTCTGTCAATGACACTATCATTAGGAAGATTAACTCCCAATTGAGTCAAGTGGTTGTGGTACCTAGACATTCTGAGTATATGTTCACTGACAGAACTATTCTCCTTCATCTTGCAGCTATAGAACTTATTGGAGACTTCATATCTCTCAATCCGGGCATTTGCTTGAAATATTAACTTCAACTCCTGGGACATCTCATATGCTCCATGATGTTCAAAACATCGTTGAAGTCCCGATTCTAAGCCATAAAGTATGGCACACTAAACTATCGAGTAGTCATCAGCTTTGCTCTGCCAGACGTTCATAACATCTGGAGTTGCTCCTGCAGCGGGCTTTGCACCTAGCAGTGCTTCCAAGACGTAATTCTTCTGTGCAGCAATGAGGATAATCCTCAAGTTATGGACCCATTCCGTGTAGTGCTTTCAACTAAGCTTTCTCTAGGAATGCATTAAAATTCAAAGGAACTGTAGCGCGGGCCATTTATAGACATGCAAAATACTGTCAGGTACTAAGTTCATGATAAATTAAAGTTCAATTAATCATATTACTTAAGAACTCCCACTTAGATAGACATCCCTCTAGTCATCTAAATGATCATGTGATCCATATCAACTAAACCATGTCCGATCATCACGTGAGATGGAGTAGTTTTCAATGGTGAACATCACTATGTTGATCGTATCTACTATATGATTCACGCTCGACCTTTTGGTCTTAGTGGTCCGAGGCCATATTTGCATATGCTAGGCTCGTCAAGTTTAAACTGAGTATTCTGCTTGTGCAAAACTGGCTTGCACCCGTTGTATGTGAACGTAGAGATTATCACACCCGATCATCATGTGGTGTCTCGGCACGACGAACTGTGGCAACGGTGCATACTCGTGGAGAACACTTATACCTTGAAAGTTTGTGAGAGATCATCTTATAATGCTACCGACGTACTAAGCAAAATAAGATGCATAAAAGATAAACATCACATGCAATCAATATAAGTAATATGATATTGCCATCATCATCTTGTGCCTTTGATCTCCATCTCCAAAGCATCATCATGATCACCATTGTGATCGGCTTCACACCATGATCTCCATCGTAGCATCATTGTCGTCTCGCCAACTATTGCTTCTACGACTATCGCTGCCGCTTAGTGATAAAGTAAAGCAATTACATGGCGATTGCATTTCATACAATAAAGCGACAACCATATGGCTCCTGTCAGTTGCCGATAACTTCTACAAACATGATCATCTCACACAACAATTTATATATCATCACGTCTTGACCATATCACATCACAACATGCCCTGCAAAAACAAGTTAGACGTCCTCTACTTTGTTATTGCAAGTTTTACGTGGCTGCTACGGGCTACTAGTAAGAACCGTTCTTACCTACGCATCAAAAACCACAATGATTTTTCATCAAGTTTGATGTTTCAACCTTCAGCAAGGATCGGGCGTAGTTAATCTCGATTCAACTAAAGCTGGAGAAACAGACACCCACTAGCCACCTATGTGCGAAGCACGGCGGTAGAACTAGTCTCATGAACAAGGTCATGTAATGTCGGTCTGGGCCGCTTCATCCAACAATACCACCGAATCAAAGTATGACATGCTGGTAAGTAGTATGACTATTATCGCCCATAACTCTTTCTGTTCTACTCATGCATATAACATCTACGCATAGACCTGGCTCTGATACCACTGTTGGGGACGCGGTATTTCAAAATTTTCACCTACGATCATGCAAGATCTATCTAGGAGATGCATAGCAACGAGAGGGGATACTGTGTCTACGTACCCTCGTAGACCGAAAGCAGAAGTGTTTAGTAATGCGGTTGATGTACACTGGTGCGCGTCGGTCCTAAATGAACGGTTTAAAAGCCCTTTCCGCGACGGCATTTGGAACCATTGCCAAGTGAGTGTGGGCGATAGGGGGGTCCTTCCCACACGACCCAGAAACCGTCGGGGATAGGGCCCCTATAGTACACCTACTCGTTTATGCTCGCATTGCCATCGCGGTCGGTATTCTATGGTGCTACATTTACAATGCGCGACCCATCACAAACGGCTCACTATTATAGAATGTGTATGATGCGCGGCCCATCACAAATGGTTCATCGTTAAGAAGATTAGCTAATCATCGTACGAGTGTCAGACAGGATTACAAAATGTCAGACCGTCGTAACATCGTCGTACACGACAACTATCGCACACACTATTCTATGGTGCAACGTTTACGATGCATACTTCATAAGAAACAGTTCATGGTTGCGAATCATGTACGATAAGGCAACTAACACAAATTTTTAGTTTGCCCGCACCGTTTGTGATATTGTCTGACATCGCACACGCTTTGCAAACGGCAATTGTGTGCATGCTTGCACATGTTTCCTCTCTGTGAACTGTCTCGGATTATGGTGCATATCGCAAACGTTTGTGCTTTACCAACCGTGTGTGCCATAACAACCTGGAGAGTGTAATTTCACCATAATTTAATTGCTGCTTTTCCAAATTGTACCGGATTTAGATTTGAATTTGAATGTATGCTACAACTTTATTCATATCCATCAGGTTCAAACAACCAATGCATCATTCGATTCATAGGTACATATGTTCAAGAATTACATAAGAACCAAATAAAGAATGATGAATCACAGTTGTATACTTGTACTATTAAATACGGTAAAGAAAGAGGCAAAATATATTTTGTTTGCTGAACAAGGTGAAGCGGAATGCCCATATTGTGCCCTCCTCCATGCAGAAGGCACACACGACTCTAGTCCCACCCCTTGTGATGGTCGACTGCCCATCCTTCACGGTCTTCATGAAAACATCTAGATAATCATCATGTACTGGTAGAAAAACTTCAACCTTTGCATGCTCACCAATCATGTAGTTTGAGAGGTAATCTTGTGTAAACTGCATATTAGATGAATTATCTGCATATTAGATAATCATCCGTATGTGGTAATCCATTTGAAATCTCTAAAAAGAACAAATATTTAGGAACGGAGGGAGTATCTTATAACATCCAATATACTCACATATTAGATGAATTAACATCCTATATTATGGGCCGCAAGGAGTTTAGTTCGTTCTTAAAAATTATCTGCTGTTGTATCCACAGGTTACAGTTAGTTTGAGCTAGTTCGGGCTCAAATAGCCCTAAAGTATATCTAAACACGAGGGCTAGTTTTAGCTAGTTGCACCTATAACCCACCAAAAAAACTAGTATCCAACCCAAGAGGTGCTAATTGGAGCTAGTTCTCCTAGTGCATTTATTGTCAATCTAACCCTGCCATCCAAACAACTCTTTGGATGGAGTTAGTTCAGGGTTAGTAATGAGCTAGAAACTAACTCTAACCTCTAGCTAAGTTGAGTATCCAAACAGGGCTGTGTTGTTGCTATTGCTGCTGCTGCTCTTCTACGTATATCTAGACATCATTAGAACATTAATGTAACACTCTTCCTTGTTGCTATGTAGCCTAGGATTGCATATTTAGACATTAAGTACAGTGCATGTTGCTATGTAGCCTCAAATATATTACATATGGACCTAGTTAACCTAAGGAAAAATGGGTTGCAGATATATTCAGTTAAAAGTCCGATTCACCGATTAGTCCCTTATCAGCCGCCGGCTTATATGGTACCAGCTACGGATATCCTGAACAGTGAGCAGATATAAGCAATGGGATGAAACTAACCTCGATGGAAAACAACAGTTGTTCCCAAAATTGCCCTGTGTAGGTACATCAAGAAGCATGTTAAGCACAACAAGCTAAACATCATCCAAAATTACACATGACAGACAAAATAATCTCCAAAAGATAGCTTCAGTGTGCAGGTTTAAGAACGCTAGTAAAGCAAAACAAGTGGAAAGGTGTGCTAACTGCAACAGGCCTAACATTTAGCAACAAGCAAACATGGTCATTCAAACTGGTATTGTGCCGGTCTAAGTACACTGGTTATGGTTAAATAAAAATGGAAAGGCGTGTTAACTACAAGATGCAACAACCAAATGTAGTCATTCATAGTGGTATTGTTGAAACTGGTACTGATGAAATTGAACTGCACAGTTCATACTTGCACATATAGAACATCACGTTGTGAATAACTGGAATAAACAAGGCATACTACGAACAACCAAAGATAGCATTTGAAACTGAACATATGCTAACTACAAACAACCGAACAATCAAAAAACTTTAATAGAGGCATATGCTAGCTATAACAGGCTTAACAACAAGCAAATATATGCATTCCTATCGGTATGTTTAAAACTAGATTGATGAAATGTACTGCACAGTAAATAATTGCACATATAAAGCATCACATTGTGAAAAACTGAAATAAACAAACCATGGTTTCCTCACTTGTGACAGATGGGCTCGTTCCCATGGGAAGAGAATGGACCCTAGATGCGTTCCATGTTGTCGCAAATTGGCTCCTTCCCCTTGGAAGAGCACGGCTATAGGGTGCCCTCCTTGATGTCACAGACGGACGCTTTCCCCTTGGAAGAGCAGATGGGATCTTTCCCCTTGGAAGAGCCAGAGAGGGTGCCCTCCTCATGGTCGCCATCGATGAGGTCTGACCTGGAAGCTGTGGATCCCAAGCCAGCATTGCAGAACGTGTCCTTCAGAAATGAAAAAAGGGGATTGATGGTGATGTAGAATGGCAAATCATTGACAGCGAGCCAGAGGAGATCAGTGGCGGGGCCATGGATGAGATCGACGGTGGTTGAACTTGAGGGGTTGGGGGTGGGCCACTTAACCTGTGACACAGCCCGCCTTAGGGTGTCACTGTCGTTGACCTCGATGTCGTAGCCGGTGGACAAGACATGCCCGCATACTCTAGCCCGCTGCTTGACTCTCTGCCGCTAGTAATGGTCGTCAGCTTCCTCGGCGACGTCGGGCGAAGAGACCGCTATACACCTCTTTTGGGCCAGTCGCTCCTCGAGCTCCACGGGAAGCGTAGCTGGGCTTAGCCTGCGACGCTCTAGAGTGGGGGATGGGGATCTATGGCAAATGGGGTGTTTGGCAGGCGTCATCTAAGAAACTCAGGGCGGCCTGGGTATGGAGATCGGTGGGTAAGTTGCATGGGCAAACCGGCAGATGTTGACAATGGAGGCCTTGCAGCGGCGATGGCAGGGACTTTGCTAGGGTTTCGAGCGAGGGAGTGTGTGTGTGTTTGTGTTTGTGTGTGCGCACGCCCGAGGAGGTTTTGGTGTGTGTGTGTGTGTGTGGAGGAGGGCGCGGGGTGTTTGAGGAAATGACGCAAGTACTGAAAATTTTACTACACGGGAGTGAAATGTCGTGCTATTGGAAATTTTGATGATAGTGCATCACACACGGTCTGGAGATAATAACCGTGTGTTATGAAAAAGAAAAACCCTCGAGGCGGGCAGATATTTTCGATGCAGGCGGGATTGGGAACAAGAAACATCGCACACGGTCCGGAGATAACAACCATGTGTCATGAAACAGAAAAAACCCTTGAAGCGCACAGATATTTTTGAGAGGGGGAGCCTCATGGAGCCCAATGTACTACGCGTCTATGCGGATGTGTGCGTCACAGGTGCACCGGCGTGGCACACGGTTAGTTTGAGTGAATCGTGTCTGTTGCGTCATCCGACTTGTCTAATGTTCATAAATTTGGTGAAAAATGACGCAGGAGAGTGTCCGAACATGAACACACTTGCATGTGGACCAAATTTATGTATCAATAGGGTGGTTTGATTTTCAAATACCAAATGCAACTTCGATGTGGCACCTCTCTCGCAAAGCACACGGTATTGCTTGTTCCCACTGTCTCGTGTCGGCACGAAGGGAATCCTAAGCTATGAATGCATGTCCCTCCCCCTCAACCAAGGTTCACCTAGCAAAGTGCAAAGTAGCTAGCAGCCCCCCTCCTCCCTCGTGTCGGCACGAAGGGAATCCTAAGCTATATATGAATGCATGCCCCCTCCCCCTCAACCGAGGTTCACCTAGCAAAGTGCGAAGTAGCTAGCAGCCCCCTCCTCCCTCGTGTCAGCACGAAGGGAATCCTAAGCTGTATATGAATGCATGCCCCCCAACCAAGGTTCACCATAGCAAAGTGAGAAGTATCTAGCAGCTCCCTCCCTCATGTCGGCACGAAGGGAATCCTAAGCTATGAATGCATGCCCCCCAACCGAGGTTCACCTAGCGAAGTGTGAAGTAGAGCTAGCAGCTCCCCTCCCTCGTGTCGGCACAAAGGGATTCCTAAGCTATGAATGCATGCCCCCCAACCGAGGTTCACCTAGAAAAGTGCGAAGTAGCTGGCAGCCCCCTCCCTCATGTCGGCATGAAGGGAATCCTAGCTATACTATGAATGCATGCCCTCCCCCCCAACCGAGGTTCACCCTAGCAAAGTGCGAAGTAGCTAGCAGCCACCCCTCCCTCGTGTCGGCACGAAGGGAATCCTAAGCTATGAATGCACATGGCCCCCTCCCTCAACCGAGGTTCACCTAGCAAAGTGCGAAGTAGCTAGCAGCCCCCCTCGTGTCGGCACGAAGGGAATCCTAAGCTATGAGCATGCCCCCCCAATCGAGGTTCACCAAGCAAAGTGCGAAGTAGCTAGCAGTCCTCCATCCCCCTCGTGTCGCCACAAAGGGAATCCTAATTAAGCTATAAATGCATGACCCCCAACCGAGGTTCACCTAACAAAGTGCGATGTAGCCCCCCCCCCCACACACTTTCAGTCGGCGGGCTAGAGAGGCATATATCTCACCAAGATGGATCGTAAAACAAACAAAGAATAATCCACCTTGGTCGTACAACCTCTCTCTTGTTGTTGGTCAAAGTGATGGCCACCCATGCGACCCCGGAGATGGTCTAGCTCACCAATAATCATGCAAGTAGCTAGTCCCCAAAGAGAACCACTACATGCGTGTGGCCCAAACATATGTATGGAGAGGTGTGTTTTTGAGTAACAATGAACACCTTTGATGTGGCACCGTGATTTCGAACTAGAAATCCCCACACTGAGTGAGGGTTAGGTTGACGATGCATATGTATGTTACACCACACTTCAAGCCAACGACGGGGATTCATATATGCATGCATGCGTGCATAGTATATGCGCTCAAACTTAATTAGGTCTGAATCTCACCATGACCTATACTATGATAACACTAACCAAATGAAGAATCTGCCATGGTAACCTATCTTGTTGTTGGTCAAGGTGATCATGGATGTCCACGCGGGCCCACGAATATATAGGCTTGTCGCCGAAAACCACGCGAGGGAGTGTATCGTTCGAAGGCAACCACTGCATGCATATGTATGGAGGTGATGCGTGCATGCATGTTTGAATACACAACATTGGTCCGGCACGTGTGTCAAAAATCGTACACTAGCTCCCCACACAGAGCGAGATCGGTTCATGGTGGTGTCGTTGTACTAGCCACTTCGACTCGATGGAAGGGATTCATGCGTTGATAACCCACAAGTATAGGGGATCACAACAGTTTTCGAGGGTAGAGTATTCAACCCAAATTTATTGATTCGACACAAGGGGAGCCAAAGAATATTCTCAAGTATTAGCAGCTGAGTTGTCAATTTAACCACACCTGGAAACTTAGTATCTGTAGCAAAGTGTTTAGTAGCAAAGTAATATGATAGTAGTGATAACGGTAGCAAAAAGTAACAGTAGCAAAAGTAGTGTTTTTGGTATTTTGTAGTGATGATAGCAATAGCAACAGAAAAGTAAATAAGCGAAGAACAATATATGGAAAGCTCGTAGGCAATGGATCAGTGATGGAGAATTATGCCGGATGCGGTTCATCATGTAACAATCATAACCTAGGGTGACACAGAACTAGCTCCAGTTCATTGATGTAATGTAGGCATGTATTCCGAATATAGTCATACATGCTTTTGGAAAAGAACTTGCATGACATCTTTTGTCCTACCCTCCCGTGGCAGCTGGGTCCTTACGGAAACTAAGGGATATTAAGGCCTCCTTTTAATAGAGTACAGGAACAAAGCGTTAACACATAGTGAATACATGAACTCCTCAAACTACGGTCATCACCAGTAAGTATCCCGATTATTGTCACTTCGGGGTTAACGAATCATAACACATAATAGGTGACTATAGACTTGCAAGATAGGATCAAGAACTCTCATATATTGATGAAAACATAATAGGTTCAGATCTAAAATCATGGCACTCGGGCCCTAGTGACAAGCATTAAGCATAGCAAAGTCATATCAACATCAATCTCAGAACATAGTGGATACTAGGGATCAAACCCTAACAAAACTAACTCGATTACATGATAGATCCAATCCAACCCATCACCGTCCAGCAAGCCTACGATGGAATTACTCACGCATGGCGGTGAGAATCATGAAATTGGTGATGGAGGATGGTTGATGATGACGATGGTGAAGGATTCCCCTCTCCGGAGCCCCGAACGGACTCCCGACCAGCCCTCCCGAGAGGTTTTAGGGCTTGGCGGCGGCTCCATATCGTAAAACGTGATGAATCCTTCTCTTTGATTTTTTATCCCCGAAACCAAATATATAGAGTTGGAGTTGGAGTCAGAGGAGCTGCATGGGGCCCACGAGGTAGGGGGGCGCGCCCTAGGGGGGCAGGCGCGCCCCCACCCTCGTGGACAGGTGGTGGGCCCCCTGGCCTTCATCTTTTGCAAGGATTTTTTATATTTTCTGAAAAGTTGTTCCGTGAAGATTCAGGTCATTCCGAGAACTTTTGATTCTGCACATAAATAACACCATGGTAATTCTGCTGAAAACGACGTCAGTCCGGGTTAGTTCCATTCAAATCATGCAAGTTAGAGTCCAAAACAAGGGCAAACGTGTTTGGAAAAGTAGATACGACGGAGACGTATCAACTCCCCCAAGCTTAAACCTTTGCTTGTCCTCAAGCAATTGAGTTGACAAACTGAAAGTGATAAAGAAAAACTTTTACAAACTCTGTTTGCTCTTGTTGTTGTAAATATGTAAAGCCAGCATTCAAGTTTTCAGCAAAGATTATAACTAACCACATTCCCAATAACGCTTAGGTCTCAAGTTTACTCATATCAATGGCAAAATCAACTAGCGAGCAATAATAATAAATCTCGGATGACAGTACTTTCTCAAAACAATCATAATATGATATAACAAGATGGTATCTCGCTAGCCCTTTATGAGGTCGCAAAACATAAATGCAGAGCACCTTTAAAGATCAAGGGCTGACTAGACATTGTAATTCATGGTAAAAGAGATCCAGTCAAGTCATACCCAATGTAAACTAAAAGTAATGAATGCAAATGACAGCGGTGCTCTCCAACTGGTGCTTTTTAATAAGAAAATGATGACTCAGCATAAAAGTAAATAGAAAGGCCCTTCGCAGAGGGAAGCAGGGATTTGTAGAGGTGCCAGAGCTCGGTTTTGAAATAGAGGTGAATAATATTTTGAGCGGTATACTTTCATTGTCAACATAACAACCAAGATATGGCAATATCTTCCATGCTACACACATTATAGGCGGTTCCCAAACAAAATGGTAAAGTTTATACTCCCCCTTCCACCAACAACTATCAATCCATGGCTTGCTCGAACCAATGAGTGCCTCCAACTAACAAGAGTCCCAGGGGGAGTTTTGTTTGCAATTGTTTTGATTTAGTTTACATAGAGCATGGGACTAGGCATCCCGGTGACCAGCCACTTTCTCGTGAGTGAGGAGCGGAGTCCACTCCTCTTGAGAATAACCCACCTAACATGGAAGATACGGACAGCCCTAGTTGATACATGAGCTATTCGAGCATACAAAAAAAGATATTTATTTGAAAGTTTAGAGTTTGGCACATGCAAATTTGCTTGGAACGGTAGGTAGATACCGTATATAGGTAGGTATGGTGGACTCATATGGAATAACTTTGGGGTTTAAGGAATTGGATGCACAAGCAGTATTCCCGCTTAGTACATGTGAAGGCTAGCAAAAGACTGGGAAGCGACCAGCTAGAGAGCGACAACAATCATGAACATGCATTAAAATTAATCAACACCGAATGCAAGCATGAGTAGGATATAATCCACAATGAACATAAATATCGTGAAGGCTATGTTGATTTTGTTTCAACTACATGCGTGAACATGCGCCAAGTCAAGTCACTTAAATCATTCATAGGAGGATACCACCCTATCATACCACATCATGACCATTTCAATAGCATGTTGGCACTCAAGGTAAACCATTATCACTCATAGCTACTCAAGCATGGCACAAGAACTATGATCTCTAGTTGTCATTGCAAACATGTTTATTCATAATAGGCCGAATCAGGAACAATGAACTAATCATAGTTACAAAAACAAAAGAGGTCGATTTCATACTAGCCTTTCTCATCTCAGTCAGTCCATCATATATCGTCATAATTGCCTTTCACTTGCATGACCGAACGATGTGAATAATAATAATAGTGCGTGTGCATTGGACTAAGCTGGAATCTGCAAGCATTCAATAAACAGGAGAAGACAAGGCAATATGGGCTCTTTTGTCAAATGAACAATAATGCATATAAGAGCCACTTCAACAATTTAATCATGGTCTTCTCCTATCGACCCCCAAAGAAAGGAAAAGAAATAAAACTATTTACACGGGAAAGCTCCCAACAAGCAAAAAAAGAAAAGGAAATCTTTTTGGGTTTTCTTTTTAATTACTGCTACAAGCATGGAAAGTAAACTTATTAAAAGCTACAACTAATTTTTTTTGTTTTTTCTTAAGGTTTATTAAACATACAAAGAGAAAGCATAAAAAGGAAATAAACTAGTATGGATGATACAATGAAAAAGTATGAGCATCGACAGCTAGCAATGAGTGTGTGAACATGAATATAATGTCGGTGAGAAATACGTACTCCCCCAAGCTTAGGCTTTTGGCCTAAGTTGGTCTATGGCCACGGCTAGCCTGGCGGATATCCATAATAGTAGTTGGGGTCGTACTGCGATGCAGCGACGAGCGGCCTTAGCCCTCCTCTCGTACTCATCTACCTCCTCTCTGGTAATAATATATCTTCCTTTTGCCTGATAATCAAAGAAGGCAGGAGCAGGGAGAGTAATACGGACAACACACCGTCTGTCAAAGATTAGTCAATACTGGAGAGGTGATTCATTCCTCTCAACAAATTGGTGGTGAACCATAGCACTAAATTCTAGGTAAGCAGGAGGTAATTCAATATCATCTTCGCGTATGGCTACACCAAGAAAATTAGCTATGCGGGTTACATAAATTCCACCAAAGAAATCTCCATTATATCTATTAAGATGCAACCTACGTGCAACAATGGCTCCCAAATTATAAGATTTGTCTCCTAACACAGCACTCCTAAGAATACTGAGGTCAGGGACACACATGTGACATGTCTCATCTTTACCATTAATGCATCTACCTATGAAGAGAGCAAAATAATGTATAGCAGGAAAGTGAATGCTCCATATGGTAGCTTGTGTTATATCTCTAGATTCCCCCACAATTATACTAGCAAGAAAATCTCTAAATTCATATTTGTGAGGATCCCTGATACTACCCCATTGTGGAAGTTTGCAAGCAGTGGTAAAATCCTCTAAGTCCATAGTGTAAGAATTTTCATAAAGATCAAACAGGACAGTTGGAGAATTACGTGAAGATGAAAATTCAAACCTCCTCACAAAGGTACTAGTGAGATTGTGATACTGGTTGCACTTCTCTTCCTCGAAGCTCACAAGATCAGCGTTACGTAAATATGCGTTGAATTCTTCATTAATTCCCGCTCGATCCATAAAGTTTTCAGAAGGCCATTCACAAGGACGCACTGGAGCGTCTCTTGGTGGCTCATCATCAGCATCACGCATTGCAAGCCTGGGTCCTTGCTTCCTTGAGGAACCACCTTGGAACATTTTCCTAAGCATTTTTCTTCCTCTGAAAAATTCTGAAATTTTTTAGTAACTTCAAAATAAAAGTAAACCAAACTCAATAATATTGATAGCAACTACTCCTACAAGTGCCTAGGGCCTATATCATGCATCAAAACTACTTGGAACCATATAAATTTGACATGCAAGCTCAAGAACATGGTCACCTAGGTAGCACAAATTTGCAATGAATAAAGCACTAGAACAAAAACTAATTGGACCAATGGAGGAGTCAAATACCAAGGAACAATCTCCCCAAGCAGTTTTGTGAGAGGTGCTTTGAGCAAGGAGATCGAAAATGGCAGCAAAACGAGCTTGGACTCGGGTTTGAGCTGGTTGTTCGTGTTTGGGGGAGGAAGAAAGAGTGTGTGGGTGAAAGGATAAGTGGAGGAGGGCCACCATGGGCCCACGAGGTAGGGGGGGCACGCCCTCCACCCTCGTGGGCAGGTGGTTGACCCCCCTGATGTGTTCTCAATGCCAAATATTGTCGAATATTCCAGAAAAAATCATATTTAAATTTCAGGGCATTTGGAGAACTTTTATTTTCGGGGTATTTTTATATTGCACGGGTAATCAGATAACAGACATAAAATACTTATTTTTATTTTATTTAATATAAATAACATAAAGTAAAAGGAGGGTACAGAAGGTTGTGCCTTCTAGTTTCATCCATCTCATGCTCATCAAAAGGAATCCACTAACAAGGTTGATCAAGTCTTGTTAACGAACTCATTCCGAATAACATGGAACCGGAGAAATTTCGAATAACACTATGCTACCTCCACGGGGATATGCACATCCCCAATAATAAGAATATCGTATTTCTTCTTGACCTCCAAATATAATCGATGGAATTTTTCCAATAGAATTGATACTGTGGACTTGATGTTGTTTCCTCGGAAAGTGTACTGTATGCTCATTACCATTAACATGAAAAGTGACATTGCCTTTAGTGCAATCAATAACAGCCCCTGCAGTATTCAAAAAGGGTCTTCCAAGAATAATAGACATACTATCGTCCTTGGGAATATCAAGAATAACAAAGTCCGTTAAAATAGTAACATTTCCAACTACAACAGGCACATCCTCACAAATACCGACAGGTATAGCAGTTGATTTATCGGCCATTTGCAAAGATATTTCAGTAGGTGTCGACTTATTCAAATCAAGTCTATGATATAAAGAGAGAGGCATAACACTAACACCAGCTCCAAGATCACATAAAGCAATTTTAACATAGTTTCTTTTAATGGAGCATGGTATAGTTGGTACACCGGGATCTCCTAGTTTCTTAGGTATTCCACCTTTAAAAGTATAATTAGCATGCATGATGGAAATTTTAGCTTCCGGTATCTTTCTTTTATTTGTAACAATATCTTTCATATACTTACCATAAGGATTCATTTTGAGCATATCAGTTAATCGCATACGCAAAAGGATAGGTCTAATCATTTCAGCAAAGCGCTCAAAATCCTCATCATCCTTTTTCTTGGATGGTTTGGGAGGAAAATGCATGGGTTTCTGAACCCATGGTTCTCTTTCTTTACCGTGTTTCCTAGCAACAAAAGACTTTCTTATCATAACATTGATTCTTTGATTGTGGGTTATCAAGATCAACAGCGAGTTCAATTTCTATATCATTATCATTACTAGGTTGAGCATCATCATGAACATTATTATTAACATTATCACTAGTTTCAGGTGCATTACCAAATTGTGTTTCAGTATCAGAACTAGAGATATCATTTGGATTCTCAGGTGTTTCAGCAATAGGTTCACAAGAAGCATGCAAAGTCCTATCATTTTTCTTTTTCTTCCTTTTAGAAGGATTAGGTGCATCTACATTATTTCTCTGACAATCTTCCTCAATTCTCTTAGGATGGCCTTCAGGATACAAAGGTTCCTGGGTCATTTTACCACCTCTAGTCATAACTCTAACAACATTATCATTATTCTTACTATTCAATTCATTGAGCAAATCATTTTGATCTTTAAGTACTTGTTCTACTTGAGTGGTAACCATAGAGGCATGTTTACTAATAAGTTTCAGTTCACCTTTGACATTAGCCATATAATCACCCAAGTGTCCAAGCATATTTCAATAGTATTTCAATTGTCTACCAAAATAAGCATTAAAATCTTCTTGCTTAACGATAAATTTACCAAACTCATCTAAGCATGGGCTAGGAAACTTAGTAAATGGGATTTCAGCTTCATCATATCTATAGAGAGAATTTACCTTTACTACCTGTGTCGGGTTATCAAGACCATGAGTTTCCTCAATAGGTAATGGATTAAGATCACATGTTTCTTCAACAGGCGGTAAATTAAGACCATGTATTTCTTCAATAGGAGGTAAATTCTTAACATCTTCAGCTTTAATACCTTTTTCTTTCATTGATTTCTTTGCCTCTTGCATATCTTCAGGACTGAGAAATAGAATACCTCTCTTTTTAGGAGTTGGTTTAGGAATAGGCTCAGGAATTGGCTCCGGAGGTGTCCAATTATTTTCATTTGTCAACATATTATTCAATAGAATTTCAGCTTCATTCGGTGTTCTTTCCCTGAAAACAGAACCAACACAATTATCCAGGTAATCTCTGGAAACATCGGTTAGTCCATTATAAAAGATATCAAGTATTTCATTTTTCTTAAGAGGATGATCAGGCAAAGCATTAAGTAATTTGAGAAGCCTCCCCAAGCTTGTGGGAGACTCTCTTCTTTAATTTGCACAAAATTATATATATCCCTTAAGGCAGCTTGTTTCTTATGAGCAGGGAAATATTTAGCAGAGAAGTAATAAATCATATCCTGGGGACTACGCACACAACCAGGATCAAGAGAATTAAACCATGTCTTAGCATCACCCTTTAATGAGAACGGAAATATTTTAAGGATATAAAATTAGCAAGTTCTCCCATCTTTAGTAAACAGGGCAGCTATATCATTTAATTTAGTAAGATGTGCCACAATAGTTTTAGATTCATAGCCATGAAAAGGATCAGATTCAACCAAAGTAATTATATCAGGATCAACAGAGAATTCATTGTAACATCCCAAATTTGCAATTTGGAATGTTATACATTAGATCATCATGCACATCATATTTTCTTGCATTTTGGTCGATCCTAGAAATTTCACGCAACTCAAGGACCTTCGGAGAGAGTTGGAGATTTCGTTATTTTCATATTTGAGAGTTTTCTCAAATTTGAAAAGAGGATCATTTGATTTATTTATTTCATCTTCAATTATTTTTCCAATATCAAAAATATGAGAGAGGGAATAATATGACTTTCCCAAAGTTAGGAAAAATGAAGATTTAATGAATAAGTCAAATTTTGGTTTTCCGGAGTTTTGTTTGCTTTTATTTGGATAGGGAAAAATGCACGTTTTCATTTTTGTTCGACTCATTTTTAGGAGTCGGGGAAAATTTACTTTAGATTTTTCGGAGTTCGTTTAGTTTTTCTTTTCTTTGTTTTTCTGTGCGTGGAACTATTTAAAAAAAAGGGACGCAGGACCAGTCGCCTGGGCCAAGCCCGGCCGCCGCCGCCTTGCGCGCCAGCCAGCCCCGCCGCCCCAAGCCGAGTCTTAGAAGGACTCTAGGCCGCCGCCGCCCCTTGCTTGCCCCCTTCCCCAAGAAACCCCCCTCCTAGTATAAATACCCAAGCCCCCTCTCCTCCCCACCCCAAGCCCCAAGCCGCCGCCGCCATAAGCCGCCGCCGCCGCCTTAAGCCGCCGCCTAGCCGCCTTAGCTGCGCCGCCGCCGCCAGAGGTAGCCCCGCGCCGCGCCTCTTTTTCTTTCCCCGGTTCGGTTTTTCTTAAAAGAACCGTTCCGTTTCTTTTCCGTTTTTCTTCCGATTTTGTTTTGGTTTTCTTCCGAAACCCTAGATCGATTTTCGTTTTTCTTTCGGACCGTTCGTCTCAACGAACGTGATCACCGATTTTTCCCGGTTAACGACGCCCGTTCGTTTAACCGTTCGTCTCTTTCTTTTCGTCGGATTTATTCCGCGATCGCGATCCCAGATCCGATCTTTGTTCTAGTCTTTCTTCCCGCTCGTTGGTCGGAATCAGGTGATTCAAGCGCCTGGAGTTTCGTTTCGAAACCGCCGTCCCGTCTAATCAACTTGAACAAACTTTTGCCACAATAAAATTTGACCTAGTTTCAACTAGCTAGAACCGAGTTGCTTTCTTCCGCTGTTTGTTTTTCCGTCGTCTGTTCGGTTCTTCCTTTCATTGCCACCGGAGTTCTTAAGTTGAACTTTCTGGTTCGTTCTCTTGTTCGAGTTTTACCTGTGCATTAGATGAGTACTTATTGTGTGCTTGTTGTTTGTCTGCGGTAGATCACCCGGATTGCGCCGCTTGTTACTTCAAAACCCTAGGTCTCGCGGATCATCAGCAAGGCAAGTAACACTTTGATCATACCTTTTCTACAACCCATGTTTTATTACATTAGATCAATCCTCTCACATTGCATGATTAGTATCTAATTAAATTGTGGGATGGGAAGTAGATGAGGTAGTACCTATTACCTGTATTATTATCAAACCCTTGGGAGTTACTTCTACGTCTGCCGATTATGCCATGCTATGCTAGTAGACGTGGATTGGGCGAGTGATATCCATGACAGATGTGAGATTGATAATTAAGGGTTTATCTAAGGTGGCAACTTAAACACACATCCGGGTGGATTGAGGCACCTAATGTCTATCAGGACTTGCCTGTTTTTATTTCGGACCGCCACCCAGGCTCAAAGGGATCATAAGCTCATTCATGCTAGTAACTTCCGTGTGCAGCCACAAGCCATTATGGGCTCTGGCACAGTTGACTAAGTTGTGCGAACTCTTACGGGTAGACTAGCAGATGTAGGGGAAAGTAGGTGTACCGGTCTACCCACATGTAAGGTGCTAGCGCTTCTGAAAGACTGTGTCTCGGTCATCCGTTTTCTCAAACACCCTGTAGTGCGAGAAACCAAACGGAGGCGATCGAGTCTTGTGGGGAAAAGTGCGCAAACCTCTGCAGAGTGTACAAACTAATCATGATTAGCCGTGTCCCTAGTAATGGACAACTTGAGTATCTAGTACTTGAATATCATGTGAATCTCATCACGTTACTTCTAATTAATGTTATTGGGTTTTAATTACTTAATTGGGATCGGAATGCTGTCAACCATTCTCGATGTTTAACAACCACCTGATAGTTAAATAAAATTTATTCCTTTGCAGTAGGGAAAAACTAGCTTTACGCAAAACTGTAACCATAGATCTTTCCACCAGCCATATATGCATATAGTATAGCTGTTTCATTCCATTACTCTCTATGTGTTACATTGCCAGCATATTCCATGTGCTGACCCGTTTTCGGGCTGCAACTTCTCATGTTGCAGACTTTTCAGACGACGAGTAAGGTGCTTTTAGGTCGTGGTTCTATACTCAGTGATGCCGTTGGAGTTGATGGACCCATTTATCTTCCGATTCTTCCGCTGTTATCATTATTAGATGGCCTTAAGCCATATTTATTGTAATAAGTTCTCTTTTGAGACATCGATGTAATAAGTGTGTGATTGCCACTCTGCTATAAATCCTTCGAAGTATTGTGTGGTGTCAGGATTACTGATCCAGGGATGACACCGGAGCACCGTAGACTTGATCCATTCGGGTCGGGTCGCCACAGAGATGGTATCAGAGCACACGCTAACTGTAGGACACGACCACTAAGTTAAAGCCATAGATCACCATTCTCTTCTCATTTTCTAACTCCTCATCTTTTCTACTCTTTTAGGATGACGAACGCGAAGATTAAGTACGCCCAACCGGATGAAGGCACACCTTTTGGATTTCACCTGAAGGAAGTCACCAAGTACCTGAACATTGGATTACCAAGCTTCACGGGAACCTTCAACGCCACTCTGCCTGAAGAGGAGCGCTGGAAGATTCAAGCTCACGTTCCGGGAAGGACATTCGCACCAATCACGAAGCCCATAGATAGTGTTTTCAATGCACCAACCTGGAGTCTGGGAAGGAGCATGGCAGCTCATATCACCATGGGACGCATTGGAGAAGCTTATCAAGAAGACCTTAAGGACACTATCTACCAGATTTGCGGACGCTGAGACGAACAATGGGAGTTAGTCAGCACCAAGAAGGATAGATCCATTGCATCTTTCATCCAGGAGTTAAACCAGCACATTCGATGCCACGAGAACCAGATGTGCAATGATATGATAGAGTTGAAGAATGCAAAGGCAAGGATCATCGAGCTAGAAGGAGAACTGAAGTCTACACGCAAGGACTACATGGACGAGATCGTAGCTCTAGCAAGACACAATGGTGATCTTAAGCAGGAGATTGAAGAACTCAAGAGGAAGTTAGCAACCAGGGAGGAAGACGAGTACGCCGCATGTCCGGACAACTACATCATCATCGACGGCACCGATTCGGATCCAAGTGAACCCGACTTTGAAGACGAAGCTGGAGCAGATATCATGGAGTCTTCCACCGGTTCAAATTTCTAGATGACCACCAGATAGTAGTAGTATTCCCCCATGTAAACATCATAGTCGAGCACTTTTGCGATAGTTTAGACCGATTGTAAGCCCTTGTTTGATTGAATGAAGTGATTTTGTGTGCATTTGCTCATGTGCATTGGGGTAGTGTTTTTCTCTTTAGACCTCAATCTATTCTTAATTCTCGTCTTTTCTAAACCCTCAGATGCCTCCGAGGCGTGACAATGGATTTCCACCGGAGCTCACTCAGTTGATCCAGCAGCAGAATCAATTGATGCAGATGTTAGTCCAGAACCAGCAGAACAACAACAACAACCCACCACCACCACCACCTGTTGACCACTTAGCCCGTTTCCTTAGGCTGAATCCACCGGTGTTTTCTAGTAGCACCGAGCCAATAGTAGCAGATGATTGGCTCCGCAAGATAGGAAGGGAGCTGACCACTGCAGGATGCACGGATGGTGAGAAAGTGAAGTTTGCCGCACATCACCTAGACGGACCCGCGGTAGCATGGTGGGAGAATTTCACAGCCACTTACCCAGTTGACACTGTCACATGGGATCAGTTTCAGCAAGCTTTCCGCACTGCCCATGTTTCAGCAGGAGCTCTGGCCATGAAGAAGCGTGAGTTTCGCAACTTACGCCAAGGAGGAAGGACAGTTGGCCAGTACGTTAACGACTTCAGCAAGTTAGCACGTTATGCCCCAGATGACGTTGCTACGGATGCATCTAAGCAGGAGAAGTTTCTGGAAGGACTGAATGATGAACTAAGCATGAAATTGATGGTAGCAAGTTTCAACAACTACCAGGAGTTGGTAGATCGTGCCATCATGATTGAAGGAAAGCAACAGCAGATTGAGAACCGTAAGAGGAAGTATGGACAGGGGAAGTATAACCCTGGAGCCCAGCAGAAGCCTCGTTTTACCCCTAAACCGGGATTTCAGTTTCAGCATACCCATGGAGGAGGTAGTTCGCACAACCATAATGGCCACAAGAATGGTAATAGGAATGGAGGAAGCAACGGCCAGAACCGGACCACCCCATCGACCCCAACCAAGAGAGATCTGAGTCAAGTCACTTGTTTCAAGTGTTCCAAGACCGGACATTATGCCAATGAATGTCCCGAAGGCCAGAATGGAAATGGCAATGGAAGCTCTGGGAAGAAGCCGAACCCTTTCAATAGGGGACAGGTGAACCATGTTAATGTGGAGGAGGTTGAAGATCAGCCTGATGCAGTAATCGGTAAGTTTTTGGTTAAGACATTTACCGCACTCGTTCTTTTTGATACTGGTGCATCACATTCATACATATCAAGGGAATTTGTGGAAAAGTATAGCCTGCCCACTAGGATTCTTAAAACGCCTATGCTAGTAAGCTCGCCAGGAGCAGAGTACATGGCCAGACAAGGATGTTTCCAAGTGCCATTAAGTATAGGAAGGCATGTTTTCCCAACGGATTTAATTATTCTGGAGTCCCAAGGTCTGGATGTGATTCTTGGTATGGATTGGCTGTCGATGTATGGAGGAAACATCGATTGCGCTAGTAAGACAATTTTGCTTACCACACCCGAAGGAAGAAGGATCAAGTATGTATCCCGGCATGTGCCAAACAGGACACAAGTAAACTGCCTAACAGGAGTTGTGCAAGAAAAAGTACCAGTGGTAAAGGATTTTCCTGATGTATTTCCCAAGGAATTACCAGGCATGCCACCGGATAGAGACATTGAGTTTTTGATTGAGTTATTGCCAGGTACCGACCCAATATCGAAGCGACCATACTGGATGCTAGCAAAGGATTTGGTGGAAATTAAGAATCAGATTAAGGAGTTATTGGATAAAGGTTACATTCGCCCAAGTTCTTCGCCTTGGGGATCACCCGTACTTCTAGTGGAAAAGAAGGATGGATCATTAAGGATGGTTGTTGATTATCGAGGATTGAATGAAGTAACCATCAAGAATAAGTACCCACTGCCAATGTTTAATGATCTGTTTGATCGTTTACAAGGAGCTAAAGTGTTTTCCAAGATCGATTTGCGATCAGGGTACCATCAATTGAAGATTCGAGAGCAGGACATACCTAAGACAGCATTCACCACAAGATATGGACTGTATGAGTATATCGTTATGTCATTTGGATTGACTAACGCACCTGCCTATTTTATGAACCTGATGAACAAAGTGTTTATGGAGTTTTTGGATAAGTTTGTCATAGTGTTCATTGATGACATCCTGGTTTATTCAAAGAATGAAGAGGAGCATAAGGAACATTTGCGTTTGGTTTTGGAGAAACTAAGGGAACATCAGTTATACGCCAAATTCAGCAAATGTGAGTTTTGGTTGAAGGAAGTTGGATTCCTCGGACACGTTATATCCGGAGAAGGTATAGCAGTTGACCCCATAAAGGTTGAGACCGTAACCGAATGGGAAGCCCCAACGACAGTTGGAGAGATCCGGAGTTTTCTTGGACTCGCATGATACTACTGGAGGTTCATTGAGAACTTTTCAAAGATTGCAAAGCCTATGACTGAATTGTTGAAGAAGGATATTGCAGCATATGTAGCAGTTTGTGATGTGTGTCATAGAGTAAAGGCAGAACATCAGAAGCCAGCAGGATTGTTACAACCATTGCCGATACGGAATGGAAGTGGGATAAGATAGGCATGGATTTTATCACAGGACTACCCAGGACAAAATCAGGCTATGACTCGATATGGGTAGTAGTTGACCGTTTGACGAAGGTAGCACATTTCATTCCAGTTAAGACCACTTACACCAGTGCTAAGTTGGCAAAGATATACATGACTAGGATCATTTGTTTGCATGGAGTTCCGAGGAGTATCGTATCAGATAGAGGAACCCAATTTACCTCAAAATTTTGGAATCAGTTGCATGAAACTTTAGGAACCAGACTAGAGTTCAGCACAGCTTTTCATCCGCAGACAGATGGATAGACCGAGAGAGTCAATCAGATTTTGGAAGATATGCTGAGAGCTTGTGCACTAGATTATGGATCTAGCTGGGACGATAACTTGCCGTATGCAGAGTTTTCTTATAACAACAGTTACCAAACCAGTTTGAAGATGGCACCTTTCGAAGCTTTATACGGAAGGAGGTGCAGGACACCGTTGTCATGGGAGAAAGTTGGAGACCGTCAGTTCTTTGGACCAGATTTGATTAAGGAGTCTGAACGGAAAGTTAAGTTGATTCGCGATAGGCTCAAGGTAGCCCAGTCCGGGCAGATTCTAAACGCAAGGAGATAGTTTACGAAACCGGAGACAGAGTTTATCTTCGAGTATCCCCACTTCGAGGAGTTAAGCGCTTTGGAGTTAAGGGAAAATTAGCACCGCGTTTCTTTGGACCATATAAGATCTTGGAACGTATGGGAGAAGTCGCTTATAAGTTGGAATTACCAGAGGGACTGTCAGGAGTTCATGATGTATTCCATGTTTCTCAGCTGAAGAAATGTCACGCCGAGATGGCAGAGATACCGCTAAGAGATGCAGTGCCACTTGAAGCGATTCAGTTGAAGGATGACTTAACATATGAGGAGAAACCAGTCAAGATTCTTGATTATGCCAGCAGAGTTACCCGCAGCAAGGTTATCAAGTTTTGCAAAGTTCAGTGGAACCATCACTCAGAGGATGAAGCCACCTGGGAGAGAGAATAAGATTTGCTCAAGGACCACCCTCACCTGTTTTCTAGCCAACCCGAATCTCGAGGGCGAGATTCATCTTAAGGGGGGTAGGTTTGTAACATCCCAAATTTGCAATTTGGAATGTTATACATTAGATCATCATGCACATCATATTTTCTTGCATTTTGGTCGATCCTAGAAATTTCACGCAACTCAAGGACCTTCGGAAAGAGTTGGAGATTTCGTTATTTTCATATTTGAGAGTTTTCTCAAATTTGAAAAGAGGATCATTTGATTTATTTATTTCATCTTCAATTATTTTTCCAATATCAAAAATATGAGAGAGGGAATAATATGACTTTCCCAAAGTTAGGAAAAATGGAGATTTAATGAATAAGTCAAATTTTGGTTTTCCGGAGTTTTGTTTGCTTTTATTTGGATAGGGAAAAATGCGCGTTTTCAAAAATTGCATTTTAGGCCCGGAGAAAAGTTCATTTTTGTTCGACTCATTTTTAGGAGTCGGGGAAAATTTACTTTAGATTTTTCGGAGTTCGTTTAGTTTTTCTTTTCTTTGTTTTTCTGCGTGCGGAACTATTTAAAAAAAAGGGACGCAGGCCCAGCCGCCTGGGCCAAGCCCGGCCGCCGCCGCCTTGCGCGCCAGCCAGCCCCGCTACCCCAGGCCGAGTCCTAGAAGGACTCTAGGCCGCCGCCGCCCCTTGCTTGCCCCCTTCCCCAAGAACCCCCCCTCCTAGTATAAATACCCAAGCCCCCTCTCCTCCCCACCCCAAGCCCCAAGCCGCCGCCGCCTTAAGCCACCGCCGCCGCCTTAAGCCGCCGCCTGGCTGCCTTAGCCGCACCGCCGCCGCCGGAGGTAGCCCTGCGCCGCGCCTCTTTTTCTTTCCCCGGTTCAGTTTTTCTTAAAAGAACCGTTCCGTTTCTTTTTCGTTTTTCTTCCGGTTTTGTTTCGGTTTTCTTCCGAAAACCTAGATCGGTTTTCGTTTTTCTTTCGGACCGTTCGTCTCAACGAACGTGATCACCGATTTTTCCCGGTTAACGACGCCCGTTCGTTTAACCGTTCGTCTCTTTCTTTTTGTCGGATTTATTCCGCGATCGCGATCCCAGATCCGATCTTCGTTCTAGTCTTTCTTCCCGCTCGTTGGTCGGAATCAGGTGATTCAAGCGCCTGGAGTTTCGTTTCGAAACCGCCGTTCCGTCTAAGCAACTTGAACAAACTTTTGCCACAATAAAATTTGACCTAGTTTCAACTTGCTAGAACCGAGTTGCTTTCTTCCGCCGTTTGTTTTTCCGTCGTCTGTTCGGTTCTTTCTTTCTTTGCCACTGGAGTTCTTAAGTTGAACTTTCTGGTTCGTTCTCTTGTTCGAGTTTTACCTATGCATTACATGAGTACTTATTGTGTGCTTGTTGTTTGTCTGCGGTAGATCACCCGGATTGCGCCGCTTGTTACTTCGAAACCCTAGGTCTCACGGATCATCAGCAAGGCAAGTAACACTTTGATCATACCTTTTCTACAACCCATGTTTTATTGCATTAGATCAATCCTCTCACATTGCATGATTAGGATCTAATTAAATTGTGGGATGGGAAGTAGATGAGGTAGTACCTATTACCTGTATTATTATCAAACCCTTGGGAGTTACTTCTACGTCTGCCGATTATGCCATGCTATGCTAGTAGACGTGGATTGGGCGAGTGATATCCATGACAGATGTGAGATTGATAATTAAGGGTTTATCTAAGGTGGCAACTTAAACACACATCTGGGTGGATTGAGGCACCTGATGTCTATCAGGACTTGCCTGTTTTTATTTCGGACCGCCACCCAGGCTCAAAGGGATCATAAGATCATTCATGCTAGTAACTTCCATGTGCAGCCACAAGCCATTATGGGCTCTGGCACAGTTGACTAAGTTGTGCGAACTCTTACGAGTAGACTAGCAGATGTAGGGGAAAGTAGGTGTACCGGTCTACCCACATGTAAGGTGCTAGCGCTTCTGAAAGACTGTGTCTCGGTCATCCATTTTCTCAAACACCCTGTAGTGCGAGAAACCAAACGGAGGCGATCGAGTCTTGTGAGGAAAAGTGCGCAAACCTCTGCAGAGTGTACAAACTAATCATGATTAGCCGTGTCCCCGGTTATGGACAACTTGAGTATCTAGTACTTGAATATCATGTGAATCTCATCATGTTACTTCTAATTAATGTTGTTGGGTTTTAATTACTTAATTGGGATCGGAATGCTGTCAACCATTCTCGATGTTTAACAACCACCTGATAGTTAAATAAAATTTATTCCTTTGCAGTAGGGAAAAACTGGCTTTACGCAAAACTGTAACCATAGAGCTTTCCACCAGCCATATATGCATATAGTATAGCTGTTTCATTCCATTACTCTCTATGTGTTACATTGCCAGCATATTCCATGTGCTGACCCATTTTCGGGCTGCAACTTCTCATGTTGCAGACTTTTCAGACGACGAGTAAGGTGCTTTTAGGTCGTGGTTCTATACTCAGTGATGCCGTTGGAGTTGATGGACCCATTTATCTTCCGAGTCCTCCGCTGTTATCGTTATTAGCTGGCCTTAAGCCATATTTATTGTAATAAGTTCTCTTTTGAGACATCGATGTAATAAGTGTGTGATTGCCACTCTGCTATAAATCCTTCGAAGTACTGTGTGGTGTCAGCATTACTGATCCAGGGATGACACCGGGGCACAGTAGACTTGATCCATTCGGGTCGAGTCGCCACATTCATAATCCTTATCAGTAACACAAATAGGTGAAGTAGCAAAAGCAGGGTCAGGTTTCATTCTAGCATTAAGAGATTGCCGATTCCATTTAGCTGATAACATCTTGAGTTTATATCTATCTTTGCAAGCTAAAATAGCTAAAGAAGCTTCTTTATCAAAAACATAACCCTCAGGAATAACAGGCAAGTCTTCATCATCAATTTCATCAGTATTATCAGATTCAATATTTTCATTCTCTCTAGCCCTAGCAAGTCGTTCATCAAGAAATTCACCAAGTAGCACAGTAGTATCAAGCATAGAAGTAGTTTCATCATAAGTATCATGCATAGCAGAAGTGGCATCATCAATAACATGCGACATATCAGAACGAATAGCAGAAGCAGGTTTAGGTGTCGCAAGCTTACTCATAACAGAAGGTGAATCAAGTGTAGAGCTAGATGGCAGTTCCTTACCCCCCTTGTAGTTGAGGGATAAATCTTGGTGTTTGTATCTCTCAAGTTCTTCATAATGATAAGCACATATAAATCCCAAGTGACTCAAAGAATAGAGCTATGCTCCCCGGCAACGGCGCCAGAAAATAGTCTTGATAACCCACAAGTATAGGGATCGCAACCGTTTTTGAGGGTAGAGTATTCAACCCAAATTTATTGATTTGACACAAGGGGAGCCAAAGAATATTCTCAAGTATTAGCAGCTGAGTTGTCAATTCAACCACACCTGGAAACTTAGTATCTGCAACAAAGTGTTTAGTAGCAAAGTAATATGATAGTAGTGGTAACAGTAGCAAAAAGTAACAGTAGCAAAAGTAGTGTTTTTGGTATTTTGTAGTGATGATAGCAATAGCAACGGAAAAGTAAATAAGTGAAGAACAATATATGGAAAGCTCGTAGGCAATGGATCAGTGATGGAGAATTATGCCGGATGCGGTTTATCATGTAACAATCATAACCTAGGGTGACACAGAACTAGCTCCAGTTCATTGATGTAATGTAGGCATGTATTCCGAATATAGTCATACGTGCTTATGGAAAAGAACTTGCATGACATCTTTTGTCCTACCCTCCCGTGGCAGCGAGGTCCTTACGGGAACTAAGGGATATTAAGGCCTCCTTTTAATAGAGTACCAGAACAAAGCATTAACACATAGTGAATACATGAACTCCTTAAACTACGGTCATCACCGGTAAGTATCCTGATTATTGTCACTTCAGGGTTAACGGATCATAACACATAATAGGTGACTATAGACTTGCAAGATAGGATTAAGAACTCTCATATATTGATGAAAACATAATAGGTTCAGATTTGGAATCATGGCACTCGGGCCCTGGTGACAAGCATTAAGCATAGCAAAGTCATAGCAACATCAATCTCAGAACATAGTGGATACTAGGGATCAAACCCTAACAAAACTAACTTGACTACATGATAGATTCCATCCAACCCATCACCGTCCAGCAAGCCTACGATGGAATTACTCACGCACGGCGGTGAGCATCATGAAATTGGTGATGGACGATGGTTGATGATGATGATGGCGACGGATTCCCCTCTCAGGAGCCCCGAACGGACTCCAGATCAGCCCTCCCGAGAGGTTTTAGGGCTTGGCGGCGGCTCTGTATCGTAAAACGCGATGAATCCTTCTCTCTGATTTTTCTCTCCCCGAAACCAAATATATACAGTTGGAGTTGGAGTCGGAGGAGCTCCAGGCAATACTGGAATTAGCTACTTTGCCATCTGCCAGCTCTTTGCCGTCTTCTAGTAGACGGCAAGACGGCAAAGAAGCTCTTTGACATCAGCTACCGAAAAGCAGACGACAAAGAAACGACAGATGGCAAAATAGGCCTTTGCCATCTGCCGGCTCTTTGCCGTCAGCCAGCTAATGGCAAAGAATCTTTGCCGTCAGCTGGCTGACGGCAAAGAGAGAGGTGGCCCCCACCCCCGCCTGTTTAGAAAAAAACTTAACGCCCCACCTCTTTGCCGTCTGCTAGCAGACGACAAAGAGAGATAAAGGCGGACGACAAAGAGCGGCTGACGGCAAAGAGCAGGCTAACTAACGGCCCCCACCCCCCTCCCGTTACTCTCTCTTCTCTCCCTCTCTCCTCCCCGACGCCCTGCCACCAGATCCCCACCCACCGCCGCCCCTGCCGCCCGGCGCCGCCCCCGCCCCCGCACCCGCTTGGCCCGTCGCCCCACCACCCATCTGCCCCACCCCACCCGCCGACGCCCCATTGGCCCGCCACCCGCCGCCGCCCCCGCCACCGCCCCGGCTTGCCCCGTCGCCCCACCACCCCTCCGCCCCACCCCACCTGCCGATGCCCCGTCGCCCACCGCCCGGCGCCACCCCCGCCATCGCCTCCGCTGCCCGGCGCCCCCCCGCCCCCGCCCCCGCCGACCGTCCCATTGCTCCGGTGAGGGACTACTTCTTTTTTTCCTGATTTTTTTCATTTTTTGCTGTTTAATTGTTAATGCTAGGTTGTGTTAGTGTTAGTGTTAGAAAAGAATTAGAAGAAGTAGAAGTAGTAGAAGAAGTAGAAGAAGAAGAAGAAGAAAAGAAAAGAAGTAGAAAAAAGATGAAAAAAGAAAAAGAAGAAAAGAAGTAGTAGAAGAAGAAAGGAAGAAAAGAAAAGAAGTAGAAAAAAGATGAAAAAAGAATAAGAAGAAAAGAAGTAGAAGAAGTAGAAGAAGAAGAAAAGAAGAAACGAAAAGAAGTAAAAAAGTAGAAAAAAGATGAAAGAAGAAGAAGAAGAAAGGAAAGAAGAAGAAGAAGAGAAAGAAAGAAGAAGACGGATAGAAGGAAACACCCCGACGCCCTGACCCCGACACCACACCACACCCCGACCCCCTGACCCCCTTGACCCCGACACCCTGACCCCGACACCCTGACCCCCTGACCCCTGACCCCGACACCCCGACCCCGACACCACACCCCGACCCCGACACGACACCCCGACACCCGACCCCCCGACCCCGACATCACACCCCGACACCCCGACCCCGACACCACACCCCAACACCCGACCCCCTGACCCCCTGACCCCGAGACCCCGACCCCGACACGACACCCCAACCCCGAAACAGCACCCCGACCCCGACACGGTACCCCGACACTGACAAGGCACCCCGACCCCCGACACCTCCCAAAAAGGTGTTCTTTGGCCTTCTAGAGGCCGATGGGGTCATATATTTGTGAATTATTAGTTAGGTCATATATTTTTCGATTTTGTTATGAAAAACATCATATATAATTGTGTTGATCAGGTAGATTTAAATGTGTAGTTGTTTCATCGCTGCGAGGTTTGGTGTTCGACGACCTCGCCGTGCGTTTGACGAGCTCTGCCCCTTCATTCGTGGGTGAGCACAAATGACATGTCCTCCTTGCCCATTAATTATTTGCTCTGTTCCGGTGTTCGTGCCAATGAAACTTGATAGCTAGCTATATATGTGTCTTGAATCATCAGTATGCGTAACCAATATGTGTCTCCCGTTCGAAAGCGTCATAGTTATAAATATGCATGCATTTGCATATTTATAACCTTGATTCTTTCGAATTGTCCAACGCTATCCATGGACAGCCCGAGTATGTGTAGATTGGATTCGTTTTCCCATATGCTTTGCTCTAGATCTGATGCAAAAATTTCGTCAGTGCCTCCCATGTTGTTCTTCGGGTACACATCCTCTCTATTTATTGCAGAGACGTGTATCAGGAGAACATCGGGGAGGTGCTGCCGAAATTTTGCATCGGATCCAGAGCATAGCATGGGAAAATGAACCCAATCTACGCATACTCGGGTGGGATTAGGACCTATCATTACCTATTAGAGTGTAGGTTGCATGGACGTAATAAAATTGACAAAGTAGATCAACTGATGAATATATACATGGTGAATTATATATATAATTGTTGTGTGTCCAGTAGCTCTGAAAGTCAAGATGAGTGATCATGCGTGGATGTATACCGGTCACACTGGTCAGAACAAATGGAGCGCTGAATGGTTCACAAAAACCAAGGGGTTTGTGCAAGCCACATTTGCAAATGGCCAGAGGAAAACCTGGTGCCCCTGTTTCCGGTGCGGCAATTGGGAAAAGAGGACAGAGGCTGAAATGGGCAAACACCTGCAGAAGAGTGGTTTTACGCCCGATTATACGGTGTGGACATTTCATGGTGAGTCTGCCCAACGTATCTGAGCTGAGGTGGATCATCGTCACACCAACGAGCATGGTACCGGGATGGAAAACATGGTGCAAGACTATGATGATGCTCGGGATTCGGACGAGGAGATGGAGGAATCTGCAAAGGCCTTCAATGAAATGTTGGAGTCTTCAAAACGTCCGCTCCACGAGAACACTGAGCTTTGTCAGTTGGATGCCATCTCACAAGTAATGGCTCTGAAGGCTCAGTTCAACTTGGGCAGAGAATGCTACGATGCAATTATGATAGTATTTGGACGCTTTCTACCCAAAGGCCATGTAATGCCTGCAAACCTGTACCAGTCGGACAAAATCCTCCGTGCACTAAAGATGCCCTATGAGAAGATACATGCATGTGAGAAAGGATGTGCCTTATTTAGGCTTGACTATGTGGACTTGAACTATTGTCCCATTTGCAAGTCTTCCAGGTATATTGTGGTAGACAACGGTATGGGTGAGAAGACACAGACCAAAATCCTCGTTAGTGTTCTTCGGTATATGCCAATCGTACCAAGACTTCAACGTCTTTTCATGGTTGAAGAGACGGCCAGACAGATGACATGGCACAAAACAGGCAAAAGAACCGAACTAGATGCAGATGGGAATATGATGATGATACACACATCGGATGGTGTTGCGTGGAAAAAGTTTGATGAATTACATGCTGACAAAGCGGCAGATCCGAGGCATCCTCGAGTCGGCATCAGCACGGATGGGTTCAGTGTGTTTGGTATGACGGCAGCCCAATACAGTTGTTGGCCCGTATTTGTCTTTCCACGCCGCCACCCCCAGCTGTTTCACCCGAGCACGTGACTGCTAGGGTGGACTCGTCCGAGGAGGAGGCGACACGGACTCCGGTCCACGAGCCTCCGGTCCACGGGTCTTCGGCCCACGAGCCTCGGGTCGACGGGCCTTCGGCCCATGAGACCCCGGAGGAGCACACGTCTGGATGGGGTACCTGGCCAGATCAGCCTGAGGAGCCGAGTGGCCATGCTGATGATGGCGGCGAGCCGACTGATATTGAGGGGGAGGGGGCACCGTCTACCAACGTGGTTGTACATGGCTCCCGTCCGTGTCGGTGACCCGCGAGCAGAGGTGGTTGATTTTCCCTGATGGGGAGAGGTAAGTGCATTTAATATTTTTGTACCTTCTGCATTCACGTTTCTTCAAATAAGTAATGTGTTGGCCTTGTCATGCTGCAGGGGTTGGGACCACCATCATAGTGTCCGTCGGCCCAACTCCATCCTTGGAGTTCTTTGTCGGCAAAACTTCCCGGGGTTTGTCACGTTGCCTGGTGAGGGTCGGCTTCTAGAGCTTGGATTGAGTTGGGAGCACTACTTGGCTGCCTCGGCCCCGCCGGGTGAGATTATCGATGGTGTCTTGTGCAAGATGAGGGCAGACGTGGTGATCAGAAAGTTCTGGGTAATTTCTCCTTTACACAATTAAAAATCTTCGACTAGCTAGTTATTAATTGTACTAATCAATATTGTCTCATTTTATTGCAGATATTCTACAGGTGTGAGGAGGGATACGAGGAGGAAGCGGCAAATGTTATCGATAACGTCCACAAGCGCCTACTACAGAACTTACGACACGAGGCTCGGGTGCAGGCTGTTCGAGACTACTACGCCTCACGTGGTATCAAGAAGACCAAGCTGGCGTGCCGCGAGAAGTTCTTGAGTAAGGAGCAGTACATGAAGGTAATTCTTAAGGCCTTGTACTTGCTTCCTTCATTTAGTAATTCATAGCCGTAGCGCTCAAGTTTCTATTTGCTAACTTAGGCCCCTCTAAGATGGTGTGCGGATCGAATGGATTGTTGGGAGGTGTTGGTCAATGAGTGGTGCTCAAATGAATGGCTAGCCCTCCACAACGAGGCCAAGGACAAACGTGCCCAAATGGAAGGTGTGCCACACCATCAAGGCAGCTCCAACTTATTTCAGTTCGGGCGGAACTGGGTATGTGGTTTGCTTCATGATTCATGCAATTCATTCATCATGCTAGCTTTAGCCCTTTAATTACTAATTAACTTTGTTTCTCTCTTTCAGGCACGCTACAATAAGGCAGATAAGGTGCCATAGGTGTACGATCCGTATGCCATGGCCCACACTGGCCCTTACAAGAAAGTCAAGGCATTCTCTGTGTCTGACCTCGATGATCCAAAGAACTTCACCAACATCTCCTCCCACGACAAGCTCGTGCAATATAGAGATCAAGGGAAGGCGAGGAAAGGGTAGGACTTTAACCCGAGCCAGGGTCCCATTGATACAGAGCTGCTGATGATATCTGGTGGTGGGAGGTCCTATGGTTCCATAGCCATGGGAGATGGACTTATCCGTTGTCCTAGCACTCTCCCGGAGATCAAGGCGCTCCAGTCGAGCTCCGCTCCTGAGATAAGGCCTCGTGAACGGCCAGTCCAACTCGCCTTCAAGGTTAGTTATACGTACTCAGCTATCTTTCTCCATTACATTGTGTGTGCTTCCATCAATGATTACAAATGGTCATGTGAGTGGTGTTGCAGGCTGCTATACAGAGTGAGAGAGATAGAACGGAGAAACTTCTGGCAGAGGCGGCGGAGAGGCAGCGGGAGTTGGAGGAGAGGACGACAAAGATGTTGGAGGAGGAGAGGGCACGGAATGACATGCAGGCAAGGGCCATGTACGAGCTCCTTGTGGTAAGTTTCTTCTACAGATTAGCCAAAACATTCATGTAGTGTTTGTCTCATTACTAACTAGTATGACTGTGTTTGTCAAAACCAAATGTGCAGTCTGTGTGTGAGAAGTCCGGTCAGACCGCTCCGCCGATGCCAGTGATTGCTCCTGGGACCACAGTGAGTTTAATTTGAATGGACATTACTTGCTAGTCTTAACATTTGAGTGTCATCATGGTAACGAGACATTGTTAATGATCATTGGTGCAGCGTAACTCCAGACAAGCATCGCACGATCCTTCTCCAGTTACCGGCACGAGCCATCCCGCTCCTACACCTCCATGATCACGGTAAGTTTCTCTAGTGTTTTTCTTGACAAATGCATAAAGACCTAGACTTAGCTTTATTTCCTCCAATATGCTTACCATAATGACCTAGAGTTAGCTTCTTTTCCTCCAAAATGACTTAATAAGCTTACTGACCTCCAAAACCATCCATTTTACCTAAGTTAGCTCTAAAACGATTTGTACTTAGCTTACTTATGTCAAAAATTGGATAATTAGCTTAGTTAGCTCATAAACGATCCATTTTACCTAAGTTATCTCTAAAATGACCCATTTTACCTTAGTTAGCTTATAAATGATCCAGTTTATCAAAGTTAGCTCTAAAATGACCCATTTACCTAGATTAGCTCCTAAATGATCCATTTTACCTAGCTTAGCTTTAAAATGACCCATTTCACCTAGGTTAGCTCCAAAATGACCCATCTTACCTAGGTTAGCTCGAAAATGACCCATCACACCTAGGTTAGCTCTAAGATGATGCTTTTTACTAAGTTAGCTCATAAACGATCCATTTCAACTAAGTTAGCTCATAAACGATCCATTTCACCTAAGTTAGCTCATAAATGATCCATTTCACCTAAGTTAGCTAAAAAAGGATCCATTTCACCTTAGTTAGCTCAAAAACGATCCATTTCACCTTAGTCAGCTCATAAACGACCCATTTCAACTAAGTTAGCTCATAAATGATCCATTTCACCTAAGTTAGCTCAAAAACGATCCATTTCACCCTAGTTAGCTCAAAAATGATCCATTTCACCTTAGTTAGCTCATAAACGGCCCATTTCAACTAAGTTAGCTCATAAATGATCCATTTCACCTAAGTTAGCTCAAAACGATCCATTTCAACTTACTTAGCTCAAAAACGATCCATTTCACCTTAGTTAGCTCATAAACGACCCATTTCAACTAAGTTAGCTCATAGATGATCCATTTCACCTTAGTTAGCTCATAAACGACCCATTTCAACTTAGTTATCTCATATATGATCCATTTCACGTAAGTTAGCTCATAAATGACATATACTTCTTGTTCTATTCTTCTTCTTGTTCTAGTCTTCTTCTTCTAGTCACCTATATATTTCTAACTTTCCTATTTGCCATTTTGCAGATTTCATTCACTTCATGGAAGCTAGCTTGCTATGATGGAGTGCTTGTTTTTTCTTTGATGAAACTTTGCATTGTATCTAGCTTGCTATGATGGAACTTGCTATCTTGATGAAACTTTGCATTGTAATATGTATATGGATGGAACTTGATGGAACTTGCTTATGTATGAATGGATGAAACTTAATTATGTGCTGGATATGTGATATGTTTGCTGTTAAATAGCCCTGTGAAATATATCTATATATGTCATATATATTTGCTGTGAAAATTGTTGGATTCAAAAAAAGAAAAAAGAGCCAGTATGCATGCTCTTTGCCGTCTGCCACCGACGGCAACAGGCTCTTTGCCGTCAGCCGCGGACGACAAAGAAGCCACGTGATAGCCAACTGTGCTTCCTGGGAGCTGACCCATTTGGTCAGTTTGCCTACAGTGGCAGACGGCAAAGAGTAAACAATTTTGCCGTCAGCGGCGGACGACAAAGGCCTGTCGTGTAGTGACATCTAGCTGACATCATACGACAGACGGCAAAGGCAGGACAAATTTTGCCATCAGCGGCGGACAGCAAAGGCCTGCCGTTAGCCACCTAACGGACTAACAACGCAATTTTTGCCGTCTGCTGCTGATGGCAAAGGCCCCTTTGCCACCAGCCGCGTAAAACAGACGACAAAGTAGCTCTTTGCCGAACCTTAATTTGTTGGACCCTTTTGCCGTCTGCGGCAGACAGCAAAGACCTTTGCCGTCCGCCGTTCATACCTTTGCCGTCCGCCGTGGCAGACGGCAAAGTAGCTGATTCCTGTAGTGAGGGGGGCCCACGAGGTAGGGGGCGCGCTCCCACCCTCGTGGACAGGTGGTGGGCCCCCTGGCCTTCATCTTTTGCAAGGATTTTTTATATTTTCCGAAAAGTTGTTCCGTGAAGTTTCAGGTCATTCCGAGAACTTTTGTTTCTGCACATAAATAACACCATGGTAATTCTGCTGAAAACAGCGTCAGTCCGGGTTAGTTCCATTCAAATCATGAAAGTTAGAGTCCAAAACAAGGGCAAAAGTGTTTGGAAAAGTAGATACGACGGAGACGTATCATGTGTACACATGCATATGTGTGTGCTCAAAGTGTATCATGCATGTCATCCCAGAGCAAAAATAATAATCCCCTCCTAAGTCAAATTAACCTCTCTTGTTGTCAGGCAAAAAGAAGTGATGGACCAAGCAGGCCCATATATCGAAAGCATCGATATCACTGATAACCGCTTAAGTGGGTGCGAGAGGACAACCACCACTGCTTTGCATGTGGGCCAAACATATAAATGTTCAATGCCCAAAATGCACAACTTTGATGTGCCACATGCCTCAAAAACCGTAAACCATGCACCCACACCAAGCGAGGTTCATATCAAGCGTACTACATATGATGGTCCCCTTCCCCCCTCTTCACCTCATACTATATGTCCTGCCATAATATATGTACAACCCAAAAGAATCCTCATCAATGGTGAAATTAATTAACCTCTCTCGATATAGGTCAAAGTGATGCATGCATGCATGCATCATCGATGGCCTCATGGGCCCACAGATGGAAGCGTCACACGTGAGTGTCCTAGCTAGGATATATATGCATGTGGCCCAAAAAGGTGTTGTGTGATGTTTGAATAACCAATTTCATAATTTTGATGTGGCACGTGCCTCGGTAACCAAAAAGTCCCGACACTGAATGAGGTGTACTTGTTCACGGAGGCATACGTATAGTATATATGCTAGTCCCCTCCCACCTCTTCGACGCGTAGTATATACCACCATAACACAAACAAAAAAAGATTATACCTTGCTGGTCAAATTAACCTCAGTGTCGGCTGTTCGTCAAAGTGATGGACGATGACCTCGCGGGCCCACATAAAGCGTCACACCCGAGTATCGAGTGTCGTGTAGGACAACCATCGACTGCATGTGGCCAAAACATTTATGTATGAAAGGGTTGTGTAATATTTTAAATAACGATTTCACGACTCTGATGTGGCACCAGCTTGCCCAACAAAACGGCCAACCCACACGATGGCTCACAACTCGTAGTGTACTGCAAGCCACCGGCCACCCCCAGACGCACACACCCACACACCCACACCCCGAATCCACCGCAACTACGATGCATGTTAAATTAATTATCCCATGGTGAACATACATGTTACAAAAGGAGGGACGTTTTAATTTCAAAAAATTCACAGAGATGATTAAGACGTTTAGTACATTGATTGATTGATTTTCTATGGGTATAATGTGCAAAAATCAAATTTGAGCTAGATGCACACGTGACAGTGCACCTAAATGGATTGCAAAAACACATGTGTCTCACTGGGTGCATGTTTACTCCCCGTGCAACAAATTTCAAACATTGAGAATCTTTATTTTTAAATTCTAGTACATCCAAAACTTATTTGAAGTTCATGAAACTTATCGTGTTGTCATATGGACACCAATACAAAGTGGCATTGTACTTTTTTTTCTCAAATTTGAGACCAGTTTTGATGTAATCTTTATCTAATTACAGACGAGAGATTGTTAATAATTGGGAACCAATATCCCAAACGGATTATTTATTCGAACCGTGAGCGTTAGACCAACAATGGATACATGCCATGCTTCAGTTAAGCAATAAAGCGGCAACATTAATCATCCAAATAGAAAAAAACAATATACATGCCGCCGCATGACCCGTGTGGCGTGCGAGCAGGCATGAGTTGACGGGATGCATGCGAGTAGTCCGCCGCGCAAGCAGACGGGGAGGTGTGCGTGCAGGTGTGTGAATTGACGGAGGCGTGCTCGCTACACAGTGTCATCGGGAGGCGTGCGAGTAGATGTGTGAAACTTCGGTAGGCATGCCAGCAGTTCGGTGCGCAGGCTCACCGGGAGGCGAGCCATTGATTTGACCGCCGCCCGCCTCTCTCCCACCACTCCCACTTCTCCATATTAATGGTGCACCCGAGCGGCCGCACCCCCATCCTCGCTACACACACACAATCCTCTCTCTTCGCTTGCAACCTCGACGCCGCTCTCAGTCCTCAAAGCCGTCAGTGTATGAGGATGCCGCCAAAGCGCCAAATCGGAGGGAGTGGCAACGTCGGGGCTGCTAAAGCACCGAAGCACGGCGTGGAGATGGAGACATAGGTTGCCATCATCGCCAGCGAGTTATCGCTGCACCCTGACGTCGTCGACGACGTCGAGCTTCCACAGCTGGAGGCGGAGTTCCACACCGACTCTGATGACCACTCCGGCGACGACTCCGACGACCACTCCGGCGATGACTCCGACAACGACGGACAGCTGGTTAGTCATCTATACCCATTTATGTGTCAAATAGATCATAGGGTTTCTCTGGTTACTTCTGCCTCCCCCTTTTTGGAATAGAAATCCTGTGGTTATGTTCTCCCAATTCATGAAATCTGAGTAAGTTTCGTTAGATCCGTGTAGTGTATTGATTGTTTGAATGGTACATGTGATAAGTGATTAGTTGTTTCATTTGTGCAAATGATTTCTGCTAGTAATCCGACTAGGGTTAGTGTTCGTGCTAATAATTCCTAGCCAGGACTTGACAATTGATTTTGAATGACCTACATATGTTTGTGCCATTATTTTCTTCAAGATTGGTCTGTACATAGACGACTCTGCTTAAAAATCGAACCATAATATCTGAATATGTATAAATAAATAGCCGTAAATTCCTAATCCTACTTCACGGCATATAATCAGTGATTTGATGCCAAATTTGTTTTACTATATGTATAGGTGCTATCTAACAATGTGGACAACGAGGATGAAGATGCCCAGAGGAGGTACAAGAGGCGAATCCTAAGGGAGCTTTATGCGGGAATGCATAACAGGCATATCAGGACCTGAACGACGGCTATGGATGCCCATTTTGCAACCACAATATTCATGACGTTTATCTAAGTGTTCTTGCGCATGCAAGAGGACGGGCCGTTGGCTCCTTCAAGCAGAAGTATTCTCGTAGGGTGACGCACGGCGCGTACGCCGAGTACCTGGAGAAGCTTCAGGATCTTGCCGGCCGCATGTGAGGTGAGATGTGGGATGGATCGAACTATGTATGCTTGAGTATGCTTAATAATGGTTGAACTATGTACTTATGGTTGAACTATGCTTATGTATGTGTACGCTTATTATCTATGTCCGAGTATGTTAAATATTTCGCTAATTTTTGGTAAAAATTACAACGGGGGAACAATAAACCAAGACAGAGGTAGTACAACAATCACACACGGTTCCCAAAATTGGAACCATGTGCAATGACTATCATTTTGCGTGCTGCGTCAATCACAAATGGTTCGCTCTAGCAAACCGTCGCCCCCAAAATTCTTTGTGGGACAGAAAACCCTCAACACCCAATTCAAAAAAGAAAAAGAAAACCCTCACCATCCCCACGTCACAAAAACCCTCACCCCGCCCGCCACCCACCCCGGCCCCTCCGGTACGCTCCCCATTCACACCTGCACAAGCTCCTCCGCGTCTATGCCATGGCACCGCCTATCGCGGCAGTAAACACTTAGCTCGACGCCTGCCGCCACCGCTAGGCTGCCGGCAAAGCCCACCGCATTTCGCCACTTTCGCTTGCCGCCACCTATCGCCATGAACTTTCTCGAGGCTGCTCATGGTCGACCTAGCTCCGCTCGGTTGGGGAATCTGCCTACTGAGGGTTCTTTCTCATGGATGACAAGGTAACTAATTTAATGAGATATTATATCATCTCTTATCCCAGTTCATCTGCCTCCTTTAGTCACCCGGCGAAAATCACCGTGAATTCATTTTTATTCGAGCTGATTTGAGGGTTTTGTTTCATTCATAGAATGTATAGTGCGTCGATACTTCAGGACTTGGCGACCACCGCCAGAGGTTCCATATCATCATACCAGATAACTTGAGGATGCGCAGTATGTTCAATCTCACCCTAAATCGGTTGGCATGGCCTACTTTCCTGAACATATTCTAAATATTGCTACATTTGGATAAAAGGTGCCACATGCACCATATACGTCAAAGGGGATTTTCCCTCTTCTTTCTATATTAGGCAAATTAATGATGTATTATTCTTTCGATTACTCTCATATTTCCATGACATCATGTTTACCCTATCTGTTTAATTATAGACACTACAAAAAAAGACACATCCGTGACATTTTGGGCCGAACGAATTTTTTTCCTGTCATACTTATGACACTTCTATGACGATAATTGTGAAAAAACCCGGTATCATCATAGATGTGGTGGGCTCCTACTTTTATGACAAAAACTCATGATAGAAAATGGGCTTTTTTTCCTGGGCGGGCCGGAGATGCAGCTGCATGACATTCTTTGGGCCGTCCATGATGGAAAAGACCGTGGTAGAAGCGAGGGCGAGGAAAATATCGGGGTGTTACCAGTTATGGTGGGTGGTCGCGGTCGAGTGATGCATGGAGGTTTGCGCGTTTCTCTCGTACACGCACGTGCGTGGGTGCGAGGCGTTGGGCTCTAACTGAACCCGAGCGAGGCGTTCGCCTACTGAACCCGAGCGATAGCACTTCAAGCTATGCGTTACTGAACCCGAGCAATAAAATCGATGGCTGTTAACTGAACCCGATCGAGCAATTCCTTCGCTACTGCTGCTAACTGAAGCCGATCGATGCTACCTCTGGAAAAACAGTGAGTGTTCTTGGGGGGTTTGGATGAACAGTTCCCGGTGGGGGTGGACGGACAAGACCCCGTGGTGTTGCCTCTGGATGAACAGGAGCCCGATCGATCGAGCCGGTTGGGGCTGGATGAACAGGACCCCGTGGAGGGCTGGATGAACAGGACGACCCCGTGGATGGCTGGATGAACAGTAGACGATGGAGGGCTAGATGAATAGTAGCCTGTGGAGGGGTGGTTTAACAGGAGCCCGTGGAGAGGGCTGGTTGAACAGTAGCCGGTGGAGTAGCGCGCGGTGGAGGCTGGATGAACAGGAGCCCATGGATGAACAGTCACAGGTGGAGGCTGGAGGAGGTCGACGGTGGATAAACAGTAGCCCATGGAGGCTGGCGGGGGTCGACGGTGGAGATGAACAGTATCCCGTGGAGTCCCGTTTTGAGGTACGCCACACCCCTCCCGATGAACAGGGCCCCCGTTTCGACCGTAGCGCTCCAACACAAGTCTGTTTCCTCCGTTTTGCGGTACGCCACACCCCTCCCGATCAACAGGACCCCGCTTTGACCATAGGAGGTCCATTTCCTCCGTTTTGCGATACGCCAGACCCCTCCCGATGAACCGGATCCCGTTTCGAATGTGGTCGGTCGAACACAAGGCCGTTTCCTCCGTTCTACGGTACGCCATGCCTCGTTTCCATCGGCTGTTCCGTCCAAGCCAGTTGGCTCCCACGCACTCTGTTGCCTCCCAATAAACTCGATGCATTCCGTTGCCTCCCCATGAACACGACGACAACGCTGTTGTTTTTTGTTTTGCGGGCGACGATGACGTTGTTTCTCTGTTCCGACCCAACCATGTACACGAGCCCTGGCCGTACGTATGCGCGAGTAGGCGTTCGAGACCCCGCCCGTATGTACGTATGTGGTCGTATTTTCTTTCTTGCACACTGGCCGCTGTACGTATGTGTACATGCTACTGCGCGCCTCTACTACGACACGTGCACGCCTCTACATCGACTAGTATGTACGTACACGTTCACAACCAGAATGACAACGCTACATACGCTTCGATGAGGTGGGTCCCGACTATCAGACACTTCCTTGTGTGCGAAGATGTAGTTGGTGCATCCTAGCAGTCAGGGGGCGAATAGGTTTTTTTGCCCTAACACACTTCCTTGCGTACGAAGATGTGCTGGTAGGTCCCAGTAGTCAGGGGGAACGTTTTTTTCGCAAAATACGGTTGCCCATTCGGTGGGTCCCTGCTGTCAGGTGGAGGAATCATTATTTTCCACGTAATAAGGAGGCACTTCCTTGCTGCGGCCGTGGACCCAGCTGTCAGCCTCTCCACGTACAGTCCACATCCGATGGAAGCCGTTCCTTGACCATGTTGACCACGCCGCGCCGAGAGCACCAAGGAGGTGGACGACGGTGAGGCCTAGGAAGGGGACGACATAGATCCGAGGAAGACGCGGCAGTGGATGCCCACGCGTAGAGGAGTATGAGGGTTCACTGGTTCGCTGCGGTGTGAGGTTGATGTCGCTGCAGAATAACAGGGGGTGTGGGTGAGTAGAGGGATGGCCTGGCCAGCGGTGGGAGTAGTAGGGGCCGGTGAGGCCTTCACAGCATCGGAGCCGGCAACGAGAGGCAGGAGCACGAGGCATGTCCGGCACTGGTTTGGGCGGCTGGAGCAAGAAGACCAGAGGTTGAAGAAGCACTACGGCCGTTGGATGGACATCGTACAGTCACTGGAGCTAGAATCGTTCATATTGACTAACTTGACACAGCCCTCCGTCCTCGTCAACTTAGTTGGCCCACAAGTCAGCCTCCTACTATTATGGGTCCCAGCTAGCAGGGGGATATTCATTTTTTTGTGCGTAATAAGGAGGCACTTCCTTGCGTGCGAAGATATAGCTAGTGGGTCCGACCTGTCAGCGGTGGGAACGTTTTTTTCGCGAAATACAGAGGCCCTTCCAGTGGGTCCCAGCTGTCAGGTGGAGGAATCATTATTTTGCACATAATAAGGAGGCATTTCCTTGTGTGCGGCCGTGGACCCATACTTCCGATGGCGTCGTTCGTTGACCATGTTGACCACTCCGTGCCGAGCGCATCCAAGGTGGTGGACGACAACGAGGCCCTGGACAACAATGAGCCGGAGATGGGAAGACGCGGGAGTAGAGTCACGGACGGAGAGGTGTACGAGGGTTAACTGGTGTGGTGTGGTTCGGCAGTCGGTGGAGAAGAACATGAGGTGTGGAGGGGTGGAGGGATGGCTTGACCAACGGTGGAGCAGCGCTTCACAACGAAGCGTGCTAAGCAGAGCTGCTAGCAGCAGGAGGCGGGAGCAGGTGGTCCCGGCGGCGCTGGAGCAAGAAGACGGCTAACAATGTCAGAATCATTTATTGACTAAGTTGACAACGACTTGCATTGGCTTCGACCTATTGGCCCACATTTCAGCCTCCAAAAATGTGGCACGTATTCAACCCATTTTTTTTCCAGAATTTACTGTCTTTTTTGTAGGGTAGAATTTATAGTCAATTTGATCTTTTTTTTGAATTATAGTCCATTAGCTGGGCTGTGTGAACAAATAATGTAGTGTCCATGCAGCCCATTTATGTTTTTCCTAAAAAATTATAGGCCATTTGCACTTTCTCGAATTACACGATTTTGCTGGGCTGATTCTAATTATAATGTTGGGGTGGGCGCATCAATGTTATCAAAAAATAAACAGGGACTCAGCATTTTGCTATATATATATATATTTAAATAATAAGTGATTTATTATTACATTGGTCCTTAAATCTTACCAAGCTTTTGTACACAATCACCAGGATTTTCGTTGCCAAAAAAATCCAGGATTTTATTGTTAAGAAATTATTTTTATAAGTTAATAAGATGTGGGATATTGTTTTCTTACATATGTAAGTATCTGTTAAATATATGATGACAATAACAATAATATATAATAACATGTAAAATAATTTAAATATATATATATATATATAATATAGTTAGAAGGGAAACATAAGTTGGACCAGGCGTTCCTATTCTTATATAGAAAACTAGAACAGACCTCTGCGTTTTCTTCAGAAAAATACATAAATTGGGCTACCGATGTTTCAACAAAAATAAAACCTCGGATGGGAGGTCCATAGGCCGGTCGATACATGGCCTATGGACCTCTCATTCGAGGTCGTGGGCCGCGCATGTTAAAAAGAAAGCCTAGACGGGGCAGCCCAAAACCCAGCTGATACTTGCTGCCCCAGTGATAATAAATGATACCTGCCAGCTCCCCGGCTTCGTTGTGAATTTGTCTCCTATAGTAACTACGTTGAAGCACCTAAAAAATGTAACTATGTTGACAAACCTGTGGGCCCCAACGTCAGTATAGCATTAGGAGGAAGTATTTTTTTGATGAGGCACTTTCTTGCGTACGGTCATAGACCTGGTGGGTCCCGACTGTCCGCCTCTGCATGTACAGTCCTCTCCAGATTCCTCTCGTTTGTTCAGCATGTTCATAACGGCAGACAGCGGCGTCGCGGCGAGCGCACAAAGGCGCAGGAGGAGATCCGACCACCTGAGGAAGTTCCTTATTAGTAACGAAACAACTGAACTAGCCTAGTGGCCGAGTGACACTACCCAATAGCTGTTCCACCCAGGTTCAATTCCACCTGTGCAGAGAAAATATCTCCAAAATTTTTGCCTCTGCCTTTATTGACATGTGGGTCCCAATTGTCATCTACGCACACCACGTCCAACACTTGCCAAAACTTCGTCCCTCGTTTTCTCTGTTTTTCGCACACTCGACATTGTGTGGGCATTTTGAAAATAACATATATTTATGACTGTGCATCATATGAAGATGTGCTTTGCATGAATGTTGATCAGCATGAGGTTAACTGGCTGGTAGTTCCAGTTTCTACCATGAATAAAACTTCCAACATGATGTTAACACTGTTTGAAAAGGCCGTGTTAATATAAATGCTCTGCCTCTGATAGTTGCAGTTTCTTATCTAAAACTAAACTTGGGGTTTCTTATATGAAACTGAAACTTTTAGTTTCTTCTCTGAGAATCACATTGTCTGCACTTTTATACTCCTATGAAACTACATTTTTTAAGTGCTAAAAATAGATCTCTAGAATTCATAAAATACTTCCTATGCTCAATACTGCAAATTTGAAATTCAAAAGACATTCATATCTGAAAGTACTCTCAAAATACACAACACAAAACACAATTCACAACCTGCAAATACTGAAAACCCTAAGCTCTTCCTGACAATTCACAACATGCCCGACTATTGGGCTGGGGGGGGAGTCCCTCCTATTCCTCGGCGGTAGACAGCCGCCCCATGAGACGATGTGAACGGTGACGGAGAGGATGGCGGGGAAGCGTCGTCGGGCAACTGTTTTCTCCTATTGCAGTTGGGTTCGGTCGACGAAGACTCCACCAGCTCGCTCTGGCACGACACCCTCACAAAAGGCACCCTATAGATGCTTGATCCTTCAATATCTGGTGGATACTCCATCTAGGATCGATACTCCCACCACCGCTCCCTCACGATCGGATTCGGTGAATCTGTTTGCTCCATGGCCCAGAGGAGTAGCTCTATGTACTCCCGGGCGACTACCTCCAGGAGTATCGCCACATTTTTGCTCTGTTGCAGATATTTGGCCATGGATGTCGCCGTCACCCCTAGTTGGTCCTTGTTGTCAAACCAAGACTGTATCTCCAACATCCTAGCTAGCTTCACAGGGTCGCCGTCTGCGATCCTCACGTATCGGTTGTACTCCTCCATCGATCTACTTCTCCACAGCACCTTCACTCGCCGGTGGTGGTTTTTGAATGGAAGAGGAGAGGAGTAGCGCTGGTTTTGGATTAGAACGGGAGAGGAGCGATGCTGGTTTTGGATTGGAGAAGGAGAGGAGGGGCGGTGGTTTTGAAATGGAAGAGGACAGGAGCGGCGCTCGATTTAGATTGGAACAGGAGAGGAGCGGCGGTGTTTTAAGAGGAGAAGAGCGGAAGAGCGGTGCTGGTCTTGGAAGTATTTTTTTGTTTTACATATTTAGGGTCAAAGTTTGACCACGTACTGTATTTGACAAGCAAAATGTGAATGCATGTCACCAAAAATTGTATCATTTGGTTCGTATCTGAATGTGCATTCAAATTATATTATTTTTGCAACGTATAACATACATTTTATTTGCGAAAATCATGGTCAATTATGACCCGGAATAAAAGGGAGACTAGTTAATGTGGGGTCGCTTTCTTAATTGAAGGGTAAATTGATTTTAATTTTGATTTTGATCCAGTCACAGCGCGTCAGCCCTCTCGTCCAATCCTAAATCGTTGCCGCACGCTCCTCCCCCTCTTCTCCATTGCAAAACCACCTCATCTCCTCTCCATCATCTCCATTCAAAAACCACCATCTCGTCTCTCCCTCTTCTCCATTGCAAAACCACCTCTTCTCCTCTCCATCATCTCCATTCCAAAACCACCGTGTCACCTCTCCCTCTTCTCCATTGCAAAACCACCTCTTCTCCTCTCCATCATTTCCATTCCAAAACCACTGTCTCGCCTCTCCCTCTTATCTATTGCAAGACCACTGTCTCTCCTCCCATCTTCCAAAGCTAGCACCAGACCACTCAGAAGGACATTTATGGAGAGGATGCAGCAGCGAATCAGGCAGATCGCCGGTGGCGACCAGGCAAAGTTAGCCAGGTTGAAGGAGATCCTTACTTGGTTTGACAATGAGTGGGAGATTTCAAGGACGGCGAGGGCCATGTGGCAATGTATGCGAAAGAGCGAGACGGCGGTGATGAGGGCGGCGATGTACATGTACTCCTCAGCGGCAGTCACGCCACAGTCCTTCGAGTTCATCGAGTATCTCCTCTGGGCGATGGAGCAGACAGATTCGCCTGATGCGGAAGTCAGGCGAAGGTGGTGGGCGTACAGATCGAAGGTCGAGCACCCAGATGATAACGAATCGATCAAGTACGGTGTGCCATTCGTGAGGGTGCAGAGCCAGGCAGAGCCACATGAGTATTCATTCTCCCACCGCAAGAGGAGGCCGGATGGCGCGACGTCGCTTCCTTGCCGTTCTCCATGGTTCCCTCGATGATCGCCTTGTTTCAACAGCGGCGGTAGGGTTTAAGGTAAGCTTCACACTAACCTAATCTTCCACCTGCTCATGCTTACAATTAGTGTGACGGCTAATGAAAATCATGCTTACAATCAGTCTTCGAGTACTACGCCAATCACCCTTAAATGGCTCTGGACCTTTGGGTCAAAGTTGTGACACTATGTACAAATAAAGAAAAATAGATTGGTGCTTCTTTCAGAAAAGAGTACTCCCTAGAAAACTGCCAATATAAGCTACTAGTATTTGCTTAGAGGATTTGCTGCCGAGAAATATCCATCCAGAGAGAGTGCCACACATCCCACTTGTGGTGGTGGATGCCAATGCATGCATGGAGCATGGTTGGTGTCGGTAATTTTTACTTGGCACACCTTGTAGTCTATATATATGCCGGTTCCGTCCGTACATTTGTGCAGTTCCACTAAAATGCAGTTGAATAACCCTGTTTGCACAGATAATGAAAAAGCGTGATTACATTATAGTGGCACTAGTTGATGAAACACGCAAAATAAATAGAAGAAAATATTGCGATAGTATCATAGTATGCCATGCTGCGAGGGTGAGATGGGACCTGCGATGCCTCATAAAGTATGCCACACCTCATACTGGAAATCGTCCCAAGTCTCCCCGATACACCTTCTGCCAGTGATGAACATCAGTGTACAACGGTAGTACAAGGAGGGGCCTTGAGACATTCAAATATCTATTTTTGTGCAGATCAACTAAAATTAAGCACCCCAGTTTGCAGAAATGCTTAAACATTAACAATGGGACTAGTTGATTAAACATACATTAACAAAGAGAAGCACTTTCTTTATCTACATTGGAAATGAAATGATAGAGAGGGCACTCTCTCTATTTTAACTGTATTATTACTTCATTTTATGAGTGACACTAGGGTCGAGCAAGTGGCAAACAAGGTGTACCGTGCGTCACAAGGATGAAGGCCGGGGGTGCTTAGACTTGGTTGCTGAAGCTGGCTCTTTCAGTCCCTATCTCCCCCCTGATGTTTCTATGGCAGCATTTGGGTTGTAATCCAAACTTGGTCGAGCTGGTGCTGTGTCCCCCTACCTGCCTAGCTTATGTGGCGAACTTGTCTCCTGCTAGTACTCAGTCCGTTCTAGTAGTAGTTGCATAACTGCCCGTTTACACTGAGATGTTCTCGGATAATGGTTCTCCTTGGTTGGGTTTCTTTAATGAAATTGGAGGGAGCCCCCTATTTTGATATATAAAAAAATAGTGGCACTAGCGGTGCCAAAACATTGCCTCAAATTAATAGTGCCACTAGATTAAGGTGCAAGATAATAACATTACTGCTTTATCATGGCAGTGCCAAAACAGTAGTACAAGAGCCGGATCAACATGCAGGATCTTCGGCAAACGGTCAGACCAAAAAGGAACATACCTCGTGATGGGAACCATATCTGCAGTCAACGCCATCGTAGAAGGGATGACACCAGTCACCAACATGGATGATTCAATTCATGGGACCTTTTGGTGCAGTTCACCTAAAATGAAGCAATGTCCCATGAGCGAGCAACTTTTTTTTAAGAAAATGGCTCCAGCCCTGGTTCCATTTCCATCAAAAAACAAAACCCATAGAGCTTCTTCTTCATTAGTTGCAATAAAATTGAGCAACATCAAGGTTGGTCGTGAAGCTCCTGGAATGTTCAACTATAATTTGGATATCATTTGTGCAGTTCAACTAAGATCAAGCGTGAAATGTATATCTCTGTTTGCACAAAAAAGATGGAAAGGAGGGTGACTAACAAGTGATGAAACATGCATCAAATGAAAAAAGCATGTTCCTTATCTGAATGGCAATCGTACAAGGACAGTAGCAATTTCTAGCAGCATTGCTAGATATTAGTGTGGGCATTAGGATTAACTATGACAACCGTTAAATACGATATTACTTCAATGGTGCCATTGCTTCATTTTACCAGCAACATTACATTAACAGCTGCTACAAAGTCGATATTTGGGCACGGGAGAGTAGGCGGACCAGGAGTTGCATCTCTAATGAAAAGAAGCAACTTATCTTAATGGGAAATTTAGCAGGACATGAAAAAAGTGCCATTGATTCATATTACTGGAGGCATTACATTGAAAACAACATTGGTTTAATGTGTCCTTACTTTTAACAGTGCAACTGCTACATTTTACCAGAGGCATTACATAAGAGCGGCTCGGGGCAACAAACATCAGAAGAGGATATCTGGGTTGGTCCCATTTTTGTTTGGTATATAGCCACCTTATACTGTGTGAGGCTATCAAATCTAGTGTTGGACTTACTCTGTTGACTTGTCCCCCAGTCCCCACTTCCTTTCCTTTTTCAACCAATAGATTTGGTTTATATTGAGTTTGTACTGCGTTCCCTTTATTTCCCTATTAGACCCAGAGACCAGTTGGATAGCCAGTCTCTGCTACTTTTCGCCCCTATTATTTCCTATTTCGACCAAGTCCTAGATTCAAGTAACAAATCTTCCCCCACCCACTTTCTTCCTTGTTTGAACCAAGTAGTACTAGATTCGAGTGCATGAACTAGTTTTACCTCTTAACAGTAAAAAATTAGATGGTTTTCAAACAGCCGATCGATCCTATCTACGAGGGGGCCTGAGAAATAGTAAAAGATACAAATGCAGCAATGTCAGGAGCTCAAGAAGTAGAGCAAGGCTGGTTTCAAAGGAAGTTATACCTGAGGGTCGCCGGGATGTCGCTAGGTGGGCGGCGGGAGGCCGGATCTTCCAACACTATGGCAGCGAGGAAGAAGGGGTGGGAGGCTCTCCCTCGCCAGCGATGCTTGGGAGAGAGCCGTCGCCGAGGACGACTACGTGAACGTTGCACCTGTTCACCTTCCACGGCGGAGAGGATCCAGCTGGATCTATGACCAGCAGTGAGTAGAGAGAGAGAGTGTGTGGCCACCTCTATCGTGTTTAGATCTGGAGAGGATGAGACAGTGTGAAGAGAGCAACACTAGCAAGCAAGCGCGGAGGCTCCTGCCTATATAGTCGAGTACTAGTTTTCTTTTGTCTACCGGCTGGAGCCGGCTTGACCTCGACAATGACTGTCGAGAAGTCTTCATGCACGTGCCCCAGAGGTGTAGTTGTCGTCATTTTGATCTGAAGCAGCAGATTATAACATATAACATGAAAAAAATGCCACATGACAAGAAATCATAACCTCACCGCCCAAAGGAGACAAGATGAATCCCGACGGACAAACAAGACGAGGATTAAAGCTCAAATTAAAGATAAACTCATAGAAAAGGGGTTCGTCGATAGATGTCCTAATTAACATAGACAGCTTGACCTAGATGGCAGCCGAGTAGTCTTCGTGCATGTGCCCCCAATGACTAGCCCAACTCAGGTGTCGCTGTTTAACCCTCGTAGTGATCCGAATCACATGACACCTAATTTTGCGAGATGATAAGAAACCTTTTTTAGATTTCTCACCAGAACTACAACCCTGTACAACACAGCCTGCATGATATGTAGACGATACCAATCCAGGCGTGTCTGCTGGAGTCTGGTCACATGCATGGACGAACTGATCTTCCATGTGTTTCGCCAAAAAAAGAACCGATCTTCCGTGTCTTGCAGGGATCGTCCAGGTACCAACATATGTACTCCTACAACACTTCTCTAGTAGTACTATCGCTTGTCTCTCTCTTCTATTAACTCACCCGACTTGTGGGGCCGGGGAGTGTGCCTATGGTCAGTTCTCAATTGCCCACAGGTGTGTGCAAACGCAATATGACGCACGTTCCATTCACAGAGCGGCGTGCTAGACCGACTGACCGTCTGGGGTGCGACGCGAATGCGACGGGCGTGCTGTATACTCCGTACATGTGTACCGCCGTTTTCTTGAGGCTTTGCTCCATGGCGCAATTCATGATACAAAATTAGTATACCGTACTATTTAAAAGTCAAGGGCGGGGCTTTTTCCGCGCGGTAGGCGGGGCAGTTCCGCCTAGTCGGTTCGACAGAGACGCGAGAAGATGAGGGAGTAGGCTGCTGCAAACGTAGGGCTGTGTGATTTGACAGTGAGTTACTGCTGGAAAGGTGGGCCCGGTGATCTGACTTACCATTATCATTTTAATTGCGATGCTACGACCGGCGTGAGTCTCCCAATTCTTGACCACCTCCATACGGGTGCCTCTCCCGATGCTCCACCATGTAGAGGCTGGCTCTTGCTAGAGAGCCCACTCCTCCACTTTTTTCCTTGCCTCTTTCCCCCACATATGCAAAAATGCCATGTAAAGCGGGTGAGGGAGTCCTGGACTAAGGAGTCCTCGGGCGTCCGGCCTGTTAGCCATGGGCTGGACTGATGGGCTGTGAAGATACGAAGACCGAAGACTGCACCCGTGTTCGGATGGCACTCTATTTGGCGTGGAAGGCAAGCTTGGTGACCGAATATGTGGATTCCTTTCTTTGTAACCGACCTTGTGTAACCCTAGATCCTCCCAGTGTCTATATAAATCAGAGGACTTAGTCCGGATTGGGGAGACTCATTATCATAGCCATACAAGCTAGACCTCTTGGGTTTAGCCATTACGATCTCGAGGTAGATCAACTCTTGTAATACTCATATTCATCAATATCAATCAAGCAGGACGTAGGGTATTACCTCCATAGAGAGGGCCCGAACCTGGGTAAACGTCGTGTCCCTTGTCTCCTATTACCATCGACCTTAGACGCATAGTTCGGGACCCCCTACCCGAGATCCGCCGGTTTTGACACCGACATTGGTGCTTTCATTGAGAGTTCCACTGTGCCATCGACAACAAGATCGACGTCTCGCCTTGTTCTCAAGGATAATATCACCACCGGAGGAACGCCGGCTCCAGGCCAAACCCTCCGGCTGGGCAGCTTTACCATGACCGCCCATTCGGTCATTAAGCCTACGATGACCTCTCGGGTCATCAAAAACCCCCTTCGTATCAACTCCGAACACTCCAAGCAGATGGGTACAGTGGAGATTTCATCTTTAAACAAGCTCCTAGATCGCATCGCCGCCCTGGGGGTCGCTATAGACTATGATAGGATTGGGCTTAAACCCGATCAGAGAGAAATCAAATGTCCGCCGATCACCCACCAGATAGCGGTAGTCGAGGAGAGAGTCGATAACTCTTCCTCCATATTAAGGACGGACTATGTCCGGATCTCCGGTCTCGAAGAGCCGGACACCTACCCGTGAGGTGGAGCATCCTGCCCTCTGAACATAGAATCGGACGATGGGCCTAAGAAATTAGTGGACATCCCGGAGCCCGATCTGCTAAGTTCGGAAGACCGTCAGACTCCGGATCCAAAACAGGGGCAGGGTTCAGATTTAAATCCACCCACCCACTCGAATACAAGCGCTCTCATGAGCATAAAACATCAGTCTCAGGAAACGGTCCAGCACTTCTGGGCCAGATTCCTTCTTGTCAAAAACAAGATTAAAGATTGACGCGACGAGGAAGCGATCTTAGTGTTCCGCAACAATTGCAGGGACGAAGGAATCCTCAACGCCATCAACCGCCGTCGCATCCTACACTTCACTGACTTGGCAACTATCGTACAGAAGTACAATGCAATGGAAAGCGCCTGGAAAACTCAAACAGCTCGTTGGGAATCATCGGTCCCCACTCAACCCCTCATTCAGGCGAAAAGGGCGCACCCTTGCAACACGTCCGGCTCAATAGTGAAGAAATACAAGTCCAGTATGGGGGCGTGGAACCGTTCTGGAAGGATGGCTCGATGGGCCATGCAAAATACACGCAACACTGGATAACATACCAACACATAGCCTTAGAGCATGTTGGATACTCCGGCAAGTGGCCAAGAGCGGCGAGGATAACCTCACCAAGAATAACCCAGAATAACACCCCCAGAGGACAACGACCCCAAAGTACTGACGGTCTTCGAGACATTCGCCTCAAACAATAGGCGCAAGAGAGCACTACACGGACTCGCCGAAGTCTGTCAAATAGCAGCAATAAACCCTTGGAACGACACGGCTATAACTTTTAATGCCGGCGACGAACCAAAATACAGGACAGTCCAAGCACCAGCCGCCCTGGTCCTCAGTCCAATTGTGGACGGCTTTTGGCTTACCAAGGTCCTCATGGACGGCGGTAGCGGACTAAACCTCATCTACGAAGATACAGTCCACAAAATGGAAATAGACAGGAGCCGCATTGAGCAAAGCAGCACGACCTTCCGAGGAATTATCCTTAGTCGGGAGGCGCGGTGTGCGGGAAAAAAACACTCGACGTGGTATTCGGCACGCCGGAGAATTATCGGTCCAAAGAAATAACCTTCCAAGTGGCCCCTTTCAATAGCGGATATCACGCCCTCTTAGGGCGAGATGCATTTACGCGCTTCCAAGCGGTACCCCATTACGGATACATGAAGCTTAAGATGCTGGGCCCAATGGTATAATCACTCTAGCTAGTGATCCGGACATAGCACTCCGCGCCGAGAATAAAACCGCATCCTTGGCCCTCGAGGCATTATTTGAAGCCCTCGCGGCCGAAGAATTAGCCGCGCTGCGCTCTACGGTTGACAGGGATGATGTGGTCATAGACAAATAACCAAATCCACCTCCTTCAAACCAGCAGAAGAAATAGTCAAATTCCAAGTCCATCCAACGAACCCTAAGAAGACAACATCCATCAGAGCACAATTAGACCCAACAGTCAACACCGCATTACGAGATTTCTTGTGCGAGAATTGGGATATATTCACATGGCACCCTTCTGATATGCCAGGAATCCCACGCGAATTGACTGAACATAGCCTCAATATATTAAAAAGATATAAACCGGTCAAGCAAACACTGCGGCGCTTTTCCGAACCCAAACGTCAAGCTATGGGGGAGGAGCTAGCCAAGCTAATTGAGGTCGGATTCATCAGAGAAATAAAACATCCGGACTGGCTGGCAAACCTGGTGATGGTACCAAAGAAGGACAAATCCTGACGGCTGTGCGTCGATTTTAAAGACCTTAATAAGGCTTTCCCTAAGGATCCCTTCCCCCTCCCCCGCATTGATCACATCATTGATGCTACCGCAGTACACGACTCACTGTGTTTCCTTGATGCACATTCCGGATACCATCAAATCAAAATAAAGGAGTCTGATCAAGCTGCAACAGCATTCATTACCCCATATGGGCCATTCTGCTTCAACACCATGCCCTTCGGGCTCAAGAACGCTGGTGCCACATACCGATGCATGATGCAAACATGCCTGGAGAAACAGATCGGCAAGACAGTTGAAGCTTATGTGGACGACGTCGCCATAAAAACTAGGCACGTCGAAACATTAATAGACGATTTATGTCTCACATTCGATAACCTCCGCGCTTACGACATTAAGCTCAATCCTGAAAAGTGCGTTTTCGGCGTCCCTGCCGAAAAACTGCTAGGCTTCATCGTTTCCAACAGAGGAATTGAAGCAAATCCAACCAAAATCCGAGCTCTGTCACAATTGGCTACGCCAATAGACCTTAAACAAGTCCAAAAGCTCGCGGGTTGCATGGCAGCTCTAAGCCGCTTTATCTCCAGATTGGGAGAAAAGGCACTGCCACTATATCGCCTTCTACGGCGAACCGATCACTTCGAGTGGACGGACGCGACAACAGCTGGACTGGAAGAAATAAAAACCCTTCTTGCGAGCAACCCAATCCTGGCCGCGCCAAACATTGGCAAACCGATGTTGTTATACATATCGGTAACACATCAAGTGGTGAGCGTCGTGGTCGTCGTCGAACGAGAACATGATGGACACAAATTCCCGCTTCAGAAGCCAGTATACTATGTATCCACTATCCTTACACCATGCAAATCCCGGTACCCCCATTATCAAAAGATAGCATATGCGATCTTCATGGCATCCCGAAAGCTCCGTCACTACTTCCAGGAGTGTTCGATCATGGTGGCTTCTGAAGTACCACTCAATGACATTATAAACAACCGCGATGCCACGGGACAGATTGCCAAATGGGTCATTAAGCTCCTTCCATTTGATATTACATACAAACCATGTCGAGCTATTAAATCCCAATTACTGGCTGACTTCGTCGTCGAATGGACAGAGGCCGAACTCCCTAAAGAGTACGGCACATACCCCAATTGGGTTATGTATTTCGATGGCTCCAAAATGCTGGCAGGGCTAGGAGCGGGCGTTGTTTTAACGTCCCCTACTGGAGACGTTGTTCAGTACGTACTCCAAATACTATACACAGACTCCAATAATGCAGCCGAATACGAGGCCCTATTGCATGGTCTCCGGATGGCTGTCTCCATGGGCATACAACGCCTAGAAGTGCGCGAGGACTCAAACCTTGCAATATCTCAAATAAATGGAGACTTTGATGCCAAAGATCCGAAGATGGCAGCTTATTGTAACGTAGTCATAAAAATGTAGGACCGGTTTGAGGGGCTCGAGTTCCATCATGTGGCTCGAGAAAGTAATCAAGCAGCGGATGTTCTTGCTCGTATTGGCACTAAGCGCGACCCCGTCCCACCTAATATCTTTCTGGAAAGACTTGTTAAGCCATCCATGGTGTGGCAGGGGGAAAACGACAATACTAGTATGGATCCAAACATAACCCCAGATCCCGGAAACACCGACGTTATCGGAGGCTCAGCCACCGAAATAACACCATCGGCGCATCTCATCATGGCAGTCATTGCCCCATGGGCCGAACCCTTGCTGGCCTACCTTAACAGGAAGGAGCTTCCCGAGGACCAGAATGAGGCCCGCTACATTGTCCGGCGATCAAAGGCCTGCAAGGTTCATGATGGAGAGCTCTACAAGAAAAGCGCTACCAGAGTTCTTCAACGATGTATCTCCGAGGAAGAGGGGCGACAGCTCTTGGCTGAAATTCACGCCGGACACAGCAGCCACCACGCCGCAGCTCAGGCCCTTGTTAGCAAGGCCTTCCATACAGGGTTTTATTGGCCGATGGCCCAAGCAGATGCACAGGACCTTGTCCAACGTTGCGTCGGATGCCAACTCTTTGCCAACCAAAGCCATATGCACCCACTGCCTTACAAACAATCCCCATCACTTGGCCTTTTGCGGTCTGGGGAATCGATATGGTCGGACCCCTTAAAGGAGGAAGCCATAAGAGAAAGTATTTGCTGGTCATGGTGGATAAATTCACTAAGTGGATAGAGGCCAAACCAGTCAAAACGGCCGAAGCGGGGCCAATAATAGATTTCATATCCAGCGTGGTACACCGTTATGGTGTCCTGCACGGCATAATCACCGATGATGTGTAACACCCACGATGCGGCTATATCTCCCACGTGTCGGAGCACGACTTAGAGGCATAACCGCATAGTAGGCATGTCACAAGAGGGGTAATCTTTACACATCCCATGTACTGAATAAGAAAGGGATAAAGAGCTGGCTTACAATCGCCACTTCACACAATACATAAATATAGCATTACATCATCCAGAATACAATCAAGGTACGACTACGGAACCAACATAAATAAAGACAACCCCAAATGCTAGATCCCTGATCGCCCCAACTGGGCTCCTCTACTAATCGTCCGGAAAGGAAACATAGTAACGTCCCGAATCCTCGTCAAACTCCCACTTGAGTTCAGTAGCGTCCCCTGCACTGGCATCATCGGCACCTGCATCTGTTTTGGAAGTATCTGTGAGCCACGGGGACTCAGCAATCTCACACCCTCGCGATCAAGACTATTTAAGCTTAAGGTAGGAAAGATAGTGAGGTGGAGCTGCAGCAAGCACTAGCATATATGGTGGCTAACTTACGCAAATGAGAGCAAGAAGAGAAGCAAAGCACGGTCGAGAAGCTATAAAGTCAAGAAGTGATCCTGAAACTACTTACGTTCAAGCATTACATGAGACCGTGTTCTCTTCCCGGACTCCGCCGAAAAGAGACCATCACGGCTACACACACGGTTGATTCATTTTAATTAAGTTAAGTTTCAAGTTCTCTACAACCGGACATTAACAAATTCCCATCTGCCCATAACCGCGGGCACGACTTTCGAAAGTTCAAAACCCTACAGGGGTGTCCCAACTTATCCCATCACAAACTCTCACGGTCAACGAAGGATATTCCTTATCCCAGGAAGACCCGATCAGACTCGGAATCCCGGTTACAAGACATTTCGACAATGGTAAAACAAGACCAGCAAAGCCACCCGAATGTGCCGAAAAATCCTGATAGGAGCTGCACATATCTCATTCTCAGGGCACACTGGATAAGCAATCCGTACAACTATAACCAACCCTCAAGTTTCCCCGAGGTGGTGCTGCAAGGGACTCTAGTTTGGACCAACACTCAGAGGAGCACTGGCCCGGGGGTTTAAAATAAAGATGACCCTTGAGTCCGTGGAACCAAGGGAAAAAGGCTTAGGTGGCAAATGGTAAAACCAAGGTTGGGCCTTGCTGGAGGAGTTTTATTCAAGGCGAACTGTCAAGGGGTTCCCATTATAACCCAACCGCGTAAGGAACACAAAATCAAGGAACATAACACCAGTATGACGGAAACTAGGACGACAAGAGTGGAACAAAACACCAGGCATAAGGGCGAGCCTTCCACCCTTTGCCAAGTATATAGATGCATTAAATTAAACAAGATATAATAATGATATACCAACAAAATATCCATGTTCCAACATGGAACAAACTTCATCTTCACCTGCAACTAGCAACGCTATAAGAGGGGCTGAGCAAAGAGGTAACATAACCAAACAATGGGTTGCTAGGAAAGGTGGGTAAGAGGCTTGGCATGGCAATATGGGAGGCATTATATAGCAAGTGGTAGGTATCCCGGCATAGCAAAAGAGCGAACAACTAGCAAGCAAAGATAGAAGTGATTTCGAGGTTATGGTCATCTTGCCTGCAAAATTCTCCGAGTTGACGAAAACTTGATCCTCGTAAGCGTACTCAATGGGTTCCTCGATCATGTAATCGTCTCCTGGCTCTACCCAAAGCAAGAACACAAGCAAAGGAAACAACAATCAACCGCGGTGCAATGCGCAAGCAACATGATGCAAAACATGGCATGATATGCGGGATGTGATATGCAATGCATATGCATGCTTCGGGAGGGAAAGATTGAACCAGGCCTCAACTTGGCAAACCAAGTGTGCCGCTGGAAAGATGAGTTGATTTCGGTCAAAATAGATATAAAGATCACCGGAATCAGATCACGGTTTGCAAATGGCAAGCAAAACAAGAATGGCACAATTCTGCGATTAACAACACAATGCCATCTAAAATGCAACAAGAAACTAAGCTACTACACTCCAACATAGCAACAAAGCACATGGCAGTGATCTACTAAAGATGCTTGACAAAAGATGAACACTGAGCTACGGCTAAATCACACAAGAGCAGGTTCAAACAAGCATGGCAAAAGTGCAAAAGATATCATCATCATAGACTTAGTGAAAATAATAACATGTCAGGAATTAACATCAGGAAGCAATGTTTAGAGCAAGAAAACAACATGCTACAGGACCAGATCATAGAAATACAAGGCATGTCATGAATCTACTCAAAGCATAGTACAAAAGTCCCTTACTAACTATAAGCCAAAAAGGATCAGAAGATATGATGGCATACATGTAAACATAGCAAGTTTCGTTAACAGATTCAGACTTAGCAGAAAACTGAGCATGGCATAAACAGAATTATGAAGGCCTCTTTGCGAGCTCGACTCACTCATCACAAAGCCTTGCATGACAAGCTAAGCATACTACCAGCAAGAAGACATGATCATGAAACTATCCGAAGCAAGAACAAGCTCATAGCATGCATGGATCAACTACAACAACCATGGCAAAATTGATTAACATGTAAACAATCTGCCAAGAACATTTTATAGCAAAAGTATAGCAAGATTGAGACATGCTAGGGCTCTCCATAATTTCAAACAAGGGTATGGATGGATAGAGCATAACCACATGTCAAAAACATCCTTACTGAAGATACTCAAAACAAGCATGGATTTCTCTGTAGCAACATGAATACATGGCATAAAAATAACAGCAGAGCACAGAGTTAGTAAAATTTAAGTCCCTGAAATCAGCAATATCACGAGAGCTACTTTGCATGCTTCTGCTAGTCACCAAAATGATCACAAAAATACATGGCATACACCCCTGTAAATATGGCATGGCATAGCCCAAAACACATGTAGAGCTCATGCCCATATGTAGCACACAACAAATGTAGCAAAAATGACAAATGCTCATACTCTGCTAAGAATCAGCACCTAACATTTTATAGTACTCTTGGATCCATGATCTGGGCATCAAGATGGACTCAAACAAGCATGAAACACTGGAACAAAATGAAGAGCACATCCTAATGAACATTTTGATATATTGCACGCACAAAACGGAGCATCACACAAGAAGTTATGGCATGTTGAACAGGGCCTGAAAATATTGCAGAAAAGGGACTTAGGAGAATATTTGGACCTCCGGATCTGAGATCTAGGGTTTGCACGTCCTCCGAGGATGACCGGAGCGAGCTTGCCGGAGATGGTTGCTGCGGTGGCCGGAGAAGCGGGGGAAGGCCGGAGGAGGCGGGTCCGGGCCGGATCTTGCCGGATCCGGCCGGATCTTGTTGCGGGCGGTGCGGGCGGCTTGCTGGCGAGGGCGGCTACGGGCGGCGCGGGCACGACGCGAGAAGTCGTCGGCGGTGGCGGAGCTGGTCGGCAGGGCAGCGCGCGGCGGAGCGGCGCGAGGCGCGGTGGTCGGCGGCGAGGCAGGTGGCGGCGCGGGGAGGCGGGCACGACCGGGCGGCGGGGGCGAGGCGTGGGCCGGGGGGGCCACGCGGGCCTGGCGGGCCGTCGGCGGTGGAGGCTCCCAGGGTGCCACAAGGAGTGCTCTGAGTGGCTCGGGGCGGCGGCACGATTTTTGTTCGGCCGGACCGGACGTGTCTGGCGGCGCGGGGTGGAAGAAAGCTAGGGTTTCGCCCGAATTTGGAGGAGGGGTGCACGTATTTATACCTAGAAGGAGGTGGGAGTGTCCAAAAGAGGTGTAGTTTCCGACCACGCGATCGTGATCCGACGGCGGAGGACATGGGATAGGTTTGGAAGGGTTATTGGGCCACTCTGGAGGGGTGTTGGGCTGCAACACACACGAGGCCTTTACGGTTTCCCAGTTAACCGTTGGAGTATCAAACGGACTCCAAATGGCACGAAACTTGACAGGCGGTCTACCGGTGGTGTACCAAGGCCACTTGGCAAATCTCGTTCCATTCCGAGAATGTTTCACACCCACTCACGACAAGAGACAAAAGGGGACACCGGCGCACGTAGGAGTGTCGGATTGCAAAACGGACAACGGGGAAAATGCTCGGATGCATGAGACGACCACGTATGCAAATGAGATGCACATGATGACATGATATGACATGCATGACATGAACCAAAATGCAAAACATAGACAAGAACCCAACCACGAATCTCATAACTTAGAGCCGAAAATGGCAAAAGTCGGAGTACAAATATGTTAAGTTACATCCGGGGTGTTACAACACTCCACCACTACGAAAGGATCTCGTCCCGAGATCTAGGACTGAAAGAACTCCAGATATTCGGAACGGAGGTGGTCCTCGCGTTCCCAGGTGGCTTCTCGGTCAGAATGGTGTGACCACTTCTCTTTCAAGAATTTGATAGACTTGTTGCGAGTTTTGCGCTCAGTTTCTTCAAGAATAGCAACGGGATGCTCATGATAAGACATGTCTTCTTGGAGATCAATATCTTCGAAGTTGATGGTGCGGTCAGGAGTCTTGAAACACTTGCGAAGCTGTGACACGTGAAACACGTCGTGCACGTTTGCAAAGTTGGATGGAAGCTTGAGTTGATAGGTGAGATCACCTCTTTTGCCAATGATCTTGAAAGGACCCACGTATCTAGGGGCAAGCTTCCCTTTGATACCGATGCGACGAGTACCTTTCATTGGAGAGACGCGGAGGTAGACATGGTCTCCGATCTCGAAAACCAAGTCACGATGCTTGCTATCATAGTAACTCTTCTGGCGCGATTGCGTGGCTTTGATATTTTCACGGATGACTTTACACATTTCTTCAGCTTCTGTGATTAAGTCATTGCCAAGAAGTTGGCATTCACTAGTCTCTGACCAATTAAGAGGGGTACGACACTTTCTTCCATAGAGAATCTTGAATGGGGCCTTGCCCGAACTTGCTTGGAAACTGTTGTTGTAGGAGAACTCAGCATATGGAAGACAATCTTCCCACTTCATACCAAAAGAAATGACACAAGCCCTGAGCATATCTTCAACAATTTGATTAACTCGCTTACCTTGGCCACTAGTTTGAGGATGGAAGGCTGTGCTGAAGCGAATGTTGGTGCCCATGGCCTTCTGGAAGGAGTCCCAGAACTTAGAAGTAAAGATGCTTCCACGATCTAAAGATATCAACTGCGAAATGCCGTGCAAGGAGAAAATCCTGGAGGTATATAGCTCTGCCAACTGAGCTGTTGTGATAGATTCTTTGATAGGAAGAAATTGAGCCACTTTAGTAAGCTTGTCAATGACGATGAAGATAGCATCATTTCCGCGCTTGGACTTGGGAAATCCAGTCATGAAGTCCATCTCAATATGGTCAAACTTCCATTCTGGAATGGCAATAGGTTGGTGGAGACCAACTGGTCGTTGGTGTTCTGCTTTCACTCTTCTGCAGACATCACATTCGTTCACGAACTGAGCAATTTCTCACTTCATTCGAGTCCACCAATACGACTGCTTGAGGTCATGGTACATCTTTGTACTACCAGGATGAATGGATAGAAGGGAATTGTGAGCCTCGTTCATAATGACTTTACGAAGGTCACCTTTAGGAACAACAATTCGATCCTCGAAGAATAGAGTGTCTTTGTCATCAAGGTGATAGCACTTGTACTTGGGTTGGCTCTTGGCGATCCCATTTTTCACCTTCTTCACCATTGCATCAAGAAGTTGTGCCTCACGAATTTGATCTTCCAAAGTAGGAGAGACTTGGAGGTTGGCAAGAAATCCTTGAGGAACAACTTGGAGATTAAGTTTGCGGAAAGCTTCAGAATGGTCCGGTTGGAAGGGCTTGAGAATTAAACGGTTGCAGTAAGCCTTCCTGCTCAAAGCGTCAGCAATGACATTGGCCTTGCCTGGAGTATATTCAATACTCAGATTATACTCTTGAATCATTTCGACCTAACGAGTCTGCCTGAGGTTGAGGTTGGGTTGAGTGAAGATGTACTTGAGGCTCTTATGATCAGTGAAGATGTCCACTTTCCTTCCCAACAAGAGATGTCTCCATGTTAAAAGAGCATGGACAACTGCCGCCAACTCGAGGTCATGAGTGGGGTAGTTCTTTTTTTTGTGCTTCAACTGGCAAGAGGTATAGGCCACAACTTTCTTCTCTTGCATTAGCACAGCACTGGGACCTTGCAGGGAGGCATCACAGAAAACTCCGAATGGTTTGGATTCATCAGGAGGAGTCAGAACTAGAGCTGTGATTAACTTCTCTTTGAGGGTGTTGAAAGCCATGTCACATTCAGGCATCCAGACATACTTCACATGCTTTTGGAGGAGGTTGGAAAGAGGCTTCACGATCTTAGAGAAATTCTCCACGAATCTTCGACAATAACTTGCAAGCCCAAGGAAACTGCAGAGCTACTTCACATTCTGAGGCGGTTCCCAATTCACAATTGCACACACCTTCTCATGATTAACAGTTATGCCCTTGGCGGAGATGATATGCCCAAGGTGGAGAACCTCATTGAGCCAAAACTCGCATTTTGAAAATTTCGCATAGAATTGATGTTCTCTGAGTTTGTCCAGCACCAATCTCAAGTGCTTGGCATGATCCTCCTTGTTCTTGGAAAAGACCAAAATATCATCGAGATACACCAAGACGAAATCATTTGTGTAAGGGTTGAAGATGAAGTTCATCATGTGAGAGAATGTTGGAGGAGCATTGACAAGGCCGAAAGACATGACAGTATATTCATAAGAACCATAGCTTGTTCTGAATGATGTCTTGGGGATATCTTGTTCACGAATGCGAATCTGATGATAACCCATACGGAGGTTAAGCTTGGAGAAAACTTGAGCACCTTTAAGTTGCTCGAATAGCTCATTGATGTTGGGAAGTGGGTACTTGTTGTCTTGTTCAATGGGAGGTAGTCTACACAAAGACGGTCTGTGCCATCCTTCTTCTGGACAAAAAGAACACCACAACCCCATGGAGATGAACTCGGTCGGATCAGACCCAGACGCTCTTGTTCATCGAGCTGTTTCTTCAATTCCTTCAACTCCTTTGGTCCAAGCTTGTAAGGACGTTTGCAAACAGGTTCCGTGCCAGGCTCGAGATTGATGACGTATTCAACTAGCCGGTGAGGAGGCATTCCTGGAAGCTCTTCTGGAAAGACGTCTTGATATTCACAAATGACTAGAATCTGAGAGATGGCATTCAACTCGCCCTTCTCATTGAGAGAAAATAGTCGAATGGTATCATCACAAGCGGCATAGATGATCACATCCTCAGACGAGTGTGTCAATTGAATCTGCCTGGCAGCACAATCAAGCTGAGCCTTGTGCTTAGAAAGCCAGTCCATGCCGAGAATTAGATCAATATTCGAGTCACCAAGAACAATAGGAGAAGACAGAAACTTATAGTCACCCATCTTCATAACAGAATCCGGAGCGAATACTCGAGAAGTCATCTGTCGGGAGGGAGAAACAATAGACAAATGTCTCGTCAAAACTTGAGAAACCAAATCATGCATAGCCACAAAAGGTCTTGAAATGAAAGAATGCGATGCACCAGTATCAAAAAGGACTTTTGTAGGAATATCATTAACAGGAAGATTACCCATGATTACTTCTGAAGAGTCCTCTGCCTGAGCTGCGTCCATCATGTTGACCTTTGCAAACTTGGGATTATGCTTGACCACTGCATTGCTGGAAGATCTCATAGGAGGAGGAGGTGGAAGGCGCCTTTGGTTGAAGCATTTGTTCACATAGTGCCCTTTCTGCTGACACTTGTTGCAAGTAACCTATGAGAGCGGACAGTGATAAGGATCACTTGACCTTGGAGCATGAGACAGAGCTTTGCTCTGATAGCCTGGGTTGGGTGGGTGGGAAGATCCATTGCCACCTTTACTCTTCTGCTGATAAGGCTGACGGAATGGATGAGGAGGAGGCAACCAGAATTTCTGTTGCTTAGCTGCCACTTGAGTTGAAGAAGATGATTGAGTTGCATCCCTGACTCTCTTCTTAGAAGCATCATACTTGAGCTGAGCAGCTTCTTGCTTTAGTGCCATGTTGTAGAAATCATCATACTTGGTCAGCTCAAAGAGCACGAGAGCTAGTTGCAGATCTTCTCTGAGGCCACCTCTGAATTGATAAATCATGCTCTTCTCGTCAGGGACGTCTTGTTTGGCGAAGCGAGCGAGCCTCTGAAACAGGATGTTGTATTGGTAAACAGACATGCTGCCTTGCTTGAGATTGCGGAACTCCTCGCGCTTACTCTCAGCAACACTTTGTGGAATGTGGTGAGCTCTGGAGTCTCGGCAGAAATCATCCCAGGTAATCACACGACCTCCTCTGGAATCTCTGTATTGTTGATACCACTCAGCAGCTTGGTCTTTGAGTTGGAACAAAGCAAACTTGACAAAGTCCTTAGGCCTGACATTGCTACATTCAAAATGTTTGCAGATGTCCACGAGCCAATCATTAGCGTCTGTGGCCTCGACACAGTTACTGAAGGACTTCGGCTGGTTTGCGAGGAACTGATTGAGGGTAGCAAACTGAGCTTGATTGTTGCCTTGGCCTTGATTTCCTTGGTTGCGCTCTTGCAAGAGTTGCAAAAGCATCTGCGTATTGGCGTTGGTAGCAGCCATGACAGCTTGCCATGCCTCCGGAGGTGGAGGTGGTGGCGGAGGTTCCGGATTCTGACGCGTTGGAGGAGCCATCCTGAAGAGGTTGACATCCGTTAGCATCTTGAAAGACATATATTCAAACTGAATCAATGGATCGAAATTGCAACATATAGCCTTAACATTCGAACAAGAATGAACGAATGAATTCCAAAGTAAATGATCACACTTCCATAAATTGAGAAGCCACTTTGATAAAGGTAGATGAATAAATCAACAAGGTACGGATATGAACAAATAATTGGTAAGGATTACCCAATCACAAACCAAATATCTGTGGGAAGAAATACTAGAGCTACATGAATTCCCACCTATGAAACTCCCGAAACTTTCTGGTTATGCAATCAGGTGTTGGGAATACAGGGGAAGCATAATATCTCACCAAAAACTAGCAAATCCTACATCTAGCTGTATCCATCCTTCAACACATAACCAAGAAACCTTCAGAAATCATTTACCTCAACCTTCGAAAAGCATCCGTTATACGAGTTATGGCAATACTCCCGAACTCCCGCTCTAGTACTGGGTGGCGTCGAGGTTATCTCACCAACAACTACATAAAGGAGATTTTTGATGTCGGCGAACTCAGGTATTCCATATTTGCAATGATAAAATTGTGATGACAACACCTCGCAGCTCAACTCCCCGAGACACTGCCACAACCCCTAAATGTCAGGAGGCACCAAGAACAATGTTCTCGTCACGAAACCATCAAAAGATTCCAAGATACCCGCGTGATCCTAATTTTTCTTCGTGAAATTTGAGAAGAGAAGAGTCAAAACTCTACATCTGGAGGCCTCACCAGAGAGATGAAGGGACTGAGGAGTAAAAATAATCCTACTCTCCGATATATATAATCCTATAAGACTCAAAACATTTTTCTAGACTCAACAACGCCAGCGATTCGATCAAGTAGGGGGCTCCTAAGCCGGGGAAGGCTTTGATACCAACTTGTAACACCCACAATGCGGCTATATCTCCCACGTGTCGGAGCACGACTTAGAGGCATAACCGCATAGTAGGCATGTCGCAAGAGGGGTAATCTTTACACATCCCATGTACTAAATAAGAAAGGGATAAAGAGCTGGCTTACAATCGCCACTTCATAGAATACATAAATATAACATTACATCATCCAGAATACAGTCAAGGTTTGACTACGGAACCAACATAAATAAAGACAATCCCAAATGCTAGATCCCCGATCGCCCCAACTGCGCTCCTCTACTGATCGTCCAGAAAGGAAACATAGTAATGTCTCGAATCCTCGTCGAACTCCCACTTGAGTTCGGTAGCGTCCCCTGCACTGGCATCATCGGCACCTGCATCTGTTTTGGAAGTATCTGTGAGCCAAGGGGACTCAGCAATCTCACACCCTCACGATCAAGACTATTTAAGCTTAAGGTAGGAAAGGTAGTGAGGTGGAGTTGCAGCAAGCACTAGCATATATGGTGGCTAACTTACGCAAATGAGAGCGAGAAGAGAAGCAAAGCATGGTCGAGAAGCTATAAAGATCAAGAAGTGATCCTGAAACTACTTACGTTCAAGCATTACACGAGACCGTGTTCTCTTCCCGGATTCCGCCGAAAAGAGACCATCACGGCTACACACCGGACATTTTAATTAAGTTAAGTTTCAAGTTCTCTACAACCGAACATTAACAAATTCCCATCTGCCCATAACCGCGGGCACGGCTTTTGAAAGTTCAAAACCCTGCAGGGGTGTCCCAACTCAGCCCATCACAAGCTCTCACAATGAACGAAGGATATTCCTTCTCCCAGGAAGACCTGATTAGACTCGGAATCCCGGTTACAAGACATTTCGACAATGGTAAAACAAGACTAGCAAAGCCACCCGAATGTGCCGACAAATCCTGATAGGAGCTGCACATATCTCGTTCTCAGGGCACACCGGATAAGCAATCCGTACAACTAAAACCAACCCTCAAGTTTCCCCGAGGTGGCGCTGCAAGGGGCTCTGATACGTCTCCGTCGTATCTATAATTTTTGATTGTTCCATGCCAATATTATTCAACTTTCATATACTTTTGGCAACTTTTTATACTATTTTTGGGACTAACATATTGATCCAGTGCCCAGTGCCAGTTCCTATTTGTTGCATGTTTTTTGTTTCACAGAATATCCATATCAAACGGAGTCCAAATGGAATAAAAACTGACGGAGATTTTTTTGGAATATATATGATTTTTGGGAAGAAAATCCACGTGAGACAGTGCCCGAGGTGGCCACGAGGTAGGGGGCGCACCCCTGACCCTCGTGGGCCACCCGTATGGCGGTTGATCCCCTTCTTTCTCCGCAAGAAAGCTAATTTCCGGATAGAGATCGTGTTAAAATTTCAGCCCAATCAGAGTTACGGATCTCCGGGAATATAAGAAACGGTGAAAGGGAAGAATCTGAGAACGCAGAAACAGAGAGAGACAGAGAGACAGATCCAATCTCGGAGGGGCTCTCGCCACTCCCGTGCCATGGAGGCCATGGACCAGAGGGGAAACCCTTCTCCCATCTAGGGAGGAGGTCAAGGAAGAAGAAGAAGGAGGGGGGCTCTCTCGCCCTCTCTTCCGGTGGCACCGGAGTGCCACCGGGGGCCATCATCATCACCGCGATCTACACCAACACCTCCGCCATCTTCACCAACATCTCCATCATCTTCCCCCTCTATCTACAGCGGTCCACTCTCCCGCAACCCGCTATACCCTCTACTTGAACATGGTGCTTTATGCTTCATATTATTATTATCCAATGATGTGTTGCCATCTTATGATGTCTGAGTAGATTTTCGTTGTCCTATCAGTGGTTGATGAATTGCTATGATTGATTTAATTTGCTTGTGGTTATGTTGTTGTGTAGCATCCCAAATTTTCAATTTGGAATGTTATACATTATATCATCACTACATATCATATTTTATTTGCTTTTGGTTTGATCCTAGAAATTCTACACAACTCAAGGACCCTCGGAGAGAGTTGGGGGTTTCATTATTTTCATATTTGAGTTTTCTCAAATTTTGGAAATAGGTTCATTTGATTTTAATTATTTTATCTTCAATTATTTCTGTTATAAAAATATGAGAGAGGGAATAAAATGACTTTCCCAAAATAAAGAAATATTGAGGATTTAATAATAAAATCAAATAAGATTTTTATTTTGGAGTTATTTGCTATTTTATTTGAATTTAGGAAAACTGCGTGTTTTTCAAAATTGCATTTAGGCCCCAAATAAATGTTCATCTTGTCCGGCTTGATTTTAGAAGTCGGGGAAAATTTATTTCGGGATTTTTGGAGTCCGTTTAGTATTTATTTTATTTGTTTTTCTACGCGTAATTATTTATATAAAAAATGTGCAACCGACTTAGGGCCGGTTTCGGCCAGGACTCTTTCAGGCCGGCCTTTAAAAGCCCGTGACCCCGAGCCATAGCGCCGCCAGCTCGAGCCGCCCCAAACCCTAGCGCCCGCCGCCGCCCGCCGCCCGACGCCGCCGCCGCCCGGAGCCGCCCCGCCGCCGACCCCGCCGCCCCGTAGCCGTCCCACCGCCGCGGAGGTTGACCACCGCCTCCGCCGCCGGTTTCCTCGAGAAAACCGCCCGGTTTTTCGTTCGGTTTTTTTATTACATCCGGTTCGTTTTTTTCCGGTTTAGTTTATTTAGCGAGCGTTCACTCGTTCGTTCGTTTTAACGGACGCGTTCACCATTTAGTTCCAGAAATTCGTTCGTTAATCTGTTCATTGTTTTTCTTTTTCTCGGATTTTCCGCGATTATTTCTGATCACGATTTCTGATCCGATTTTCGTTCTAGTATAACTTTTCGCTCGTTTATCAGATTCAGACGATTCAAGCGCCTGGAGTTTCGTATCGAAACCCTCTTTCAGTTTAACCAACTCAAACAAGTTTTTGCTTCTGTAAAATTTGACCTAGATCCAGATTAGTAAACGAAGTTTGTTAAAATTTCAGCCCAATCGGAGTTACGGATCTCCGAGAATATAAGAAACGGTGAAAGGGAAGAATCCGAGAACGCAGAAACAGAGAGAGACAGATCCAATATCCGAGGGGCTCTCGCCCCTCCCGTGCCATGGAGGCCATGGACCAGAGGGGAAACCATTCTCCCATCTAGGGAGGAGGTCAAGGAAGAAGAAGAAGGAGGGGGGCTCTCTCCCCCTCGCTTCCGGTGGCACCGGAGTGCCACCGGGGCCATCATCATCGCCGCGATCTACACCAACACCTCCGCCATCTTCACCAACATCTCCATCACCTTCCGCCTCTATCTATAGCGGTCCACGCTCCCGCAACCCGCTGTACCCACTACTTGAACATGGTGCTTTATGCTTCATATTATTATCCAATGATGTGTTGCCATCCTATGATGTCTGAGTAGATTTTTGTTATCCTATCGGTGGTTGATGAATTGCTATGATTTATTTAATTTGCTGTGGTTATGTTGTTGTCCTTTGGTGCCCATCATATGATTGCGCGCGTGGATCACACCCTAGGGTTAGTTGTATGTTGATAGGACTATGTATTGGAGGGCAAGAGTGATAGGAGCTTCAACCTAGCATAGAAATTGATGCATACGGGATTGAAGGGGGACCAATATATCTTAATGCTATGGTTGGCTTTTACCTTAATGAACATTAGTATTTGCGGATGCTTGCTAATAGTTCCAATCATAAGTGCATAGAATTCCAAGTTAGGGATGACATGCTAGCAGTGGCCTCTCCCACATAATACTTGCTATCAGTCTAGTAAAGTAGTCAATTGCTTAGGGGCAATTTCGCAACTCCTACCACCACTTTTCCACACTCCCTATATTTAATTTATTGTTTCTTTATCTAAACATCCCCTACTTTTTATTTACGTAATCTTTATTATCTTGCAAGAATATCCAACAACACCTACAAAGTACTTCAAGTTTCATACTTGTTCTAGGTAAAGCGAACATCAAGCGTGCGTAGAGTTGTATCGGTGGTCGATAGAACTTGAGGGAATATTTGTTCTACCTTTAGCTCCTCGTTGGGTTCGACACTCTTACTTATCAAAAACTGTTGCGATCCCCTATACTTGTGGGTTATCAAGACCTTTTTCTGGCACCGTTGCCGGGGAGCAATAGCGTGGGGTGAATGTTCTCGTGTGTGCTTGTTTGCTTTATCACTAAGTAATTTTTATTTTCTATTCTTAGTTGTTCTCTATCTTTATTTATGGATATGGAACACAAAATACCAAAAAAATTATTTGTACTTTCTGCTCATGGAGATGGGGAACCTCCTAAAACCCTTGATGATGGTTATGTGAAAAATATTATGTACTACTTTAATAATCCTGAGAAAACCCCATTCAATTATGTAATGGGAGTAACGTTGGATCAACGTGAATACTTTAGGGATTACCGCTTGACACAAAAGGGAAACTATTATGGGATCAAATTCATATATTGAATTGGTATGCTAGGCAACTATGCTTGAGATATGATTATACTTGTTGCTCTAAGGTGAAGGCTCCACACCTTCCCTTTTCCTGTGAATCTAATGATAATGAAACCTTAGCTTCTTATGCTAATGGTATATATGATTACTATGATGTGGAACAAATAGAAGAATTTGTTGCTTTTAAGGGTGCTTATGAAATTGAATCTATGTTTAAAGAGTTTGAAGATTTTGATGATGCTGTTTATAGACCTGAAAATTTACCTATCCTGAAATATTGTTATGAGAATTATGAATACAATTACGAAATTATTGCGCTTATTGAGAAAGTCTCCGCTGTCCAAGAAGAGACTAATATTTTGCAGGAATCTATGGAAGAAGAAGTTGATGAAACTGTGAGCTCATTGGATGAAAGAGATGATGAGGAGAGCGAAGAACAAAAGGAGGAAGAGCGGATTAGCTACCCGTGCCCACCTTCTAATGAGAGTAAATCTTCAACTCATACATTTTTTAATTTCCCTCCGTGCTTACCATAGGATGATTTCTATGATGATTGTTATGATCTCATTGATTCTTTTGAAATATCCCTTTTTGATGATGCTTGCTATGCTTGTGGCCAAGATGCCAATATGAATTATGCTTATGGAGATGAACTTGCTGTAGTTCCTTATGTTAAACATGAAATTGTTGCTATTGCATCCACACATGATAGTCCTATTATCTTTTTGAATTCTCCCAATTACACTATATCGGAGATGTTTGCAGTTATTAAGGATTATATTGATGGGTTTCCTTTTACTACTACACATGATGATTTTGATAGATATAATATGCATGTGCTTGCTGCTCCTACTTGCAATTATTATGAGAGAGGAACTATATCTCCACCTCTCTATGTTTCCAATAAGATAACATTGCAAGAAACTGGTTATACTATGCATTGGCCTTTGCTATGTGTGCATGAATTGTTCTTTTATGACATGCCGATGCATAGGAAGAGAGTTAGACTTCGTCATTACATGATATATGTTACTTTGTGCTCACAACTAAATTACAAATCATTGTTAATCAAAATTGGCTTTCATATACCTTGGGATCCGGGTGGATCCATTACTTGAGCACTATATGCCTAGCTTAATGGCTTTAAAGAAAGCGCTGCCAGGGAGACAACCCAGAAGTTTTAGAGAGTCATTTATTTCTGTTGTGTTCTTTTATAAAGTTTAAATATAAAAACAATGTGCCAAGGTTTGCCTTTAGGATGTTTACATTTGCTTGCTAGTTTGTACGGTGCAGGACAGAAACTTTGGCTGTAGTGCGCGATTTTACATTTTTAGCCGGAACGTAAAATGGTTCTGATTCTTTTTGAAATGTCTTACTATATTTTTTTTATTTTTCCTAATTTTGGTAGAATTGTTCAAGTATCAGAAGTATGGTGAATGTTCATATTATTACAGACTATTCTGTTTTAGACAGATTCTGTTTTTGATGCATAGTTTGCTTGTTTTGATGAAACTATCAATTTATATTAGTGGATTAAGCCATGAAAAAGTTATATTACAGTAGACACAATGCAAAAATAAAATATGAATTGGTTTGCAACAGTACTTAGAGTAGTGATTTGCTTTATTATACTAATGGATCTTACCGAGTTTTCTGTTGAAGTTTTGTGTGGATGAAGTGTTCGATGATCGAGAAGGTCTCGATGTGAGAAGAAGGAAGCGAGGCAAGAGCTCAAGCTTGGGGATGCCCGAGGCACCCCAAGTAAATATGAAAGGAGACTCAAGCGTCTAAGCTTGGGGATGCCCCGGAAGGCATCCCCTCTTTCTTCAACAAGTATCGGTATGTTTTCGGATTCGTTTCGTTCATGCGATATGTGCAATCTTGGAGCATCTTTTGCATTTAGTTTTCATATTTCTTTAATGCACCATGCTGGTATGAGATAGTCCTTGGTTGATTTATAGAATTCTCATTGCACTTCACTTATATCTTTTGAGTATGGCTTTAGAGAATGCTTCATGTGCTTCCCTTATATCATTTGAAGTTTGGATTGCCTGTTTCTCTTTACATAGACAACCGCCATTTGTAGAATGCTCTTTTGCTTCACTTATATTTGTTAGAGCGTGGGCATATATTTTTTAGAAAGAATTAAACTCTCTTGCTTCACTTATATCTATTTAGAGAGATAACAGGAATTGGTCATTCACATGGTTAGTCATAAAATCCTACATAAAACTTGTACATCACTGAATATGATGTGTTTGATTCCTTGCAATAGTTTTGTGATATAAAGATGGTAATATTAGAGTCATGCTAGTGGGTAGTTGTGGATTGTAGAAATACTTGTGTTGAGGTTTTTGATTCCCGTAGCATGCACGTATGGTGAACCGTTATGTAACGAAGTTGGAGCATGAGGTATTTATTGATTGTCTTCCTTATGAGTGGCGGTCGGGGACGAGCGATGGTATTTTCCTACCAATCTATCCCCCTAGGAGCATGCGCATAGTACTTTTTTCGATGACTAATAGATTTTTGCAATAAGTATGTGAGTTCTTTATGACTAATGTTGAGTCCATGGATTATACGCACTCTCACCCTTCCATCATTGCTAGCCTCTCTAGTACCGCGCAACTTTCGCCGGTACCATAAACCCACCATATATCTTCCTCAAAACAGCCACCATACCTACCTATCATGGCATTTCCATAGCCATTCCAAGATATATTGCCATGCAACTTTCATCATCATCATATACATGACTTGAGCATTCGTTGTCATATTGCTTTGCATGATCGTAAGATAGCTACCATGATGTTTTCATGGCTTGTCCATTTTTTGATGTCATTCCTATGCTAGATCATTGCACATCCCGGTACACCCTTGGAGGCATTCATATAGAGTCATATCCTTGTTCTAGATATCGAGTTGTAATATTGAGTTGTAAGTAAATAAAAGTGTGATGATCATCATTATTAGAACATTGTCCCATGTGAGGTTATCAAAATAAAAGTGGCCAAAGAAGCCCAAAAAAGAGAGAGAGGCCAAAGAAGCCTACAAAAAAAGAAAAAAAGAAAAAAAGAAAAAAATGAGAGAAAAAGAGAGAAGGGGCAATGTTACAATCCTTTTTCCACACTTGTGCTTCAAAGTAGCACCATGTGTTCTTCATATAGAGGGTCTCTTGAGTTATCACTTTCATATACTAGTGGGAATTTTTAGTATAGAACTTGGCTTGTATATTCCAACAATGGGCTTCCTCAAATGCCCTAGGTGTTCATGAGCAAGCAAGTTGGATGCACACCCACTTAGTTTCAGTTTTGAGCTTTCATATACTTATAGCTCTAGTGCATCTGTTGCAAGGAAATCCCTACTCACTCACATTGATATCTATTGATGGGCATCTCCATAGCCCGTTGATACACCTAGTTGATGTGAGACTATCTTCTCCTTTTTGTCTTCTCCACCACCATTCTATTCCACCTATAGTGCTATGTCCATGGCTCACGCTCATGTATTGCGTGAAAGTTGAAAAGGTTTGAGAACGTCAAAAGTATGAAACAATTGCTTGGCTTGTCATTGGGGTTGTGCATGATGTGAGTATTTTGTGTGAAGAAGATGGATCATAGCCAGACTATATGATTTTGTAGGTATAACTTTCTTTGGCCATGTTATTTTGAAAAGACATGATTGCTTTATTAGTAGGCTTGAAGTATTATTTTTTTTATGTCAAATGATAGACTATTGCTTTGAATCACTCGTGTCTTAATATTCATGACATGATTAGATATGTGATCAAGATTATGCTAGGTAGCATTCCACATCAAAAGTTATCTTTTTTTATCATTTACCTACTCGAGGAGGAGCAGGAATTAAGCTTGGGGATGCTGATATGTCTCCGTCGTATCTATAATTTTTGATTGTTCCATGCCAATATTATTCAACTTTCATATACTTTTGGCAACTTTTTATACTATTTTTGGGACTAACGTATTGATCCAGTGCCCAGTGCTAGTTCCTGTTTGTTGCATGTTTTTTGTTTCGTAGAATATCCATATCAAACGGAGTCCAAACGGAATAAAAACTGGCGGAGATTTTTTTGGAATATATATGATTTTTGGGAAGAAAATCCACGCGAGACGGTGCCTGAGGTGGCCACGAGGCAGGGGGGCGTGCCCTTGACCCTCATGGGCCACCCATAAGGCGGTTTATGCCCTTCTTTCGCCGCAAGAAAGCTAATTTCCGGATAGAGATCGTGTTAAAATTTCAGCCCAATCGGAGTTACGGATCTCCGAGAATATAAGAAACGGTGAAAATGAAGAATCTGAGAACGCAGAAACAGAGAGAGACAGATCCAATCTCGGAGGGGCTCTCGCCCCTCCCGTGCCATGGAGGCCATGGACCAGAGGGGAAACCCTTCTCCCATCTAGGGAGGAGGTCAAGGAAGAAGTAGAAGGAGGGGGGCTCTCTCCCCCTCGCTTCCGGTGGCACGGGAGTGCCACCGGGGGCAGTCATCATCACCGCGATCTACACCAACACCTCAGCCATCTTCACCAACATCTCCATCACCTTCCCCCTCTATCTACAGCGGTCCACTCTCCCGCAACCCGCTGTACCCTCTACTTGAACATGGTGCTTTATGCTTCATATTATTATCCAATGATGTGTTGCCATCCTATGATGTCTGAGTAGATTTTCGTTGTCCTATCGGTGGTTGATGAATTGCTATGATTGATTTAATTTGCTTGTGGTTATGTTGCTGTCCTTTGGTGCCCATCATATGATTGCGCGTGTGGATCACACCCTAGGGTTAGTTGTATGTTGGTAGGACTATGTATTGGAGGGCAAGAGTGATAGAAGCTTCAACCTAGCATAGAAATTGATGCATACGGGATTGAAGGGGGACCAATATATCTTAATGCTATGGTTTGGTTTTACCTTAATGAACATAAGTATTTGCGGATGCTTGCTAATAGTTCCAATCATAAGTTCATAGAATTCCAAGTCAGGGATGACATGCTAGCAGTGGCCTCTCCCACATAATACTTGCTATCGGTCTAGTAAAGTAGTCAATTACTTAGGGGCAATTTCGCAACTCCTACCACCACTTTTCCACACTCGCTATATTTAATTTATTGTTTCTTTATCTAAGAAGCCCCTACTTATATTTATGTAATCTTTATTATCTTGCAAGCATATCCAACAACACCTACAAAGTACTTCTAGTTTCATACTTGTTCTAGGTAAAGCGAACGTCAAGCGTGCGTAGAGTTGTATCGGTGGTCGATAGAACTTGAGGGAATATTTGTTCTACCTTTAGCTCCTCGTTGGGTTCGACACTCTTACTTATCGAAAACTGTTGTGATCCCCTATACTTATGGGTTATCAGGCTCTAGTTTGGACCAACACTCAGAGGAGCACTGGCCTGGGGGTTTAAAATAAAGATGACCCTTGAGTTCGCAGAACCCAAGGGAAAAAGGCTTAGGTGGCAAATGGTAAAACCAAGGTTGGGCCTTGTTGGAGGAGTTTTATTCAAGGTGAACGGTCAAGGGGTACCCATTATAACCCAACCGCGTAAGGAACGCAAAATCAAGGAACATAACACCGGTATGACGGAAACTAGGACGGCAAGAGTGGAACAAAACACCAGGTATAAGGCCGAGCCTTCCACCCTTTACCAAGTATATAGATGCATTAAAGTAAACAAGATATAGTAATGATATCCCAACAAAATATCCATGTTCAAACATGGAACAAACTTCATCTTCACCTGCAACTAGCAATGCTATAAGAGGGGCTGAGCAAAGCGGTAACATAGCCAATTAACGGTTTGCTAGGAAAGGTGGGTTAGAGGCTTGGCATGGCAATATGGGAGGCATGATATAGCAAGTGGTAGGTATCGCGACATAGCAAAAGAGCGAACAACTAGCAAGCAAAGATAGAAGTGATTTCGAGGGTATGATCATCTTGCCTGCAAAATTCTCCGAGTTGACGAAAACTTGATCCTCGTAAGCGTACTCAACGGGTTCCTCGATCACGTAATCATCTTTGGCTCTACCCAAAGCAAGAACACAAGCAAAGGAAACAACAATAAACTGCGGTGCAATGTGCAAGCAACATGATGCAAAACATGGCATGATATGCGGGATGTGATATGCAATGCATATGCATGCTTCGGGAGGGAAAGATTGAACCAGGCCTTAACTTGGCAAACCAAGTGTGCCGCTAGAAAGATGAGTTGATTTCGGTCGAAATATAAAGATCACCGGAATCGGATCCACGGTTTGCAAATGGAAAGCAAAACAAGAATGGCACAATTCTGCGATTAACAGCACGATGCCATCTAAAATGCAACAAGAAACTAAGCTACCGCATAACCACATGTCAAAAACAAGGGTATGGATGGATAGAGCATAACCACATGTCAAAAACATCCTTACTGAAGATACTCAAAACAAGCATGGATCTCTCTGTAGCAACATGAATACATGGCATAAAAATAACAGCAGAGCAAAGACTTAGTAAAATTTAAGTCCCTGAAATCAGCAATTTCACGAGAGCTACTTTGCATGCTTGTGTTAGTCACCAAAATGATCACAAAAATACATGGCATACACCCTTGTAAAGATGGCATGGCATAGCTCAAAACACATGTAGAGCTCATGCCCATATGCAGCACACGACAAATGTAGCAAAAATGACAAATGCTCATACTCTGCTAAGAATCAGCACCTAACATTTTATAGCACTCTTGTATCCACTATTTTGGCATCAAGATGGACTCAAACAAGCATGGAACAATGGAACAAAATAAAGAGCACATCCTGATGAACATTTTGATATATTGCACGCACAAAACGGAGCATCACACAAGAAGTTATGGCATGTTGAACATGGCCTGAAAATATTGAAGAAAAGGGACATAAACAATATTTGGACCTCCAGATCTGAGATCTAGGGTTTGCACATCCTTCAAGGATGACCGGAGTGAGCTTGCCGGAGATGGTCACTGCGGTGTCCGGAGAAGCGGGGGAAGGCCGGAGGAGGCGAGTCCGGGCCGGATCTCGTCGCAAGCGGCACGGGCGGCTACGGGCGGCGCGGGTGCGACGCGGGAATTCTGTGGCGGCGGTGGAGCTGGTCGGCGGGGCGGCGCGTGGCGGAGCGGCGCGAGGCGCGGTGGTCGGCGATGAGGCAGGTGGCGGCGCGGGGAGGCGGGCACGACCGGGCGGCGGCGAGCGAGGCACGGGCCTGGCGGGCCGGCGGCGGTGGAGGCTCCTGGGGTGCCACATGGCGCGCTCTGAGTGGCTCAGGGCGGCGGGGTGATTTTTGTCCGGCCGGACCGAACGTGTCTGGCGGCGCGGGGTGGAAGAAGGCTAGGGTTTCGCCCGAATTTGGAGGAGGGGTGCACGTATTTATACCTAGAAGGAGGCGGGAGTGTCCAAAAGAGGTGTAGTTTTCGATCACGCGATCGTGATCAGACGGCGGAGGACATGGGATAGGTTTGGAAGGGTTATTGGGCCACTTTGGAGGGGTGTTGGGCTGCAACACACACGAGGCCTTTACGGTTCCCCGGTTAACCGTTGGAGTATCAAACGGACTCCAAATGGCACGAAACTTGACAGGTGGTCTACCGGTGGTGTACCAAGGCCGCATGGCAAATCTCGTTCCATTCCGAGAATGTTTCACACCCGCTCACGACAAGAGACAAAAGGGGACGCCGGCGCACGTAGGAGTGTCGGATTGCAAAACGGACAACGAGGAAAATGCTCGGATGCATGAGACGACCATGTATGCAAATGAGATGCACATGATGACATGATGTGAAATGCATGACACGAACAAAATGCAAAACAAAGACAAGAATCCAACCAAGAATCTCATAACTTAGAGCCAAAAATGGCAAAAGTCGGAGTACAAATATGGTAAGTTACATCCGGGTGTTACATGATGGCTCTAATTTAATAGCTGATGAAGTGAAAACCCGGTGTGCTAATCTAGGCATTAAGCTCGATTACACCTCGGTCTATCACCCGCAGACAAACGGTCAAGTCGAACCGGCTAATGGTCTTATTATGAGTGGCATCAAACCTAGACTAGTGCGGTCTTTGGAAGAATCAGACAAGCACTGGGTGAAGGAACTTGACTCCGTACTCTAGGGGCTGTGAACCACGCCCAAACGCACTACTGGATATACACCTTTCTTCATGGTGTACGGTGCAGCAGCAATGTTACCCTGCGATATTATTCATGACTCACCTCGAGTGCGCATGTACGAAGAGAGAGAAGCCGAGCTTGATCGGCAGGACAGTCTAGATGCGGGCTCGCAGGTATCAAAGCAGAGAAGTGCGGGCCAAGACTTATAATGTTGGTGAACTCGTTCTACGCCTGCCGGAGAACAAAGACGACAAACTCAAGCCCAAGTGGGAGGGTCCCTTCATCATTGACGAAGTTCTCACCGGAGGAGCGTACCGCCTGCGTGATGCGTCAGACAATCACGTGGAGCTGATACCCTGGAATGCGGCCAAACTATGACGATTTTATGCCTAGCGCCGAACTCTATGTTCGTCTCCTCCCTCCTGTTATTGATGTTATTTTTTTTCTCTCTTTTCGTTTTTTGTCCTTTTTTCGTTTTGCTCTTTAGCCTTACGATTTTAGTATGGCTAGACCGTCCTTACCTGATGCGTACATCTCTACATATGTACGTTCATTATACCTGGGGGCTTCTCGTACAGAAGCTTGCTATTATTCTTCGAGCATCAAGCTCACTACATATGCATTTTTTTTCATATGTACCTTTTCTTCGCCATTATATGCATCAATGTGACTTAAGTTTTGGCCAAACTGGGTTGCCTAGCTCCTGTGCTTATGCCCTACATTCCCGTTAGTTCGTCTAAGGCATAAAGGGAGCACCTCTGCGATTGTTACCGCCGGGTCATCCGGATGTGTACCTCAGACAGGGTGAAGCCGAAAGCTAGCGTTCTTAAGGGAATATTCAGTCGGCGAATTAAAGACGTTTCCGCATTCACTCCATTGTGAAACCCCAGATGTTACTTACTCTATGATTTTTTCAATCATAGTTCGGACATGCACATTAAATGCATGCACACCCAGGGAAAGGAACTCTTAACGGAACTATTCTCCTTGGAAGATGTTTCTTACATAATGTAATATAACATAACTAGCTGGATACCCATTGTCTGTTCAAGAAACTATGACCCCTACGCCTGGTTCCCATGCATACCCTAGTATATTCTACCGTTAGGGTATTCGGAAACACTCCGCACCCTCGGGTCCAGAGGTCGAAGTGAGAAGGTCAACCATGACAATTGTCTTTATTATCCAGCTAGAAGGAAAGTACATAGTCATTCAATACTTAAAGACTTGCTCCTCTATACCGTCCAACAGGCGGTCTAACTTACAATCCTGTTGAGAATATCTAGCGGCCACCTCCACTTGGTCATCTACTAAACTAACGGGAATTTCTTCCCCATTCGACCCTAACGGTCCAACCCGGGACATGTGATTCAGATCCAGCTTGGTATACCACATTTTTACATGGTCCAGGCCTCTCGCTTACCCTCTCAGCAGGACGATATCTTCCATAGTCGGATACGCCGCCGCGCTCCCTTGAACAGCACTACCAGCTTCTCCATACTCCCTGGAGGGGAGTCGGATGGCCATAAGGCCTTGGATACACTCTACATTGCCTGCCGAGCTTGCTCGTGCAACTGCGACAGCCCTTGCAGAAGACCACTTGGTGATCCAGACACCTCTTCGGGGCGGCCCGTCAATACACCTGCAATCACAGCTATATCAGCTACTGTTACTTCCAAACTGTTATAAGATAAATGCGGCCACATACTGAATATGCCGCCTCACAGTTTTTTGTTCTCCTTCACAGAGTCAGCTAGTTGAGCTCGCACATCTTTCAGTTCTTCGCCCAGTTTGGTGTTCGAATCCTGGAGCTTCATTTTCTCCTGAACAACTTTTATTAACACACGCTCGCCCGCTGCTAGCAGTTTTTTTGGCTCTGTGTTCTTCCCTTCGAGCGGTGTCCAGCTACTCTCGTAGTTGGTCTAACGATCCAATACAAAAACAAGCAACCAAATTAGCATTATTAGTGTACAATTATGATTTCTCGATGGAGGGAAACATTACCAGGGGATGCCTTCTTGGATTTCTCCAGTTCGGTATTGGCAGCAGACAGCTGGCTCCGACACTTTTCTAGTTCCTGAGTTAACAAGGTGTTCTTCTCCGTAAGCACCTGGTTGTACATTGATCCTTAAATCAGTTGTTTCAACTACTTTAAGTCTCGGGGGCTACTGGCATATGGTTATCATAGTCAGACAAAACAAACTTACCTGCACATCTTTGAAATGTTGTTTCGTGGCTCTGTTAATCCCATCTCGAGAAGCTCGGATATATGCATCGGCCAAGCTGAAGGCGTTAAATGACTCTTCTGAAAAGCCAGGGTCTTGTAAAACAGCCCTGCAGTGCCGATGATTCATGGCGCTCTCCTCTTCCGAGTTGGTAATAGATACATCATCCGAGTGCTCGGCTGGAGGATAGTCCGGCGTCACCCCTGCATCAGGCCCCGTCTTCACGAAAGGATTTGAATCCTGGCTGCGGGAAGTATGACCGGCCGGACCCCTGGATATAGTCCGGGACACCTTTTTCCTGATACAGGGTAAATGGAAAGGTCACAGTTGGATGTGACTACCAAGGTGCATACTTACAAATTCATACCTCTTTGATGAAGGCTCGGTCGTATCTTCGTTTGCCTTCCTCTTAGAAGGTTTGTCTGGTATGGGGGACGCTCTCTTCGGAGATGCTCTCGGAGCAGCATGGCGCGCCGAACGCTTCCCCTTCTAAGCACAAGACAGTGCGGTGGGTAAGGGGGAATGAGGAAACTCTTTTGGATAAGGTGTCTTCGGATTACTTACACGTGAAGCAGGAAGGAGGCCGGGGTAAATCAGCGATAATGGGTGCATATGTACTGTCGTATCTCATATGATAGAATATTCCATCCTCAAGCTCCACAAATATATCCGGATCTTCCTCATATCCGGGGTTAAGATCCCGGTTGTGATTCTCTGGCTGAGGGGCAGGGTCATGGATCCCCTCGACAGCCTTTCACTATTGCTGTTATGAGCAGATAAGATGCTGCCTGTCAAGAATGATTTAGGGACAAGAGTAAAATAGTGAAGCTGAACCTTACCCAGCTGGGAGGGTTATACATGGAAAATCCGTCTCGATATTGGAAACGGGTGAACTCCTCCTTCTCCCCTTTATATAGCTCGGCCGGTAGTTTGGCCAGGGCGGCGGGGGTCTTCGGGCCCTTCCGACCATAGCGTGAGGCGTCGTCTTCCCCGTTATAATGCCACATGGGCAGCCCTCTGTATTGGAGTGGTTGGACCCCCCGCATTATAGAGATCACCATTACCTCGACTATTGACAATCCGGACTGGGCAAGCACCATAATCTTGCCCAGCAGCAGGCTGACCTTCGCACTATCCTCGTCCTCGAGGCTCTGAGGATGCCAGCTATGGTGTTTCTTTAGTGAAGCATTTTTAAACTCGGGGAGGCCCATGCGGACGGGGTCGAGTAGAGCCACATCGTCGATGTAGAACCATTCGGAAGGACACTCTTCGTGAGCTTTCTTCGGCGTGCCGGACAGGTATCCGGTCCCGGATGCGCCACATTTCGGCTCCTCCCACTTTAAAAATTGACCCACCTTGATTGCGAGGGATGAGGCAGAACAGTCTTCTCCACAAATCGAAATGGGCCTCGCAACCGAGGAATAGTTCGCATAAAGCGACATAACCCGCAATGTGCAGGACGGAGACTGGGGTAAAATTATGCAGCTGGAGGCCATAGTACTCCAGAAGCCCTCAGAGGAATGGGTGAATTGGAAATCCCACGCCCCTCAGCAGATAGGGGACAAAGAACACTCGTTCTCCCGCAGACGGATTGGGGAAATCCTCCGCCTGGGTTTTGCCATTGAAAGAGGCCAATCCTGCTCGAACAGGGACCAGATCCGCAGGAGGGAGAAATCCCTGCGTTTGCGGCTTCACCAATTGGCTGTGAGACATGGAGCACCTCTCCCACTCACCTCTCTAGGTTGGAACGGGAAGAGGAGCTAGGAATGTTGGCCATGTTGGAATGGTTTTGCCTGGCAGTATCTGAGGATTTTCTCTGTGTGGTGCCGAAAGGATCTGAGATCCAACCTCTTCAAATAGACACTCTTTCTTGCAGAGCTGGGGTGTTATTTTCAAAAAATACCCTGACCGTCCACATTGGCCCGACACGTGGAGGACGAAGTCATAGATGCAAAGAAGCCGAGGGGTGCGGCATTGAATTGAAAGCCGAACACATTACTTGGAAGACGTCGGAGGAGGAACCCGCCTTGCAATGTCGAAGACAGTCTACGCGCCGAACACCTCGTCATTGAAGCCTGGTTCAGGGGCTACTGAGGGAGTCCTGGACTAAGGGGTCCTCGGGCGTCCGGCCTGTTAACCATGGCCGGACTGATGGGCTGTGAAGATACGAAGACCGAAGACTACACCCATGTCCGGATGGGACTCTCCTTGGCGTGGAAGGCAAGCTTGACGACCGAATATGTGGATTCCTTTCTTTGTAACCGACCTTGTGTAACCCTAGATCCTCCCGGTGTCTATATAAACCAGAGGACTTAGTCCGGATAGGGGAGACTCATTATCATAGCCATACAAGCTAGACCTCTTGGGTTTAGCCATTATGATCTCGAGGTAGATCAACTCTTGTAATACTCATATTCATCAATATCAATCAAGCATGACGTAGGGTATTATCTCCATAGAGAGGGCCCGAACCTGGGTAAACGTCGTGTCCCTTGTCTCCTGTTACCATCGACCTTAGACGCACAGTTCGGGACCCCCTACCCAAAATCCGCCGGTTTTGACACCGACAGCGGGCTTATAGCCCACTATTGTACTTGATCCTACAGGTGCTAAGCCTACCACATAGGCATAAAGTCTGATGTGGCAAGTTAATTAAGAAGAGAGAGACTAGTTTGGTGACCCCAGGAAGAAACGGTGATAAGGGCGTGTACCTAGATGAAGCAAACTTAGCAACAAAAAACTAAGCACCTATGCGTTGGGGAATTGAGTTGCTAAGCCATTTAATGCCCATAGCACCTCATCTAAGCACCATTTCATTGGAAGAGGTCACTCCTTGGAAAATGCAATAAATACTATGAAGAAAGAGATAGAGAGAAGTAAACAAAAATACTCTTATAGCCAACCTTATAGCTAACCTTGTTGTATGAGTAGGATAGGATATTCACCCATAGGTCTAGAATCACGCCATGCAACCATTCAATCTCAGATCCAAGGCTCTCAGAAGCTCGTATCATGGGAGAATGGAAAGCTTCGTATCACCCGTAATTTTCCTGACGCTTGACATGACATCGAAAGCCATTTAATTGGGCGTCGAGTAGACATGACATCTAATTGGGCCCCATAGTACTATGCATGAATCCATTTATCCACCAGGAAAGCCACTACCCTGCCATTCGCACGCCCCACCCCACTTGACATTTTTATAATCGATAAACCGCTCCTAGTCGTCCCGTCCTTTCACATTACAGCAGTTCCACTAATCCTAACCCTCCTCCCAAATCCATGGCGTCCCAAATATTCATGATCGGCGGTGAGTACAAGGTTAGAACCATCACCGGCGATGAGTTCGACGTGATCTACACCCGTTCTTCCGCAATGGTGAAAGAATGCCTTGCTCTCTTTAAACGCATGTTCGGAAACTCAAATGATGAGTGGGTCGCTGGGCTAGAAGTTGAGTACACCACGGTCCTGGGAAGCGAGAAGAATTTAAAGGAGGCAGAGAAGAAGAAGCCTGCCGTGATCCAGGTTTGTGTGCATGACTTATGCTTGGTCTACCACATATGCCATGCCGACATTGAGTGCGAGGAACTTAAGAAGTTCCTCATGGGCGGCCGAGTCAAATTCGTTACTGTAGACTTTAGGAACGACAAGGAAATCCAGGGTCGGATAGGCCTCGTTGTAGGCGACCCCTTCGACCTCCAGAAGGAAGGGCTAGTGCCCACCCGTGATCAGCCTTCAATGCTGACCCTGGCAGGATCCATGGTTCATCCTTCGTACGGTGAACTGAAGAAACCTCCGCACACGTTTCATCGTGCATGGCAGTGGAATGTACTAGATATAGACCACATGCACTACGCTGCAATGGATGGCTACCTTTGTTTCAATATCTACAAGGGTTGGATGAAGAGCAAGAGCCAAGTGTGCGGTTCAAGCAAAGAAGTATCACCCAAGAGGAAGAGGGACAAGGACGAAGTCAAGGACGTGGACGAGGACTCCGAGTAAGGTGGAAGTGGTGTTGCTCATGGTGGTTCTAATGCAGTGTCTACAGGATTAGTTGCTTAGTTTAATTTCTGGTGTGCTAAGTTTTATTTGAGGGGTGTGTTTTGCTGAGCCCCCAGCAGAACTATGTTATGTTTCTTCTCGTTATATTTCGTACATTTCATCTTTTAGTTGGTATAGTACTACCACTTGTTTCTTCACATTATATACGTACAATATATATGGCCAACATCATATAGCCAGCAGTTTAGTTGTCAAAGAATTTCATGGTGCTTAGTTATGTCAAAGAATTCCAGGGTGCTTAGTTTATTTGAGGGGTGTGTTGTGCTGGACACCATTAACTTATCATTGTGAGAATCGGCTAATTTTTGTCATGTAACATGGTCAATGGGTTTGACGTGAAAATACCAATGTCTAATGGCATTTCTGAGCAAACATCTAACTTAACGATGGCATTTTTTAGATATCTAATTGCATTTTTGAGCAGGCATCTCACGGATCGATGGCATTTTTTAAGTAGTTGTAACTTCTAATGGCAAAACTGAGTAGTGATACACAACTAGTGACATAAATAATAAGAACCCAAGAATTAAATAGGTATGCTAATTTATTTATTTCTTTATTTCTTTATACCTTTGTGTGCGAAACAATATACGCTGCCTCCCCCCAGACTTTCTTTACAGAGACAACATAGAACTATATGAGTGCCCTGTTAAATTTTGGAATTATTCCGGGTTCGTTTGGCCTTTTTATACATTAATTGAGTTTCTGGTCATTTAATGTGCATAATTCAAATTTGAACTACAAGCACATGCTCCCGTGCACCAAAGTTGATTGAAAAATCACATGTGTGTCCTTGGGCGGATTTCTAGGTCCCATGCAAGAAATGGGAATGAAATTCAAACATCTGTGCATCGTGGTTCGGCCAAGAACATTGAGAAGCTTGGTTTTAAAATTCTTGTAAATCCAAAACACGCCTGAAAATCATGAAACTTGGCATGGTGTCATGTCATGGTACTACCATGCTGTGGTAAATTTTTTTGCAGAATTGGAACAAGTTTTGGCATAAGTTTCTTGCAAACCAGAGATTCTCTCAAGAAGGCTCGTGGTTCTGAGAGGGAACATGTCACCTTTGTGTGCATAATTCAAATTTTAAATACAAGCACATGCTCTAGTGCACCAAAGCTGGTTAAAAATCACATGTGTGTCCTCGGGTAAATTTCTAGGTCCCATGCCAGAAATGGGAATGAAATTCAAACATCTGGGTGTCATGGCTCGGCTGGAAACATTGAGAAACGTAGTTTTTTAATTCCTGTAAATCCAAAACACGCATGAAAATCATGAAACTTGGCTTGGTGTCATGAAATGGTACCAACATGCTGTGGTAATTTTGCTGTCCGATTTCCAAAGGCGCACACATTAACAATCAACAAAGTCATTTTGGAACAAGTGTTGTTACGTTACAATCAGAAACACAAGTATTATTGAAACTGTGGGCGTTCTATTTACCATTTTACGTGCCACCACGTGTCCCCTTTTTATTAGCTAGGAGGTGTCGTGCAGGGTAGCTATTTGAGTACGGGAGGCGTGCGATCAGACCCCTGCGCGTGCTTATCAGGAGGAGAGCCCTTTGACCTCCATCTGTCGTCCACCTCCACTACAAAAAAAAGACACATCCGTGACATTTTGGGCCGAATGAAATTTTTTTCTGTCATACATATGACACTTCTATGACAATAATTGTGACAAAACCCGGTATCATCATAGATGTGGTGGGCTCCTACTTCTATGACAAAAAATCATGACAGAAAATGGGCTTTTCGTCCTGGGCGGGCCGGAGACGCAGCTGCATGACATTCTTTGAGCTGTCCATGACGGAAAAAACCATGGTAGAAGCGAGGGGGAGGAAAATTTTGGGGAGTTCCCAGTTACGGTGGGAGGTCGGGGGCCGAGCGATGCACGTTTCTCTCATACACGTACGCGCGTGTATGCGAGGCGTTGGCTCCAACTGAACCCGAGCGAGGCGTTGGGCTCTAACTGAACCCGAGCGATTGCACTGCAGGCTACATGTTACTGAACCCGAGCGATCGATTGATGGATGTTAACTGAACCAGATCGAGCGATTCCTTCGCTACTGCTGCTAACTGAAGCCGATCGATGCTGCCTCTGGATGGATAGTGAGCGTTGCCAGGGGGGTTGGATGAACAGTTCCCGGTGGGGGTGGATGAACAGGACCCTGTGGTGTTGCCTCTGGATGAACAGGACCCCGATCGATCGAGCCGGTTGGGGCTGGATGAACAGGACCCCATGGAGGGCTGGATGAACAGGACCACCCCGTGGAGGGCAGGATGAACAGTAGACGGTGGAGGGCAGGATGAACAGTAGCCCGTGGAGGGGTGGTTGAATAGGAGCCCGTGGAGAGGGCTGGTTGAACAGTAGCCGGTGGAGTAGCGCGCGGTGGAGGCTGGACGAACAGGAGCCCGTGGATGAACAGTCGTAGGTGTAGGCTGGAGGAGGTCGACGGTGGATGAACAATAGCTCATGGAGGCTGGAGGTGGTCGACGGTGGAGATGAAAAGTATCCCGTGGAATCCCGTTTTGCGGTACGCCACACCCCTCCCGATGAATAGGACCCCTGTTTCGACCGTAGCGCTCCAATACAAGTCCGTTTCATCCGTTTTGCGGTACGCCACATCCCTCCCGATCAACAGGACCCCCGTTTCGACCATAGGAGGTCCGTTTCCTCCGTTTTGCGATACGCCAGACCCCTCCCGATGAACAGGATCCTGTTTCAAACATGGCCGGTCGAACACAAGGCCGTTTCCTCCGTTCTGCGGTAGGCCAGGCCTCGTTTCCATCGCCTGTTCCGTCCAAGCCCTCCCGATGAACACGGCACATTCCGTTGCCTCCCCATGAACACGACGCATTCCGTTGCCTCCCCATGAACACAACGACGACGCTGTTTCTCCGTTCCGACCCAGCCATGTACACGAGCCCTGGCCGTACGTATGCGCGAGTAGGCGTTCGAGACCCCGCCCGTATGTACACATACGTGGCCGTATTTTCTTTCTTGCACCCTGGCCGCTGTACGTACGTGTACATGCTATGTGCGCGCCTTTACTACGACACGTGCGCGCCTCTACATCGACCAGTATATATGTATATAGACATTCGCGACCTGAATGACAACGCTACGTATGCTTCGACCAGGTGGGTCCCGATTGTCAGGCACTTCCTTGCGTGCGAAGATGTAGCTGGTGGGTCCCAGCAGTCAGGGGTGAATCGTTTTTTTTTCGGACGCACTTCCTTGCGTGTGAAGGTGTAGCTGGTGGGTCCCAGCAGTCAGGGGGAAAATGTTTTTTTCATGAAATACGGTGGCCCGTCTGGTGGGTCCCCACTGTTAGGTGGAGGAATAATTATTTTGCACGTAATAAGGAGAACTTCCTTGCTGCGGCCGTGGACCCAGCTGTCAGCGTCTCCATGCACAGTACTCTTCCGATGAAAGTCGGTCGTTGACCACATTGACCACGCCGCGCTGAGGGCACCACGGCGGTGGACGACTGCGAGTCCTAGGAAGGGGACGACGCGGAGCCGGGGAAGACACAGCAGTGGATGCCCAGGCGTAGAGGAGTATGAGGGTTCACTGGTTCGCTGCGGTGTGAGGCTGCCGTTGCCGCAGAATAATAGGGGGTGTGGGTGAGTAGATGGATGGCCTGGCTAGCGGTGGGAGTAGTAGGGGGTGGTGAGGCCTCCGCCGCATCGCAGCCGGCCACGGGAGGCAGGAGCACGAGGCACGACCGGCGCTGGTTTGGGCGGCTGGAGCAAGAAGACCAGAGGTTAAAGAAGCACTATGGTCGTTGGATGGACATCGTACGGTCACTGGAGCTAGAATCGTGCATATTGACTAAGTTGACAAAGCCCTCCGTCCCCGTCAACTTAGTAGGCCCACAAGTCAGCCTCTCACCAAGGTGGGTCCCAGCTAGCAGGGGGTATTCATTTTTTGTGCATAATAAGGAGGCACTTCTGGTGGGTCCGAGCTGACAGCAGGGGGAACGTTTTTTCGCGAAATACGGTGGCCCGTCGGGTGGGTCCCAACAGTCAAGGGTAAACGTTTTTTTCGCGATATACTGGTGGGTGTCCGGTGGGTCCCTGCTGTGAGGTGGAGGAATAATTATTTTCCGCGTAATAAGGAGGCACTTCCTTGCGGCTGCCGTGGACCCAGCTGTCAGCCTCTCCACGTACATTATTCTTCCGATGGAATTCGGTTGTTGACCACATTGACCACGCCACGCCGACAGCACCACAGTGGTGGACGACGGCAAGGCCTAGGAAGGGGACTACGCGGAGCCGGGGAAGACGCGGCAGTGGATGCCCACACGGAGAGGAGTACGAGGGTTCACTGATTCGGCTGCGCTGCCATCGCTGCAGAATAATAGGGGGTGTGGGTGAGTGGAGTGGAGAGATGGCCTGGCCAGCGGTGGGAGTAGTATGCAGGTGGTGAGGCCTCCGCGGCAGCACAGCCGGCCATGGGAGGCAGGAGCAGGCGGCATGACCGGCGCTGCTTTGGGCGGCTGGAGCAAGAAGACCAGAGGTTGAAGAAGCACTATGGCCGTCGGATGGACATCGTATGGTCAGTCGAGCTAGAATCGTGCATATTGACTAAGTTGACAAAGCCCTTCGTCCCCGTCAACTTAGTAGGCCCACTATACTGGGTCCCAGCTAGCAGGGGGAGTATTCATTTTTTGTGCATAATAAGGAGGCACTTCCTTGCGTGCGAAGATATAGCTGGTGGGTCCGAGCTGTCAGCGGCGGTAACGTTTTTTTCGAGAAATACAGAGGCCGTTTCGGTGGGTCCCAGATGTTAGGTGGAGGAAATCATTATTTTGCGCGTAATAAGGAGGCATTTCCTTGCGTGCTGCCGTGGACCCAGCTGTCAGCCTCTCCACGAACAGTCCACTTCAGATGCATGTCGGTCGTTGACCACGCTGACCACGCCACGTCGAGAGCACCAGGGCGGTGGATGACGACGAGGCCTAGGAAGGTAACGACACGGAGGCAGGGAAGACTCGGCCATCGTTTTTGTTTCCCACGTGGAGGGGAGTACGACTGTACGAGGGTTTACTGGTTCATCTGCCGTCGCCGGAGAATAACAGCAGGTGTGGGTGAGTAGAGGGATGGCTAGGCCAGCGAAGGGAGTACGATGGGGCGGTGAGGCCTGCGCGGCAGCACAGCTGGCCACGGGGAGGAGGGAGCAGGCAGTCCCGCCGGCGCTTGTTTGAGCGCTGGAGCAGGAAGAGCAGAGATTGAAGAAGCACGACGGCTGTTGGATGGACATCCAACAGTATACAGGCCATCTGTGGAAAGCCTCAAATCTGTGGAAAACAGCATACCGCCCATCTGCCATTATTTCAAATAATTTACAGCCCATTTGCTAATTCTTACGGGTTTTTTGGAGCCCATATTCTTTATGTTAGCATTACAGCCCATATTGTGGCCACGGTTAAAAAATTATACGAAATTTTGCATATGTCGGTGCGGTCTGAACTGTTTTTAATCCTGAAATTTCGAGTCACATTCAGACTGATTTTAAAAATAAATGTATATCAATATAAAATCCAATAAATTGTCCATGCATAAAAATCAATGCAATTTAAAATCTCGAAATGAAAAAAAAAGATATTTGAAAATAATTGCCTGTTTGATGTGTTTTAAAAATGTACAACCCATTTCTCATTACTGATAGGCCATTTTCTCGGCCAGCCGAATGAAGCTCTCCTCGTCTTGAAAGATTTGCAGCCCAACAGGCCTAATAAAGCGACTTACTTGACAAATCACAAAAGAACTGGGCTAGCCATTTTCAGAAAGAAAAAAACTACTGGGCTGGTCTGTGGTAAACATAAAAGAAAAGGCTATCTAGACAGGCCAGAGTGTCCCACACAGCCCAGTTGACACCCTGCTTCCATCTCAAAAACAAATTAGATAAATGCCACTCCAATTATGGCGATTCATAAAAATGCCACTGCAATTTCCAAACTTTGAAAAATGCCACTGCAATTTTTGCAAACTTTGAAAAACGCCACTGCAGTTTGCAAACTTTGAAAAATGCCACTCCAGACTTCAAAAAATGCCACTAGAAATGGCATGAAATGGCATTTTTCAAAGTTTGGAAATTGCAGTGGCATTTCTCGGATACACCAGATTTGGAGTGACATTTATCAAATTAACCCAAAACAAAAATAACTGGGCGAGCTGCTGGGTCCCTGGTGTCAGCCGCTCGTTGTGCAATTCTCTCGTTTATTGACTATGTTGACAATGGCATGGGACCCAGATGTCAGAAATCCACTAGGAGGAGCCATTTTTTATTGGCTTGAAATAAGGAGGCACTTGCTTGCGTACTGCCATGACCTTGGCGGGTCCCTGCTGTCATCCTCTCCACGTACAATCATCTCCTGATTGTGTACGCATCAACTTGCTAGGCCCACAAGTCAGCCTCTAAACCGTGGAGGACAAATACAACCCATTTAAAAAATAACAGCCCATTCCATACGTTCAAATGGAAAGTTCAACATTCAGACCAAAGTAACAGGTATGATCCACATATAAGTACTGAACTTCCACGTTGACAACCATCATAGCCAAGTTAACTATCTACTCCCACTAACACTCTAGTAGCATACAAGTACTAACTTACTCTTAGCTAATGAGACGATGCCGGCCGCTATCTGCTGTCCATGCTAAACGCCGGCACCGGCGTCCTCCTCCACCGCCGCGTTGGCCCTTTCCATGCTGGCGTGGTCCACCGAAGCTTTGGCTTCCAAGCGGTAAACCCACTTGACGAGCTAGTAGTAAAAATCGGCGTCGCTAACGCGTGCGTGCCCGACAGCCTCCAGGGCTATTTGCTGGGCGCCGGCCTCCACATAGTCTGCCCAGTTGCGGGCACTCTGCTCGCGACTCAGAGCGTCAGTGCGCTGCTGCTCCATGCCCCGCTGGCGGCGCAAATCGGCGATACGCTGCTCCTCCGCCAGGCAGTCACGCTCCAACAACTCCTGCTCCTTCGCCATGCGGTCGTGCTCCAACAACTCCTCGATCTCCGCATTGCCATCTAAAGACAGATAGAATGCCTCCTCCCTCCGTCTGCCTTCCGGTGAAAACCTGAACACTAGTTCCGGCGGTGACCGCCTCCGGTGTCGCCTACCGCGGACGGGCGGGGACATGGCGGACTTGGCGAGCGACGTCGGGCCGGTGGGGGCTTATGAGGATATGGCGAGTTGGGTCACGGTGGCACCTGAGAAGGCCGGGAAACAGTACTTATAGGCGGAAGGTAGTGCGACGGTCATCGGAATTCAGTGCATAATGGCTTAGCGCGCCAGCTTGCCGTGGAAAACTAGAGAAACTGAAATTATGACTGTGCCGTCCCGTCCCGTCTGGGTCGCACGCTAGCATGGCGGTCAAACGAGTGCACTCGAATCATCTCCCTCCTTGTCAATAATGATTCCACGGATTTAAAGCGTATCTTTTTTCGCATCAGTTAGCTGCCTTAATTACGGCCAGCTACATGCAGGCACTCAGAATAGCTCGCAGGCAGTACGCGAAGTAGCATGCAACGAGTCACAGCCGAGGGCACGCATGCAGCCACTTAAATCGCTGGAATTAATCAGGCTTAAACTTCTGCATGCCATTAATTATTTCCACGCCTTGGTCTTGCTGCTTTGCTCACGGGACTAATAAATCCCAGACGGAGGAAGTACCTTGGTTGGTGAGAGGTTTGAATTAAGCCCTGCAAACCGGAAAGGAGGTACTCCCTCCGTTTTTATTTAGTTCGCATATTAGCTTTGGTCAAAGTCAAGCTTTACAAACTTTGACCAAGTTTATATATAAAAATATTAAGATATACAATAACAAATCAACAACAAAAATATTAAGATATACAATAACAGATCATATACAAATATGTAGCTCCAAAAGTAGAGATCTAGAAAAAACATATGCTCTTCCTACTAACACAGATGCTTCTCTTGGCCAACATTCAGTACAGACTGAAAGACAAATTTGTTTGTGAAGTCTACAATTCCTCTTGCAAACGTAAGTGGTTTCACCAACAGCTAGAACCATGAGAATGAACCACACATGATGGAGGAACATCCACTGCAATATGATTTGGTCTTCTCTCGATCACACCGCGAGACTATTTTCGGAATACAAACTTTAACTTAGGCAAAATGATGCCCATTGTATAATCAGACCAAAGCAATGAAGCACCTAGTGTTGGCCAATAAATATTATAGTACTACTTTTCTGCAGTCCATGAACTGACTATCCAATCTTTCTGTGTCTATTTTCAAATGGCACTGCATGCACTTTGTTTGTTTGCCAAATAGCAACGGGCAGACATCTCTGTCTGCACAAATATCAAGCAGCTAGTAAACATATACCACACCTTGTATTTTTGGTTTAAACATGTCTCTTCCGCTTAGCATCTGTCATGTTCTGCACTGGACAATCTGATACAGTTATGTTTTGCCCTGGACAATTTCATACTGAATTGATTTGCTAGTTCAGAGCAGAAATATAGCGCCTATTCTTCATCAGACCAAGGATATCCATGTTCACAGTGATGGAAGAGGTGAAATCAATACAACCGAATTTGAGCATCCAATCATTGAATCCTGTCCTGCACTTCCAATGTAGGTCCACCCTGCCAATAAATTCACATGCAAACCACTAGTATTACTATCTAATGACAGTACAAAAAGAGTAGCAAGATAGTAGCAAACCATGTAGCTTCGTAATGAACAGCTCATAGTGCCACCAATTGGATATAAAGGTTTGGAAAAAACATGCTCCTAATGTTGAACCAGTTGGACTTTTTGTGCAGTTCCACTAAAATCGAGCAACCCTGTTTGCATAGATATTGAAAGTGTGATTACTCTAAAAGTGGCACTAGTTGAAGCATAGACTCACAAATATAAGCATTCCAATTTCATAATGGGAAAAGGTAGCAAGACTATTTCTAACCACTTGTTTGAAGGAATAAATAAAGCAACAACGGCTGATGTCAGGAAGGCATACATAGTTTTTTCCGAAAAACTGAGCCATTCCTGACCTTTCCTCTTCTTTTAAGCAAATTTTGTGCAGTTCTACTAAAATAAAATGCCATCACCACCTTGACAATTCAGTGACACTATAGAAAAGGAAATGACTTAACATTACATCATGATGTTAGGTATGTAGTCGACAGGTATTAGAGACAAACATACAGACCTCCTCCGATAACATAAGAACATTAATTTTAACAAAGGTGTGACTAGCTTTACCGGGATAATTTGAGTGAAGTCTACACCCTTTGTTCCTTAATATAAGACATTTTCGCGGTTCAATTTAAAGTACCCAAACATCTAGTATTTAGAAAAACAGGTAGTAGTTTTCTTGAGCACATATCTGAGAAAGCTTGCCACACTTTATTTATGTCCATACGCTAATGCAACACCATTCGAATACTACAAATATACACTAATCCAGTGGCTAGTGCAAAAGTAGAGTAGTTAGTTCATTACAGGGTACAGTACAATGGTTTTACTGAACAGATTTCAATAAACTCTAGCACTGGAAGGTTTCTATAAGAATTAACAATACAAAATGTAAAGGTAACAAGTTTCAGCATTGGTATACTAGCTCTGCATGAGCATTAAACCAAATACAAAAGTCTGAAGGTAACTAGCATTATTAACTAATGACAGTATAAAAAAATTGCAAACCATGTACCTCCAAGGTAAATATCATTTCAAACTCGGGGGGACCTTAAAAATTTCTATCCCAATCTTGATAATCGATCAAACATAAAAACTTGATTGAACGAATCAAGAAAATAGCCGGAGGAGGAGGTGCCCACTCTTGACCTTTCCTCTTGTCTTCATAATTGTCTGTGCAGTTTAACCAAAATAAAATGACATCAGCGCCTTGGCATTTTGGTGACACTGTACAAAAAATTAACTTACCTCATGAAAGTGAGGTATGTAATCCATAAGCATTAATAGTGCAAAAATATGAAGGTAGTAACAAGTTTCATCGTTGGTATACTGGTTGTGCAACAACATTAGAATGCCTTAGACTGCTGGCATTGCTTAAATTTATCGGTGGCATTAGACTGAGAGTGGCATTAGTTAAATGTGGCATCACTTTAGTAGTAGCATTGCTTGACTTGACTGTTGGCGTTATACTAACAGCAAAAAAAGTGGCAATAAGAGCATGGGAGGCCCATTCGGACAGTGGGCGCACCAGTACGATGTACCTCCATGGACGCAGAGTGGTGAGGGAGTTATGGTTTCCCAGAGCAGCAAATATCCATGCAGCATATGTGGATTACGTCCCATTTTTGCTCTCTTTAGCCACCTTTTTCCTATGCGAGGACAACAAACCGATCGACCTGGTCATTCTCTATTGCGTTGTCATGCCTTTCTACCCTTCTTCAACCAAGAGACACGAGACTCGTTCCTTAGCTATTGTTTTTCCCCTTTTCAACCTAGACGCAGGTTCGATGCCTACTCTCTTGGACAATACAGTCTCCCTTCCTTTCCTTATTCAACCCAGACATGGATTAGTCTGCATGAAGTAGGGTTTCCTTTAATAGTGCAAATTATGGTTTTCGTCTGCGTGGCCAGCAGAGCAGAGGATAGCAAATTGGGAAGATGGTGGAGTGGAAAAAGATCCACATGCAACGACGTGGCAGATGGGGCAATCGAACAAGGTTATGGTTCGAAAAGAGGTAACATACCTGAGGGTCAGCGGGAAGTGGCTCCGCTCGTGGTCGTCGTCCTCCGCACACACTACAGCAGCGAGCTTGGGGACGGAGGCCATCCCGCGCGGGCGCTAGGTCTGAGAGGACGGCCTTGTCATCAGTGCATGACCTCGCTCGCCGACGACGAGTGCATCAACGCTGCACGTCCTTTTCTTCCCCGGCGGATTTGTGACCACCGGTGAGGAGGGAGAGAGAGGCTGTCTTTTTTAGATCTGGAGAGAGGGTGGTAGTGTGAGAAGCAAGTGGGCAGCCCTTAGCAAGAAAGCGCTCAAGCTCCAGCCTATATATCTTTTTTATACTACTAGTACTGGAGGTGGAGTAGTGGTAGAGTAGTTTATATTTTCTATGCGTACAGTACCAGTTAGTCATGCTTCAAAACTGATCGCCACGCCATTAAAAAAATAAAGGTCGATAACTAATGCGGCACCTCGGGCCAACGCGGCCAGATTGCATTTTACACGAGAAATTACACACCATGTTTTGTTGACATGTGGTCTCGTTCCAACATATCAGTGAGACGACGGCGAGTAGTAGGAGTATTTCCGAATGGACGTGTAGGCCGGGGCGCCTCTTCGTGAACCATGGCAAACTCGCAACCGTCCATCGACTCTTTGCCTTTCCCTCTCGATTTGGAACTGCTGTCGTGCTCTTCCTCCCCCTCTTCCATTTTCCTTCAGCCCCCTTCACCCTTTCTTCTGCCATTGTTTGATTGTCTTCTCCATGGAGGGAACAGGCCGGAAACGACCCCGTTATTCTTGCCTCGATCTGAAAGATGACGTGGTGGAGGAACTCATTGATCGGTGTGACGTCATCACCTCGGCTAGCATGGCAGGTTTGTTCAAGCCCATTCTCGACTCAACTAATAACATCATTACAAAGAACCCAAGAGGCAAGGAGCGGTTTGATCTCCCCTATCTTCTTCGCCGTGACCCTGATGATGACTGGTGCCGGCACGACGGAGGCCTCGCCCTGTGCAAGTTGATGCCGCTTGATAATGATACGTATGATGTTAAGATGCCATCTCCTGAGGGCAAGGCTTGGGCGGGCGCAAATGGAGATTGGGTTTTTGTTGGAAATATGCCCTAGAGGCAATAATAAAAGCATTATTATTATATTTCCTTGTTCATGATAATTGTCTTTATTCATGCTATAATTCTATTATCCGGAAATCGTAATACATGTGTGAATAATAGACACCAACATGTCCCTAGTAAGCCTCTAGTTGACTAGCTCGTTGATCAACAGATAGTCATGGTTTCCTGACTATGGACATTGGATGTCATTGATAACGAGATCACATCATTAGGAGAATGATGTGATGGACAAGACCCAATCCTAAACATAGCACAAGATCGTATAGTTCGTTTGCTAGAGTTTTCCAATGTCAAGTATCTTTTCCTTAGACCATGAGATTGTGTAACTCCCGGATACCGTGGAAGTGCTTTGGGTATACCAAACGTCACAACGTAACTGGGTGACTATAAAGTTATACTACGGGTATCTCCGAAAGTGTCTGTTGGGTTGACATGGATCAAGACTGGGATTTGTCACTCCGTATGACGGAGAGGTATCACTGGGCCCACTCGGTAATGCAACATCATAATGAGCTCAGAGTGACCAAGTGTCTAGTCACGGGATCATGCATTACGGTACGAGTAAAGTGACTTGCCGGTAACGAGATTGAACGAGGTATTGGGATACCGACGATCGAATCTCGGGCAAGTAACATACCGATTGACAAAGGGAATTGTATACGGGGTTGCTTGAATCCTCGACATCGTGGTTCATCCGATGAGATCATCGAGGAGCATGTGGGAGCCAACATGGGTATCCAGATCCCGCTGTTGGTTATTGACTGGAGAGCGATCTCGGTCATGTCTACATGTCTCCCAAACCCATAGGGTCTACACACTTAAGGTTCGGTGACGCTAGGGTTGTAGGGATATGTATATGCAGTAACCCGAATGTTGTTCGGAGTCCCGGATGAGATCCCGGACGTCACGAGGAGTTCTGGAATGGTCCGGAGGTAAAGAATTATATATAGGAAGTGCTATTTCGGGCATCGGGACAAGTTTCGGGGTCACCGGTATTGTACCGGGACCACCGGAAGGGTCCCGGGGGTCCACCGGGTGGGGCCACTTGTCCCGGGGGGCCACATGGGCTGTAGGGGGTGCGCCTTGGCCTACATGGGCCAAGGGCACCAGCCCCAAGAGGCCCATGCGCCTAGGGTTTCAAGGAGGGAAGAGTCCTAGGAGGGGAAGGCACCTCCTAGGTGCCTTGGGGAGGAGGGATTCCTCCCCCTTGGCCGCACCCCCCTAGGAGATTAGATCTCCTAGGGCCGGCGCCCCCCCTTTGCCCTCCTATATATAGTGGGGGAGATGGAGGACTTCTTACCCCTTGCCTTTGGTGCCTCCCTCCCCTCTCCAACACCTCCTCCTCCTCCATAGTGCTTGGCGAAGCCCTGCCGGAGTACTGCAGCTCCATCACCACCACGCCGTCGTGCTGCTGCTGGAGCCATCTTCCTCAACCTCTCCTTTCCCCTTGCTGGATCAAGAAGAAGGAGACGTTACGCTGACCGTACGTGTGTTGAATGCGGAGGTGCCGTCCGTTCGGTGCTAGGATCTCCGGTGATTCGGATCACGTCGAGTACGCCTTCCTCATCCCCGTTCTTTGAATGCTTCCGCGCGTGATCTACAAAGGTATGTAGATGCAATCCAATCACTCGTTGCTAGATGAACTCCTAGATGGATCTTGGTGAAACCGTAGGAAATTTTTTGTTTTCTGTAACGTTCCCCAACAGTGGCATCATGAGTCAGGTCTATGCGTAGTTCTTCTTGCGCGAGTAGAACACAATTTGTTGTGGGCGTAGATGTTGTCAACTTTCTTGCTGCTACTAGTCTTATCTTGCTTCAACGGTATTGTGGGATGAAGCGGCCCGGACCAACCTTACACGTACGCTTACGTGAGACCGGTTCCACCGACTAACATGCACAAGTTGCATAAAGGTGGCTGGCGGGTGTCTGTCTCTCCCACTTTAGTTGGAGCGGATTTGATGAAAAGGGTCCTTATGAAGGGTAAATAGAAGTTGACAAATCACGTTGTGGCTTTCACGTAGGTAAGAAAACATTCTTGCTAGAACCCTACTTCAGCCACGTAAAACTTGCAACAACAATTAGAGGACGTCTAACTTGTTTTTGCAGCAAGTGCTTTGTGATATGATATGGCCAAAGTTGTGATGAATGATGAATGATCTATATGTGATGTATGAGATGTTCATGCTATTGTAATAGGAATCACGACTTGCATGTCGATGAGTATGACAACCGGCAGGAGCCATAGGAGTTGTCTTTATTTTTTGTATGACCCGCGTGTCATTGAGAAACGCCATGTAAATTACTTTACTTTATTGCTAAACGCGTTAGCCATAGTAGTAGAAGTAATAGTTGGCGAGCAACTTCATGGAGACACCATGATGGAGATCATGATGATGGAGATCATGGTGTCATGCCGGTGACAAGATGATCATGGAGCCCCAAGATGGAGATCAAAGGAGCTTTGTGATATTGGCCATATCATGTCACTATTATTATTTTGATTGCATGTGATGTTTATCATGTTTTTCATCTTGTTTACTTAGAACGACAGTAGTAAATAAGATGATCCCTCATAATAATTTCAAGAAAGTGTTCCCCCTAACTGTGCACCATTGCGATAGTTCGTTGTTTCGAAGCACCACGTGATGATCGGGTGTGATAGATTCTAACGTTCACATACAACGGGTGTAAGACAGATTTACACATGCAAACACTTAGGTTGACTTGACGAGCCTAGCATGTGTATAGACATGGCCTCGGAACACAAAAGACCGAAAGGTCGAGCATGAGTCGTATAGAAGATACGATCAACATGAAGATGTTCACCGACGTTGACTAGTTCGTCTCACATGATGATCGGACACGGCCTAGTTGACTTGGATCATGTTATACTTAGATGACTAGAAGAGGGATGTCTATCTAAGTGGGAGTTCATTATAATTTGATTAGATGAACTTAATTATCATGAACTTAGTCTAAAATCTTTACAATATGTCTTGTAGACCAAATGGCCAACGTAGTCCTCAACTTCAACACGTTCCTAGAGAAAACCAAGCTGAAAGACGATGGCAGCAACTATACGGACTGGGTCCGGAACCTGAGGATCATCCTCATAGCTGCCAAGAAAGATTATGTCCTACAAGCACCGCTAGGTGATGCACCTGTTCTCCCTGTAGAACAAGACGTTATGAACGCTTGCCAGGCACGTACCGATGACTACTCCCTCGTTCAGTGCGGCATGCTTTAAAGCTTAGAGCCGGGGCTCCAAAAGCGTTTTGAGAGACACGGAGCATATGAGATGTTCGAAGAGCTGAAAATGGTTTTCCAAGCTCATGCCCGGGTCGAGAGATATGAAGTCACCGACAAATTCTTCAGCTGTAAGATGGAGGAAAATAGTTCTGTCAGTGAGCACATACTCACTATGTCTGGGTTACATAACTGCTTAACTCAGCTGGGAGTTAATCTCTCGGATGACGCGGTCATTGACAGAATCCTTCAGTCGCTTCCACCGAGCTACAAGAGCTTTGTGATGAACTTCAATATGTAGGGGATGGAAAAGACCATTCCTGAAGTATTTGCTATGCTGAAATCAGCAGAGGTAGAAGTCAAGAAGGAACATCAAGTGTTGATGGTCAATAAAACCACTAAGTTCAAGAAGGGCAAGGGTAAAAAGAACTCCAGGAAGGACCGCAAGGAAGCTGCCGGGAAGAAGCCAAAGAACGGACCCAAGCCCGAGACTGAGTGCTTTTATTGCAAGGGAAGTGGTCACTGGAAGCGGAACTGCCCCAAATACTTAGCGGACAAGAAGGCCGGCAAAACAAAAGGTATATGTGATATACATGTAATTGATGTGTACCTTACCAGTACTCGTAGTAGCTCTTGGGTATTTGATACCGGTGCAGTTGCTCACATTTGTAACTCAAAACAGGAGCTGCGGAATAAGCGGAGACTGGCGAGGGACGAGGTGATGACGCGCGTCGGGAATAGTTCCAAGGTCGATGTGATCGCTATCGGCACGCTGCCTCTACATTTACCTACGAGATTAGCTTTAAACCTCAATAATTGTTATTTAGTGCCGGCTTTGAGCATGAACATTGTATCGGGATCTCGTTTAATTCGAGATGGCTAGTCATTTAAATCCGAGAATAATGGTTGTTCCATTTATATGAGAGATATGTTTTATGGTCATGCTCCGATGGTGAATGGTTTATTCTTAATGAATCTCGAGCGTAATGCTACACATGTTCATAGTGTGAGTACCAAAAGATGCAAGGTTGATAATGATAGTCCCACATACTTGTGGCACTGCCGCCTTGGTCACATAGGTGTAAAACGCATGAAGAATCTCCATGCTGTTGGACTTTTAGAGTCTCTTGATTATGAATCATTTGACACGTGCGAACCATGCCTCATGGGTAAAATGACCAAGACTCCATTCTCAGGAACAATGGAGCGAGCAACCAACTTATTGGAAATCATACATACTGATGTGTGCGGTCCAATGAGTGTTGAGGCTCGCGGTGGCTATCGTTATGTTCTCACCCTCACTGATGACTTAACTAGATATGGGTATGTCTACTTAATGAAACACAAGCCTGAAACCTTTGAAAAGTTCAAGGAATTTCAGAGTGAGGTTGAGAATCAACGTGACAGGAAAATCAAGTTCCTACGATCAGATCGTGGAGGAGAATACTTGAGTCACGAGTTTGGCACACACTTAAGAAAATGTGGAATAGTTTCACAACTCACGCCGCCTGGAACACCTCAGCATAATGGTGTGTCCGAATGTCGTAATCGCACTCTATTAGATATGGTGCGATCTATGATGTCTCTTGCCGATTTACCGCTATCCTTTTGGGGGTATGCTTTAGAGACTGCCGCATTCACTTTAAATAGGGCTCCGTCGAAATCCGTTGAGACGACACCGTTTGAATTATGGTTTGGGAAGAAACCTAAGCTGTCGTTTCTAAAGGTTTGGGGATGCGATGCTTATGTCAGGAAACTTCAACCTGAAAAGCTCGAACCCAAGTCAAAAAAATGCGTCTTCATAGGATAACCTAAAGAAACAACTGGGTATACCTTCTACCTCAGATCTGAAGGCAAGATCTTTGTTGCCAAGAATGGGTCCTTTCTAGAGAAAGAGTTTCTCTCGAAAGAAGTAAGTGGGAGGAAAGTAGAACTTGATGAAGTATTACCTCTTGAACTGGAAAAAGGCGCAACTCAAGAAAATGTTCCTGAGGTGCCTGCACCGACTAGAGAGGAAGATAGTGATGATGATCAAGATACCTCTGATCAAGCTCATACTGAAATTCGAAGGTCCACAAGGACACGTTCCGCACCAGAGTGGTACGGCAACCCTGTCTTAGAAATCATGTTGTTAGACAACGGTGAACCTTCAAACTATGAAGAAGCGATGGCGGGCCCGGATTCCGACAAATGGCTGGAAGCCATGAAATCCGAGATAGGATCCATGTATGAAAAAGAAGTATGGACTTGACTGACTTGCCCGTAGAGCGGCGAGCCATAGAAAATAAATGGATCTTTAAGAAGAAGACAGACGCGGATGGTAATGTGACCATCTATAAAGCTCGGCTTGTCGCTAAGGGTTATCGACAAGTTCAAGGGGTTGACTACGATGAGACTTTCTCACCGGTAGCGAAGGTGAAGTCCGTCCGAATCAGGTTAGCGATTGCCGCATTCTATGATTATGAAATATGGCAAATGGACGTCAAAACGGCATTCCTTAATGGTTTCCTTAAGGAAGAATTGTATATGATGCAGCTGGAAGGTTTTGTCGATCCTAAGAATGCTGACAAGGTGTGCAAGCTCCAATACTCGATTTATGGGCTGGTGCAAGCATCTCGGAGTTGGAACATTCGCTTTGATGAGATGATCAAAGCGTTTGGGTTTACACAGACTTATGGAGAAGCCTGTGTTTACAAGAAAGTGAGTGGGAGCTCTATAGCATTTCTCATATTATGTGTAGATGACATACTTTTGATGGGAAATGATATAGAACTCTTGGACAGCATAAAGGCCTACTTGAATAAGAGTTTTTCAATGAAGGACCTTGGAGAAGCTGCTTATATATTAGGCATCAAGATGTACAGAGATAGATCAAGACGCCTCATAGGTCTTTCACAAAGCACATACCTTGATAAGATATTGAAGAAGTTCAATATGGATCAGTCTAAGAAGGGGTTCTTGCCTGTATTACAAGGTGTGAAATTGAGCTCAGCTCAATGTCCGACCACGGTAGAAGATATAGAAGAGATGAGTGTCATTCCCTATGCCTCGGCCATAGGGTCTATTATGTATGCCATGCTGTGTACCAGACCTGATGTAAACCTTGCCGTAAGTTTGGTAGGAAGCAAAGTAATCCCGGCAAGGAACACTGGACAGCGGTCAAGAATATCCTGAAGTACCTGAAAAGGACTAAGGAAATGTTTCTCATTTATGGAGGTGACAAAGAGCTCGTCGTAAAGGGTTACGTCGACGCTAGCTTCGACACAGATCTGGATGACTCTAAGTCACAAACCGGATACGTGTATATTTTGAATGGTGGGGCAGTAAGCTGGTGTAGTTGCAAGCAGAGCGTCGTGGCGGGATCTACATGTGAAGCGGAGTACATGGCAGCCTCAGAGGCAGCACATGACGCAATTTGGGTGAAGGAGTTCATCACCGACCTAGGAGTCATACCCAATGCGTCGGGGCCGATCAAGCTCTTCTGTGACAACACTGGAGCTATTGCTCTTGCCAAGGAGCCCAGGTTTCACAAGAAGACAAGGCACATCAAGGGTCGCTTCAACTCCATTCGTGAAAATTTTCAAGATGGAGACATAGATATTTGTAAAGTGCACACGGACCTGAATGTAGAAGATCCGTTGACTAAACCTCTCCCTAGAGCAAAACATGATCAACACCAGAATTCCATGGGTGTTCGATTCATCACAATGTAACTAGATTATTGACTCTATTGCAAGTGGGAGACTGTTGGAAATATGCCCTAGAGGCAATAATAAAAGCATTATTATTATATTTCCTTGTTCATGATAATTGTCTTTATTCATGCTATAATTGTATTCTCCGGAAATTGTAATACATGTGTGAATAATAGACACCAACATGTCCCTAGTAAGCCTCTAGTTGACTAGCTCATTGATCAACAGATAGTCATGGTTTCCTGACTATGGACATTGGATGTCATTGATAACGAGATCACATCATTAGGAGAATGATGTGATGGACAAGACCCAATCCTAAACATAGCACAAGATCGTATAGTTCGTTTGCTAGAGTTTTCCAATGTCAAGTATCTTTTCCTTAGACCATGAGATCGTGTAACTCCCGGATACCGTAGGAGTGCTTTGGGTATACCAAATGTCACAACGTAACTGGGTGACTATAAAGGTATACTACGGGTATCTCCGAAAGTGTCTGTTGGGTTGAATTGGATCAAGACTGGGATTTGTCACTCCGTATGACGGAGAGGTATCACTGGGCCCACTCGGTAATGCATCATCATAATGAGCTCAGAGTGACCAAGTGTCTGGTCACGGGATCATGCATTACAGTACGAGTAAAGTGACTTGCCGGTAACGAGATTGAACGAGGTATTGGGATACCGACGACCGAATCTCGGGCAAGTAACATACCGATTGACAAAGGGAATTGTATACGGGGTTGCTTGAATCCTCGACATCATGGTTCATCCGATGAGATCATCGAGGAGCATGTGGGATCCAACATGGGTATCCAGATCCCGCTGTTGGTTATTGACCGGAGAGCGATCTCGGTCCTGTCTACATGTCTCCCGAACCCGTAGGGTCTACACACTTAAGGTTCGGTGACGCTAGGGTTGTAGGGATATGTATATGCAGTAACCCGAATGTTGTTTGGAGTCCCGAATGAGATCCCGGACGTCACGAGGAGTTCCGGAATGGTCCGAAGGTAAAGAATTATATATAGGAAGTGCTATTTCGGTCATCGGGACAAGTTTCGGGGTCACCGGTATTGTACCGGGACCACCGGAAGGGTCCCGGGGGTCCACCGGGTGGGGCCACCTGTCCCGGGGGGCCACATGGGCTGTAGGGGGTGAGCCTTGGCCTACATGGGCCAAGGGCACCAGCCCCAAGAGGCCCATGCGCCTAGGGTTTCAAGGAGGGAAGAGTCCTAGGAGGGGAAGGCACCTCCTAGGTGCCTTGGGGAGGAGGGATTCCTCCCCCTTGGCTGCACCCCCCTAGGAGATTAGATCTCCTAGGGCCGGCGCCCCCCCTTGGCCCTCCTATATATAGTGGGGGAGATGGAGGACTTCTTACCCCTTGCCTTTGGTGCCTCCCTCTCCCTCTCCAACACCTCCTCCTCCTCCATAGTGCTTGGCGAAGCCCTGCCGAAGTACTGCAGCTCCATCACCACCACGCCGTCGTGCTGCTGCTGGAGCCATCTTCCTCAACCTCTCCTTTCCCCTTGCTGGATCAATAAGAAGGAGACGTTACGCTGACCGTACGTGTGTTGAACGCGGAGGTGCCGTCCGTTCGGTGCTAGGATCTCCGGTGATTCGGATCACGTCGAGTACGCCTTCCTCATCCCCGTTCTTTGAACGCTTCCGCGCGTGATCTACAAAGGTATGTAGATGCAATCCAATCACTCGTTGGTAGATGAACTCCTAGATGGATCTTGGTGAAACCATAGGAAATTTTTTGTTTTCTGCAACTTTCCCAACAGTTTTTTCATTGGGTCCAACTGCGAGTGGGAACTTGTGAATGTGTACACCCGTCACCGGGTTGCACTTCCAAAAATCTCAGCACACTGCCCAGAGGTTGAGCACACCGGTAATGTATGCACGTTCAAATACGATCATGGTGACTGTCTTCTACGGAAGATAGCAATTTGTCGAGTTCCCAACCGCTCTTGGAATTACAACAACTATCAAGTTGTTGCTATCTTCGACAAGCTTGTTGCCATCCTTCATGGTTCGACTCGATGGATATTGCTCAAAAATTAGTTTCTGTACACGGATGAGTACTGTGATGCAATTCAATACGAGGACCTTGTGTTTGCTGCCACCACTCGTGGCACTGTTTTTGCATGGCATCCTAGTAGTTTCGGTACGTTTGTCTTCCACCGTAATTATAATTGTTTCATCCACAGGCATGCGGGTTAGCAAGTTTCCCTTTACTAATTAACCTTCTTCTTGTGTTTACAAGGTCCTGTGAACATCCCACCACCTATACTTGAAAATTTTTATAACCAAGGGGGAGATGCCGATGGTGATGATCACGAGCAGCGCCCATATACTCTGTGGCACCTAGCAACTAATTCTGATGGATCACCTCTTCTTGTGTGTATACAGCCCACTGATGATGTTACTGCTAAGGAAGCAGGTGTCTCCCATGGTCACACTCTCCGGACCTATTCCAACACCCGTTGCATGGTATTCAGGATCGATACTAGTGTGCTAGCGCCAACTCCTTCTCCCTGGCACATAATTGATAGTCTTGGAGAAAACTCGCTCTTCCTTGGACAAAACTATCCGATGATGGTGAAAGGTGATCCAACTGTTGTTGACACATTTATGAGAAGCAACTATGTCTATACCTCGGACATTTGGGTGGTTCCCTACCCTGGTACAGATATAGTAGGCCGCTTCAGCCTGGATGATCAGTCCTGCGTTGGTTTCCAGATCGACAATCGATGGCCCGTCCCAGAGAATCACTTGTGGTTCAAAGCAAGCGTTTCCAATGCCGAGGAATGGTTGAGTTGAAGTTCATTTCATTGCTTGTTATTTGTTGTGTGGTGAAAACTTTAGTATTTATAATGTATCCTTGTTGTCGATGTGGGTTGATGACCTGTTGTATGTAATAAAATGATATGCGTGTGATAAACTTACTAAATTTATGAATGGCTTTCGAGTCGCTTCTCTGAGTGAGTGGTGCGACGAGGCAAAAAAATATTTTCCGAATACATAATTGTACGTGCATTGCAACAGGTTATCGGATGAGGCCAATCAACAATAGTAGTACACTATTTGTACTAGCTTCAGATGCTTCGCGCGTCGGGCGGGTGTTTTTACTGTAGCCATATGTTAATGTGTTCGCTGTACATAACCAGCACCTCGAATCCTCGATACTAGTACTATATAGTAGGAGTAAGTAGTAGGGAGTAGTAGGGTGGCATGGGCCAGAACAAGCATTCACGTCCAGGAGTACGGCACACGCCACCACCACGACATCCATCTGACACCATATTATTTCTTGGAGTCCGTGCTAGAGCAATCTCTTCAACCTCGTCGTTTCTCTAACTTCAGCCATTGCGCGGCGGGCGAGGTGGGGGTTTGCCGATAGTCGGTTTCCTTAACTGCGGTCCCACTTGTAAGGCCAACTCCAACGCACGACCCCAAACGCACCTCCGTTTTGCACGGACTCCAACGATAATTTTGACTAGAAAAGCAAGACCAAAGAAAACAAGAACCACAAGAATACATTTTACTACTCCTGTAAGTTGGATTAGTGCCTTCTCGATGCATTCATTGTTGATCTGTGGAGGCTCGATCTTGCGTCTGTGCTAGCTAAAAGTGATAGAACATCTACTAAATTGCGCTCTATCAATATATGGATGTACTCTTCTTCCCAATACAAAAACTTGCATCCATTCTACTCCCTCCGTTGCACAATACATGCCTTCTATTTGTCAAAATATATATGTATCTAGACATGTCTTAGTATATAGGTACATCCATTTTTGGACAAATGGAAGTCAAGTATTTTGGAACGGAGGGAGTACACAATAAAAATTTAAGTTAGCACAACTAGTCTAATCCGAGAGCAGAACCGAAGATTCGGTCGGGTTCTTCCTCCTTTTGCCGACACGTGGGACATCCAGCATCCAGGTCGTGTCATGAAAGAAAATAGAGTGGTAGTTGAAGCCACGAGATGTGCATCTTGGGTTAAACTGTAAATAGAATCTTACTACTCTTGAGTAACTCCAAAAGCGGCCACCGAAGATCTTTATTGGATTTGTTTTTCATCACCAGCACGTCGAGGTGAAAGATGTGCAGGTTCAGTGGGTCCTCTTGCGTTTTCACTGACATGTGGGGCCGCATGTGAGCAAACAGACGATGGGCTCCGCGCGTCCGCTGGCTGGCTGAGAAGAGAGATAGAGGAGGGCTGAGCACGGACTGCAGGAAATTTGTTCTACGTACCTCGATATAGGCTCGATATAGTGGGGTGGCATGGGCCATAACTCAGTAGCATTCACGTCTAGCAGTACGGCACACGCCACCCACACGAGTCCCATCCGACACCAATTTTCTTGGAGTCCATGCTACAGCCATCTCTTCTCCCTCCTGTTTTCTCAGCCATCGCGCGGTGGGCGGGGTGGGGGTTTGCCGATAGTCGGTTTGCTCAACTGCGGTCCCACTTGTAAGTGAAAATGCAACACCGCACGCATTCCCGCTTGAGCGGCGTGCCGGACCAACCGTGTGGGGGTGCGACGCGAACACGGCAGGCTTTTCCTTTTGAACTCGTAACTTGTAAAATTTGGTTCTGCTCCATGGCGCGACCGATAGATAGAAAATAACGATTTTGCCTAGAGTAATGAGAAGTTTGGTTCTGGCGCCGTTCATGCATGGAGTACGTACGAAAATTATGAAGTTGATGCGAAAGGTAAGATAATTACTGTAGTATCATATACTACTACATGGATTTGACGGAAAGATAAAAATACATACGGATCCATCAACGTTCAACGACATCCTCACGCCCTAGTGCGCCGGGTCACCAACCGACGTGTGAGGAGAAGCGGTGTTGGCGGCGAGCTCAACGTGCTTCTGAACAGTGCCGTCCAAGGTTGCCCTGCGCTCCAAGAAGGCCAGCGTCCTATCATCCTCCTCTTGCATGTAGTAGTCCTTGTGGACGATTTGCGCGTAGACGTGGGTGATTATGTCGATGGTGTCTTGCTGCGCCAGGCGCTGCGCGGCGAGCGCGACCTCGAGGTGGACATTCTCCGGCGCGACGGCGGGCAGTCGCAGGGCCACCAGTGCGTCGAAGAGGTTGTTACCATAGTGGCCGTTGAGGTTGGCGGGCATCGCAGAGCCTGGGCGCGTCGGCTGGAGGCTTACGTCAAAGTCGTCTGCAAGCTTCTTGACGACAGTGAACTTGTCGAGGAAACCGACGAGGACCTCGTCGAACAAGGAGACGAAGCTGTCGTCCAAGCGGCCCCTCGCCCTGGCGGCCTCAAGCAATACTACCTGGAGACGTTCCTCGGTGCCGGGCCGCAGGCCGGCGTCGTGGACCATCTGGCACAGCCGGCTGATGCTCGCGCTCATCGCCTCCATGGGTCTAGCGTAGCTTCTAGTCAACTGATCTTGCGATTCGAGTGATCACTCAGCCCTTGGTTAGCGTGCGTAGGTGCGTAGGATTTCGTACTACTCCTCGGCCCTCTACTGCACCTGCCTTTGGCTGTATGATAGGTGGGCCAGCCACCCCCTGGGGCCACGTGTCATTCACCCAAAGGCAGTTGCCGTAAGTCAATGAAGTTGTGTCCCCCTCCGTGCTGGTGCAGTATAGTCATCTCACCGGACCTCTAGTTGGGGCCAAACGAGAGAAGTTTGTTGTTTACTGGTTTATTGGTCCCCTTTGCATTTTGCGCCAAGTTTTGACCTTTGATTTAACTATTAAATGTTAATGCATGTAAACAAAAATGTTGTGTAAGTCACCTTACGAAAACCAAATAATCCCAAAATACTTAGGCACGGTGCATTAACTCGCTCCTTGTTTCTTATTTCGTGACATATCAACCAATGAGAGATGTGGGCCATGCATGCTTTCAATGACTTGAGACTACCAAACATGACATGCAGTGTTTAGTTCATTGCATGTAATCCTATTAGTACTCTAGTTAGGAGTAGCAAAAAAACATTAAGTTCTCTCGCCGATAGGAATAAAACACCATGTATTTATTTACAGAGGGAGTAGTACATTTTTGGTGACATGCATTACTAGATATTGCTAGTCAAATACTAAAATCCAGATGGACGTGGTAGTACTCCTAAATCCAGACGGTGGTGCTACTAGTACTAGTAGTAGTACTACCAATGTAGTAGTAGGAGTACTAGCACTGTACTATCCGTTGGTCAAATTATTACGTGCTGCTCCTCACAGTGAAGTGACAAGACCCTGCGCCGGAGATGACACCTGAGTATAGGCGCCGTGTTCGGCATACCATAGTCAGCCTCACCGTCTGCAGTCACTATCATCATGGTTGTAGAGCTAGCCTGCTTACAACTAGCCCTGTTCGACATAATTTCCCGTGCGTAGATGCCCGTGCATTGCACGGAACACCAAGATTGGGGGTGGACGGCTCTGGCATCGGCCATCGCGCCAGATTTTTCCACGGCCTTCTACTCCTAGATGTGTACACGTGTGCTGGTGTGTGTTGTGTGCTGGGTGTGCGCGAGTGCGTCCTTCTGTGCATGCCACCGCGCAGTGGTGAATTGTGCGCGAGTGCATCCTTCGCGCGCAAGAAGTTTGTCCTCAATGCGCCCTCAATTTACTAGCGTGCGGGGTGCTACCCCGAGTGGTTTCAACTTTGTTTACTTCACCGCGTGTCAGATGGGCCTCTAGTTTACTTATTTTCACCCACTGCCACATGGGCCAGCACACGAAGATACAGAACACGAGCTGACAAGGCAGCATGTGGATTGGTTGACCGGTCAACTAAACAATATACGGAGCTATACGCTGACACAGTGAGCGTATAATCCGTCGGTATAGAGAGTTCGAGTGAGAGGGGAGGCCCATGAGAGATAGCAGAGAGAGAGAAAGAGCTACTCCCTCCGTTCGATAATGTAGTTCCAACATTTTTTTAAGTCAAACTTTTGAAACTTTGACCAAGTTTATAAAGAAATTATTTATATCTACAATATCAAAGATAAATGATAGTATGAAGTAAGTACATGTTGTGATGAATCTAATGATCGTTCCAGATGTAAATGTTTTTCTCCACATATACCTGGTCAAACGTTTCTGAGGTTTGACTTTTCAAAACATCCATATGCTTATGGACATGACAGAGTCCCTAACAAGAGAGAGAGAGAGTGAGTGAAAAAAGTGTGTGTGCATGTGTGAAAGAGACATGGACATCACACGATAAAAGTAGAGAAAAAGTGTGTGTGTCTTATGCAAACATATCACACATGCATCTTCAACAACGGAGGCAAGGTGAGGAGATAGTGTGTGGTTGTTTGGAACCGAGAGAGCAAGACCCCTAAGCTAGCACGTGGCCAAGAGGGGTCTGACAAACAAGGGAGAGAGGTCGAGAGAGACGTACGGAGAAAATGCAGACATGGGGAGGAGAGAGTGTATGTTTGTCATAGAGAGATCCCCTGGAGATCGTGATGGGACTACATGGGTGGGAGATCGAGTGACAAGGTGTGTGCGCGATAGAAGATGCCCCGAGAGATATCGAGATAGACGTATGTATGGAAGGAGACAATACGTGTGTTCCTGTTGGCTAGTAAGAGATAATCATACTTAGGAGGGGGGAGTGCTTGCGCCTATGATGGATTGAGGGATTATGGTACTTAGGGGGGTGCGTGTCACATGGAGAGAGAACAAGGGCGGAGAGTGTTGGATGGGTCTATATGTATAGCGCGAGCGAGACATGTGTATGTGTGAACCAGGGAGATATAAGGCCAGTTTGGCTTGCGTCCTGAGCATCTTTTGCCTGGCCTGGGGTTGTGGCTGGATTTCATGCACGCTTGTTTGGTTGCTACCCTGTGAAAAAGAAAGCCCGCCTGGCCTGGGTTCCCTTGCACTTTAATTAGCCTGGCTGAACTCCAGACACTGCAAGTAGCCTGGCCCAGGCGACCGATTTCGAACGCCTGGTCGTGCCTGGTCGTGTGGCCACGAGGCTAACAGCAACATGGATGGATATTAGCATTAAATAATTGATGCATGGATTGATTGATGGGACGTTGATGCTTTGCCTGGCCCAAGCATGAACCAAACGCTTCAGCACCACACAAGCCTGGCCAGGCAGAAATATTTTACATCTCACGTCCACACCAGGCAGTACCGGCCATCAAGGCATGAGGGTCAGGTCACGAACCAAACTGACCAATAAAGTTTGAGAGAGATTGAGGAGCCCCGATAAGGCTGAGTGGTGCGTCAGATAGCTGAGAGGGGGAAAGAGATATTCCATCCGCTCGATAATGCAGTGCATGTAATTTTTTAGAAGTCAAACTTTGGAAACTTTGATCAGGTTTACGCAAATGTTATTTATATCTACAATACCAAAGATACATCATACAAAACTACATCTCATGGTGAATCTAATGGCATATGTTTGCCGTACTAGATGTAATTCTTTTTCTCCACGTACATGGTCAAACTTTGTGATGTTTGACTTTTCAATAAATCTATATGCTATGGACCGAGGAGAGTGCCTCAGTCGAGACAGATCAAGTGCGTGTGAAGGAGAATGAGTAAGTGTGCAAAAGGAGTATGTGTGTGAAAGAGAAAGTGACAACAAACGATAAATTAGAGAGAGAGTGTGTGTGTTTTTCGTTTCTTATGCGAACATATCACGCATGCATCTCCGAGATGGAAAAGCGAGGCGAGGAGATACACGAAGATAGCTAGTGTGTGATTGTTTGCAACGGAGAGAGACACCCCTGTAGCACATGTCCAATAGAGGTGTGGCCAACAAGGAACAAAGGTCGAGAGGGACACATGGATGGCATGGACGCATGAGGAGGGAGAGAGGGTGTGTTTGTGATAGAGAGATCCCCTCGAGATCGTGAGGGGACTATATGGGTGGGAGATCGAGGGAGTGCGTGCGCGATAGAAAGATGCCCCGAGAGAAATCAAGATAGACCATGCACATGTTTGTGATGGAGACTAAGATTAGCTAGTCATATACATATAGGGGGGACTACGTGTGCCTACAATTGAGTGAGAGACCATCATACTTGGTAGCTGGGCATGAGATTGTGTGTGTGCGCGTGTGAGATGGAGAGAGAACGAGGGGGAGAGATAGAGTTTTAGATGGGCCAATCGAGTGCGAGTGAGATATGCATGTGTATGTGTGACCCAGGTGGATGGAGAGTTTGAGAGAGGTGGGGAAGAGCTCCGAGACGACATAGTGGTGCGTGAGAGAGTTACAGGCAAAGAGCCAAGGAATCTGTGTGCGTACGATGAGTGCACCCAAGATATCTAGCTTGGACTAGCTAGAGTATCATACATAGTGTGCAAGAGAGACCTATAGATGGTGTATATATGCATGCGAACTAGAAAGACCCCCCCCCCACACACACACAAAGAGAGAGAGAGAGAGAGAGATGGAGAGAAAGGGAGAGGGACGAACAAGGTTTTTGTGTCGGATGCGTGCGACAGAATTGAAGATTGTCGGCGAGAGAGAGAGAGAGAGAGAGAGAGAGAGAGAGAGAACAGGAGTCCGGGAGAGGGGGAGGTCGCGTTTTATGCATCAAAGACTGATATAAACCATGTTTCGATATAAACTTGCATTCAAATATTTAAATTGGAGAACATGTTGTCTGCAATCCACACATGAACGGATATATGCGTATATCAAACAAGTTCATTAATTTGACTTTCAACATGTTCATGGAGTACTATAATACTGTACAACATGCTACTCGATTGAGGTGTTCAATTTTGGATTTAGTTCACTATTTTGACCTACTGAACGAGCTATTTCATTGAATCGAGATATTTCATTTTGGGTTTGATTCGCGTTTTTGAGTGGGTCAACTATTTGTCATATAGTAAATCGCTAGCAACGAGCATGTAAAAACACATTACTCCCGAGCATCATCTCTCCATCTAAAAAAGAAGTGGCAAGCTAATATTTCAAAATTTGATCCGAATCGACTTGGTAAGGTAGACGTGGATGCTCGTTCTCCCAAAATTTGAACGAACCGTTAAACATCCTCTCTGCTCGGTGGAATTCGCCCGAGCAAATAAATGGGAGACGCGAAATTACCGTCCTATGTGGGACACACATCAATTGGCCCGTTGTACATCGAGGGTAGGTTCGTAACTTCATCCAAGCGCCCCTTCTCCTCGGCCGAAATGACATGTGCCAAATAATTCATAAACCATGGTCGGCAAAACACGCTCTCCTCGCCCGAAATAGCTCGCGCCCACTATTTCAAAACACGCTCTCCTCGCCCGAATCGCTCGCGCCCACTATAGTTCAAAACACGCCCTCCTCGCCCGAAATCGCTCCCACCTAGAGAAGCAAAGTTACTCTACTATCCCCGACCCTCAGTACACAGACCCAAGCCGAGAATCCTATAGGCAAGGGTAGAACTGTAACTCCCCCTCACATTTCAGACAAATGCGTCCATAAGACATGGTTCCACTCCCCTCCCAATTTCCCCCGCCCACCCCTATTCATACCTCGTGGGCGCCAAATCACCTTCTCCCCGGGAAGCTCCCTTCTCCCGAGCCGCGAAACCTCAGACCCACTTCCATGGCGCCCCTACCGCACCAATTTCACAGCCGCCCTCCTCCCTAATGCCGGAGACGCTGTCCATTTGCCGTCGTGCACTGGGCCGTGAGCCTCTTACTCCGTGCTGCTGGTGCTGCCTCGACGACGGCCGTGTGAACCGTACCGGAGCCGATTCACCCCCGCCATTGTTCACAGCGCCGGAGCAGCTCCAACTTTGGATTCGTCCAGAGTCCTGGCGCTGCTTCGGCGTAGCCGTCAACCGTCACGACATCGCTCTTTCCCTGTCACCGGTCGCCACCGCAACCGCGCCGGCCTCACCGACTCGGCAGCTGAACCTGCCTACTTCATGATGCCGCCAGATAGGTCGCACCCTCATCTCAAATCATTTTATTTAGGCGTCAGTTGTCTGAATTTTTATTCTGGGCCAATCGATTTGCAATGGGAAGCAGCACCCCTCGAGGCGGCGGAGCTCCTAGGCTGCTGGTTGGCTGGTGTCTAATGTAAGGGTGCAGGGCCACAAAGTTCGCCGCGGAAGCAGCGCTTAGATGGCTATCTTTTAGAGTTGCGTGGGTTGAAGGTACTGCCGCCGCCGAATCTGGATGACGGGGAGTCTTTGTGGATTGGCCTGGGGGCGGCGCAACCACGGCAGTGAGGTGGGGCGGGGAGCGGGGTTTTGGCCGGGGCCATAGACGGCGGAGGTAGGCTGCTCTACCGTTGGTCGCTGGCTCTTCAGGGAAGATTCCGAACAGTGTCAGCCGGGAGGCACAAGACGGCCAGCCATCCGGCGTAGATCGGACAGTACCAAAATAAAATAAAATCGTGTGACCCCAATTTAGTCTTCAGTCAACAGACGTGTGACCACTCTCGTACCTTGCTGTTGATCTCTTAGTGTATTTCTTCAGATCAAAGAGATATGTCGTTCTTAACATTATGCGTTATCTGCATCTTCAGACACACCGTCTTCCGACTCACCGCAGCTGCTCCAACAAGGGAAGCATACACCAGAAGGGAGCTATAGTCCCCACTCAACAGTTCCCTGCATCGAATGCGCGTGCCCGACATGCACAGCCACAACAACTGCAGGGCCATCCACAAGTCAGCACATGACGCTCACTCCTATGGATGGCAGCCAGATAGGTTGTATCCTCATCTTACTTGTGTGCAACATTTATGACTTTGTTATTCATCTAAGCATGGAAAATAGATCATCACATTTCACTGTATATTCATGCTGATCTCTTACGGGTCTTGTTCAGGAGTTAACGTTGTTCCATAGTTCAGCTAAGATACTTGTTCTTTAGGTAACACTGTTCCATAGTTATCATCCATCAGCCAATGCTATCCCACAGGCTGGTGATTATAGTATTATACCACTTCTAGTATTTCCTATGTTGTTCTTTAATACTTTTGTGTGCCATCTAGTTAATCTCGAGTACAAACGATACATATTCTGTAGCTTTCATCTGTGTTCTCCCTTTAGTTTATGAGACCTGTTGCTGCTAGTTAACCCCAGTCCTACTATTTATGTCGTCTCCTACAGGCACTCATTACATAAATCTAACTACTAGTTGTCTTCCATGCATGTCAGATATAATTGCACACACTGATATATCCACAAGAACCTCACGGAGCAATGTAAAGGCCAATAAACTTGATGTCAATGATACCCAATATGATGGAACATGTAAAGGCAGTTCTTCAGAAGACTTGCAGAAAGATGATGAATCCTCTTCACCCCACAAGGTCCTTGCTCTAACTTGGCCTGTGATATGGGTACAACATGCATATAATGTCCTGGAGTGTATCTACTCTGTTACAATGCCATGTGCTTAGCATGCTGATCATGCATGTAAATATGTCATGCCTTCCTGTTTTTCAGTACCTATTCCATTCATGATAACATGTTTTCAAATTTAAGTACTGTCATTCTACTCTATCGCAATGCCATCTGCTTAATTTGGACATCATGCTTCTGAATATCTTATGCATTGTTATTCATCAGTATGTACTTCATCTGTCTACCATACCATGTTTTTTTACATTGAAGTGTTGTTCTAGTGCTCTGTTGCAATGCCATCTTATTTTCCCAATCATACACGTGTATGTTGCCTTAGTTATTTCTGTATGTATTCCGCTAGCATACAGTTTTACATTCAACTAGTGTTTTTTTGCTGTGTTGTCCTGTCGTATCCCTAGCTCTTACACCATACTCCCTCCGTCCGGATTACATGTTGCCGAAATGGATAAAAAAGGATGTATCTAGAACTGAAATACGCCTAGACCCATCCATTTTTTCCGGATGGAGGGAATACATGTCAATATGTCATGCCTTTCTATTCTTCAGTACCTATTCCATCTCTCTGCTGCCGCATGTTTTATAATTAAAGCACCATTCTTCTATACAAGGCATGCAAGGGGAAGACGACTATGTTAGAATCTGAAGGGTTACAAACAAGGCCTTTGCAAAAGATCCAAACGCCAGGAGATAATAAACCAACTCCAGTTTTTAAAGATACTGCTCCAGCACAGAGAAACCCAACTCCTACTGATAATAAGCAGATTCCAGTGGCCAAAGAACTAGTCCGCTCCAGTCCAGCAAAATATGTCAACTCAATTCTAAGAAGCGTGTGCGTATCCTTGCATCATGAAATTTTATAGCATGCTGATCATATTTTCTACATGTTTCTTACCCATCTCTCTTTTAGAAAATAAGCTTAACAGATAGAAGAATTTCTGCACTGGTATCGTCTATGAGGAAAGATTCTTGCAGGAATTCTCTGTACTCCAATGCAGATGTAAGTACCTGTTGTATATCACTATATTTTTACATCAGCATGTATTTTGTTAATCGGCGTGAATCCAACCTTTATCTGATCTAAATTTAGTTGTAGCAAAATGTATGATTAAAGTCCACAATGTTGATTTTTGTAAGGAAAACTGCCTGGTAGTTTTGCATCCTGAGCGGCATGAGTGTACTATCTCATATCAGTGGGTTTGATTACTTTGGTTCTGCAGTGGGTTTTCAGTGTTTTTTTACTGTGTTGTCCTGTCGTATCCCTAGCTCTTACGTCATACTCCCTCCGCCCGGATTACATGTCGCAGAAATGGATAAAACTGGATGTATCTAGAACTGAAATACGCCTAGACCCATCCATTTATTTCCGGATGGAGGGAATACATGTCAATATGTCATGCCTTTCTATTCTTCAGTACCTATTCCATCTCTGCTATAGCATGTTTTATAATTGAAGCACCATTCTTCTATATAAGGCATGCAAGGGGAAGACGGCTATGTTAGAATCTGAAGGGTTACAAACCAGGTCTTTGCAAAAGATCCAAACGCCAGGAGATAATAAACCAACTCCATTTTTCATAGATACTGCTCCAGCACAGAGAAACCCAACTCCCACTGATAATAAGCAGATTCCAGTGGCCAAAGAACTAGTCCGCTCCAGTCCAGCAAAAGAATGTCAACTCCATTCTAAGAAGCGTGTGCGTATCCTCGCATCATGAAATTTTATAGCATTCTGATCATATTTTCTACATGTTTCTTACCCGTCTCTCTTTTAGAAAATAAGGTTAAACGATACAAGACTTCCTCCATTGGGATCGTATTCGAGGAAAATATCTTGCGGGAATTCTCTGTGCTCCAGTGCTGATGTAAGTACCTGTTGTATATCACTATATTTTTACATCAGCATGTATTTTGTTAATCGGCCTGAATCTAACCTTTATCTGATCTAAAATTAGTTGTAGCAAAATGTTAAAGGCGCCAATGTTGATTTTTGTAAGGAAAACTGCCTGGTAGTTTTGCGTACTGAGCTGCATGAATGTGCTATCTCATATCACGCACATTACTGAATTGTAGTGCTTCTCTGGTTGCCCATTCATTCATTGTGTCAATGTTGCTTTCGTATTACCTTACCTGGCTGATGATAGCTGTGCCATATTGTGTTAATTTGGTGTAGGCTAGTTGCCCAAACGTTCGTTGTGTCAATGTTGCTTTCCTATTATCTGACTTGGCCAATGATAGCAATGCTAGTGTGTTAATTTTGTGCAGGCTGCTGAAGATAAGAAGACAAACTCTGAAAACAGCAAGGCAACCCCATTGTTTCTTTCCAGTAAATCTAGGCCAGGTAATATGGCAATAACTCATGATTAATCTGTTTGGTTCCGTCCTAATTTATGTTATGATGCAGTGGTCAAGACACTCTCCACTATCAATAATACAAGCCTGCCAAAATCGCCATCTGAATCTGTTCAGTATCCTCTGTCTCGAATGCGACGGAATAAATGTATGTTTGTGAACCAATTAATGGCTGAAGCAATGATGGAAATGGTGGATGAATCAGAGGTGCAGAGTCGTGCGACACAACAACTGATCAATGTTTTCAGAGACAGTGTGGCAAAGCAGCAAGAACTTGCCCACATGCTTATGGGCGTCATCTGTGCTGAGGTTGCAGATTGTGACGTTGTAGATGGTTAGGTTCTGCTCATTTATTTGCACTGGCATCAATCTTTGATTGCCCAGTGGATGTAATTTCCTGTAATATATTCTGGATGTGCAACGTTATTCCCTGTATGCCGTACCTTTGCTCGTCGTAATGGGCTCAAATTATCTAATTTGGCCTAAAGACATGAACGAACTTTAGTGGGCCCATTAAGTTAATGGGCCGTTAATAGGCCGAAAGTTAATGGTCGGCCCTCTTGCCTCCCGGGTCGTTAACAGGCCGACATCGAAGCAGGCAAAAGGTGGCCCCAATTTATTTCACGGGCCGTTAACAGGCGTTACTAAGTTTGGGCTACATATGGCCCAACTATACTGTAGGCCTTTAGCAGGCCGAAAGAGACAGCGGGCTTGTATTGGACCATGAAGAGCATGGGCCGCTAAGAAGCCGAAAGTCAGATCGTATTGTAAACGACCCAACTGTGTTGTGGGCCTATAGCAGGCCAAAAGAGAAATCGGGCTGGTATTGGACCATGAAGGGCATGGGCCGTTAAGAGGCCAAAACTAAGGTCCGACTACAAATGGCCCAACTCATTTGTGGTCCGTTAACAGGCCGAAAGGCACACAGGGCCGGGAATTGGCCCAACACTTAAATGGGTCACTAAAAGGCCAAAACTCAGGTCGACTACAATTGGCCGAACTGATTTATGGGCGGTCACAGGCTAAAAGTGACACCGGGCCAGAAATTGGCCCAACACTTAAATGGGCCGCTAAAAGGCCAAAACTCAGGTCCGACTACAAATGGCCCATCAGGTTTATGGGCCGTCAACAGGATGAAAGACACACTGGGCCGGAAATTAGCCCAACATTTAAATGGGTCGATAAAAGGCCAAAACATGTACATCCAGAAAATTGGCCCATCCATTAAATGGGTCGTTAATAGGCCGAAATCTCATCGGGCCGATATTGAGCCCAAATATATAGCAGGCTGTTAACGGGCTCGAACTGACGATGGGTTGCAATGGTGTCAAACCTTTAACGGGCCGAATTGGCACATCTCATATGGGCCGTGGGCTTAAATGGACCAGACACAAGTAGGCCTTATATGGGCCGGCCTGCTAATTTTTACTGGGCCAGCCTTTTTCATCGGAATGGGCCACTGTTGGGCTGTGCCACATGTCGACCTATCATAGGCGCCTCCTGTCCAATGAGTGGATGACATCTGTCCCAACGATGAGCCGACACGTGTTTCCTCTAGCCAATGATGATTTTACATGTGGAAAATCCCCATTGGTCGGGGCTGTTAACGGGTTATCGGATCCAAAACCCGACCCGATAGCTTAACGACGTTCTGTTATGGTGGATGCCACGTGTCGGTCACCCTTGACGAAAGCACTTCTGTGACACGCGATTTATCGTCATGGAAGTGGACACTTCTGTGATGATAATTTTGGTAATGTCATGGAACACTTCTACGACAGCACAGGTATGACTATCTTTATTCTGTCATAAGTTTGTCATGGATGTACATGCATGACAAAAAAGCGACCTACTGTGAAAAACACATATCATCACGGAAGTGTATTTTTTTGTAGTGCTCTCTCCCAAAGTCTCCATTAATGGCGCCCGAGCCTCTGTTTAATGGCGTGGCAATGTCTCACTCGGCTGAGATTTAAGAGAGAAAAAAGAAAATCTGAAAAGAAAATTTTGCATGGATCTTGATGTAAGATCTGACGGACCTATATAGCATCTACTTCGACTTATAGCAAGACTATTGAATATATGTATAAGGATGACGAGAGTGGATAATAATTTTCTTACATAATTAGGAAGATAAATTAAAAAGCCACATGCGGCTATGCCCGAAATACACAAGAGCAAAAGAAGAAGGAAGACGCATACAACGATCTGGCTCACTGATCTCTACTTTCTTTATGCGTTGCAGGTTGCGGAGACTAGTTCTCGCGGTAGCAATGATCTCTTTCATGAGTTTCATGTCCTTAATACGTTGCTTGGCAGCATCCATGGATTCCTCCACCAGCCTGTTGTGCTCGATGCAGAGCATGGCATTCTCGTCCATAAGTTTCTTGATGATGATGCCCGTCCTCTGCAACAAGGCAGCGGTCTCCTCCTCTTGCTTCGCCCTTCTGGCGATTTTCGCCCTCAGTAGGTCGCGCTCGCCCCGGAGCTTCGCATTGGCCTCCCATAGTTTCTGGATGACGCCGGTAGTCTCGTCCTGCAACCTCGCCCAGACGGAGATCCGATCCATCTGGCTATGGACCATCACATGCATGCACCTGTAAGAGTCCTCGCCTACCCGTGAGAAAATTTCTCAGGCTGCCGCGGTGCGGCGGGACCTCCATGCTGCTTCAGCGGCGCAGCGGGACATCTCTGCTGCTTCTGAGGCGTGCCCAGACCAGTCTGCTACATCGACGGCGCGGCGGGACCTCTGTGCTGCTTCGGTGGCGTGGCGGGACCTCTGTGCTGCTACTGCTATGCGACTGGACATGTGAGTTGCTTTCGCGGCGAGGCGGGACATCTCTCGTGCTTCCTCTTCCATGCCGACCTCTCCCTGGTGGAAATCTCTCAACCCAGAACTCACACTGGCCATGGCTTGATTGACTTGATTGTTTTTTGTGGATGAGGAGTTCAGGAGGAATATGCAGTCATCTTAGCATAGTAGTATGTATAACCGAGTACTACTAATACGCTCCTAAGTGGGAATCCGTTTAGGTTGTGATCGGTGTGAACAGGTTTGCAATTAAATATAGCATGGTAGTAGTAGTAATTTGGAATGTGACAAGACGCGCTCAAAATTTATTAATGGTTCTAGTTTCGAAGTGCGGCACTATTCCCGGATGGCGTAACATCGGCACGTTTTCCCAGCCGTGGTGTAGCATATGTCATGGTACTAGTTCTTTTTCTACTGTTGTGTACGTGCAAAAACTGGCACCGTCAGATACATATATTACGCTTGACGTTCGACAGGAATAGCCTCGTGGCGAGCTATAGACTATTCTTTTTTTCAGACGCATTACACCTATCTCTCGAGACTTCTCACACGCACCATCACCGCTCCCTAGGTCGATGCCACCCACATACACTTGTACTCTGAGAAGAGGTGCACGCACGCGCTCGTCCTCTCTCACACACACATCTGTAGCTACGAATTGTAGTGTTCTCAACCATCCGATTGGCTCTGTCATAGGTTTCACGTTGCTCATTGGCCTTGAGATTGAGAAGTTTAAAATGCAGAGGCTAAGATGGAGGCGCGAGGTTTTGGTTAATGTGCGGGCCGCACACGGCACCAACACGACACGAGCTTTGTCTGTCTGGTGCGCATGCAGTCAGGTGAGTTGTCCAAGTATAGACACAACCAGGCCCTCATTGGTATCCGCGCCTCGACTTTGGCTGGTCATAGTGGAGAATAACATAGACTAGTTACTAGTCTATGTTACTAGTACCTTCATAGTGGGTAGTGTCATATAGTATATGCATAATTTGGCGACAAGCGCTCTCTATATGTACCACCTTTTTCCTTTAATTTCATCTTGTTAGTTTTGCTCCATGGCGCAATCCATCGGTACTACTACTGTACAAATGTATACATTTTTAAAAGGCTAGAGGGCGGGGCAGTCTAGCTTGGTCCTTTTCACGAGAGGCGAGGGCCTTTGTGATTTGACGGCTCATTACTGCTGGAAGGCGAGGCCTTGTGATTTGACTGCTCATATAAATGTGTCGACGACCTGAGGAGGAGAAATAACCGTGGGGTATACTCAAGTTTTCCAGTGGAGTAGTACTACGATGGAGGAGCACGAAACACGGCAACCTAGTGACATATGGCGATAAAAAATGATCTAATTTGCTAGTCATCTCATTGTTAGCATTGTTCTATTCATGCCTCGTAGAGAACGTGAAACGTGCGGCGAAACACCCGAAGCAAAAGAAGAAACACAGGAGAAAAAGAAGAAGGAAGATTATCACCCCAAATGATCTAATTCGCCGCGGAGTCGTAACTACTTCTTTATCGCCTCCACGACCTCCATCTCCTTGCGCGTCTCCTCCGCCATCTTCTTCATTCTGTCCATGACGCGGGATTTCTCGATGCGAGCCTTCATCATCTGTTCGACGACCGCATTACGTACCTTGACAGAAGCCGGGTGCTCGATGCGGAGCTTTGCCAACTCCTCCTTTTGTTCCATGATGAGGGCCTGCAACATCTTCATTGAGGAACTACTACTCTCATGCAGCTTCTTCCAGCCGGTGTTCTTCTCCTTCAGCAAGTCAAGCTTGTGGCAGAGCTTTGCCTTGTCCTCCCGAAGTTCTAGGATTTCGCCGGTCGCCTTCTTCTCCGAGGCAATGCTCTTCTTTAGCAGCATCACCAAGCTGGTGGTCAACTCCCCCTGCTTATTGAGCTCAGCGGGCATGTCATCGAGGCTCTCCTTCAGCAGCTCCACCAAGCCGTGGATGAACTCCTTCTGCTTATTGAGGTTCTTATTGAGCTGATCGGGCATGCCGTCGAGGGATAACGACTCTAGCGCCGCTAGCTCGGCATGTTCGCCTCCGCGGCTAGGGCACTCCGGGGAGCCATCGCCAACCCATGAGAGATCTTTCGAGGTCTCTGTGTGGCGGCGAGCTCTCTCTTTTTTTTCGCAGCCTTGGTTGCCGTTCCCTTGTTACGAGTAGTTCTCGACCTAGAGCTCTGTGCACCGGACATGGCAAGGACGGACGAAGAAGAAGCACTTATGAGGAGGAAAGGTAGAGTAATTTTCAGTTAGGTAGTTCCCCTTTTTATAACTAAGTACTAGCACTAGTACGAATACCTTCATAGTGGTAACACGTTTAGGTTTGGTACATACTAGTAGGTGTGAGCAGGCTTGCACTTAATTTTAGCACAAGTACATTCGAATGTGATGGGAACAAGGTAAAGATAAATTGATGGGTTTTGGTTTCGAGGCCCGAAACAACTCTCGATGAGTTTAGTGGAATATAAATTTCAAGTAGACTACAATGCTCAAATACGTAAATATTATGTTACTGTCAAAAATTGGCACAAAATATGAAGGAGACCAATGGAAGTACTACTAGCAACCCATGATTTAACTACTCGCATGCGCAGTGGAGTAGTAATGTCTTTCTTCTGCCCTCACGTCCACTCAATTTGCATGCGCTGTATTAATTGACCATCAATGAAGTGAAGGACTTTACATGCGTCAAATTATCACATGGGGTGGATCTTGGTACAAAATTGCGTCCGCCCGTGTACCCGTGTGTGCGCGCGAGGGAATGAGTGTGTGCGTGGCATGCATGCAGATCTTTGCTTCGCGCATGTACCGCCAGTGTGGCTCTGGGAGGACGAGTACATTCTTCTGGAACCAGCAGCATGTCACTGTGATCAATCCACACAAGGATGTTGCGAGAACGCCTCCACATGTGCCACATGGCTTCATGAACTGTAAGAGAGACACCGTGTAGCGTGCCATTTTGTTTTGCACATACTTGAAGTACTAGTAAGGTACACGTGCATTGCACGCGTCAGATTTTGCAACCAAATTATGAATAAATACCACACTATAGCATGTAAGCTCTGAGTCATATATGCCTGATGTAGACATTCGTTTAATTCTTATAGTTCATCTCATTCAAAATCAATTAGTTTTTATAAAAAACCTAGGGCCTCTTTGATTCGTAGGATTTCCAAAATGCGGGAATAGGAAGAACATGGGATTAGAGTAGAATGTCGTCTTCAATCCTACAGGATTGTATGAGTGTTTGATTGTGCATAGAAAAAATGCAGAATTCTTTCAAAGAGGTTTGAGTGGATGGGATGTTTACTATGAAATATAGTGCAAATGAATCATATGGAAAAATTCCTATGGTTTACACTCCTATGAATCAAACAACCAAGATAGGAAAAATTCCTAAGGATTCGAATCCTCCAAAATTCCTTTGAGAATCCTTTGAATCAAAGAAGCCCTTTAATCTATTTTATGATTCATGGAATTGTGCGTTGTAAAGCATAAAGTAAAAACAAATAATGGCAATTCAACTCGAAAAAAAGTTTGGGCAGTTATGGTACGGAAGATTCTAGAACAAAGGAGAACCACTATTGTTTTGAGATTTGTGCATTATGTTTAAGTTCAACCATGGAGTCTGCTAGATTGTACATGTGGAAAGATCCGGTGGGGGGCTATAAGATAGTGCGAGGGGCCGAGTGGAGGGAGACTATGAAGGAGTGCACAACTGCGAGATCGATATTTAGAGAGAGGGGGCGAGAACGTGCGCTGTTGCGCGCAGTGGCAGAGCCATGAAAAATGCACAATGAGCTAGGGGGCCAAGCATTGCTTATCCTTTACGAGGAGGGCAAATTCATCAACTTAAACCATTTTTACCAGCAATTGTCTAATGATCACATTCATATTAGCCTCGATATATAGTGATGTTAGGGGGGCAGGGCCCTTGCTGCCCCCTGTCTTCGCCATTGTGCACGCGTCTGAGAGATGAAGCGGAAGGCATGGATGATGAGAGGGGGCGTTGGATATATAATTAATGTGGGTGTATTAGCTATATATGTAATCCTATATAGAGAGGTATAGATTGATTGATGTGGATGTGGGAAAGAGGGTGATACCTCACTAGATATATCGATTGATCGGTTTATGTGGAAAACTATGAAAGACCTAGCTATACACACACATAGAGGAACATCGATCATTGCACATGCACGTGAGAGATAAAGAATGCCCGATATGATGGAGAGGGGGATGTGTGTGTGTGCCTTCATGGGAGACCAACCTAAAGAAAAAGATTGCATCTGTGCGATGGATAATGCCGACTAGTAGTGTGTGTGCATGCATGCACGAGAGAAAGTTAGTGGTACAATTATAAAGAGAAGACCAATGTGTGGGTGTAAAAGACTAGGTGAGCTCATAATCAATGTAAAGTTGAATTCAAATATTTGAATAAGAGATCATGATGTTTGAAACCCATGCATGCATGAATATAACGGAGATCTGCGCGGTGTGGTTTGGAAACGAGCATGTGCTACCTCCTGAGCACTGCGTTGGATTTCCCCGAAGAGGAGAGGATGATGCAGGAAAGTAGCGTAAGTATTTCCCTCAGTTTTTGAGAACCAAGGTATCAATCCAGTAGAAGGCTACGCGCGAGTCCCTCGTACCTACACAAAAACAATAGCTCAACACAACCAACGCGCTTAGGGGTTGTCAATCCCTTCACGGTCACTTACGAAAGTGAGATCTGATAGAGATGATAAATATTTTTTTTGGTACTTTTTGGTATAGAGATGCAAACTAAAAGTAAAAGCAAAGCAATAATAAAGTGATGGAGATTGATATGATGAGAAAGAGACCCGGGGGCCATAGGTTTCGCTAGTGGCTTCTCTCAAGAGCATAAGTATTCTACGATGGGTGAACAAATTACTGTTGAGCAATTGACAGAATTGAGCATAGTTATGAGAATATCTAGGTATGATCATGTATATAGGCATCACGTCTGAGACAAGTAGACCGACTCCTACCTGCATCTACTACTATTACTCCACTCATTGACCGCTATCCAGCATGCATCTAGAGTATTAAGTTAAAAACAGAGTAACGCCTTAAGAAAGATGACATGATGTAGAGGGATACTTTCATGCAATATGATAAAAACCCCATCTTGTTATCCTCGATGGCAATGATACAATACATGCCTTGCTGCCCCTTCTGTCACTGGGAAAGGACACCACAAGATCGAAACCAAAGCTAAGCACTTCTCCCATGGCAAGAAAAACCAATCTACTAGGCCAAACCAAACTGATAATTCGAAGAGACTTGAAAAGATAACCAATCATACATAAAAGAATTCAGAGAAGATTCAAATATTATTCATAGATAGACTTGATCATAAACCCACAATTCATCGGTCTCAACAAACACACCGCAAAAAGAAGATTACATCGAATAGATCTCCACGAGAGAGGGGGAGAACATTGTATTGAGATCCAAAAAGAGAGAAGAAGCCATCTAGCTACTAACTATGGACCTGTAGGTCTGAAGTAAACTACTCACACTTCATCGGAGAGGCTATGGTGTTGATGTAGAAGCCCTCCGTGATTGATGCCCCCTTCGGCGGAGCTCCGAAATAGGCCCCAAGATGGGATCTTGTGGATACAGAAAGTTGCGGCGGTGGAATTAGGGTTCTGGCTCCGTATCTGATCGTTTGGGGGTACGTGGATATATATAGGAGGAAGAAGTACGTCCTAGGGGGGCGCCCTCCACCCTCGAGGGGCCCACAAGGCAGGGGGTGCGCCCTAGGGGGGCGCCCTCCACCCTCGTGACCGCCTCGTGGCTTTCTTGACGGAGGGTCCAAGTCTCCTGGATCTTATCTGATGAGAAAATCACGTTTCCGAAGGTTTCATTCCGTTTGGACTCCATTTGATATTCCATTTCTTCGAAACCCTAAAACAGGAAAAAAACAACAATTCTGGGTTGGGCCTCCGGTTAATAGGTTAGTCCCAAAAAGTAATATAAAAGTGGATAATAAAGCCCAATAATGTCCAAAACAGAAGATAATATACCATGGAGCAATCAAAAATTATAGGTACGTTGGAGACATATCAAGCATCCCCAAGCTTAATTCCTGCTCATCCTCAAGTAGGTAAATGATAAAAACATAATTTTTGATGCAGAGTGCTACTTGGCATAATTTCAATGTAAATCTTCTTAATTGTGGTATGAATATTCAGATTCAAAAGATTCAAGACAAAAGTTCATGTTGACATAAAAAAAATACTTCAAGCATACTAACAAAGCAATTATGTCTTCTCAAAATAACATGGCCAAAGAAAGCTCTCCCTACAAAATCATATATTCTGGCTATGCTCTATGTTCACCACACAAAGTATTTAAATCGTGCACAACCCCGATGACAAGCCAAGCAATTGTTTCATACTTTTGACATTTTCAAAACTTTTTCGATCTTCACGCAATACATGAGTGTGAGCCATGGATATATCACTATATGTGGAATAGAAGGGTGGTTGTGGAGAAGACAAAAGGAGGGGAAGATAGTCTCACATCAACTAGGCGTATCAACGGGCTATGGAGATGCACATCAATAGATATCAATGTGAGTGAGTATGGATTGCCATGCAATGAATGCACTAGAGCTATAAGTATATGAAAGCTCAAAAGAAACTAAGCAGTTGTGCATCCAACTCGCTTGCTCACGAAGACCTAGGGCATTTTGAGGAAGCCCATCATTGGAATATACAAGCCAAGTTCTATAATGAAAAATTCCCACTAGTATATGAAAGTGACATAATGAGAGACTCTCTATCATGAAGATCATGGTGCTACTTTGAAGCACAAGTGTGGTAAAAGGATAGTAACATTGTCCCTTCTCTCTTTTTCTCTCATTTTTTTGGGCCTTCTCTTTTTTTATGGCCTCTTTTTCTCTTTTTTTTATTTTTCGTCTGGAGTCTCATCCCGACTTCTGGGGGAATCATAGTCTCCATCATCCTTTCCTCACTTGGGACAATGCTCTAAAAATGATGATCATCACACTTTTATTTTTCTTACAACTCAACAATTACAACTCGATACTTAGAACAAAATATGACTCTATATGAATGCCTCCGGCGGTGTACCGGGATATGCAATGAATCAAGAGTGACATGTATGAAAGAATTATGAACGGTGGCTTTGCCACAAATACGATGTCAACTACATGATCATGCTAGCAATATGACAATGATGGAGCGTGTCATAATGAACGGAACGGTGGAAAGTTGCATGGCAATATATCTTGGAATGACTATGGAAATGCCATGATAGGTAGGTATGGTGGCTGTTTTGAGGAAGGTATTTGGTGGGTGTATGATACTGGCAGAAAGTGCGTGGTATTAGAGAGTCTAGCAATGGTGGAAGGAAGGAAAGTGCGTATAATCCATGGACTCAACATTAGTCATAAAGAACTCATATACTTATTGCAAAAATCTAGAAGTTATCAAAGCAAAGTATTACGCGCATGCTCCTAGGGGGATAGATTGGTAGGAAAAGACCATCGCTCGTCCCCGACCGCCACTTATAAGGAAGACAATCAATAAATAAATCATGCTCTGACTTCAACACATAATGGTTCACCATACGTGCATGCTACCGGAATCACAAACTTTAACACAAGCATTTCTCAAATTCACAACTACTCAACTAGCATGACTCTAATATCACCATCCTCATATCTCAAAACAATTATCAAGCATCAATTTTTTCTTAGTATTCAACGCACTCAAAAGAAAGTTTTACAAATATTGAATACCAAGCATATTATTATTAAGAAAATTACCATGCTATTAAGACTCTCAAAATAATATTAGTGAAGCATGAGAGGTCAATAGTTTCTATAAAACAAATCCACCACCGTGCTCTAAAAGATATAAGTGAAGCACTAGAGCAAAATTATATAACTCAAAAGATATAAGTGAAGCACATAGAGTATTCTATCAAATTCAAAATTATGTATGGCTCTCTCAAAAGGTGTGTACAGCGAGGATGATTGTGGTAAACTAATAAGCAAAGACTCAAATCATAAAAGACGCTCCAAGAAAAACACATATCATGTGGTGAATAAAAATATAGCTCCAAGTAAAGTTACCGATAGAAGTAGACGAAAGAGGGGATGCCTTCCGGGGCATACCCAAGCTTTGGCTTTTAGGTGTCCTTAGATTATCTTGGGGGTGCCATGGGCATCCCCAAGTATGGATCTTGCCAATCCTTATTCTATAATCCATCAAATCTTTACCCAAAACTTGAAAACTTCACAACACAAAACTTAAAGTAGAAAACTCGTGAGCTCCGTTAGCGAAAGAAAACAAAAGACCACTTCAAGGTACTGTAATGAACTCAATATTTATTTATATGGGTGTTATACCTACTGTATTCCAACTTCTCTATGTATTATAAACTATTTTACTAGCCAAAGATTCATCAAAATAAGCAAACAACACACGAAAACAGAATCTGTCAAAAATAGAACAATTTGTAGTAATCTGTAGCTAGCGCAAGATTTGGAACCCCAAAAATTCTAAAATAAATTGCTGGACGTGAGGAATTTATCTATTAATCATCTTCAAAAATAATTAACTAAACTCTCCAAATAAAAATGACAGTTCTCGTGAGCGCTAAATTTATGTTTTTTACAGCAAGTTCAACAAGACATTCCCCAAGTCTTCCCAACGGTTCTACTTGGCACAAACACTAATTAAACACAAAAAACACAACCAAAACAGAGGCTAAATAATTTATTTATTACTAAACAGGAGCAAAAATCAAGGAATAAAAATAAAATTGGGTTGCCTCCCAACAAGCGCTATCGTTTAACGCCCTATCTAGGCATAACAAGGAAGAATAGATCTAGGTATTGCCATCTTTGGTAGGCAATACATAAGTGGCTCTCATGATAGATTCATATGGTAATTTTATTTTCTTTCTAGGGAAGTGTTTGATGCCCTTTTTTAATGGAAATTGAAATCTAATATTCCCTTCCTTCATATCAATAATTGCACCAACCATTCTAAGGAAAGGTCTACCGAGAATAATAGGGCAAGAAGGAGTGCAATGTATATCAAGAATGATAAAATCTACGGGCACATTATTCCTATTTGCAACAATAAGAACATCATTAATTCTTCCCATAGGTTTCTTAATAGTGGAATCCGCAAGATGCAAGTTTAGAGAGCAATCATCAAAACTACGGAAATCTAGCAAATCACACAAAGTTTTGGGAATAGTAGAGAAACTAGCACCCAAATCACACAAAGCATAAAACTCATGATTTTTAATTTTAATTTTAATAGTAGTTTCCCACTCATCATAAAGTTTTCTAGGGATAGAAACTTCCAATTCAAGTTTTTCTTCATAAGATTGCATCAAGGCATCAACAATATGTTTAGTAAACGCTTTATTTTGACTATAAGCGTGAGGAGAATTTAGCACGGATTGCAACAAGGAAATACAATCATTCAAAGAGCAATTTTCATAGTTAAATTCCTTGAAATCCATAATAGTGGGTTTAGCAACATCTAGGGTTTTAATTTCTTCAATCCCACTTTTATCAAATTTAGCATCAAGATCAAAAGATTCAGAATTATTGGAACGCCTTCTAGGTAAAGGTGGATCATATTCAGTCCCATCATTATCAAGATTCATATGCAAAACAAAGATTTAATAGGGGACACATCAATAACTTTTATATCTTCATCATTATTTTCATAGGAACTAGAAGAACACGCTTTTATAAAGGCATCTTTCTTAGCACGCATCCTAGCGGTTCTTTCTTTGCACTCGTCAATGGAAATTCTCATGGATTTGAGAGACTCATTGATATCATGCTTAGGTGGAATAGATCTAAGTTTCAAAGAATCAACATCAAGAGCAATTCTATCAACGTTCCTAGACAAATCATCAATCTTAAGCAATTTTTCTTCAATCATAGCATTAAAATTCTTTTGCGAAGAAATAAATTATTTAATATTAGATTTAAAATCAGAGGGTATCTTATTATAATTTCCATAAGAATTGTTGTAGGAATTACCATAATTATTAGAGGGATTACTAGGATAAGGCCTAGGATTGAAATTTCCTCTATATGTGTTGTTACCAAAATTATGCCTACCAACAAAATTCACATCCGTAGATTCATTATTATTCTCAATCAATGTAGATAAGGGCACATCATTAGGATCAGAGGAAACACTCTTATTATCAAATAATTTCATAAGTTCATCCATCTTTCCACTCAAAACATTAATTTCTTCTATCGCATGCATCTTTTTATTAGTAGATCTTTCAGTATGCCATTGAGAATAATTAACCATAATATTATCTAGGAGTTTAGTAGCTTCTCCTAAAGTGATTTCCATAAAAGTGCCTCCCATGGACGAATCTAAAAGATTTCTAGAAGCAAAATTCAATCAGACATAAAAATTTTGTATAGTCATCCACAAATTTAAACCGTGAGTAGGGCAATTACATATCATTAATTTCATTCTCTCCCAAGCTTGTGCAACATGTTCATGATCAAGTTGCTTAAAATTCATAATATCGTTTCTAAGAGAGATGATCTTAGAGCAAGGAAAATACTTAGAGATAAAAGCATGTTTGCACTTGTTTCATGAATCAATACTATTTCTAGGCAAAGATGAAAACCAAGCTTTAGCACGATCTCTAAGCCAAAAAGGAAATAGCTTCAATTTAACAATATCATTATCGACATCTTTCTTCTTTTGCATGTCACACAAATCAATGAAGCTATTAAGATGGGTAGCGGCATCTTCACTAGGAAGGCCGGAGAACGGATCTTTCATGACAAGATTCAGCAAAGCAGCATTAATTTCACAAGATTCAGCATCGGTGAGAGGACCAATCGGAGTGCTAAGGAAATCATTGTTGTTGGTATTGGTGAAGTCACACAATTTAGTATTATCTTGAGCCATCGCGACAAGCAAGCAAACTAACACACAAGCAAACAAAAAGCAAACGGGAAAAAGAGGCAAATAGAGAGGGAGAGGAGGATAGAGAGAGAGGGAGAATAAAACGGCAAGGGTGAATTGGGGGGAGAGGAAAACGAGAGGAAAATGGTAAATAATGTAATGCGGGAGATAGGGATTGTGATGGGTACTTGGTATGTTGACTTTTGCGCAGACTCCCCGACAACGGCGCCAAAAATGGCTCATTGTCGGGAGTCAAATCTTGACTTGCGTGAACCTCCCCGGCAACGGCGCCAGAAATTCTTCTAGCTGCCTCTTGAGCACTACATTGGATTTCCCCGAAGAGGAGAGGATGATGCAACAAAGTAGCGTAAGTATTTCCCTCAGTTTTTGAGAACCAAGGTATCAATCCATTAGGAGGCTACGCGCGAGTCCCTCGTACCTACACAAAAACAATAGCTCAATGCAACCAACGCGCTTAGGGGTTGTCAGTCCCTTCACGGTCACTTACGAAAGTGAGATTTGATAGAGATGATAAATAATATTTTTGGTATTTTTGGTATAGAGATGCAAAGTAAAAAGTAAAAGCAAAGCAATAATAAAGTGATGGAGATTGATATGATGAGAAAGAGACCCGGGGGCCATAGGTTTCACTAGTGGCTTCTCTCAAGAGCATAAGTATTCTACGGTGGGTGCACAAATTACTGTTGAGCAATTGACAGAATTGAGCATAGTTAATAGAATATCTAGGTATGATCATGTATATAGGCATCACATCCGAGACAAGTAGACCGACTCCTGCCTGCATCTACTACTATTACTCCACTCATCAACCGCTATCCAGCATGCATCTAGAGTATTAAGTTAAAAACAGAGTAATGCCTTAAGCAAGATGACATGATGTAGAGGGATAGTTTCATGCAATATGATAAAAACACCATCTTGTTATCCTTGATGGCAACAATACAATATGTGCCTTGCTGCCCCTTCTGTCACTGGGAAAGGACACCGCAAGATTGAGCCCAAAGCTAAGCACTTCTCCCATGGCAAGAACAACCAATCTAGTAGGCCAAACCAAACTGATAATTCGAAGAGACTTGCAAAGATAACCAATCATACATAAAAGAATTCAGAGAAGATTCAAATATTATTCATAGATAGACTTGATCATAAACCCACAATTCATCGGTCTCAACAAACACACCGCAAAAAGAAGATTACATCGAATAGATCTCCACGAGAGAGGGGGAGAACATTGTATTGAGATCCAAAAAGAGAGAAGAAGCCATATAGCTACTAACTATGGACCCGTAGGTCTGAAGTAAACTACTCACACTTCATCGGAGAGGCTATGGTGTTGATGTAGAAGCCCTCCGTGATTGATTCCCCCTCCGATGGAGCTCTAGAACAGGCCCCAAGATGGGATCTTGTGGATACAGAAAGTTGCGGCAGTGGAATTAGGGTTTTGGCTCTATATCTGATCGTTTGGGGGTACCTGGATATATATAGGAGGAAGAAGTACGTCGGTGGAGCTTTGAGGGGCCCACGAGGCAGGGGCGTGCCCTAGGGGGCTCCCTCCACCCTCGTGACCGCCTCGTGGCTTTCTTGACGGAGGGTCCAAGTCTCCTAGATCGTATCTGATGAGAAAATCACGTTTCCGAAGGTTTCATTCCGTTTGGACTCCGTTTGATATTCCTTTTCTTCGAAACCCTAAAACAGGCAAAAAAACAACAATTCTGGGCTGGGCCTCCGGTTAATAGGTTAGTCCCAAAAATAATATAAAAGTGGATAATAAAGCCCAATAATGTCCAAAACAGTAGATAATATAGCATGGAGCAATCAAAAATTATAGATACGTTGGAGACGTATCAGCATGTTGCAATGTATACACATTGAAGAAGGTCAGACTAGTTTGAATTTGAGATACCGATGGCAGACATCGTTTGTCCACATTGCATCCGTGCATGGACACATGATATGTCTCCATCGTATCTATAATTTTTGATAGTTCCATGCCAATATTCTACAACTTTCATATACTATTGGCAACTTTTTTTACTATTTTTGGGACGAACATATTGATCAAGTGCCCAGTGCCAGTTCCTGTTTGTTGCATGTTTTTTGTTTCGCAGATATCCATATCAAACGGAGTCCAAATGGGGTAAAAACTGACGGAGAATTTTTTTGGAATATATATGATTTTTGGGAAGAAAAGTCCACGCGAGACGACGCCCGAGGGGGCCACGAGGTAGGGGGCGCGCCCCAGGGGGCAGGCGTGCCCCTGACCCTTGTGGCCACCCCGTAAGGCGGTTGATGCCCTTCTTTCGCCACAAGAAAGCTAATATCCGGATAGAGGTGGTGTTAAAATTTCAGCCCAAGCGGAGTTACGGATCTCCGGGAATATAAGAAACGGTGAAAGGGAAGAATCTGAGAACGCTGAAACAGAGAGAGACATAGAGATAGATCCAATCTCGGAGGGGCTCTCGCCCCTCCCACGCCATGGAGACCAAGGACCAGAGGGTAAACCCTTCTTCCATCTAGGGAGGAGGTCAAGGAATAAGAAGAAGGAGGTGGGTTCTCTCCCCCTCGCTTCCGGTGGCACCGGAGTGCCACCGGGGGCCATCATCATCACCGCAATCTTCACCAATAACTTCACCGCCATCATCACCAACTCTTCCCCCCTCTATGCAGCAGTGTAACCTCTCTCTTACCCACTGTAATCTCTACTTAAAATTGCTTCTCAATGCTATATATTATTTCCCAATGATGTATGGCTATCCTATAGTGTTTGAGCAGATCTGTTTTGTCCTATGGGTTATTTGATGATCGTGATTGGTTTGAGTTGCATGTTTTATTATTGGTGATGTCCTATGGTGCTCTCCGTGTCACGCAAGCGTGAGAGATTCCCGCTGTAGGGCTTGCAATATGTTCATGATTTGCTTATGGTGGGTGGCTTGAGTGACAGAAGCACAGACCCGAGTAAGTAGGTTGTTTGCGTATGGATAAAGAGGACTTGATACTTTAATGCTATGGTTGGGTTTTACCTTAACGATCTTTAGTAGTTGTGGATGCTTGCTAGAGTTCCAATCATAAGTGCATATGATCTAAGTAGAGGAAGTATGTTAGCTTATGCCTCTCCCTCAAATAAAATTGCAATAATGATTACCGGTCTAGTTATTGATTGCCTAGGGACAAATAACTTTCTCGTAACAACAAGCTTTCTACTAAAACTAATTTAGTTGTGTCTTTATCTGAACATCCCTTACTTTTTATTTACGTTATCTTTATTATCTTGCAAAACTATCCAACAACATGTACAAAGTACTTCTAGTTTCATATTGTTCTAGGTAAAGCGAACATCAAGCGTGCGTAGAGTTGTATCGGTGGTCGATAGAACTTGAGGGAATATTTGTTCTGCCTTTAGCTCCTCGTTGGGTTCGACACTCTTACTTATCGAAAACTGTTGCGATCCCCTATACTTGTGGGTTATCAAGACCTTTTTCTTGCGCCGTTGCCGGGGAGCAATAGCATGGGGTGAATATTCTCATGTGTGCTTGTTTGCTTTATCACTAAGTAATTTTTATTTGCTGTTCTTAGTTGTTCTTTATCTTTAGTTATGGATATGGAACACAAAATACCAAAAAAATTAGGTGTACTTGCTGCTCATGGAGATGAGGAACCTCCTAAAACCCTCGATGCTCGTTATGTGACAGATATTATATACTACTTTGATAATCCAGAGAAGACCCCGTTCAATTTGGTAATGGGAGACATATTGGATCAACGCGAATACTTTAGGGATTATCGCTTGACTCAAAAAGGGAAACTATTATGGGATCAAATTTATATGTTGAAATGGTATGCTAGGCAACTATGCTTGAGATATGATTATACTTGTTGCTCTAGGATGAAGGCTACACACCTTCCCTTTTTATGAAAATTTAATGATAATGAAACTTTGGCTTCTTATGCTAGAGGTATATATGACTATTTTGATGTGGAACAAATAGAAGAATTTGTTCCTTTTAAGGGTGCTTATGAAATTGAATCTTCGTTTGAAAAGTATGAAGCTTTTGATGATGATCTTTATAGGCCTGAAAATTTTGCTATATTGAAATATTTCTATGAGAATTATGAATACAATTCCTATATTGATGCACTTATTGAGAAAGTCTCCACTATCCAAGAAGAGACTAATATTTTGCAGGAATCTATGGAAGAAGAAATTGATGAAACTGTGAGCTCATTGGATGAAAAAGATGAGGAGGAGAGCGAAGAACAAAAGGAGGAAGAGCGGATTGATCACATGTACCCACCTTCTAATGAGAGTAACTCTTCAACTCATACAATGTTTAATTTCCCTTCGTGCTTACCGAAGGATGAATGCTATGATAATTGCTATGATCCTGTTGATTCTTTTCAAATATCCCTTTTTGATGATGCTTGCTATGCTTGTGGCCAAGATGCCAATATGAATTATGCTTATGGATATGAACTTGCTATAGTTCCTTATGTTAAACATGAAATTTTTTCTATTGCACCCACGCGTGATAGTCCTATTATCTTTCTGAATTCTCCCAACTACACTATATCGGAGAAGTTTGCACTTATTAAGGATTATATTGATGGGTTGTGTTTTACTATTACACATGATGATTTTGATGAATATAATATGCATGTGCTTGCTTATCCTACTTGCAATTATTATGAGAGAGGAACTATATCCCCACCTCTCTATGTTTCCAATATGATAAAATTGCAAGAAACTGTTTATACTATGCATTGGCCTTTACTATGTGTGCATGAATTGTTCTTTTATGACATGCCGATGCATAGGAAGAGTGTTAGACTACGTTGTTGCATGATATATGTTACTTTGTGCTCACTACTAAATTACAAATCATTGTTAAATAAAATTGGCTTTGACATACCTTGGGATCCAGGTGGATTCATTACTCGAGCACTCTATGCCTAGCTTAATGGCTTTAAAGAAAGCGCTGCCAGGGAGACAACCCGGAAGTTTTAGAGAGTCATTTATTTATGTTGAGTGCTTTTTTATAGTTTAAAAACAACAAAAATAAAGAGGGTTACCCAAAACTTTTTCAAAAAGAAAAGCGAAAGTGAGAAAGACAAGCATTGTTGAAGTGGGAGCTAGCCTTGAACTTTGTTCATGCTCACGGAAACTTTGTGAATCTTGATTACAAAAACTTTTCAACAAAAATAATTATCCCCTTGTACAATTACATTGTATTATAAAAATAATGTGCCAAGGTTTGCCTTTAGGATGTTTACATTTGCTTGATGGTCTGTACGGTGCAGGACAGAAACTTTGGCTGTAGTGCATGATTTTACATTTTTAGCTGGAACGTCAAATTGTTCTGATTCTTTTTGCACTGTCTTTCTATACAAGTTTTTTATTTTTCCTAATTTTGGCAGAATTTTTCAGAGTATATGAAGTATGGTGAACGTTCAGATTATTACAGACTGTTCTGTTTTAGACAGATTCTGTTTTTGATCCATAGGTTGCTCGTTTTGATGAAACTATCAATTCGTATCTGTGGATTAAGCCATGAAAAAGCTATATTACAGTAGACACAATGAAAAAACAAAATATTAATTGGTTTGCAACAGTACTTAAATTAGTGATTTGCTTTATTATACTAACGGGTCTTACCGAGTTTTCAGTTGAAGTTTTGTGTGGATGAAGTGTTCGATGATCGAGAAGGTCTCGATGTGAGAAGAAGGAAGAGAGGCAAGAGCTCAAGCTCGGGGATGCCCGAGGCACCCCAAGTAAATATTCAAGGAGACTCAAGCGTCTAATCTTGGGGATGCCCCGGAAGGTATCCCCTCTTTCTTCAACAAGTATCGGTATGTTTTCGGATTCGTTTTGTTCATGTGATATTTGCAAATCTTTGAGCGTCTTTTGCATTTATTTTTCACTTTTCTTTTATGCACCGTGCTGGTATGATATAGTCCTTGGTTTATTTATAGAATGCTCTATGCACTTCACTTATATCTTTTGAGTATGACTTTATAGAATGCTTCATCTGCTTCACTTATATCATTTGAAGTTTGGATAGCCTGTTTCTCTTTACATAGAAAACCGCCATTTGTAGAATGCTATTTTTCTTCACTTATATTTGTTAGAGCGTGGGCATATCTTTTGTAGAAAGAATTAAACTCTCGTGCTTCACTTATATCTATTTAGAGAGACGACAGGAACTGGTCATTCACATGGTTAGTCATAAAATCCTACATAAAACTTGTAGATCACTGAATATGATATGTTTGATTCCTTGCAATAGTTTTGCGATATAAAGATGGTGATATTAGAGTCATGCTAGTGGGTAGTTGTGGATTAGTAGAAATACTTGTGTTGAGGTTTGTGATTCCCGTAGCATACACGTATGGTGAACTGTTATGTGATGAAGTCGGAGCATGATTTATTTATTGATTGTCTTCCTTATGAGTGGCAGTCGGGGACGAGTGATGGTCTTTTCCTACCAATCTATCCCCCTAGAAGCATGCGCGTAGTACTTTGTTTTGATAGCTAATAGATTTTTGCAATAAGTATGTGAGTTCTTTATGACTAATGTTGAGTCCATGGATTATTCGCACTCTCACCCTTCCACCATTGCTAGCCTCTCTAGTATCGCGCAACTTTCGCTGATACCTTAAACCCACCCTTTACCTTCCTCAAAACGGCCACCATACCTACCTATCATGGCATTTCTATAGCCATTCCGAGATACATTGCCATGCAACTTCCATCACCATCATATACATGACTTGAGCATTCATTGTCATATTGGTTTGCATGATCGTAAGATAGCTAGCATGATGTTTTCATGGCTTGTCCATTTTTTGATGTCATTGCTACGGTAGATCATTGCACATCCCGGTACACCGCCGGAGGCATTCATATAGAGTCATATCTTTGTTCTAGTATCGAGTTGTAATATTGAGTTGTAAGTAAATAAAAGTGTAATGATCATCATTATTAGAGCATTACCCAAGTGAGGAAAGGATGATGGAGACTATGATTCCCCCACAAGTCGGGATGAGACTCCGGACATTAAAAATAAATAAAAGAGGCAAAAGAAGCACAAATAAAAAAAGAGGCCAAAGAAGCCCACCAAAAAAATAAAAAAATTAAAAAAATAAAAAATTAAAAAAATAAAAAAATGAGAGAAAAAGAGAGAAGGGGCAATGTTACTATCCTTTTACCACACTTGTGCTTCAAAGTAGCACCATGTTCTTCATATAGAGAGTCTCTTGAGTTATCACTTTCATATACTAGTGGGAATTTTCATTATAGAACTTGGCTTGTATATTCCGATGATGGGCTTCCTTAAACGCCCGAGGTCTTCATGAGCAAGCAAGTTGGATGCACACCCACTTAGTTTCAGTTTAAGCTTTCATACACTTATAGCTCATAGTGCATCCATTGCATGGCAATCCCTACTCACTCACATTGATATCTATTGATGGGCATCTCCATAGCCCGTTGATATGCCTAGTTGATGTGAGACTATCTTCTCCTTTTTGTCTTCTCCACAACCACCATCCTATTCCACCTACAGTGCTATGTCCATGGCTCACGCTCATGTATTGCGTGAAAGTTGAAAAGGTTTGAGAACATCAAAAGTATGAAACAATGTCTTGGCTTGTCATCGAGGTTGTGCATGATGTGAATATTTTGTGTGGTGAAGATGGAGCATAGCCAGACTATATGATTTTGTAGGGATAACTTTCTTTGGCCATGTTATTTTGAAAAGACATGATTGCTTTATTAGTAGGCTTGAAGTATTGTTGTTTTTATGCCAAATGATAGATTATTGCTTTGAATCACTCGTGTCTTAATATTCATGCCATGATTAGATACATGATCATGATTATGTTAGGTAGCATTCCACATCAAAAATTATCTTTTTATCATTTACCTACTCGAGGACGAGCAGGAATTAAGCTTGGGGATGCTGATACGTCTTCGTCGTATCTATAATTTTTTATTGTTCCATGCCAATATTATACAACTTTCATATACTTTTGGCAACTTTTTATACTATTTTTGGGACTAACATATTGATCCAGTGCCCAGTGCCAGTTCCTGTTTGTTGCATGTTTTTTGTTTCGCAGAATATCCATATCAAACGGAGTCCAAACAGAATAAAAACTGACGGAGATTTTTTTTGGAATATATATGATTTTTGGGAAGAAAAATCCACGCGAGACGATGCCCGAGGGGGCCACGAGGCAGGGGGCGCACCCCTGACCCTCGTGGCCACCCCGTAAGGTGGTTGATGCCCTTCTTTCGCCACAAGAAAGCTAATATCCGGATAGAGATCGTGTTAAAATTTCAGCCCAAGCGGAATTACGGATCTCCGGGAATATAAGAAATGGTGAAAGGGAAGAATCTGAGAACGCAGAAATAGAGAGAGACAGAGAGATAGATCCAATCTCGGAGGGGCTCTCGCCCCTCCCACGCCATGGAGACCAAGGACCAGAGGGGAAACCCTTCTCCCATCTAGGGAGGAGGTCAAGGAAGAAGAAGAAGGAGGTGGGCTCTCTCCCCCTCGCTTCCGGTGGCACCGGAGTGCCACCGGGGGCCATCATCATCACCGCAATCTTCGCCAACAACTTCACCGCCATCATCACCAACTCTTCCCCCCTCTATGCAGCGGTGTAACCTCTCTCTTACCCGCTATAATCTCTACTTAAACATGGTGCTCAACGCTATATATTATTTCCCAATGATGTATGGCTATCCTATGATGTTTGAGTAGATCTGTTTTGTCCTATGGGTTATTTGATGATCGTGATTGGTTTGAGTTGCATGTTTTATTATTGGTGCTATCCTATGGTGCTATCTGTGTCGTGCAAGCGTGAGGGATTCCCGATGTAGGGTTTGCAATATGTTCATGATTTGCTTATGGTGGGTGGCGTGAGTGACAGAAGCACAGACCCGAGTAAGTAGGTTGTTTGCGTATGGGATAAAGAGGACTTGATACTTTAATGCTATGGTTGGGTTATACCTTAATGATCTTTAGTAGTTGCGGATGCTTGCTAGAGTTCCAATCATAAGTGCGTATGATCCAAGCAGAGAAAGTATGTTAGCTTATGCCTCTCCCTCAAATAAAATTGCAATAATGATTACCGGTCTAGTTAATGATTGCCTAGGGACAAATAACTTTCTCGTAACAACAAGCTCTCTACTAAAACTAATTTAGTTGTGTCTTTATCTAAACAACCCTTACTTTTTATTTATGTAATCTTCATTATCTTTCAAACCTATCCAACAACATCTACAAAGTACTTCTAGTTTCATACTTGTTCTAGGTAAAGCGAACATCAAGCGTGCGTAGAGTTGTATCGGTGGTCGATAGAACTTGAGGGAATATTTGTTCTGCCTTTAGCTCCTCGTTGGGTTCGACATTCTTACTTATAAAAACTGCTGCGATCCCCTATACTTGTGGGTTATCAACACACTATTCTAATTGGAGATGATGGGTGGCTTTTGCATCACATATCTATATCTATAACCCTATATATATTATATTATTTATATAGTGTGCAGATAACTTTAACTTTGAAAGATGAGGCCAATCGGATGGTGCAGAGCTGGCAAATTTGAGCACTACTGGCCGTTGGATATCATCTAGATTCCACCAGATTTTTCCACATGTACAATCTAGAAGACTCTATGGTTGAACTTAAGCATAATGCACAAACCTGAAAACACAAGCACTTCTTCTTTGTTCTAGAATCTTCCGTATCAGAATTGCCCAAATGTTTTTCTACATGATTTGTCTTTACTTTATGCATTACAACATACAATTCCATGAATCTTAAAATAGATTAGCTTTCTTATAAGAACTAGATGATTTTGAATGAAATGAACTATAAGAATTGAACGAACATCTACATCATGCATATATGACTCAAAGCTTACATGCTATAATGTGGTATTTATTCATAATTTCGTTGCCAAATCTCACACGTGCAATGCACGTGTACCTTACTAGTCTAAATGGTTTATGTGTGTGTGTTGTGCGTGTTAAATGTACGTACTATATCATACTAGTCTAAATTGTCTTTTTTTGGTACACGTTAAGCTTGTTCTCCCGAAATTTCAAGTCGCACCTTGTTATGCCGAAATTTCAAGCTAGCGTCTCTTTCTATCATGCTGCGAAACTCCCGCCTCTTCAACCCGCGCCTTGTTACCCCGAAATATTTAAGATAAATATTTGTCTCGTTGTGCTCCGACAAGTCCCTCCATCTCAACCCGCGCCTTGCTATTCCAAAATTACAACGTGCGTGAAAACTCCCACCTCCTGTGAAATCCCGACACGCGAAATTCCCATGATACCCCTGAACCGAAAGAACCACCTCAAATCCGTGGTGGTACTTTCGTAACTTACCCCACATTTCGGACAAGCGCGTCCCTAAGCCATGGTTCCCCACTCCCATCCCATCCGCACACCCATTCGTACACCGAGGCCGGGAAAACCCGCGAAGCCCCACACCCTCCTCCGTCCGCCACCCAGCCGGAGCCTCTTCCTCGGCGACGTCGTCCACAGCAACACCTCGACGTCCCTCATCCACCATACCGGATGAGGATCCATCATCGATCTGGTCATCTCGCCGGTTTAGCCACCCCGCGCTCCACCTCCAAGGAGCTGCCCTGACGTTCCCCTCGTTTTTTGCGCCACCTCCATTCACACACCGCCGTCTTCACCTGCACCACCGGAAGAGCATCATCATCACCGTTTCCTCGGATGAAGCTATGGCCTAATCGGCGCCACCAAAGAGGTTGTACACTAATCGCCGCATTTTCTTCCTGATTCGTTCGCACGGTGCTGCCGGCGCTCGGTCCCGAGCCAACACGGCACGGCTCCATCCACAGCGGCGTCGCCGGCCACTTCCTCCACAGTGTCGCTCCCTCGACGGTGACATCCACATTAGTAGGAGCTACTGCTGCTTTAGCTATCGCTCGCGCTGCTGCTCTGCTCTTGCTCTTGCTCTTGCTGCTGCTCTCGCTCTTGCTCTTGCTTGTGATGCTGCTCCGATTTAGCTACACTTCAGTTGGCTGAATCGACTTTTGGGTTAGTTGATTTTCAGGGGGGCTCGCTGGAGTTAAGGAAGAACTAGCCGCAACAGGAAGGGGGCTCGCCGGAGAGGTACCCCACTATCTATCTTAGGGTCCAGGGTGGGGGCGGTGGTCGCCGGCGGTGGTGGGGCGGTGGTGTGGGGATCGCCGGAGAAAAAGCTCGGCACGAGGGGGGCCTAGAGGGATGGCCGGGGCAGCGGCGGACAGGCGGTGGGGAGTGTTTTCGGGGCGGGCGGGGCGGCGCACCACCGGCCGCGGGTGGCTGTTTGGCCGGTGGTGGCTGGCGGCTCAGGGGGGTGGAGGTTGAAGATGAACTGCAGGCCCTTGATTTCGTATCCAATGGCTGCAAAATCAACTGACCAGAGATGAAAAAGTCAGTCGACTGACGTGTAGCCTCACCTCTAGTGCGTTCAGTTTCGACAGTAAAATTCAGTTTTGACAACAAAATTCAGTTTCGACAGTCAAGTTCAGTTTCGGTAGTTAAATTCAGTTTTGACAGTTAAGTTCAGTGATGAGCGGCTGATGTATTTTACATCTAGCACTTTGTGGTTATGTATTTTATGTCATCTATTGGAGATGCTATTAGAATTCCACTCAGGTTAACGTTGTCTCTCTTGTCCCGCTTCAGCCTCGGCATTGTACAACTCACCAGAGCTGCTCCAACGACGAAACCGTCCATCACAGCGGAGCAGTACCTCGGGCTCCATCTCCAAACGCCTAAGAACTTCTTCCCGTCCTCCGACAGCCAAGTTAGCCGGGGCATCCTCACTGGCCAACCCAATTACGCTGAGATCGACATGGCTTCGCCAAAGAGGTTGTACACTTGTTGCATATCTTTTTTACTCTACATGTTATATATATTGTCCATTGAGCACACAGAGTAACAAGAAATATGATTATTTTATCCTACTATATGACAAGCAGTGAGGTACTAGGAAACTTAGCTATCCGTGATGGACTCTCTTGAACGCCATCATTATTTATTTCTGCGCGTTTGAGTTGTGCATTTGTCGATGGCCCTAGGAGTTGAGCTAGTAGGGCAGTGGCTTGGGTCCAAAGTAATAGAAGTAGCACAAAAACATTTTTTTAGTGTAGGCTTTTCCTTGCTCAAGCCTGCCTACTAGAATCGCCAGTGCTTGAAAGGAAAAGTGAATGAAAAACATAGGAATTGGAAAGTTTCGCATGGTACTACTTTTCATGAATTTGGTGCAAAGGAATGGAGCAAGGGAAAACTGTAGGATTTGTTCCTTTAGTGTCTCCTTGAAAGAAAAACCATAGGAATTTTAATTTCCACTTGTCATCCTTTTCAAATTCCTATTCACGAAGCACAAGACTAAGAGATAGTACCATAATAGCATTATAACCATACATTTTCTTGTGGTTTGACTTAATCTCACCATGCTTCTTTGCATCCTATGATCTTCCAATTCTTGTGAAGTAAACACCCAGATTGGAAAAAATCCTGTGTTTTTAAATTCTCTGTTTTGCACGTGCATTCCTATCCTATTCCTGTCTATTTCCTATCCCTGCATTGTTAGAATCCTCAAATTCAAAGAAGCCCTTACACAGTTACTTCTATTACACATATGTGTCAAAGAAAACCTTGTGTGGTTTGTCCTGCTCCTGCGGTGTTGTGTTCCACCCCAGCTCAGCTGCTCCAACGACGGAAGGGTTCACCACAACAGGGATCTGCTCTCCAGACTTTCTTTCGCCGCCTCAGATCTTCTTCCCCGCCGCCGGCAGCCATGACAACTGCATTACCATCATCAATTGAGCAGATGACCTTGAGGACTACACGAGTCCGCAAGAGAGGTCGCACTCTTCCGTGTCTGCTTATGTTATGCATCACTTAATATGATGACATGCTACTTTATCGTCGTGTTCACCTATTAGACTCCGAGTCAGGTCCAAACTTATGCTGAAACTTGAGTTTTTACATGGTTGTGGGGTACATACTGGGGCAGCAGTCAGTACTATCTGTCTACTTTCTGGTCAATCTCAGGTGTCTACTATGAGTTTCATGTTGGGTGCAAACAAACATTAAAGGAGCCATTATCTGTATTTTTTAACTAAAGCTATTATCTTCCCGCTATCATTGGTTTTGGGTCTATCCACAGTTTGCTACCATCACTCTGAATTTGTGCATGCACTCCTTACATAATCTCACTATGTGTTATTCCTATGCATGTCAGTTATTGTACACAATGGAACTGAACACGTAGAGTAAAAGAGATGAGCCTTGTGTGGCAATAAAATTTCATGCATATGTCGCTCCGTGGTGGGCGCAAAGGCATCCCCCTCCACCCATTTCAGATCGTAATCAAGAGGAAGATAACTGTTCTGAGGGAGATTCAGAAGCACAAGACCAGTCCTATTTACCCCATGAGGTCTTCGCTCTAACTTGGCATGCCGATGTTGGTAATAGCATGCATATGGTGCCTTGCATTGCTTACTATATACATCAAAGATGTCATCTGCTTAGTTTAGATATGTTTTGTGTCAATGCCATATGTTTAATTTCTTTATCGTATATGTGAATCATGCAATGCCATCTTGTTTAGCCAGGCATCATATATGTGAATTTTGTAATGCCACCCTGGTTAGCCAGTCATCTTATATGTGAATTATACCATGACATCATTTTTTTATTACGTGTTAAATTTGTCAACAATTTTAGTACATTCAATTACTCTTCCTGTGCATCAGCCATTCGGCATGGTCATGGAAAAATCTGGAGTGGAAACAAGGTACTCAGAGCAGACAATGCTATCTGACCAAGCACATGTCTTGCTGGTTACAGATAGCTCCTCAGAGGAGGATTCAGAGACAGATGACCAGTCCTATCTGCCCCCGAGGTGCATGCTCTAACTTGGCAGGGTTATGTTGCTCATATCTATGGTACCTTGCATTGTTATGTCATTTTCTTAGTTTAGACATGCTTTGTGTGAATGCCACCTGTTTAGTGTCTCATTACCATATATGTGAATTATGCAATGCCATCTTGTTGCAAGACATTATATATGTGAATTATGCAATGCTATCTTGTTGCAAGGCATTATATATGTGAATAATGCAATGACATGCTGTTTAGCCAAGCGTCATATATGTGAATTATATCATGTCGTCCTTTTTTGTATTTCTCATTGCTTTTGTCGACAATGTTTGTATATTCAACTGCTCTTCCTGTGCATCAGCCATTTGAATTGGTGATGGAGAAATCTGGAGTGAAAACAAGGTCTTCAGAGCAGACAATGCTACCTGCTGAAGGAGTTATCTTGTTGGTTACAGATAGCTCTTCAGAGGAGGATTTAGAGGCAGATGACCAGTCCTATTATCCCCCTGAGGTGTATGCTCAAACTTGGCAGGGTTATATTACTCATATCATGCATATGTGGTATTGCAATGCTTAGTTTTTACATCATATACACGATATTGAATGCCATCTCCTTATTTGACATATCATATATGTGATTGCTCTCTGCTCACTTCCTTAGTATATAAATCATATATTTGAGTTATATCATGCCATGATGTTTACATAGACAACATGTATCTAAATTATGACATGCCAACCCATTTTCTAAAGACATAATATAGTTATATCATCTCATCCTGTTCACATAGTCATCATATTTTGAATTATGTCATTCTATCCATGAATTATATCATGCCATCATGTTTCCATCAACGGCATGTTTGTGATTTATGGCATGCCAACCACTTTAATAGACACATCGTATAGTTATATCATGCCATCCTGTTTACATAGTCATCATATTTTGAAGTATGTCATTCTATCATGTTTAGTTAGCCATCATACATGTGAAATTGTGTCATGCTATCCTGTTTAATTAGCCATCATATAAGTGAAATTATGTCTTGCTATTCTGTTTGGTTAGACAACATAAATGTGAATTATTTCATGCCCTTTTTTTCTTCCCTACTATCCATTGCACTTGTCTATCTTACAATGTATGTACATTCAATTACTTTTCTTGTTTATCAGCCATTTCAATTGGAGGGGGTGATGGCAGTATCTGTGGGAGTAAAAACACGGTCTTCAGAAAAGATCGTGCTACCTGTCGATGGAGATAGAACCACGATTGTACTTGCCCAAGAACCAGCCCCACCACACATAACCCAGACTCACGCAGATTGTACCCCTACCAAGTTGGACAGAGAACCATCTACACCCCTTCTAACCCCAACCCTAGCAGATAGTAACCCAGTTCCCGTTGACACGGCACCGTCTCCACCAGAGCACCCAAACACAAGCAGTTAGTGAGGCAACTGCAGTGCCCGAAGCACGAGGACCACCACTTCGAACGCCATGTCAATGCTTAAAGCAGAAGAAGAATTGTTCTCAGGTTAGGTTCCATAGCTATGGTTCATACTACTTTGCTCTTGCATCACTGTATTTACTCATACCAACTAATTTAAAATTTGAAGGATGCAATTGAAACTCCAATGGCGCAATAGGTATATTTTAAACCTGTTTCTTTAATGTGTTTGCTGTCGTAACTTGCTCTATGTTGATTTCAGTCTCAATTGAATAAACAGTTATGTTCTCATGCCATGCACATTACAAGTGTTGTTATTACTGTGTAGTTTCCCACACTAATATTCTATCTATGCTGCTTTTTCTTAAATAGATATGATTCGAACTGTATCTATCTTGATTTGGCAACATAAACTAGAATGATATAGACCATACAGTGACCATACTACATAGATATATGTTTGTTTCATGTTGTTATCCTGTCCACCTTACTACTGAACTGGTTTACCAAAATGAGTTTCATATACTACATTGTAAACCTGTGATGTGTTTGTTTGTTTCTCTTTTAGAACGCGGATAAAATATTGGAGAAGAGTACCCCGTTATGCAATGGTAAAGGAAGTAATGCAGATAAGGTTCAAGATAGTGAGACATCCCTGTTGGTCTCCAAGAAAGCTGATAAAAACTATATTGAAGACACTGAGACAACCCCAAAGTCTTGTCTTGATGTAGTGTTCGAGTTACTGGCTACTACTGCTGGCACCAGCTCTTTGAACTTGCTGCCTGAATTAGTTCAGCTTCTTGAGTCTCAACTTCAAGTTGAAAGACATCGATCAGATGTTATGCGATAGGAGGCTGAAGGACCGAGGAAGTACCTGCAGAATTTAGATGCATACTTTCTGGTGCAATAGCAAGTGCTGGAGGATTTAAGCGCCAAACAAGAGAAAGTTAATAATCTTGCTAAGCATCTTGCCAACATTATGGGTACCCAGGATATTATTTCTTGAGCTCTTCTGAAGTGGTTTTAGTTCTGGACTTGTTTTGCTGCGGCTTTTATATGCTGCTTTGTTCCCTATATTTGCACTGTTGGCGAACTTTGATGCCCAGTGGATGTAATATGTGCAATAGTCGTGATAGCCTAGCATAAGTTGCTTGCTTATTTATTTCCTTATTGTATTTTTATTTGTTTTCTTGTAGTCAGTGCAGTTCTTTTTCCGCGGTTTGCTAGTGGCCGCAATAACCTATTTTTCAAAACTAGGCCACAATAACCATGGGCTACATATTTACTGTACTTAACATGGGCCTCCTATAGGCCGTAGAAACAATGCACCTTCTAAGGGCCGTAGAAACAATTGGCCTTCTGCGACGTAGAAACAATGGGCCTTATACGGGCCATAGACACAATGGGCCTTCTACGGGTCGTATCATCAATGGGCCCTCTATGAGCCGTATGATCGGTTGGCCAAACATGGGCCAATAACAGGCCACATTATGGCCGTAAATGGGCTAGAGTTGAAATCATCCGTTCATGGACCGACCATAACGGGTCGTCGTTAATCGGTCGTATTTGATGACGCTATGAAAATGGCCCAACGTATTAACGGGCCACAAACGGGCCGACAGTAACCACGGGCTGAATTTGGCCCACAAGCAGAAAATGACAGTAACTGGCCGTAAGGAAACGAATGCTGGAAATGAGCCCAAGAATAAATGGGCCCTGAGAAGGCCGAAAGATAACGTGGGCTGGAAATGGCCCAACGGAATAATGGGCCGTTAATGGGTATAAAGTGATACACTGTTCATTACGGGCCAGTTTCACCACATGTCGTTAATGGGTATAAAGTGATACACTATTCATTACAGGCCAGTTTTACCACGTGCCGTTAATGGGCCGAGAGTTACTAAGGGCCTCGTATGGGACAAAAGACATCATGGGCCATACATGGGCCAAAAGTTAAAATGGGCTGGAATTATATTGGACGGCCCAAATGACGATACTGGGCCTAATTTCGATAGGCCGTAAACGGGCCCTGGGTTAGCGTGCTGTAAATGGGCTATATGCGATCAGGCCGTTAACAGGCTTGCCGTGGGCCGGCCCGCCACCTTTTAACCAAGTCAAACGGGCCAGCCTTTTCACAGGAATGGGCCTCTGTTTGGCCGTGCCACGTGTCAACGTATCATAGGCGCTTTGGGTCCAATGAGTGGATGACATCTGTCCCAACGGTGAGCCGACACGTGTTTCCTCCAGCCAATGATGATTTTACACATGGAAAATCCTCATTGGTCGGGGCTATTAACGGCTTATCGGATCCAAAACCGGACCCGATAGCTTAACGGCGTTCCGTTATGGTGGATGCCATGTGTCGGTCACCCTTGACGAAAGCACTTCTTTGACACGCGATTTATCGTCATGGAAGTGGACACTTCCGTGATGATAATTCTGGTAATGTCATGGAACACTTCTACGACAGCACAGGTATGACTATCTTGATTCTGTCATAAAATTGTCATGGATGTACATGCATGACAGAAAATGTGACCTACTGTGACAAACACGTATCATCACGGAAGTGTATTTTTTTGTAGTGAGACTTTTGTCCTTCGATTTCAACTGTTGTACAGTTCTTTCAATTTGGGACCATATTTGCATGTTACCATATTTTCTTTAACAACCCTACCATTTTCTGCAGGACATCCCTCGCTATGCAACAGATTATGTAGTGCACACTTTTTCCCTTTACATACATCAAGGCTCCACGAATGTCATACTGCGCACAAACCATGGATTTACAATTGTTGCTACTGTAACACTTGATAAACGTGGTGACTCCTATTTTGGCACTGGCTTTTGGAATGAAATTTCAAAGTTTTATGTATTGAAAGCTAGCACTAAAATTGCACTGCACATAGAAGGGCCTGGTCCTGAGATGTATGCAAACTTCCCCGACAAAATCATCCGTCCATACTTTGTTCGAAGTAAGTTTTCTTTTCAACTATCTGCATATGTTGACTTACCCAGCAATGTCAAATGAATTTTGTAGTATTTAAGCAACCAATTCCTACTCCCTTATCTTACTATATTCCTACCTAATAACTTCTAGTTACCAATACACTTTTCTATTGCCCTGTTTTAACTAAATATTCCCTATACTCCCATTTTTGTCAGAAAGCGCCGCTGACAAGGAGACTCCGGAGGTGGAGAATGGGGCTGCCAACAAGCGGAGGCAGGGCGAGCAGAACCGCAAGCGACTCCAACATGCCTGGACTTAATCAGCAGCCTCTCCGATGATATGTTGAGAGTCATCATCTCCCTCCTCCCAATCAAATATGGGGCGCGGACAACCCTCCTTTCCCGGCGGTGGCGCCCCCTATGGAACCCCAGCCCTCTCGACCTCATCGACACCCATGAGCTCTGCCATGGCTATCGCAAAAGCTTGGATGCGTTCTCCAAGATCCTCGGCAGTCACCTTGGCCCAACCAAAGGCCTTAGAATGAACAAGTTCTGTTCCAACAGCAAGGACCAAGCCAAGCTTGACAACTGGTTCTGATCCCCTGCCCTAGATCAGCTCGAGGAGCTCACTTTTGATGATGGGCATATGCGGTCGCTGCCAACATCCGCACTCCACCTCGCGCCCAAGTTGCGTGTTGCCAAGTTCAGGAATTGCCATTTCCCGCCCCTTAATGACACACCCGCTCTTATTCTACCACGACTGAAGCACCTCGAGCTCGTCACCGTCTGCCTCTCAAAGGGTGACATGGAGCGCCTGCTCCATGGCTGTACTGCACTCGAGTACCTTTGTCTTCAGGCGATCAATGGGTTGAGTACCTTCCACATCACCTCCATGACTCTTCGGATTATTTATGTGTGTTGCTGGTGCGGCAGGAAGACATCACAAAAGGTGGACCATGGTATGGTCATCCAGGACACACTTGCACTTGAGAGATTACTTGTAGTTGATAAAGAAGGTCCAACAAGAATCAATGTCATTTCTGCGCCGAAATTGACAGTGGTGGGCTACTCGTCTGACAAATACTCCGAACTTGTTATTGGATCCACACCCGTTCAGGTACAATAACCGCCTTCTACCTCTCCTTCTACAAATTAACATTATTTCTAATTTTGAAGATGTTTGTTCCTCTGTCATTCAGAAAATGATTCCGACAAGCTTGACCCCAAAACTGCGCACAGCGAAGGTCTTGGCACTAAAATCTATCGGGCGCGACCTGGAGCAAGTTGTCAGTTTCCTGGGATGCTTTTCGTGCTTGGAGAAGCTATATATCGAGGTGATGTTCCTTTCCTGTTAAATGTTAACCATAAGGGAGTTCAATTTGTGACACCTTTTTCCAAGTTTACAGTGACAATGTACAACGATTTCTGAAGGTTCTTTTGGAGGATTTCAGTACATACATGCCCCCCCATATTGGTTGTTTGATCCATATGGTTACAATCAATAAGCATTTCTCCTTTGGATTCATCTATACTAGTTTTCTTAGGGAACTTTTCGTCCACTCCAACCTATTGTGAATAAGGCTACATTTTTCTAGAATGTAATCAAGTGCCCATGTTAATCATGTCAGATCGAAGATGGCATGTTAGTGCATTTTACAAATCCTGCAAACCAAATAGCTAGGCCTGTAGTAATGTTCAAAACTGCATGTAGGCACTAACACGTTTTCTTCTTTTATAGATAAGATTAGGCCCAGTGGTGGATAATGTGATACAATATAACAATCACGTCAAATGCCTAGATCTGCATCTCTCAGAAATTACTTCGAACTCCTACCGAGGGACCTTGCCGGAGATTATATTCGCCAGGTTCTTTGTTCTCGGAGCAAGGGTGCTGAAGGAAATGAGGTTTGCCCTACATTTATTTCACAAAAATGATGATGTGTTGATCAGCGCCGGCGCCTGCGGCAGAGTGGAGTAGGTTCCAAAAATGTTGAATTTCATTTTGGAACTTCAGATGACATTGTAATCGGAAGTCATTGGGTCAATCCCATATAGGACTTCCCAGTGGCTAACCCCTTAGCATTTGCGATTATTGCATCGCACACAGTTTCTTGAAGGGTCTCTGATCGTAGTGTCGCGTTACCAGCATCCTCCAGTAGTGGTAGTCAAACGTCTTCGCGATCCAACCGATCAAGTACTGAATGCACGACACCTCTGTGATCTGCACACGTTCAGCTCGGTGACGTCCCTCGAACTTTTGATCCAGTTGAGGCCGAGGGAGAGTTTCGTCAACATGATGGCGTGGTGACGGTGATGATGAAGTTACCGACGATGGGCTTCTCCTAAGCACTACAATGATATGACCGATGTGTGTAACTGTGGAGGGGGGCACCGCACACAGCTAAAAGATCAACTTGTGTGTCCATGGGGTGCCCCCCTCCCACGTATATAAAGGGGGGAGGGAGGAGGAGGCTGGCCAAGGGTGGCGCGCCCAAGAGGGGGGAGTCCTACTCCAAGTAGGATTCGCCCCCCTCCTACTTCCACGAGGAGAAGGGGGGAAGGAGTAGGAGAAGAGAAGGAAAGGGGGTCGGGCCCCCTAGCCCTAGTCCAATTCGGTTTGGGCTAGCGGGAGTGCGTGCCACTCCTTGGCCTGCCTCCTCTCTTCCAACATTAGGCCCATGAGGCCCAATAACGTCTGGGGGGTTCCGGTAACCCCCAATACTCTGAAACTCATCCGAAACGACCCGAACCATTCCGGTGTCCGAATGTAACCTTCCAATATATGAATATTTATGTATCGGCCATTTCGAGACTGCTCATCACGTCTGTGATCTCATTCGGGACTCGGAACAACCTTCGGTCATCAAATCACATAAACTCATAATACAAATCGTCATCAAACGTTAAGCGTGCGGACCCTACGGGTTCGAGAACTATATAGACATGACTGAGACACATCTCCAATCAATAACCAATAGCGGAACCTGGATGCTCATATTAGTTCCTACATATTCTACGAAGATCTTTATAGGTCAAACCGCATAACAACATACGTTGTTCCCTTTGTCATCAGTATGTTACTTGCCTGAGATTCGATCGTCGGTATCATCATACCTAGTTCGATCTCATCACCGGCAAGTCTCTTTACTCGTTCTTTAATGCATCATCCCGTGACTAACTCATTAGTCACATTGCTTGCAAGGCTCATAGTGATGTGCATTACCGAGAGGGACCAGAGATACCTCTCTGATACACAGAGTGACAAATCCTAATCTTGGTCTATGCCGACTCAAAAAACACCATCGGAGACACCTGTAGAGCATCTTTACAATCACCTAGTTATGTTGTGACGTTTGATAGCACACAAGGTGTTCCTCCGGTATTCGGGAGTTGCAAAATCTCATAGTCATAGGAACATGTATAAGTCATGAAGAAAGCAATAGAGAAAAACTAAACGATCATTATGCTAAGCTAACGGATGGGTCTTGTCCATCACATCATTCTCTAATGATGTGATCATGTTCATCAAATGACAACACATGTCTATGGCTAGGAAACTTAACCATCTTTGATTAACGAGCTAGTCAAGTAGAGGCATACTAGGGACACTCTGTTTGTCTATGTATTCACACATGTACTAAGTTTTCTGTTAATACAATTCTTTCATGAATAATCAACATTTATCATGATATAAGGAAATATAAATAACATCTTTATTATTGCCTCTAGGGCACATTTCCTTCACTTCAATCACTGCCACCAAGCTACAAAAGCTTCGTGATGAACTATAATATGCAAGGTATGGATAAGACAATTCCTGAGCTCTTTGCGATGCTAACGGTTGCGGAGGTAGAAATCAAGAAGGAGCATCAAGTGTTGATGGTTAACAAGACCACTAGTTTCAAGAAAAAGGGCAAAGGGAAGAACGGGAACTTCAAGAAGAACGGCAAGAAAGTTGCTGCTCAAGTGAAGAAGCCCAAGTCTGGACCTAAGCCTGAGACTGAGTGCTTCTACTGCAAAGGGACTAGTCACTGGAAGCATAACTGCCCCAAGTATTTGGCGGATAAGAAGGATGGCAAAGTGAAAGGTATATTTGATATACATGTTATTGATGTGTACCTTACTAATGCTCGTAGTAGCGCCTGGGTATTTGATACTGGTTCTGTTACTCATATTTTCAACTCGAAATAGGGGCTATGAATTAAACAAAGATTGGCTAAGGACGAGGTGACGATGCACGTGGGAAATGGTTCCAAAGTCGATGTGATCACCGTCGGCATGCTACCTCTACATCTACCGTCGGGATTAGTTTTAGACCTAATTAATTGTTATTTGGTGCTAGTGTTGAGCATGAACATTATATCTAGATCTTTTTTGATGTGAGACAGTTATTCATTTAAATCAGAGAATAATGGTTGTTCTATTTATATGAGTAATACCTTTTATGGTCATGCACCCTTGATGAGTGGTCTATTTTTGTTGAATCTCGATTGTAGTGATACACATATTCATAATATTGAAGCCAAAAGATGCAAGGTTAATAATGATAGTGCAACTTATTTGTGGCACTGCTGTTTAGATCATATTGGTGTAAAGCGCATGAAGAAACTCAATGCTGACGGGCTGTTGGAATCACTTGATTAAGAATCACTTGATGCTTGCGAACCATGCCTCATGGGCAAGATGACTAAGACTCCGTTCTCCGGAACAATGGAGCGAGCAACTGGCTTATTGGAAATAATACATACTGATGTATGTGGTCCGATGAGTGTTGAGGCTCGTGGCGGGTATCGTTATTTTCTGACATTCGGAAATGATTTGAGCAGATATGGGTATATCTACGTGATGAAACATAAGTCTGAAACATTTGGAAAGTTCGAAGAATTTCAGAGTGAAGTGGAAAATCACAGTAACAAGAAAATAAAGTTTCTACGATCTGATCATGGACGTGAATATTTGAGTTATGAGTCTGGTCTTCATTTGAAACAATGTGGAATAGTTTCGCAACTCACGCCACCTAGAACACCACAGCGTAATGGTGTGTCCGAACGTCGTAACCGTACATTATTAGATATGGTGCGATCTATGATGTCTCTTACTAATTTATCGCTATCGTTTTGGGGTTATGCTTTAGAGACAGCTGCATTCATGTTAAATAGGGCATCATCTAAATCCGTTGAGACGACACCATATGAACTATGGTTTGGCAAGAAACCTAAGCTGTCGTTTCTTAAAGTTTGGGGTTGTGATGCTTATGTGAAAAAGCTTCAACCTGATAAGCTCGAACCCATATCGGAGAAATGTGTCTTGATAGGATACCCAGAGGAGACTGTTGGGTACACCTTCTATCACAGATCCGAATGCAAGATATTCGTTGTTAAGAATGGATCCTTTCTAGAGAAGGAGTTTCTCTCGAAAGAAGTGAGTGGGAAGAAAGTAGAAATTGATGAGGTAATTGTACCTTCTCCCTTATTGGAAAGTAGTTCATCACAGAGATCAGTTCCAGTGATTCCTACACCAATCAGTGAGGAAGCTAATGATGATGATCATGAAACTTCTGATCAAGTTACCACCGAACCTCGTAGGTCAAGCATAGTATGATCCGCACCAGAGTGGTATGGTAATCCTATTCTGGAGGTCATGTTACTTGACCATGACGAACCTACGAACTATGAGGAAGCGATGATGATCCCAGATTCCGCGAAATGGCTTGAAGCCATGAAATCTGAGATAGGATCCATGTATGAAAACAAAGTGTGGACTTTGGTTGACTTGCCCGATGATCGGCAAGCCATTGAGAATAAATGGATCTTCAAGAAGAAGACTGACGCTGACGGTAATGTTACTGTCTACAAAGCTTGACTTATTGCGAAAGGTTTTCGACAAGTTCAAGGAGTTGACTACGATGAGACCTTCTCACCCGTAGCAATGCTTAAGTTTCTCCGAATCATGTTAGCAATTGCCACATTTAATGATTATGAAATTTGGCAAATGGATGTCAAAACTGCATTCCTTAATGGATTTCTTAAAGAAGAGTTGTATATGATGCAACCAGAAGGTTTTGTCGATCCTAAAGGTGCCAACAAAGTGTGCAAGCTCCAGCGATCCATTTATGGACTGGTGCAAGCCTCTCGGAGTTGGAATATATGCTTTTATAGTGTGATGAAAGCATATGGTTTTATATAGACTTTTGGAGAATCCTGTATTTACAAGAAAGTAAGTGGGAGCTCTGTAGCATTTCTAATATTATATGTGGATGACATATTGTTAATTGGAAATAACACAGAATTTCTGGATAGCATAAAAGGATACTTGAATAAGAAATTTTCAATGAAAGACCTTAGTGAAGCTGCTTATATATTGAGCATCAAGATCTATAGAGATAGATCAAGACGCTTAATTGGACTTTCACAAAGCACATGCCTTGATAAAGTTTTGAAGAAGTTCAAAATGGACCAGTCAAAGAAAGGGATCTTGCCTGTGTTACAAGGTGTGAAGTTGAGCCAGACTCAATGCCCGACCACTACAGAAGATAGAGAGAACATGAAAGTCATTCCCTATGCCTCAGCCATAGGTTCTATCATGTATGCAATGCTGTGTACCAGACCTGATGTGTGCCCTGCTATAAGTTTAGCAGGGAGGTACCAAAGTAATCCAGGAGTGGATCAATAGACAGTGGTCAAGAACATCCCGAAATACCTGAAAAGGACTAAGGATATGTTTCTTGTTTATGGAGGTGACAAAGGGCTCGTCATAAATGGTTACGTCGATGCAAGCTTTGACACTGATCCGGATGACTCTAAGTCACAAACCAGATACGTATTTATATTGAATCGTGGATCTGTTAGTTGGTGCAGTTCCAAGCAGAGCGTCATGGCGGGATCTTTTTTTGCGGGAGAGCATCATGGCGGGTTCTACGTGTGAAGCGAAGTACATAGAAGCTTCGGAAGCAACAAATGAAGGAGTCTGGACGAAGGAGTTCATATATGATCTAGGTGTACTACCTAGTGCATCGGGTCCAATGAAAATCTTTTGTGACAATACTGGCGCAATTGCAATAGCGAAGGAATCCAGATTTCACAAGAGAACCAAACACATCAAGAGACGCTTCAATTCCATCCGCGATCAAGTCAAGGAGGGAGACATAGAGATTTGCAAGATACATACGGATCTAAATGTTGTAGACCCGTTGACTAAGCCTCTCTCACGAGAAAAACATGATCAACACCAAGACCCGATGGGTGTTAGAATCATTACTATGTAATCTAGATTATTGACTCTAGTGCAAGTGGGAGACTGAAGGAAATATGCCATAGAGGCAATAATAAAGTTGTTATTTATATTTCCTTATATCATGATAAATGTTTATTATTCATGCTAGAATTGTATTAACCGGAAACTTAGTATATGGGTGAATACATAGACAAACAGTATGTCCCTAGTGTGCCTCTACTAGACTAGCTCGTTAATCATAGATGGTTAAGTTTCCTGACCATAGACATTTGTTGTCATTTGATGAACGGGATCACATCATTAGAGAATGATGTGATGGACAAGACCCATCCGATAGCTTAGCATAATGATCGTTTAGTTTTATTGCTATTACTTTCTTCATGACTTATACATGTTCCTCTGACTATGAGATTATGCCACTCCCGAATACTGGAGGAACACCTTGTGTGCTATCAAACATCACAACGTAACTGGGTGATTATAAAGATGCTCTACAGGTGTCTCCGATGGTGTTTTTTGAATTGGCATAGATCGAGAGGTATCTCTCGGCCCTCTCGGTAATGCACATCACTATAAGTGTAACATCCCAATTTTCAATTTCGTTGTTATACATAGGTCATCATATGCATATCAGATTTTTATTTGCATTTGGTTGTGATCCTAGAAATATTAAGCAACTCAAGGACCCAAGGAGAGAGTTGGAGGTTTCACTAAAATTTCATATTTGAATTTATTTTAAATTTGAAGAAATGATCAATTTGATTTTAATATTTTCTCTCAAATTATTTGCAATAACAAAAAAGAAATGAGAGAAGATAAAATGACTTCTTCAACAAGGGAGAAATATTGGAGGAGAAATTTTAAAATCAATTTCTATTTTATTTGTATTTTATTTGCTATTTTATTTGAATTAGAGAAAAACTTGCATTTAGTCCAGAAAAATGTTCATCTTGTCCTAAATATTAGGTTTGGATGGTGAAAATTGTTTCTGGTATTTTTAGAATTTTTTATATTTTATTATGATTTTTCTTTCACGGCGGAATTATTTTTAAAAAAAATCTTCTTCGCCCGCTCGGGAGTCCCGACCGCCGCCGCCGCAGCCATGGAGTCCGGCTCGGACTCCACCGCGTCGCCGCCCCTCCCACAAGCCAAGCCCCCCGGCCTCTTTATAAGGCGATTCGCCCTGCCGCCTCCTCCTCACCACTATCCCGCCACCCGAGCCGCGCCGCCACAACCACCCGCACCGCCGAGCCGCCGCCGCCGCTAGCTGCCTCAGCTGCCCCGCGTCACCGCCCCGATCTGCCGTCACCTCGAGCCGCCTCCACCGAACGCCGCCGCCTTGATCCGCCGCCGCCACCGACCCCGCCGTTGACCTCGCCGTCGGCTTTCTTCGATTGACCGGTAAAAACCGTTCGGTTTTCTTTCATTTTTTTTTTGGTTTAGATTAGATCATTTTTTTATTATTTAGGTTAATTTGCGAACGTTCACCGGTTAGATCGTTTTAATGAACGGTTTTCATTCGTTAGTTTCTATTAGCGAGCGTTCGTTCGATAGGTTTTTTATTTTAATTTTTAGCCAGGGACCTATCCGCAAATAGTTTTATCATAGATTAGTCCCTGAACTTCAAACCCTCGTTACTTTTTGCTCGTTTGTCCAAATCCAGTGAAACCAATGCCAAAATCTTCATCTTGTTCCCCTCTTTCCAGATAATCAACTTGAACATGGTTTTGACAATTTAAAATTTGGTTTCAAGCATATTTGAATTCAAACTTCTTTTGATCGTAGTTTGAGTTTCGTAGCTCCGATTCGATTGATTCCTTTTGCAACTCGAAGCTCTTCTCTTGAACTTTCAGTTTGGATATTTTCTCTTGAGTTTTAACCTTCCATCTTATGCTTGAGAGCTTATGTATGCTATTTTTTGTTCACGGTAGAGTTTCCGTAGTGCGAGGCTTGCTACTACGAATCGCTAGGGTTTTCATATCGTCAGCAAGGCAGGTAACACTTTGATCATATCCCTTCATTACCAAGTTTTTATCCATTAGTTTCAACCCTCAAACATTGCATGAGTCGGTTTGTTTAACATGTGGGTTTGGTGAAGTAGTTGATGAGGTAGCAACCTATTGCCCTTTCATATTCAAACCCCTGGGTGTTACTACGTTATGCTTATATTGCTATGCTATGCTCGTAGACATGGATTGGTTTGAGAGATTCATGAAGATGTGAGAGTTATTATTAATTAATTGTTAACTTAAGGTGGCCACTTTAATATGCATCTGTGTGGATTGGTTGGGGCACCCTGCAGCACCCAGTGGTTGTCCGGACACCTAGAGAAATCCAGTGTTGTCCTAGGATATCTCGGAGTACCCGTATGATCATCCTATGGTTTGCCACCCAGGCTCAAAGGGATCATGAGATTGTTCATGCTAGAAACTTCCGTGTGCAGCCACAAGCCATTATGGGCTCTGACATAGTTGAGTAAGTTGTGGGAATCCTTTCCATGATGATCTAGTAGATGTAGGGGATTGTAGGTGTACGGGCCTATCTATCGGTTCAGGGGACCTCTTCGGAAAGACTGTGTCTCGGTCATCCGTTTCTCAAACAGCATGCAATGCGAGAAATACAATGGAGGGGATCGAGTCTTGTGGGGAAAAGTGTGCAAACCTCTGCAGAGTGTACAAACTAATCATGGTTAGCCATGTCCCCGATTATGGACATCTTGAGTATCTGGTACTTGAATTATTGATTTGATCTCATCACATTACTGAATTAATTTTGTTGGGTTTTAACTATCATTTTGGGATTAAGTTGGAGGAACCTTCTCAATGTTTTCAACAAACTTTTTAGTTAAATAAAATATATTCCTTTGATGTAGGGAAAATTAGCTTTATGCAAATGATAACCATAGAGCCTCCACCAGCCATATATGCATGTAGCAATAGTGGTTATTTGTTCATTGCTCTATAGTGTTATCTTGCCAGCATATTCCATGTGCTAACCTACACAAGCTGCAACGTATTATGTTGCAGAGTTTTCAGACGAAGAGTAAGGTGCGCTAGGTCGTTGTCATGCACTCAGTTTTACCGTGGAGTTGGATGGACTCTACTACCTTCGAAGCTTCCGCTGTTATCTTATTTAGATGGCCTTCGGCCATATTATTGTAATAAGTTCTCTTTTGAGACATTCAATGTAATAAGTGTGTGATTGAACACTGTTATAAAACCTTGAGTACTATGTGTGTGTCAGCAATACTGATCCAGGGATGACACTTAAACACAGAGACTTGACCGTCTGAGGTCGGGTCGCTACAAGATGGTATCAGAGCCAGGTTGGCTGTAGGACGCGACCACTAGGACAAAACCCTAGGACACTCTTCTCTACTCATTTCTGACTCTTCTCCATTTTCTACTCTATAGATGGCGGACCCAAGGAACAAGTTTGCTCAACCGGACGACAACACCCCTTTCGGACGACATTTAAAGGAAGCCACTAGGTACCTAAGCATCGGAATACCAAGCTTCACCGGGACCTACACTGCCACTCTACCTGAAGAAGAGCGTTGGACGATTCGAGTACATGTTCCAGGAAGGGCATTCACACTAGTAACTGAGCCCATAGAGGTTTCCTTTGATGCACCAACCTGGAGTCTAGGAAAGAGCATGGCCGCCCACATCGCCATGGGAAGCATTGGCGAGGTATATGTCGTGGATCTAAGACTGACAATAGAATGGGGGTAAATATGAGGAGGCAAGATCCTAGCTATGGAGTAGTTGTACACACAAGTTTTACAAGTTCATGCCCTTCTCAGAGGAAGTAACAGCCCTACGTCTCGGTGCCCTGAGGCGGTCGACTGGATTATGTGTGTGTGAGTTTACAAAAGATGTGAACCCTTGTGCCTGTGGAGGGGGGTGGCTTATATAGAGTGCGCCAGGACCCCAGCCAGCCCATGTTACAAAGGGTTTAAGGTACATTAAAGGGGAGACGTTACTGATAACGCTAGAAAATAAAGAGACATAATGACATTAAAGCTATGAGGTAATGTCCGACCGTTGCAGTTCGGAGTGACTTTAGACCTTCTGGTGGTCGAGTGACAGTCTCTGCGGTCGAGTGACTTCAAGTCTTCAGACTGGAGGTCCTCATGGTCAAGTGGATGATGACTCTTCTTCGAATGCTTCTGGTTTGAGGGTGATGTCCTAGGGGAGGGTGTCTAGGTCAGGCCTATGACCCTACCCTAGGTACATATCTTCATCATTAGCCCCCGAATGGTTCAAGGTTCGAGTGGAGAAGGAGTTGATAACCTCTCCGATTCAGCTTTTGTGCTTCAGAAATGTCTTGTCTAGTAGTTGAATGAACATTCATGATGACTTCAACTGCTTATTCAGTCACCTTGATCTATTCTTGGTTATGTCGAGTGAACTTTCATTGTTAAGCTTCGAGTGTTGATATGGGAAAAATCTTCCATCTAACGGGTTATCCTATTGTTCGCGGATTTCACGGGATTCGAATTTTGGGGAGCACGCCGGGCAGGGGAGGCCGCAGTAATCGGGACGGATTAGGCAGGCCAGCTCGATCTGCGCGCCACCTTTTTCGCCACGTATCACGTGCGCGACTATTGTGGGATTTGATCGGATCGCCTGGGCCCACGAGTCAGCCACTCGGAAATGCCCTCATATAAGGTGTTGGACGGGGGTTTTCGCACAGTGCGCTCTCATTCTTCTCCTTCCTCCTTCGTTTTCTCCACCGCATCTGCCTCTTCTCTCGGTGTCGCTGCTCCGTTTGAACTTGATCCGCTGCCATGGGCAAGGAGAAGACGATGGCGTTGGAGCGTGCGAAAAAGGCAATGGCGAAGGCAAAAGGGAAGAGGACCAGCCGGGGCGGATCTTCATCGAGGTCCGGCCTGCCGCCTGGCTGGATCCAGGGCGACTAGATTCGCTCGACAATCAGCCAAGATGATATCGACGACCTGGTCGAGGGGGGACTGATCCCCCATGAATCAGCGCGGCTCCCGGGGAACGAGACCGAGCTGCAGCCGCAGGAGGGTGAGTGCGGTCTCCTTGCCACTCATGTCGATCGCGGGTTTTCTTTGCCTCCCCATCCTTTTTTTGAGGTTTCTTGAACTTATTTGGGGCTCAACTCCACCACTTTTCCCCGAACACCATCCGATACCTTGTCGCTTTCGTGTCCATGTGCGAGAACTTCCTGGGTTGTCGACCACACTGGGGTCTCTTCAAGCACATATTCACGTGTCGTTCTCAGACGGTCAAGAAGGCCAACCTGAGTGACGAGAGGACGCAAGTGATACAGATGTGCGAGGGTCTTGGAATTCATACGAGGAACAAAAGCACTTTCCCAACTATGATCCTTCCCGGCTCGGTCCGGGGTTGGCAGTCGACCTGGTTCTACTGCAAGGACCAACCGACTCCGGGTCAGTCGACTGGACTTCCCCCCTTTTCCATGGCCCGAGTAGAGAAGCCCTCCACCTTGAGAGTGATCCCAGAGGAGAAGGCGCAGGTGAAGGTGTTAGTCGAGCGGGTGGTCCAACTCGTCCGCGACGGAGTGACCGGTATGGACCTACTGGAGGTCTTCCTCAGTCGACGTATCCAACCACTCCAAGCTCGTGACCATCCGATGTGGATGTACTCGGGAATCGAGGATTCCACTCGGATCCACCCAGAGGATGTCAGTGAGGACAGGGTGGAGCAGTGGCTGAGAGGCATTACCGGCAACAAGGATAACCCCCGAGGGTCCAGGAGGGTGGTTCCATTCGATCATTTGCACCGACCGGAACAGGTATGATTCTGCATTGTTGAGTGTTTTCTTGATTGACCATGTAACATCTTGTTGACGGCCGACTGCCTTTCTTTTGTTCGTTGTCTTTCAGGCCCTTGTTGATATGTATTCAATGCCCAACGGAGAGCAGGAGCAAGATCCCGAGGGGGAGGCGAGAGTGGCAAGTGGCACTCGGATGAAGAAGAGGACAAGGAGAGCGATGACCCAAGTGATGAAGAAGAAGTCGACTCGCCTCCTCGTAGAGAAAGGAGGTCCAAGCACACTCACAACTCGACAAGCATCCCCGACCTGGTGGCCGTACCAACTGGGCAGTCTTCAAAGTGCCCTCGCACGTCTTCTCCAGTGCCGACTGAGAAGGCACTGAAGCAGCCCAAGACTGCACCCTCTCCAGTGCCGAAACCACCGAAGGCCGCACCTTCCAAACTGCCGAAGGCTTTTCCCAAAAATCAAAGTGGTCATTCCCACTATCTCTGGGTAACAATCTGACCTGATCCTTTGGTTGACTTGTGTAACCGAACGTGACCGACTGAATGTTAACGTTTGCAGTGCTGCCACCTCTGGAACTTCCACCCACCAGTACCGAGACGAGGAGATGGAAGATGCGGTTACATCCAACCCAGGTACAATTCTCGTGATCTTGTTCTTGATTATTTGGTCGATTAAATTCTGGTGATTCATTTGGGGTCGACTGATTTCTTTGCAGCCCCACCCAATGTTATCGAGCTTCTGGATGACGATGAAGACGTGATACCGAGGCCCAGAAGGAGCAAGAAAGTGGCAACTGGCAAGATATCTCAGTCGGAACTGGCGACAGAACCAACAGTCCAACAACCCAAAGATGCAGGTAGAGCCTCTGTAACTTTTGTTGTCCCAGAGTCGAGTGAACGCCTCGCACCGTCGACTATACCAGTGTTTTCTTCGGCCATCCAACCTCATGCCTCGGAGCTCCAAGCTGCTGCATCTGGACCGTATGTCCCCTTCTTCACCAATTATCATGTTCCAGAAAGCTAGTCGGACGCTGCTGCGGAGGCTATCCGTTAGGCTGGCGTAATGATGGAGCGGATGAAGGTGGTTCACGACAAGCCAGGCTGCTTACGATGCCAGCGCGGCTCTTCCAGCCAATGTCCAGGTAAATTGACTTCCGACTCAACTTGTTCTATTAGGATATGCTACCTGAATATTTCCCTTCGAGCAATCTCTTGTTGTCTGCTTCGACTCTGTGCACCCACTTGGTGTTTTGTTGTCTTTAGTATTTGCACTCTTCCACTCGGTCTGGTCGAGTGGGATCTGAACTAGTGGGGGCACGACAAGTGCACCCACTGGGTGTAGTCCCTGAGACCGCAGTCGACTGCTTGCAGTCGGCTGGGGTCTGAGCACTTCTTTCTCTTTCTTTTCTTCCACTCGGTCTGAGCAGGCCGGCCGAGTGGGAACTGAACCAGTGGGGGCACGCCAAGTGCACCCACTGGGTGTAGTCCCCGAGACCACGGTTGACTGTTGGCAGTCGGCCGGGGTCTGAGTACATCTGCTTTTTTTACTCGACCTAGGCGAACCGACCGAGTGGAAACTGAACTAGTGGGGGCACGCCAAGTGCACCCACTGTGTGTAGTCCCCGAGACCGCAGTCGACTGCTGGCAGTCAGTTGGGGTCTGAGAAAACTTTTAAGTTTTATTCACTTGGAAGTAAATAATCTTTGATCTTGTCGATTGATATGTCTTTTACTCTCTGCAGAAATCTTGTACTCTCATTTCCAAGTTCGCCGAATTTGAGGAGAAGCAGAGGCAACTCAACCTTGACCTGGAGCTGGCCCGACAAAATTTGAAGAAGGCTCAAGATGAAGTTGCTGGTATGGAAGGTAACTGCCTGTCGGCTGCTCATGTCGATCGTCCTTTAAATTATCCCCTCGATCTTTTGTTTGATCTAAATGCTTATTTTACAGAGAAAATGAGGTTGACTCTGGAAAAGAAGGACTTGGACCTTGCAGCTGCACAGAAGGAGGCTCAAGAGAAGACTACCCTTGCTGACAAGAAGCTGGCTTCAGTCGGAGCGCTGGAAGAGGAAGTAAGCAAGCTGAAGTCCTCTCTCACTGAATCCAACCGAGAGGCAACTCGTCTGAAGAAGGATAAGGTGGCTCTGAATGAGAAGCTGGAAGACATGGCTCGTAACAGAAATGACTTGGAAGCTTATCTGGGAACCCTCTCCAAGAAGCTCTTTCTTATGCTCGAAGGTATCCCTTTTAATCCGACTGCTTTACTGTTTGTAAGTTAGTCCTGTCTAGTCGACTCACTAACTCCTTAACTGTAGAATTCTACCAAAACTTTGAAGAGGAGACTGGACGGATCGAGACGGGTTTAGACCCTATCCTTTCTTTAGTTGGCGACGAGGCTGCCATGAATGTGCTTCGAATGGAATCCCGCGTTGCCGGTGTTACAAGAATCTTGGCCATCTGAAGGTGGCAGTTTCGCGCATCGACTCATCGCTCTGGCCAAGGGCAATGCTTCAAAATGATCTCGAGTCTCTGATGGCTCGACCTAACAAGGTCCCCGGTCGGGTGCAAGAATGGAAGAAGTCCTCTGCCCGATGCGGTGTTGACGTGGCTCTGTCGCTGGTAAGAGTCCACTACAAGGAAGCCCACGAAGATAAGCTGGTGGCGATCAAGGTCGCCAACACCAAAAGGCATGACTTCCAGTCCTTCATGGAGACTTTCATTGTTGTTGCCACTCGGATCGCTGATGGAATTGACTTGGATGAATTCGTCGAGCCTGCGAGCCCTCCTCCTGCTGAATGAACAAACTTGAGATTTAAACTTGCCTTAAATTTGCCTCGGAATGTCGAGTGGTTTCTGTAACCGTTAAACTCCTTCGGGCCTGATGCCCGAGTACTTTTATCTTCATTTCGAAACTCTTGAGATTTTATCCGATCTTGGTCTATCTTCTGCATATGCTTGTGTTCGTCTTCGAGTAGAACTTGTTCTTCACTCGGAATATCTTTTGAGATGCAACTCTGAAGGAGATATCCCAGTCGACCTGCACCTTGCGGTCCTTGTGGATAAGGATGGAGCGCACATTGTATTTGTGGCGCAGCTCTGAGGAGAGGGTTGCGGTCGACCTGCATCTCGTCGTCCTTGCGTATAGGGATGGAGCGGACATTGTACTTGTAGCGCAGCTCCGTGAGAGGATTACAGTCGACCTGCACCTCGTCATCCTTGCGGATGGGGATGGAGTGGACATTGTACTTGTAGCGCAGCTCCGTGGGAGGATTGTAGTCGACCTGCACTTCGTCATCCTTGCGGACAAGGGTGGTTTTGAAACTTAGGCGAGTACTACACTGCAGCTACGCCCCCGAGTGTGAGGTTTGCTCATCACTCGGTAGGATTTTTTGAAACTTAGGCAAGTACTAGACTGCAGCTAAGCCTCCGAGTGTGAGGTTTGCTCACCACTCGGTAGGATTTTTGAAACGTAGGCGAGTACTGGACTACAGCTAAGCCTCCTAGTGTGAGGTTTGCTCATCACTCGGTAGGATTTTTGAAACTTAGGCGAGTACTAGACTGCAGCTAAGCCTCCGAGTGTGAGGTTTGCTCATCACTCGGTAGGATTTTTGAAACTTAGGCGAGTACTGGACTGCAGCTAAGCCCCCGAGTGAGAGGCTTGCTCATCACTCGGTAGGATTTTTTGAAACTTAGGCGAGTACTGGACTGCAGCTAAGCCCCTAAGTGAGAGACTTGCTCATCACTCGGTAGGATTTTTGAAACTTAGGCAAGTACTGGACTGCAACTAAGCCCCCGAGTGAGAGACTTGCTCATCACTCGATAGGATTTTTGAAACTTAGGCGAGTACTGGACTGCAGCTAAGCCCCCTAGTGAGAGACTTGATCATCACTCGGTAGGATTTTTGAAACTTAGGCACGTACTGGACTGCAGCTAAGCCCCCAAGTGAGAGACTTGCTCGTCACTCCGTAGGATTTTTGCAACTTAGGCGAAACGGGTTCGCAGCTAAGCCCCCGAGTGAGAGGTTTGCTCATCACTCGGTAGGATTTTTTCAACTTAGGCGAAATGGGTTCGCAGCTAAGCCACCCACTAGGGGATTTCAGAAACATACATAAACAATCGACAACCTTTTTAGAAGACTGTAAAAATCTTGTCTTTGATAAACAAAATACAAAGGTGTTTTTTATTACATCTCAGCGGACTGAGTGTTTAAGTATAAAAGGGGCGGAGCAGCTTCGCATTCCAGGCGTGCGGCTCATCTTTCTTGTTCTCGACGTTGTAAAGGTGGTACGCTCCATTGTGGAGCACTCTGGTGATCACGAAAGGGCCTTCCCAAGAGGGAGCAAGCTTGTGTGGTTTCTCCTGATCCACTCAGAGAACTAAGTCTCCCTCTTGAAATGCTCGACCCCTCACATTTTTAGCATGGAATCGACACAAATCTTGCTGATAGATGGTTGATCGGATCAAGGCCATCTCTCTTTCTTCTTCAAGGAGGTCAACGGCATCCTGTCGTGCTTGTTCTGCTTCTTCCTCTGTGAAAAGGTCGACTCGGGGTGCATTGTGGAGCAAGTCACTCAGAAGTACAGCTTCGGCTCCATAAACCAAGAAAAATGGGGTTCTGCCAGTCGACCGATTGGGAGTTGTCCTCAATCCCCATAATATTGATGGAAGTTCATCGACCCAGGCTCCTGTTGCATGTTTGAGGTCATGCATTAGTCGAGGTTTCAGTCCTTTGAGAATCAATCGATTTTCCCTTTCAGCCTGTCCATTCGACTAGGGGTGAGCGACCGAGGCATAGTCGACTCGAGTACCTTGTGAAGCACAAAAAGTCCTCAACTCATCAGAATCAAAGTTTGATCCGTTGTCAATGATGATGCTGTGGGGAACACCATATCTAAATGTTATCTCTCTAATGAAGCTGACAACAGTACTGGCATCAAGGTTCTTGATAGGCTTGGCTTCAATCCACTTGGTGAACTTGTCGACTGCTACAAGCACATGAGTGAATCCACTCCTGCCAGTCCTCAAAGGTCCAACCATATCCAATCCCCAAATAGCAAAAGGCCAGACAAGCGGAATGGTCTTCAGGGCTGATGCAGGCTTGTGAGACATGTTGGAGTAAAACTGGCAACCTTCACATTTGTCGACTATTTCTTGTGCCATCTCATTTGCTCGAGGCCAGTAAAATCCCGATCGGTATGCTTTGGCCACAATGGTCCGAGAGGATGCATGGTGACCACAGGTCCCCGAGTGGATATCATTGAGGATCACTCGACCTTCTTCAGGTGTTATGCATTTCTGGCAAACTCCAGTCACACTTTCTCTGAAGAACTGTCCTCTTATCACAGTGAAGTCCTTAGATTGACGAGCGATCTGTCAAGCCTCTTATTCATCTTCTGGGAGTTCTCTTCTAATAATGTATGCGATATATGGTACTTTCCAATCGGGGTGATGACCAAAACTTCCATGATCAAGTCGACCACGGTTGGAATCTCGATTTTAGTCGGATTAGTGGCACTCTTCGGCTGTGGGGGCTCTTTAGTGAAGGGATCTTCTTGAACTGAAGGTGCATGAATATGCTCCAGGAACACATTACTAGGAATGGCTTCTCTCTTGGAGCCTATCTTTGCCAGATCATCGGCTGCTTGATTTTTCAGTCGGGGGATGTGATGGAGCTCTAACCCCTCGAACCTATTTTCTAATGTTCTTACTGCATTGCAATAACCAGCCATGGCCGGGCTTCTGACGACCCACTCCTTCATCACCTGATTGACCACTAAATCCGAGTCGCCATAGACCATGAGGCAACAGACGCCGAGTGAAATGACCATACGCAACCCATACAGAAGTGCCTCATATTCAGCCTCATTGTTGGAGGAGTCAAAGTGAATCTGTAGAACATAACTGAGTTTGTCACCACTGGGGGAGACCAACACCACTCCAGCACCAGAACCATTCAGCATCTTGGACCCATCGAAGAACATGGTCCAATGCTCCGAGTGAATTTGGGCCAGAAGTTGCTGTTCGATCCATTCGACGAGGAAATCAGCTATTGCTTGGGACTTAATAGCCTTCTTTGCTTCAAACTTGATATCTAGGGGAAGGAGTTCAATCGCCCACTTTGCCACTTGACCAGTTGCATCTCTGTTGTTCAAAATCTCTGATAATGGAGCGTCGCAGACGACTATAACGGAATGATCAGAGAAATAGTGTGCAACCTTCTTTGTGGTCATGTAAATTCCATAAACAAGCTTCTAATAATGGGGATATCTTTGCTTTGACGGAGTCAGAACTTCAGAAATGTAATATACCGGGCGCTGAACATTATAAGTTTTTCCTTCTTCTTCCCGCTCGAACGTGAGTATTGTACTGACAACTTGTCCAATGGCTGCAATGTAAAGTAGTAAAGGCTCTTTGTTGATTGGTGCAGCTAGCACCGGCTGGGTGGAAAGCAGGGCTTTGAGCTCTACAAATGCTGCATCAGCTTCAGCAGTCCACTCGAACTTATCAGACTTCTTCATCGGTTGGTTAAGAGGCAGTGCCTTTTCACCGAGACGAGAAACGAATTGACTCAGGGCGGCCAAACAACCAGTAAGCTTTTGGGCATCGTGCACATGCATAGGGTGTTTCATCCGAAGAATGGCACCAACTTTCTCTGGGTTAGCATCGATCCCTCGTTCGGAAACGAGGAAACCGAGTAACTTTCTGCCAGGAACTCCGAATGTGCACTTTGATGGATTAAGCTTGATATCATACCTTCTAAGGTTGGCAAAGGTTTCGGCAAGGTCAGCCAGTACGTCGGAACCTTTACGTGACTTGACTACAATGTCATCCATTTATGATTCCACATTCCGACTGATTTGAGTGAGCAGACACTTCTGGATCATCCTCATTAATGTGGCTCTGGCGTTCTTTAGGCCGAATGGCATAGTGACATAACAGAAACATCCAAATGGAGTGATGAAAGCCGTTTTTATTTCATCGGGTCCATACAGTCGGATCTGATGGTACCCGGAATAGGCGTCCAAGAAGGACAAACGCTCACACCCCGCAGTTGAGTCGACAATTTGGTCGATGCGGGGAAGAGGAAAATGATCTTTCGTGCAGGCCCAATTGATATGCTTGAAGTCAATGCACATGCGAAGTGAATCATCCTTCTTAGGGACCATGACAACATTGGCGTGCCACTCGGAGTGGTAAATCTCTCGGATGAACTCAGCTGCCAGGAGCCGAGCCACTTCTTCGCCAATTGCTTTTCTCTTCTGGACGGCGGACCGTCGAAGATGTTCCTTGACTGGTTTTACTTTTGGGTCGACTCGCAAACGATGCTTAGTGTCACACCCTAGCTGGTTCATGCATTAGAGTGTTGCATCATCTCTACTTTTACAGAAACTTGAAATGGGGATGACAGAACCCCCAGCACCCCCTTGGAAACAACTAGGGTTTACTAAAATTATTTTCAATGAACCCAAAATGCCCTTCACAAAATGTTCATCATTTCTGGATTGCGTTAAAACCCCTAGCAAAAATAGTGCACTCTTTTCTAGGACATTCTGGATTCTTTGAATTAAATCATAAGTATTTGAATTTGGGCATTTAAATGCTATAAAATATTTTAAATACCCAAATAATTATGGATTTAAGTGAGGGCTGTTAGGAATAATCGCAAAAGAGCCCACAATTATTTTCAGGATTTTAGTAAGTGCCTAAGTATTTTTAATAAAGCCCTAAAGTTACAGAAAAATAGAAAAAGAAAACAAAACAGGAAAAGAGAGAAAGAGAAAGGCTTACCTGGCGCCCACCCAGCAGGCCCACCTGCCGGCCCAGCCCAGCCACCGCTCCAGCGAGCTTCTTGGCTTGGCCAGGCAGGCAAGCAGCTGCTCGACGGCGAGCACAGCATGCGTGCCACGCAGCTGCCTGCCGCCTCGCCGCTCCCCTCGTCGAGCTGTCGACGTGGGACGAACCCCCTCTCTCTCCCCGACCTCGCAGACACTCGCTCTTCCATCTGGCTCATCTCTCTCTCTCGCCCTCCCTGACGTCGCCCGAGACGTCACCGTCACCGCCGCTCGCCGCAGCCATGTCCAACGCCGTCCCCGCGCCCTCCCACCGTGTCCGGACGGTTCGCCGTCGTCGACTACGTCGACTAGCCAAGCCGCACGACGCCGGAGCCCCTGCATCGTCCCCGCCGCCATCGTCTTCAACCTCGGGCCGCCCGAGATCACCGTCACCATTCCGACTGCACCGAGCCTTCCCCGAGCACGCTGACCATCTCTGCGGCTTCCCAGTGAGCTACTGCTCCTCCCCCCTCTCTCCGCTTCGTTGCTAGAGCTCTGTAGCCGTCGTGCCTCTTTCGTCCGAACGCACCACTGCCTGAGCTCGTCGCCGACGTAGCTCCGGCCGCTTAGCGGTCCCGCTAGCATGTCCAGCGTGCTCACCGCATCGCATAGATGCTGTAGGTGCTAGCGCCATGCCACCTAGGCCACTGCAGCCACGCACACGAGCTGACCCAAGCCTCGGCCTCCGCCAAGTTCGTCGCCGGCGATGCTCCGGCCACTCCCCGGCCAAACCATCACCACAGCTGGATGCGGGCGAGCACCAGCTGCCCGTAGCTGCTCTCCGCACAACAAATGGTGCCCTGTGGGAAAATCCCGCAGCACGTCGCCGCGTCTGGCCTCGCCGGCGGCTAAACGCCGGCAGGTTTTGACCCGCTGACCGGCGAGTTGACCACGTCTGACCCGTGTGGGCCCAAGTTGACTTCCCCCTGAGCCTATGATAGGTGGGGCCGACCTGTTAATTAGTTTAGGATTAGTGCTAACTAATTTTAGTTAGTTTAGGTCACTGACATGTGGGCCCAGGCCCCACTGACAGTTAGTTAGTATTAACTTAATTCTTTTAGTTAGCTGAGACACTGACAGACAGGGCCCACCAGTCAGGTTTGACTGGCCCAGGCGCCTTTGACTCGCTGCCGTCACAGTGACGCAGTGCTGATGCAATTATTCATTTTCTGGATTTATTTTTATATAGGAAATTCCAGAAAATAGCCAAAACTTCTAAAAATCATAGAAAATCAACCATAGCTCCAAATCAAACAAATTATATATGAAAAATGATCAGAAAAATTCAATCTATCCATCTGTAATGGTCTCATGCATGACAAAGCACTTTAACCTTGCTGTTTAGGTGAAACAAGCTAACACACTTATTATGCATAGGAACTTTAACTTCCATTTGAATCTTTGGTTCAAATGGACCCATTTAAACTTGTTTCACATTGCACTAGGCAGGACACATCATTTTGCCATGTCATAGCATGCATCATATTGTTGCATACTGTCATGTGTTGATTATGTTCTATGTGTCCTTCGTGGTAGGTTCTGCCTCCGAGGATATCTCCGAGTATCCAACTGAAGGGCAGTACCCTACTACCAGTCCATCAGGCAAGCAGCCCATTTGATCATATCGATACAATCCCATGTTCCTGCCTCTGCTCTCCTTTACTGCATTAAGACAACAACGTTTCAAACTGCTGTGTGCTGCGGTAGTTGAACCCTTATCCTCTGCATGACCTGTCATTGCCACAGTAACTAGATGAAACCCACTAGCATGTGTAGGAGTTGATTGAGCCATGTATGTGTTCCTACCTTGCTATGCCTGTTATGCTTAGAGTTGTGTTAGGTCTGGTTCATCTGGGTGATGGGCTAGAGTGAAATGATTATGTCAGTAATGTGAGGGATGTGTTGAACATGATTTGGTAAAGGTATCGATGAGAGGCCATGTAGGAGTACATGGTAGGTTGTTTCATTGAGGTCGTCCCTAAGAACTGAGATCTGTATGTGTGATTTTAAGAATCAGCTACTACCATGCATTGGGATCCTTAATTGACCCTCTCGGCTTCTTAATCACCCTGGTACTCTATCCAGGAGTTGCAAATAGTTTCTGGTGTTTGTAGGTTATGTGTTGGCGGCCGTGCGTAGCGCTGACCCTAGGGGTGGGCTATGTTGCGGTAGATACACCGTGGCCGGGTATGCCGGGCGCCCGTTTAGCATCTCAGGACCCTGTTCACATCGTTCGGGGCCGTATGTGGAAACCTTGGCCGGACTCCCTGCGGATGGAACCTCGATAGGCGATAAACCTAGACTAGAGACTTGAGTGTTTAGGTAGGCCGTGGCTGACACCCTCGTTGGGCTTCTGCTTGAAGGTTGCTGAGTACACGTCGTGTAAACGGCGGTAAGTGGTGAGAGCGTGTATGAAGAAGTACACCCCTACAGGGTTAACATCATCTATTCGAATAGCCGCATCCACGGTAAAGGATTACTTGGTTGCCTATACAGTTCATAGACAAGTTAATGGTTACTACTAAAAGACTCAAGATAAGTGTGAGTACCGAGGATGGCTCTCTCGTAGGATGACGAGGGAGGATCTCCGATGGAGTATTGTGTTGGTGATTAGTGGACTCGTGTGCGAAAACTATTTGACTAGTGGTGTTCGGTAGGATAGCTTAGCCAAGAGTCAAAGCTGGCTTGCTGCAATAACTCCACCACCTTCTTGAGAATGAGCATGTATAGTAGGTTCTGATGTAAGACTTGCTGAGTACCTTTGTACTCATGTTTGCTTAATTACTGTTTTCAGACGACAACACCGCCCCCTCCGATGGGTTTTATGTAGATCTCGACGTCGATGAGTGACATGCCACCCAGGTGGTGATCCTGGCCGTGGAGGGCCCTATGTAGATAGACAGGCTTCGAGAAGCCTTCTTGCTTTCTAGTGTCTGTACTCAGACTATTTGCTTCCACATGTGCTTGTATGCTTGTATGACTTGAGTGTCGGGTCATGTGACCCCTACTTGTATGAACATGTTATGTATGGCTCTCTGGAGCCTTTAAATAAAGTACTTGAGTTGTAGAGTTTTGTTGTGATGCCATGTCGTATTGCACATATCGAGCATATTGTGTGTATGATTGAAATGCTTGGTATGTGTGGGATCCAACAATCTAGTTGTTCTGCTACTGCCCGGTTCACCGGAGTCCTTCTAGCCCAGCACTACTGCTCAGGACACCTGACTGGCCGGCATGTGTTTCACTTCGTTCCTATGTCTGTCCCTTCGGGGAAATGTCACGCGGTGACTTCCGGAGTCCTGCCTAGCCAGCTATAACCCGGGTTCCCTAGAGTCCTGTTAGCCCAGTGCTACAGCCCGGATTCACACGCTGATGACTGACATGCTCGATGTGATTCATGTATGCCTGTCCCCATAGGTCTGTGCCGCTTGGGGTTCACGACTAGCCATGTCGGCCCGGGTTCTGTGTCATATGGATGCTAGCGACACTATCATATACGTGAGCCAAAAGGCGCAAACGGTCCCGGGCCATGGTAAGGCGACACCCGTGGGGATACCATGCGTGAGGCCGCAATGTGATATAAGGCGTTACCGGCTAGATTGATGTGACTTGGAATCAGGGTCCTGACAGCATTGGCATCAGAACCGGACTGCCTGTAGGTTCGTTGAGCCAAACTGGTCAATGTCGAGTCTAGAAATGCTTTAGTTATATGTAGGGGAATTGATTGTGGGAGGGAACATAAGGCTATTTTACTCCTTTACCTTATGCCTTCTGATTTGAGTCATTCTCTTCTCTTTCAACGTGGGTTAAGGACTAGGCTCTCTTCTTCTATCAGGTTCACATGTTACTAATCCGTAGTAGCTTATAGGATTGTTGTTACAAGCCTCAGTACAGTTTCTACTACTTTTAGTATGTTGCCAGTTGAATCAGAACCTTGATATGATGTTATTGAGTGGTATTGCAAACTGTTGTGGATGTCTCAAATCTTTTTCTGAGCATTTACAGCCGTTATGTTGTCCGATTTCCCCTAGAAAGTTCTAATGCCTTTGCATTATTCTGTGCTTTTAGATGGCCACCCGTTCGCAGAACCAAGTGGTTCGTCTGACCCGGTGCCTTGATGTGCCCGGCCACACGGCCATGTTGGTTCGAGTGATGGTTGAGTCAGGCTATCGGTGGTATCCGGAATATACCGTCGAGGAGCAGTTCAGAGACTTCAACCAGAGCCAGTACCTCTGTACCGTCAGGATATATCCCTCTTATCCTGGAGCCACTGAGCCCCTTCACTATTCCTATGGACTTGGGGTCACTATTGAGATGTCTGTCCAGGATGCAGCCTATTCAATGATGACTATCATTCGAGCCAGGACTGCCTTGCTACAGAACACCGATTTCCGATACATGCCAGCCTCACTTCCCGGAGCACAGGGGTACTATCAGGCCTTGTACTATGACTCTACACATGAGGAGTCACTACTCCGCACCACTGCTGAGATGCTCGAGGATAAGGACCGCGAAAATCGGGCCTTGCGTATGGAGCTTTTCCACACTCGTTCTGATCATTGGGCCACTTTGACTCGGTTTGCACCTGCGGTGCAGGCAGGATACATGGACATGAGGGATCTGTACCCTGTACGGTCTGGATTGCCAGATTGTATGGAGTGGCGCGATGTAGGAGGCATCACCCCTCCTCGTGGTCCCCGTCTGCCACCACCTGTGGGACCAAGGCCACATCCGAGTCCCTATGGTCCGCAGGCTCCGCAGGACCGTCTGTTCCCAGATGATCATGTTCCACTTCCAGGCTTTGGTGGCGACTTCTATGAGGATTACTACGGAGCCGTCTGAGCTAGTAGTAGTTTCACTAGTATTGTAGTAGTTGTATTCTCCACAGTCCTGCGTGACCGTGGGATACAACTTGGTGTGTATCACGCTCCGGAGGTGTAGAAAAATAATGTATAGGAGCTTGGAATGCCTTCGATGAGATGTAATGTCTTTCACCGTAGTTGTACTCTAGCCTGGGCTTGTACTAAACTATGTACGGTGTGTATGACCAATGGTATATATATGGCAGTTTCTATATTACCATGTCGTGCAATGAACATCTTAGCATTCCATTTTATCCATTACATTCTGCACTTCCTTGCTAAGTTTGTGCCATCCTTATCTAAATTGTTGTCTTGTTTTCTCCTAGGATGGTCAACACCCACAGCAACCCTGCTGCCCCGGAGCAGGGGGAAGCCAGTGCAGTTAGGGGTGAAAATCTGCCTCACCCGCCTTCTCTGGCCGAAGTGATGTTGGAGGCGGAAAGAAACAAGCGTGAGACTAACCGCTTGCTGGAGCGGATTGAGCAGAACACTGCATGCCATCAGCAAAATGACTTGGTGTCAATCAATGACTTTATCAAGTTGTACCCACCAAAGTTTAACCATTCCGTCGAGCCCCTCGACGCGGATGACTGGCTTCGCAGCATCACCCACAAGCTACGTTCTACCAATGTAGCCGAAGCTGATAAGGTTACTTATGCTGCCTATCACCTCGAAGGCCCTGCTAGCCTTTGGTGGGAAAACTTTGAAGCTATGTGCCCGGTCGGCCAAATCACTACTTGGGCTGAATTCAATGAGGCTTTCCGTGAGCATCACATCCCGGAAGGTCTCATAGATCGCAAGAGGGAAGAGTTCTGCAATTTCACCCATGGAAGACTGAGTCTGGATGCATATAGTCGTGAATTTGTGAATCTGGCATGATATGCTCCTGAAGAGGTATCCACCGACGCTAAGAAGCAGGCAAGGTTCCACAAGGGACTCAGTCCTGAGCTTCGCCGCGGTCTTCGTCTACACGAGTGCACCTCCTTTCAGAAGTTGGTCAATAAAGCCATCAGTGCTGAGACGGGCCAGTCTGACTATGATGCTTCATGCAAGCACTCTCGTGATTTTGGTTCTTCATCCGGCTCGGGATCTCAGAAGCACCGGGTGTGGATTCCAAGCACGGCACTGCCACCCAAGTTCATTCCGAGGCCATTCTTTGAGGTGCCTCGTCCCAACCAGCAGTTTGCACCGTCGAAACCCTATGGTGGCCCTGTTGCGAATGCTGCTCCACACCCCAATGTTGTGACATGTTTCAAGTGTGGAGAGCCGGGTCACTATAGTCGAGAGTGTCCCCAGAACAACAACCCTAATCAGTTTGGAAAGTCCGTTGGCCGTGGTAAGCCATCGGGAAATTCATTCTACACCAAGCCGGTCACCACTGCACATGGCCATGTCAACTATGTCTCAGCCGAGGAGGCTCATGAGGATCCTAACATCGTCCTTGGTACGCTCCTTGTTAATTGCCATCTGGCATCTGTTCTTTTCGATACTGGAGCATCTCATTCATTCATATCTGAGAGCTATGCTCGATTGCATAACACAACATTATGTGACATGCCAACTACCATGGAAATTCAAACCCCTGGCTCTAGATGGCAAACTTCTAGAGTAAGCCATGGGAACAAAATTCTTGTCGATAGACTTGTCTTCCTTGCATCCTTAATAGCTCTCAAGTCCTCGGACATAAACATCATCTTGGGTATGGACTGGATGTCAGCTCATTATGCTAAGATTGATTGTGCCACTAGAACCGTTCAACTTACTCACCCATCGGGCAAGACAGTCAATGTCTTAACTCGAGTGGCCAAGCGCTAGCTTTACTCCCTAAATGCCAACCCCCTTCCAGACCTTGAAGATATTCCGGTAGTCCGGGACTTTCCGGATGTCTTTCCAGAAGAAATGCCAGGTGTTCCACCTGACAGGGATGTCGAGTTTGTGATAGACCTTGTTCCAGGAACCGTTCCAATTTCTAGAAGACCCTATAAGATGGCACCCTTAGAACTAGCCGAGCTTAAGAACCAACTCGATGAGTCCTTGAAAAAGGGTTTCATCCGTCCTAGTTCCTCCCCTTGGGCTTGCCCCGTCCTCTTCGTTAAGAAGAAGGATGGAACGGATCGGATGGTTGTAGATTACCGACCTGTCAACTTGGTCACTATCAAGAACAAGTATCCGCTTCCCAGGATCAACGATCTGTATGATCAGCTCGCTGGATCCTCAGTCTTTTCCAAGATGGATTTGAGGTTGGGCTACCATCAAATAAAAATCAGAAACGGGGACATTCCCAAAACGGCCTTCGTTACTCGTTATGGCCAATACGAGTACACCGTTATGTCCTTCGGTTTAACCAATGCCCCAGCCACTTTCTCTCGGTTAATGAACTCAGTCTTCATGGAGTATTTGGATAAATTCGTCGTAGTATACCTCGATGACATAATCATCTACTCCAAGAATGAAGAGGAACATGCCGAACATCTAAGGCTGGTATTGACGAAACTTCGAGAGCATCGCCTTTATGCCAAATTCTCCAAGTGTGAATTTTGGTTGCCAGAAGTGACCTATCTAGGCCATGTAATCTCTGGTAAGGGTATTGCTGTCAATCCCGAGCGAGTTCAAGCCGTCCTTGATTGGACTCCACCTGAGACGGTCAAGCAAGTTCGGAGCTTCCTTGGCTTAGCGAGCTACTGCCGCCGCTTCGTCGAGAATTTCTCCAAGGTTGCTAAACCTCCAACTGAACTCCTCAAGAAAGATAAAAAGTTCGAGTGGACCCCACAGTGCGAGTTCAGCTTTCAGGAACTGAAAAGACGCCTGACATCTGCTCCCGTACTGGTACCACCAGATTTCTCCAAGGACTTTATTATCTATTGCGACGCCTCGCGACAAGGACTAGGTTGCATACTCATGCAAGATCGTCAGGTAATTGCCTATGCCTCACGGCAATTACACCCACATGAGGAAAACTATCCCACACATGATCTAGAGCTTGCAGCTGTAGTCCATGCACTCAAAACTTGGCGACATTACCTTCTCGGTAATCGTTGCGAGATCTTCACCGATCACCAAAGTTTGAAATATATCTTCACCCAACCGGATTTGAATCTCAGGCAACGACGTTGGGTCGAGTTGATCTCGGATTACGACTTAGGAATAACTTACACCCCGGGCAAAGCCAATGTCATGGCTGATGCGCTAAGTCGTAAATCTTATTGTAACAACCTGATGTTACAACAAAGTCAACCACTTCTCCATGAGGAATTTCGTAAGCTTAATCTTCACATTGTTCCTCGAGGATTCCTATCCACCCTGGTGGCGAAGCCTAACCTTATGGATCAGATCATAACCGCCCAGCGGTATGATAAGGGCATATCCCGGATTAAGGAAAACATCGCTAGCGGAGTTGCTAGATGTTTTTCCATGGATGAGCGAGGTGTTGTCTTCTTCGAGAACCGCTTGGTGGTTCCCAAGAAACAACATCTACGCCAGTTGATTCTTAAGGAAGCTCATGAATCCCCTCTCACCATTCATCCCGGTAGTACTAAAATGTATCAAGACCTACGCCAGAGGTTTTGGTGGACTAGGATGAAGAGAGAGATTTCTCAATACATTGCTAGTTGCGACGTCTGTCGTCGTGTTAAAGTAGAGCACCAACGGCCTGCTGGCACCCTTCAACCTTTGGCTATTCCTGAGTGGAAATGGGATAAAATCAGTATGGATTTCATTACTGGGTTTCCCAGGACCAAGAGAGGGAATAATGCTATCTTCGTCGTGATCGACCGTCTTTCCAAAGTAGCCCACTTTCTACCTGTTCGTGAGAGTATCACCGCTAGCCAGCTAGCTGATTTATACATCTCCCGAATAGTGTCTCTTCATGGTGTCCCATTGGAAATTAACTCAGACCGTGGGAGTCTCTTCACCTCTCGATTTTGGGAAAGTTTCCAAAATGCTATGGGAACTCGTCTCTCTTTTAGCACCGCCTTCCATCCTCAATCAAGTGGTCAAGTAGAGCGAGTCAATCAAATTCTGGAAGATATGCTCCGAGCTTCTGTCATCTCATTCGGAATGGGTTGGGAGAAATGCCTTCCATTCGCGGAGTTTGCTTATAACAATAGTTATCAAGCTAGCTTGGGCAAGGCTCCTTTCGAAGTTCTCTATGGACGAAAATGTCGAACGCCTCTTAACTAGTCTGAAACCGGGGAAAGACAACTCTTTGGCCCGGATATGATTCAGGAAGCAGAAGAGCAGGTTCGCGTTATTCATGAGAAATTGAAAACAGCCCAATCTCGTCAAAAGAGCCAATATGATCGTAAACATAAGCTCATGACTTATGAAGTCGGCGAGAAGGCTTACCTTCGGGTTACTCCATTAAAGGGAACCCATCGCTTCGGTATCAAAGGCAAATTGGCTCCTCGTTACATTGGACCCTTTCGCATTCTTGCCAAACAAGGAGAAGTTGCCTACCAATTGGAACTACCTTCGCATCTTTCCAGAGTTCACGATGTCTTCCACGTTTCTCAACTCAGGCGTTGCTTCGCGGATCCTATCCGTGGAGTGGACCACGAAACGCTTGATCTACAAGATAACCTCTCATATCGGGAATATCCCGTTCGTATCCTTGATCAAGCCGAGCGTACCACTCGATGCCATAATATCAAGTTTCTCAAGGTTCAATGGTCACACCATTCCGAGAAAGAAGCCACTTGGGAAAGGGAGGATCGTCTTCGACTCGAGTACCCCACCTTCTTCCCGGAGGATCCTAAATCTCGGGACGAGATTCTTTTGAGTGGGGGTGAGTTGTCACACCCTAGCTGGTTCATGCATTAGAGTGTTGCATCATGTCTACTTTTACAGAAACTTGAAATGGGGATGACAGGACCCCCAACACCCCCTGGAAACAACTAGGGTTTACTAAAATTATTTTCAATGAACCCAAAATGCCCTTCACAAAATGTTCATCATTTCTGGATTGGGTTAAAACCCCTGGCAAAAATGGTGTTCTCTTTTCTAGGACATTCTGGATTCTTTGAATTAAATCATAAGTATTTGAATTTGGGCATTTAAATGCTATAAAATATTTTAAATGCCCAAATAATTATGGATTTAAGTGAGGGCTGTTAGGAATAATCGCAACAGAGCCCACAATTATTTTCAGGATTTTAGTAAGTGCCTAAGTATTTTTAATAAATCCCTAAAGTTACAGAAAAATAGAAAAACAAAACAGGAAAAGAGAGAAAGAGAAAGGCTTACCTGGCGCCCACCCAGCAGGCCCACCTGTCGGCCCAGCCCAGCCACCGCTCCAGCGAGCTGCTTGGCTTGGCCAGGCAGGCAAGCAGCTGCTCGACGTCGAGCACAGCATGCGTGCCACGCAGCTGCCCGCTGCCTCGCCGCTCCCCTCGTCGAGCTGTCGGCGTGGGACAAACCCCCTCTCTCTCCCCGACCTCGCAAACACTCGCTCTTCCCTCTGGCTCCTCTCTCTCGCCCTCCCCGACGTTGCCCGAGACGTCACCATCGCTGCCGCTCGCCTCAGCCACGTCCAACACCGTCCCCGTGCCCTCACACCGTGTCCGGATGGTTCGCCGTCATCGACTAGCTAAGCCGCACGACGCCGGAGCCCCTGCATCGTCCCCGCCACTGTCGTCTTCAACCTCGAGCCACCCGAGATCACCGTCACCGTTCTGACCGCACTGAGCCTTCCCCGAGCATGCTGACCGTCTCTGCAGCTTCCCAGTGAGCTACTGCCCCTCCCTCTCTCTCCGCTTCGTCGCTAGAGCTCTGTAGCCGTCGTGCCTCTTTCGTCCGAATGCACCGCCACCTGAGCTCGTCGCCGACGTAGCTCCGGCCGCTTAGCGGTCCCGCTAGCATGTCCAGCGTGCTCACCGCATCGCATAGATGCTGTAGGTGCTAGCGCCATGCCGCCTAGGCCACTGCAGCCACGCACACGAGCTGACCCAAGCCTCGGCCTCCGCCAAGTTCGTCGCCGGCGATGCTCCGGCCACTCCCCGGCCAAACCATCACCACAGCTGGATGCGGGCGAGCACCAGCTGCCCGTAGCTGCTCTCCGCGCAACAAATGGTGCCCTGTGGGAAAATCCCGCAGCACGTCGCCGCGTCTGGCCTCGCCGGCGGCTAAACGCCGGCAGGTTTTGACCCGCTGGCCGGCGAGTTGACCATGTCTGACCCGAGTGGGCCCAAGTTGACTTCCCCCCTAAGCCTATGACAGGTGGGACGACCTGTTAATTAGTTTAGGATTAGTGCTAACTAATTTTAGTTAGTTTAGGTCACTGACATGTGGGCCCAGGCCCCACTGACAGTTAGTTAGTATTAACTTAATTCTGTTAGTTAGCTGAGACACTGACAGACAGGGCCCACCAGTCAGGTTTGACTGGCCCTGGTTCCTTTGACTCGCTGACGTCACAGTGACGCAGTGCTGACGCAATTATTCATTTTCTGGATTTATTTTTATATAGGAAATTCTAGAAAATAGCCAAAACTTCTAAAAATCATAGAAAATCAACCATAGCTCCAAATCAAACAAATTATATATGAAAAATGATCAGAAAAATTCAATCTATCCATCTGTAATGGTTTCATGCATGACAAACCACTTTAACCTTGCTGTTTAGGAGAAACAAGCTAACACACTTATTATGCATAGGAACTTTAACTTCCATTTGAATCTTTGGTTCAAATGGACCCATTTCAACTTGTTTCACATTGCATTAGGCAGGACACATCATTTTGCCATGTCATAGCATGCATCATATTGTTGCATACTGTCATGTGTTGATTATGTTCTGTGTGTCCTTCGTGGTAGGTTCTGCCTCCGAGGATATCTCCGAGTATCCAACTGATGGACAGTACCCTACTACCAGTCCATCAGGCAAGCAGCCCATTTGATCATATCGATGCAATCCCATGTTCCTGCCTCTGCTCTCCTTTACTGCATTAAGACAACAATGTTTCAAACTGTTGTGTGCTGCGGTAGTTGAACCCTTATCCTCTGCATGACCTGTCATTGCCACAGTAACTAGATGAAACCCACTAGCATGTGTAGGATTTGATTGAGCCATGTATGTGTTCCTACCTTGCTATGACTGCTATGCTTAGAGTTGTGCCAGGTCTGGTTCATTTGGGTGATGGGCTAGAGTGAAATGATTATGTTGGTAATGTGAGGCATGTGTTGAACATGATTTGGTAAAGGTATCGATGAGAGGCCATGTAGGAGTACATGGTGGGTTGTTTCATTGAGGCCGTCCCTAAGAACTGAGATCTGTATGTGTGATTTTAAGAATCAGCTACTACCATGCATTGGGATCCTTAATTGACCCTCTCGGCTTCTTAATCACCCTAGTTCTCTATCCAGGAGTTGCAAATAGTTTCTGGTGTTTGTAGGTTATGTGTTGGCGGCCGTGCGTAGTGCTGACCCTAGGGGTGGGCTATGTTGCGGTAGATACACCATGGCCGGGTATGCCGGGCGCCCGTTTGGCGTCTCGGGACCCTGTTCACATCGTTCGGGGCCGTATGTGGAAACCTCGGCCGGACTCCCTGCGGATGGAACCTGGATAGGCGATAAACCTGGACTAGAGACTTGAGTGTTTAGGTAGGCCGTGGCCGACACCCTCGTTGGGCTTCCGCTTGAAGGTTGCCGAGTACATGTTGTGTAAACGACGGTAAGTGGTGAGAGCGTGTATGAAGAAGTACACCCCTGCAGGGTTAACATCATCTATTCGAATAGCCGCGTCCGCGATAAAGGACTACTTGGTTGCCTATACAGTTCATAGACAAGTTAATGGTTACTACTAAAAGACTCAAGATAAGTGTGAGTACCGAGGATGGCTCTCTCGTAGGATGACGAGGGAGGATCTCCGGTGGAGTATTGTGTTGGTGATTAGTGGACTCGTGTGCGAAAACTATTTGACTAGTGGTGTCCCGTAGGATAGCTTAGCCAAGAGTCAAAGCTGGCTTGCTGCAATAACTCCACCACCTTCTTGAGAATGAGCATGTATAGTAGGTTCTGATGTAAGACTTGCTGAGTACCTTTGTACTCATGTTTGCTTAATTACTGTTTTTAGACGACAACACCGCCCCCTCCGATGGGTTTTATGTAGATCTCGACATCGATGAGTGACTTGCCACCCAGGTGGTGATCCTGGCCATGGAGGGCCCTATGTAGATAGACAGGCTTCGAGAAGCCTTCTTGCTTTCTAGTGTCTGTACTCAGACTATTTGCTTCCGCATGTGCTTGTATGCTTGTATGACTTGAGTGTCGGGTCATGTGACCCCTACTTGTATGAACATGTTATGTATGGCTCTCTGGAGCCTTTAAATAAAGTACTTGAGTTGTAGAGTTTTGTTGTGATGCCATGTTGTATTGCACATATCGAGCATATTGTGTGTATGATTGAAATGCTTGGTATGTGTGGGATCCGACAATCTAGTTGTTTATCCTTGGCAGCCTCTCTTATGGGGAAATGTAGTCTAGTGCTCCTTGAGCCATAGTAGTCTGCTACAGCCCGGTTCACCGGAGTCCTGCTAGCCCAGCACTACTGCTCAGGACACTTGACTGGCCGGCATGTGTTTCACTTCGTTCCTATGTCTGTCCCTTCGGGGAAATGTCATGCGGTGACTTCCGGAGTCCTGCCTAGCCTGCTACAGCCCGGGATCCCTGGAGTCCTGTTAGCCCAGTGCTACAGCCCGGATTCACACGCTGATGACCGACATGCTCGATGTGATTCATGTATGCATGTCCCCATAGGTCTGTGCCGCTTGGGGTTCACGACTAGCCATGTCGGCACGGGTTCTCTGTCATATGGATGCTAGCGACACTATCATATACATGATCCAAAAGGCGCAAACGGTCTCGGGCCATGGTAAGGCGACACCCGTGGGGATACCGTGCGTGAGGCCGCAATGTGATATGAGGTGTTACCGGCTAGATCGATGTGACTTGGAATCGGGGTCCTAACACTCAGCCAGTCCCCTGGGTACACCCGGCATGTTAGAAGGTTTCCATGCAAAGATGTCTCAGTTCTCACGGAGGAACTGGATGAGCGCTTCTTCCTATTTGCTGTCGAGTGTTGACGAGATATGGGTTGGAGCATCATAGGGATCGGTCGGGTGGATATGAATCGGCTTCGTTTGTCCTGACGACTGAAATGCGGACTCTGTGGCAGGCTTTTTGGCTCGCAGCAAATCACTTGGATCTGCATTTTTCTGGTACTCTTGCAGTTCCACTACTGTCATCTGTGCATCGGCAATTTTTGAGCCCTTCTAGAAGCACTCTTATGCCATATGCCGATTTACGGTGACAATGATTACTCCTTTGGAGCCAGGTATCTTCAATTTGAGATACACGTAACATGGCCGAGCCATAAAACGTGCATAAGTTGGTCTCCCTAGAATGGCATGGTATGCACTCTTGAAATCCACTACCTCAAACATCAACTTTTCCTTGCAGTAATTCTTGGAATCACCGAAAACCACATCAAGTGTGATCTGGCCGAGTGACTGAGCCTTCTTGCCGGGTATAACACCGTGGAAACTCGTGTTGCTTTCACTAAGCTTGGACATCGGAATGCCCATTCCCTTCAAGGTTTCAGCATAAAGGATATTTAGGCCACTGCCACCATCCATCAGCACTTTAGTCAGTCGAGTGCCTTCGATGACTGGGTCGACCACCAGTGCTTGCCTCCCAGGGGTGGCTATATGCGCTGGGTGGTCTGACTGATCGAATGTGATGGCAGTTTGGGACCACTTCAGATAACTGGGTGTTGCAAGAGCAACCATGTTTACTTCCCTGTTAATAACCTTCAACCGACTTTTGCTTTCAACATCAGAAAAAATCATCGGTGTGGAATTGACATTGGGAAAACCATCATCATCTTCTTCCCTATCCTCACCTCCGTCCGACTCCTTTTCCTTTTCCTTGGGTTGTTTCTCTCGGAACTGCTGGATCAGGAAACGACACTGTCGAGTGGTGTGTTTAGGGTAAAAGATGTTCCCCTCTTCATCTTTCTTGGTATGAATATGGCATGGTAAATCCAACACATCATTCCCATCTTTATCCTTAACTCTTTTGGGAATCCAGGGCCCTTTGGGCTTTCCTTTGAACTTTCCTTGGGCAACAGCTAAAGCTTCACCAGGAGCAGCTGGTTCGGCCTTTCGCTTCTGTTTCCGACTGGAATTCCCTCCTCAGGTTTCTTGGGCGACTATTTTGTGTTTGCCACTCTGGCGTCGGTCTTCCTCTTGACCATTGTCATATTTGGTGGAAATCTCCATCATCCGAGTCAGAGTCATATCTCCTGTCCAACCGAATTTCAGATTCAACTCCCGATACTTAACGCCTTCCTTGAAGGCACAAATTGCTTGGTGATCTGACACATTCTCCATGGTATGGTGCAACATGATCCATCTCTGGATATAATCCCTCAAAGTTTCATTCGGTTTCTGGACACAACACTGCAACTCTGTCAACCCTGCCGGCCGTTTGCAAGTGCCTTCAAAGGTCCTAACAAACACTCGAGCAAGTTCTTCCCAATTATATATACTGCCAGGAGCCAACTGATTCAACCATGCTCTGGCAGAGCCCTCCAACATCAAGGGGAGGTGCTTCATGGCCACATCATCGTTGCCACCACCAATCTGAACAGCCACTCGGTAATCCTCAAGCCAAGTGTCTGGCTTGGACTCGCCGGTGAACTTGCTGACTCCAGTCGCCAACCTGAAGTTGGGAGGAATCACTGCTGCTCTAATGGCTCTGCTGAGACACTCGGGTCCTAAAACATGCACCCTACTTCTAGTCGGATGATCTCTATTGTGGCCTTCTCTGTGAGCTCTGTTCCTATCAACCAGACCTTGAACGAGGATAGACCTTGCATCAAAACCTGGCTCTCTGGGGTCGACTGGAATTCTTCGTTCGCCGCTGTGGGGGCGCCTGTCATCTTGCCGCCGAGGCACGTATGACCCACTCCTCGGAGGAGGCGTGGGCACTCGACGATGGTCGTCGTGGCCAAGTCGATGATCATACTACTCATGGTTCCTGTACTGATCTTGCTAGTACCCGCGTCCCTCACGCCGCGGAGGCGATCTCGGGCTATGAGCAGATTGGACAGTATCCACCACCACAGACCTACTATGAATCCTATTCCGTGACTGAGATACTACTGTATTCTGCTCCCTCGCTGCCCGGAGTAAATCCCGGATCTGCATCAAACCTCGGCCAGCATCTGACTGGGAAGGTTGAATTGACTCTGCTATTCGAGCTGCAGCTATGAAATTCTCGATCGGAGTTCGCTATACCTGAGTCGGAGGTGGAAAAAGTTGTCGTCGACTGGACTTGGGAATCCGCTGCCAAGCACACTTGTCGAGTGCGTGCTGGAGGTTCTCCAGTCGAGTGCGCTCAGCCAAGTTGGCCAGACGCGCCTCCTCCAAGGCCTGGGCCTCAGGGGTTTCTCCAATGATAGGAGTGTGAAGTGCATCCATATTACGACGACGAAGATCTTCCCTTCGTTGTGAAGAGACGGGTTCAGGGCGGTACTCCTCGTCAACACGCGACGGATCACCACCGCCATCGCCGCCGCCTTCCCGGGTGAAGCCAGGAGGACTGCGTGGTCCATTGACCATCAAGACTTCCGTCGCGGGGTCGCTACTGTCGCATTCGGACGCAGTCTAGACGGAGCCAGTCGAACAAGCCGTAGAGAGTTTCATCGGGCTCGATTGCCGCGATTTGTGGGGTGGCCGATTGGTGGGCCACCGCGTGCCTCACCCACTGCTGAAGCCGCGACCGACCGGATCACTGGCACCGGCGAACAACGGAAAGGGAGGTTGTCGTATGAGCCAACTGATACGGAGTCGATGGTTGCCGAAGAAGGACGCCACGAACGCATGCGCGGAAGTGCATCGCCCCGCGGACGGGGAGTGCCTCGACGTCGAGTGGAGCCTCGTCGAGCCAAGCGGGGTCGTCGGCGATGAAAACAAGCGCGCCGAGATGGATCTCGCGGCCTTCGGCCAATCCTCCACCAGAAACCATGATGATGGGAATCGGAAGAATCGCAACTTCTCCAATAAACAGCTAAGACACCTGCCCCAAGGTGGGCGCCAACTGTTGTGGATCTAAGACAGATAGTAGAATGGGGGGTAAGTATGAGGAGGCAAGATCCTAGCTATGGAGTAGTTGTACACACAAGTTTTACGAGTTCAGGCCCTTCTCGGAGGAAGTAACAGCCCTACGTCTCGGTGCCCTGAGGCGATCAACTGGATTATGTGTGTGTGAGTTTACAAAAGATGCGAACCCTTGTGCCTGTGTAGGGGGGTGGCTTATATAGAGTGCGCCAGGACCCCAGCCAGCCCACGTTACAAAGGGTTTAAGGTACATTAAAGGGGAGACGTTACTGGTAACGCTAGCAAATAAAGAGACATAATGGCCATTAAAGCTATGAGGTAATGTCCTACCAATGCAGTTCGGAGTGACTTTAGACCTTCTGGTGGTCGAGTGACAGTCTCTACGGTCGAGTGACTTCAAGTCTTCCAAGTGGAGTTCCTCATGGTCGAGTGGATGATGACTCTTCTTCGAATGCTTCTGGTTTGAGGGCCATGTCCTAGGGGATGGTGTCTAGGTCAGGCCTATGACCCTACCCTAGGTACATATCTTCATCAGTATACTACAAGGATCTTAAGGACACCATCTACCAGATATGTGGACGCAGAGATGAGCAATGGGAGATGATTTGCACCAGGAGGGACAAGTCCATTGGAGCCTACATCCAGGAGTTAAACTAGTACATTCGTCGTCAGGAGAACCAGATGTGTGCCAGCATGATAGACATGAAGAAAGTGATGAGCAAGAACATGGAGCTAGAAGAGGAACTCAAGTCTACACGCGATGGATATGAAGAAGAAATTGCAGTGCTACTGGAGAAGAATGAAGACCTAAAGAAGAAGGTAGGAGTACTCATGGGAGATCCCGAACCTGAAGGGGACAACCATCCTAAAGACTACATCTTAATCAACGACACCGACTCCGACCCTGACAGCGATGATGATTATGAAGACGAAGTTGGAGCAGACATCATGGAGTCTTCCACCGATCAAAATTTCTAGTCGACCACCATATTACTATTAGTATACACCACTGTTCAAGATATCTTCCGATATTCCGATAAATCGGTCGATTTATCGCTTACCGTTGTCTGACCGATAAGATAAATTGGCCGATAAATCAGCCAATATTGCGATAAATTGGCCGATATGCCGATAAACTGGCTGATTTACCCCTTATCATGGGTTGACCGATAAGTTCCCGATAAGCGATATCCCCAACATTGGTATCCACCATGTATATAGTAATAGTCCAAGTATTTTGTATCGGTAGTTTAGACCGATTGTATGATCTTGTTTGAATTGAGTGATGTGAAATGATTGTGTTTGCCTCATGTGCATATGGGTAGTAATCTCTCTTTAGACCTCACTTTATTCTATTCTCACCCCTCTAAACCTATCAGATGCCTCCGAGACGTGACCCCAGATTTGTCTTCCCACCGGAGCTCACTCATTTGATCCAACAGCAGAATGCCTTGATGCAGTTACTAGTCCAGAACCAAGGCAACAACAACAACAACCCACCGCCACCACCTCTAGTTGACAACTTAGCCCGTTTGCTGAGGTTGAATCCGTCGGTGTTCTCTAGTAGCACCGAGCCAATTGTTGCTGATGATTGGCTCCGCGGGATTGGAAGGGAGCTGACCACCACAGGTTGCACAGATGTTGAGAAGGTGCGCTTTGCCGCACACCAACTGGATGGACCCACAGCCTCATGGTGGGAGAACTACACAGCCACTGTCCCCATAGGCAATGTCACTTGGGATCAGTTTCAGCAAGCTTTCCGCACAGCACACGTCTCAACTGGAGCTATGAATATAAAGAAGCGTGAGTTTCGCAACTTACACCAGGTAAATTGTACTGTGGGGAAGTATGTGGATGAGTTCAGCAAGTTAGCTCGCTATGCCCCAGATGATGTGGCCACAGATGCCTCAAAGCAGGAGAAGTTTATGGATGGGCTAAATGATGAGCTGAGTATGTAGTTGATGGTGGCAACATTCACTAACTACCAGGAGATGGTAGATAGGGCCCTCATGATTGAAGGCAAGCAACAGCAGATAGAGAGCCGCAAAAGGAAGTATGGATAGGGGAAGTGCAATACTGGAGCTTAGCAGAAACCTCGTTTTACCCCAAACTCGGCAGGACATACCCATCATAACCATTGAGGCCACACTCACAAATGGAGGGAGTTCACATAACCATAGTGGCCCCAAGAATGGTAATGGGAATGGAGGAAACAATGGTCAGAACCATTACAACCCCACTACACCCGCCAAGAAGGATCTAAGTCACATTACTTGTTTCAAGTGCGGCGAGACTGGACACTACGCCACCGAGTGCCCTGAAGCAAAGAATGGAAATGGCAATGGAAGTTTTGGGAAGAAGCCCAACCTGTTCACCAGAGGACAGGTGAACCACGTTAGCATGGAGGAAGTTGAAGAACAGCCAGATGCAGTTATCGGTAAGTTTTTGATTAAATCATTTACTGCTATTGTTCTTTTTGATACTGGTGCATCACATTCATACATATCAAGGGGATTTGTGGATAAGTATAAGTTGCCCGCCAAAGTCCTTAAGACACATATGTTAGTAAGCTCACCAGAAGCGGAGTATATGGCAAGCAAAGGATGTTTTCAGATGCCATTGACCATAGGTAGGCATGTTTTCCCCTCAGACCTAATAATTTTGGAGTCACAAGGATTGGATGTGATACTAGGCATGGATTGGCTATCGATGTATGGAGGAAATATCGATTGTGCTAGTAAGTCAATTCTACTCATGACCCCTGAGGGAAAAAGGATAAAGTACGTACCTAGGCATGCGCCAAGGATGACTCAAGTAAATTCACTCTCGGGAGTGGTTTAGGAAGAAGTGCCTATTGTGAAGGATTACCCGGATGTATTTCCAGAGGAATTACTAGGCATGCCACCAGATCGAGACATAGAATTTTTAATAGAGTTGTTGTCAGGCACCGGACCTATATCAACGAGACTGTATCGGATGCCCGCAAACGATCTAGAGGAAATTAAGAAGCAGATTGCGGAGTTATTGGAGAAAGGTTACATACGACCAAGCTCATCACTGTGGGGAGCCCCAGTGCTCTTAGTTGAGAAGAAGGATGGATCGTTGAGAATGGTTGTTGATTATCGTGCATTGAATGAAGTGACAATCAAGAACAAGTACCCTTGCAGGGAGCTAAAGTATTCTCCAAGATCAATCTTCAATCAGGATACCACCAGTTGAAGATCCGAGAATAGGATATACCTAAGACCACTTTTACCACAAGGTATGGGCTATATGAGTACACGGTCATGTCTTTTGGATTGACAAAAGCCCCTGCCTATTTTATGAGTATGATGAATAAGGTGTTCATGGAGTTCTTGGATAAGTTTCTGGTGGTGTTCATTGATGACATATTGGTGTACTCGAAGAATGAAGAGGAACACAAGGAACATTTGCGATTAGTTCTCGAGAAGCTCAGGGAACATCAGCTATATGCTAAGTTCAGCAAATGTGAGTTTTGGTTGAAGGAAGTTGGATTTCTTGGGCATGTTATATCAGGAGAAGGTATAGCAATAGACCCTACCAAGGTCCAGTCTGTCACTGAGTGGTTGGCACCCACCTTAGTAGGATAGATCCGCAGTTTTTTGGGACTCGCAGGATACTATAGGAGGTTCATTCAGATTTTTTCCAAGATTGCGAAACCCATGATGAAATTGTTGAAGAAGGACACTGATAACCCACAAGTATAGGGGATCGCAACAGTTTTCGATAAGTAAGAGTGTCGAACCCAATGAGGAGCTAAATGTAGAACAAATATTCCCTCAAGTTCTATCGACCACCGATACAACTCTACGCATGCTTGACGTTCGCTTTACCTAGAACAAGTATGAAACTAGAAGTACTTTGTAGGTGTTGTTGGATAGGTTTGCAAGATAATAAAGATTACGTAAATAAAAAGTAGGGGCTGTTGTAAGTAAAGAAGCAATAAAGTAAATATAGAGAGTGTGGAAAAGTGGTGGTAGGAGTTGTGGAATTGCCCCTAAGCAATTGACTACTTTACTAGACCGATAGCAAGTATTATGTGGGAGAGGCCACTGCTAGCATGTCATCCCTGACTTGGAATTCTATGCACTTATGATTGGAACTATTAGCAAGAATCTGCAACTACTAATGTTCATTAAGGTAAAACCCAACCATAGCATTAAGATATATTGGTCCCCCTTCAATCCCGTATGCATCAATTTCTATGCTAGGTTGAAGCTTCTGTCACTCTTGCCCTCCAATACATAGTCCTATCAACATACAACTACCCCTAGGGTGTGATCCACGTGCGTAATCATATGATGGGCACCAAAGGACAACAACATAACCACAAGCAAATTAAATCAATCATAGCAATTCATCAACCACCGATAGGACAACGAAAATCTACTCAGACATCATAGGATGGCAACACATCATTGGATAATAATATGAAGCATAAAGCACCATGTTCAAGTAGAGGGTACAGCGGGTTGCGGGAGAGTGGACCGCTGTACATAGAGGGGGGAAGGTCATGGAGATTTTGGTGAAGATGGCGGAGGTGTTGGTATAGATCGCGGTGATGATGATGGCCCCTGGTGGCACTCCGATGCCACCGGAAGCGAGGGGGGAGAGCCCCCCTCCTTCTTCTTCTTCTTCTTCTTCTTCTTCTTCTTCCTTGACCTCCTCCCTAGATGGGAGAAGGGTTTCCCCTCTGGTCCATGGCCTCCATGGCACGGGAGGGGCGAGATCTCCTCCGAGATTGGATCTGTCTCTCTGTCTCTCTCTGTTTCTGTGTTCTCAGATTCTTCCCTTTCACCGTTTCTTATATTCTCGGAGATCCGTAACTCCGATTGGGCTAAAATTTTGACACGGTCTCTATCCGGATATTAGCTTTCTTGCGGCGAAAGAAGGGCACCAACCGCCTTACGGGTGGCCCACGAGGGTCAGGGGCGCGCCCCCCTACCTCATGGGCCCCTCGAGCATCGTCTCGCGTGGATTTTTCTTCCCAAAAATCATATATATTCCAAAAAAATCTCTGTCAGTTTTTATTCCGTTTGGACTTCGTTTGATATGGATATTCTGCGAAACAAAAAACATGCAACAAACAGGAACAGGCACTGGGCACTGGATCAATATGTTAGTCCCAAAAATAGTATAAAAAGTTGCCAAAAGTATATGAAAGTTGAATAATATTGGCATGGAACAATCAAAAATTATAGATACGACGGAGACGTATCAGCATCCCCAAGCTTAATTCCTGCTTGTCCTCGAGTAGGTAAATGATAAAAAAGATAATTTTTGATGTGAAATGCTACCTAGCATAATCTTGATCACATATCTAATCATGGCATGAATATTAAGATACAAGTGATTCAAAGCAATAGTCTATCATTTGACATAAAAACAATAATACTTCAAGCCTACTAATAAAGCAATCATGTCTTTTCAAAATAACATGGCCAAAGAAAGTTATCCCTACAAAATCATATAGTCTGGTTGTGCTCCATCTTCACCACACAAAATATTCACATCATGCACAAGCCCGATGACAAGCCAAGCAATTGTTTCATACTTTTGACGTTCTCAAACCTTTTCAACTTTCACGCAATACATGAGCGTGAGCCATGGACATAGCACTATAGGTGGAATAGAATATGATGGTGGAGAAGACAAAAAGGAGAAGATAGTCTCACATCAACTAGGCGTATCAACGGGCTATGGAGATGCCCATCAATAGATATCAATGTGAGTGAGTAGGGATTGCCATGCAACGGATGCACTAGAGCTATAAGTGTATGAAAGCTCCAACTGAAACTAAGTGGGTGTGCATCCAACTTGCTTGCTCATGAAGACCTCGGGCATTTGAGGAAGCCCATCATCGGAATATACAAGCCAAGTTCTATAATGAAAATTCCCACTAGTATATGAAAGTGATAACTCAAGAGACTCTCTATATGAAGAACATGGTGCTACTTTGAAGCACAAGTGTGGAAAAAGGATAGTAGCACTGCCCCTTCTCTCTTTTTCTCTCATTTTTTTTTATTTTTTTTTTTTTTGGTGGGCTTCTTTGGCCTCTTTTTTATTTGGGCTTCTTTGGCCTCTTTTATTTATTTTAAAGTCCGGAGTCTCATCCTGACTTGTGGGGGAATCATAGTCTCCATCATCCTTTCCTCACTGGGGCAATGCTCTAATAATGATGATCATCACACTTTTATTTACTTACAACTCAATATTACAACTCGATACTAGAACAAAGATATGACTCTATATGAATGCCTCCGGCGGTGTACCGGGATGTGCAATGATCTAGCGTAGCAATGACATCAAAAAATGGACAAGCCATGAAAACATCATGCTAGATATCTTACGATCATGCAAAGCAATATGACAATGAATGCTCAAGTCATGTATATGATGATGATGGAAGTTGCATGGCAATATATCTCGGAATGGCTATGGAAATGCCATGATATGTAGGTATAGTGGCTGTTTTGAGGAAGGTATATGGTGGGTTTATGGTACCGGTGAAAGTTGCGCGGTACTAGAGAGGCTAGCAATGGTGGAAGGGTGAGAGTGCGTATAATCCATGGACTCAACATTAGTCATAAAGAACTCACATACTTATTGCAAAAATCTATTAGTCATCGAAACAAAGTACTACGCGCATGCTCCTAGGGGGATAGATTGGTAGGAAAAGACCATCGCTCGTCCCCGACCGCCACTCATAAGGAAGACAATCAATAAATACCTCATGCTCCAACTTCGTTACATAACGGTTCACCATACGTGCATGTTACGGGAATCACAAACCTCAACACAAGTATTTCTACAATCCACAACTACCCACTAGCATGACTCTAATATCACCATCTTTATATCGCAAAACTATTGCAAGGAATCAAACATATCATATTCAGTGATTACAAGTTTTATGTAGGATTTTAGGACTAACCATGTGAATGACCAATTCCTGTCATCTCTCTAAATAGATATAAGTGAAGCAAGAGAGTTTAATTCTTTCTACAAAAGATATGCCCACGCTCTAACAAATATAAGTGAAGCAAAAGAGCATTCTACAAATGGCGGTTGTCTATGTAAAGAGAAACAGGCAATCCAAACTTCAAATGATATAAGTGAAGCACATGAAGCATTCTATAAAGCCATACTCAAAAGATATAAGTGAAGTGCAATGAGAATTCTATAAATCAACCAAGGACTATCTCATACCAGCATGGTGCATAAAATAAAAATGAAAACTAAATGCAAAAGACGCTCCAAGATTGCACATATCGCATGAACGAAACGAATCCGAAAACATACCGATACTTGTTGAAGAAAGAGGGGATGCCTTCCGGGGCATCCCCAAGCTTAGACGCTTGAGTATCCTTGAATATTTACTTGGGGTGCCTCGGGCATCCCCAAGCTTGAGCTCTTGCCTCTCTTCCTTCTTCTCACATCGAGACCTTCTCGATCATCGAACACTTCATCCACACAAAACTTCAACAGAAAACTCGGTAAGATCCGTTAGTATAATAAAGCAAATCACTACTCTAAGTACTGTTGCAAACCAATTCATATTTTGTTTTTGCATTGTGTCTACTGTAATATAACTTTTTCATGGCTTAATCCACTGATATGAATCGATAGTTTCATCAAAACAAGCAAACTATGCATCAAAAACAGAATCTGTCTAAAACAGAACAGTCTGTAATAATCTGAACATTCACCATACTTCTGATACTTGAAAAATTCTACCAAAATTAGGAAAAATAAACAATTTGTATAGGAAGACAGTGCAAAAAGAATCAGAACCATTTGACATTCCAGCTAAAAATGTAAAATCGCGCACTACAGCCAAAGTTTCTGTCCTGCACCGTACAAACCATCAAGCAAATGTAAACATCCTAAAGGCAAACCTTGGCACATTATTTTTATAATACAATGGAATTGTACAAGGGGATAATTATTTTTATTGAAAAGTTTCTGTAATCAAGATTCACAAAGTTTCCGTGAGCATGAACAAAGTCCAAGGCTAGCTCCCACTTAAACAATGCTTGTCTCTCTCACTTTCACTTTCCTTTTTGAAAAAGTTTTGGGTTCCCCTCTTTATTTTTGTTGTTTTTAAACTATATGAAAGCACTCAAAAGAAATAAATGACTCTCTAAAACTTCCAGGTTGTCTCCCTGGCAGCGCTTTCTTTAAAGCCATTAAGCTAGGCATATAGTGCTCAAGTAATGGATCCACCCGGATCCCAAGGTATATCAAAGACAATTTTAATTAACAATGATTTGTAATTTAGTGGTGAGCACAAGGTAACATATATCAGGTAATGACGAAGTCTAACTCTCTTCCTATGCATCGGCATGACATAAAAGAACAATTCATGCACACATAGTAAAGGCCAATGCATAGTATAAACAGTTTCTTGCAATTTTGTCATATTGGAAACATAGAGAGGTGGAGATATAGTTCCTCTCTCATAATAATTGCAAGTAGGAGCAGCAAGCACATGCATATTATATTCATCAAAATCATCATGTGCAACGGTAAAAGGCAACCCATCAATATAATCCTTAATAAGTGCAAACTTCTCCGATATAGTGTAGTCGGGAGAATTCAAAAAGATAATAGGACTATCATGTGTGGATGCAATAGCAACAATTTCATGTTTAACATGAGGAACTATAGCAAGTTCATCTTCATAAGCATAATTCATATTGGCATCTTGGCCACAAGCATAGCAAGCATCATCAAAAAGGGATATTCAAAAGAATTAACGGGATCATAACAATCATCATAGCAATCATCCTCCGGTAAGCACGAAGGGAAATTAAACAATGCATGAGTTGAAGAGTTACTCTCATTAGAAGGTGGGCACGGGTAGCTAATCTGATCTTCCTCCTTTTGTTCTTCGCTCTCCTCCTCATCTTTTTCATCCAATGAGCTCACAGTTTCATCAATTTCTTCTTCCATAGACTCCTGCAAAATATTAGTCTCTTCTTGGACAGCGGAGTAGTAGTCAATATATGGTTTAACATAGGCATTAGAAGCATAATTATCATAGCAATATTTAAGTATGGCAAAATTTTCAGATTTGTAAAGAGTAGCATCATACTTTTCAATCAAAGAAGCAATTTCATAAGCACCCTTAAAAGCAACAAATTCTTCAATTTGTTGAACATCATAGTAACTATAAACACCCTTAGCATAAGAGGATACGATTCCATTAGCACTAAACAAACATTGGTAGGGAAGGTGTTTCTTAGGGTTTTCAGAACAACGAGTAAAATCATATATTTTGCATAAATTCCAAGCATAGCATTGCAAACGATGAATTTGACCCAGTAAAATTTTTCCTTTTTCAGATATTCGGTGTCGCACATAACAAGCATGCTCATCTAAAGATTTGCCCTCAACTAAGCTAGTTGGGGTTTCAGCACGAGCACATAGGGATCGAAGATGATCCAAGTAATAAGCTTCAGCAGTGTGATAGATTTTGAGTGGTTCTTCAACCATTGGTTCAGTAGGTACAACTAATTGTTTTGGTATTTTGCGTTTCCTACCCATAACTAAAGATATAAAACAACTAAGAACAGCAAATAAAAATTACTTAGTGATAAAGCAAACAAGCACACACGAGAATATTCACCCCACGCTATTGCTCCCTGGCAACGGCGCCAGAAAAAGGTCTTGATAACCCACAAGTATAGGGGATCGCAACAGTTTTCGATAAGTAAGAGTGTCGAACCCAACGAGGAGCTAAAGGTAGAACAAATATTTCCTCAAGTTCTATCGACCACCGATACAACTCTACGCACGCTTGACGTTCGCTTTACCTAGAACAAGTATGAAACTAGAAGTACTTTGTAGGTGTTGTTGGATAGGTTTGCAAGATAATAAAGATTACGTAAATAAAAAGTAGGGGCTGTTGTAATAAAGAAACAATAAAGTAAATATAGCGAGTGTGGAAAAGTGGTGGTAGGAGTTGTGAAATTGCCCCTAAGCAATTGACTACTTTACTAGACCGATAGCAAGTATTATGTGGGAGAGGCCACTGCTAGCATGTCATCCCTGACTTGGAATTCTATGCACTTATGATTGGAACTATTAGCAAGCATCCGCAACTACTAATGTTCATTAAGGTAAAACCCAACCATAGCATTAAGATATATTGGTCCCCCTTCAATCCCGTATGCATCAATTTCTATGCTAGGTTGAAGCTTCTGTCACTCTTGCCCTCCAATACATAGTCCTATCAACATACAACTAACCCTAGGGTGTGATCCACGCGTGCAATCATATGATGGGCACCAAAGGACAGAAACATAACCACAAGCAAATTAAATCAATCATAGCAATTCATCAACCACCGATAGGACAACGAAAATCTACTCAGACATCATAGAATGGCAACACATCATTGGATAATAATATGAAGCATAAAGCACCATGTTCAAGTAGAGGGTACAGCGGGTTGCGGGAGAGTGGACCGCTGTAAATAGAGGGGGGAAGGTGATGGAGATGTTGGTGAAGATGGCGGAGGTGTTGGTGTAGATCGCGGTGATGATGATGGCCCCCGGTGGCACTCCGGTGCCACCAGAAGCGAGGGGGAGAGAGCCCCTCCTTCTTCTTCTTCCTTGACCTCCTCCCTAGATGGGAGAAGCGTTTCCCCTCTGGTCCATGGCCTCCATGGCACGGGAGGGGCGAGAGCCCCTCCGAGATTGGATCTGTCTCTCTCTGTTTCTGCGTTCTCAGATTCTTCCCTTTCACCGTTTCTTATATTCCCGGAGATCCGTAACTCCGATTGGGCTGAAATTTTGACACGATCTCTATCCGGATTTAGCTTTCTTGCGGCGAAAGAAGGGCACCAACCGCCTTACGGGTGTCCCACGAGGGTCAGGGGCGCGCCTGCCTCCTTGTGGCACGCCCCCTACCTCGTGGGCCCCTCGAGCATCGTCTCCGTGGATTTTTCTTCCCAAAAGTCATATATATTCCAAAAAACTCCGTCAGTTTTTATTCCGTTTGGACTTCGTTTGGTATGGATATTCTACGAAACAAAAAACATACAACAAACAGGAACTGGCACTGGGCACTGGATCAATATGTTAGTCCCAAAAATAGTATAAAAAGTTGCCAAAAGTATATGAAAGTTGAATAATATTGGCATGGAACAATCAAAAATTATAGATACGACGGAGACGTATTAGACACCAAGTCCAAATGGACCGAGGAATGTGAGGCCAGTTTTTAGGAGTTGAAGAAATGTTTGGTTACAGCCCAGTGTTGATTCTTCCAGATATACGTAAGGATTTCCAAGTTTATTGCGACGTTTCTCGCTTGGGACTTGGAGGTGTACTTATGCAAGACGGGAGAGTTGTTTCATATGCCTCACGTCAGCTTCGATCTCATGAGTTGAATTATGCCATGCATGATTTGGAATTAGCAGCCGTAGTACATGCGCTCAAGACCTGGAGGCATTTTCTTATAGGATACTGTTGTGATGTATACACGAACCATAAGAGTTTGAAGTATATTTTCACACATAAGGAGTTGAATCTCAGGCAGAGAAGATGGTTGGAGCTAATAAAGGATTACGATATGAATCTACATTATCATCCAGGAAAAGCCAATGTTGTCGCAGACGCTTTGAGCCACAAGAGTTATGTCAATACCCTCATAAGCGGAGGATTACCGTAGGAGTTAGTCGACGATCTCAAGGAACTTCGTTTGGAGATAGTTCCAAGAGGATTTGCTGCAACAATGGAGGTTCAGTCTACATTACAAGGAAAGATTCAAGAATCTCAAAAGGATGATAAGGAAATTGCTGAGATAAAGGAGAAGAGGAGCAAAGGAAAGGCCAAAGGTTTTCGTGAGGATGAGCACGAAACTTTATGGTTTGAGGATCGTATTTATGTGCCCAATGATGCGGAGATCAGGAAGTTAATACTTCAGGAGGCGCATGACTCGCCATACTCGATTCACCCCAGAAACACTGAGATGTATTTGGACTTGAAGGAACGTTTCTAGTGGACCAGTATGAAGAAGGATATTGTCGAGTATGTAGCAGTATGTTAGAGAGTTAAGGCAGAACATCAGAAGCCAGCAGGTTTACTTCAGCCTATGCCAATACCCGAATGGAAGTGGGACAAGCTTGGCATGGACTTTATCACCAGATTACCCAGGACCAGATCAGGATAAGACTCCATCTGGGTAGTAGTTGATCGCTTGATGATACGTCTCCGTCGTATCTACTTTTCCAAACACTTTTGTTTTCAGTAGAATTGCCATGGTGTTATTTTTGTGTAGAAATAAAAGTTCTAGGAATGACCAGAAAATCAACGGAGAATTATTTTGGAATATATAAAAAATACTGGACAGAAGATCCATGTCAGGGGGGGCTCCACCTGTCCACGAGGGTGGGGGCGCGCCCTACCTCCCTGGGCGCACCCCCTGCCTCGTGGGCCCCCTAACGCTCCACCGACCTCAACCCTGACTCCATATATTCACTTTCGGGAGAGAAAAACCAAGAAGAAGGATTCATCGCGTTTTACGATACGGAGCCGCCGCCAAGCCCTAAACTCTCTCGGGAGGGCTGATCTGGAGTCCGTTCGGGGCTTCGGAGAGGGGAATCCGTCGCCATCGTCATCATCAACCATCCTCCATCACCAATTTCATGATGCACACCGCCGTGCGTGAGTAATTCCATCGTAGGCTTGCTGGACGGTGATGGGTTGGATGAATTTATCATGTAATCAAGTTAGTTTTGTTAGGGTTTTATCCCTAGTATCCACTATGTTCTAAGATTGATGTTGCTATGACTTTGCTATGCTTAATGCTTTTCACTAGGGCCCGAGTGCCATGATTTCAGATCTGAACCTATTATGTTTTCATCAATATATTAGAGTTCTTGATCCTATCTTGCAAGTCTATAGTCACCTACTATATGTTATGATCCGGCAACCCCGAAGTGACAATAATCGGGACCATTCCCGGTGATGACCGTAGTTTGAGGAGTTCATGTATTCGCTACGAGTTAATGCTTTGGTCTGGTACTCTATTAAAAGGAGGCCTTAATATCCCTTAGTTTCCGCTAGGACTGCGCTGCCACGGGAGGGTAGGACAAAAGATGTCATGCAAGTTCTTTTCCATAAGCACGTATGAGTATATTCGGAATACATGCCTACATTACATTGATGAATTGGAGCTAGTTCTGTGTCACCCTAGGTTATGACTGTTACATGATGAACCGCATCTGGCATAATTCTCCATCACCGATCCATTGCCTACGAGCTTTCCATATATTGTTCTTTGCTAATTTACTTTTCTGTTGCTATTGTTATCATCACTATAAAGCACCAAAAATATTACTTTTGCTACCGTTACCTTTTACCACCGTTACCACTACTATCATATTACTTTGCTACTAAACACTTTGCTGCAGATATGAAGTTCCAGGTGTGGTTGAATTGACAACTCAGCTGCTAATACTTGAGAATATTCTTTGGCTCCCCTTGTGTCGAATCGATAAATTTGGGTTGAATACTCTACCCTCGAAAACTGTTGCGATCCCCTATACTTGTGGGTTATCAAGACTATTTTCTGGCACCATTGCCAGGGAGCATAGCTCTATTCTTTGAGTCACTTGGGATTTATATCTGCTTATCATTATGAAGAACTTGAAAGATCCAATAACCAAGATTTATCCCTCAACTACGAGGGGAGGTAAGGAACTGCCATCTAGCTCTGCACTTGATTCACCTTCTGTTTTGAGTAAGCTTGCGACACCTAAACCTGCTTCTGCTATTAATTCTGATATGTCGCACGTTATTGATGATGCCACTTCTGCTATGCATGATACTTATGATGAAACTACTTCTATGCTTGATACTACTGTGCCACTTGGTGAATTTCTTGATGAACAACTTGCTAGGGCTAGAGAGAATGAAATTATTGAAACTGATAATATTGATGCAAGTGATGATGAAGATTCTCCCCCTAGATATGAATTACCTGTTGTGCCTGCGGGCTATATTATGGATGAAGAAACTGCTAGAGATTTTCTTGCTTGCAATGATAGGAGTGATCTTAAGAAATTATTAGCTAAAGTGAAACAAAAAACTCTGAATGCTAGAATGAAATATGATCCTGCTTATGCTACTTCACCTATCTTTGTTACTGATCAGGATTATGATTTCTCTGTTGATCCTGAGATAATTACTTTAGTTGAATCTGATCCTTTCTATGGTTATGAATCTGAAACTGTTGTGGCACATCTTACTAAATTAAATACTATAGCCACCCTGTTCACTAATGATGAGAAAAAACTCGCTACTATTTTATCCTTAAGATATTTTCGTTCTCATTAAAGGGTGATGCTAAGATATGGTTTAATTCTCTTGATCATGGTTGTGTGCGTAGTCCCTAGGATATGATTTATTACTTCTCTGCTAAATATTTCCCTGCTCATAAGAAACAAGCTGCTTTAAGGGAAATATATAATTTTGTGCAAATTGAAGAAGAGAGTCTCCCACAAGCTTGGGGGAGGCTTCTACAATTACTTAATGCTTTGCCTGATCATCCTCTTATGAAGAATGAAATACTTGATATCTTTTATAATGGACTAACCAATGCTTCCAGAGACCACCTGGATAGTTGTCCTGGTTGTGTTTTCAGGGAAAGAACACCAGATGAAGCTGAAATTCTATTGAATAATATATTGACTAATGAAAATAATTGGACACTTCCTGATCCAATTCCTGATCCAATTCTTAAACCAACTCCTAAGCCAACTCCGAAGAAAATGGGTATTCTATTTCTCAGTCCTGAAGATATGTAAGACGCAAAGAAATCTATGAAAGGAAAAGGTATTAAAGCTGAAGATGTTAAGAATTTACCTCCTATTGAAGAAATACATGGTCTTAATTTACCGCCTGTTGAAGAAATACATGGTCTTGATAACCCGACACAGGTAGTAAAGGTAAATTCTCTCTATAGATATGATAAAGCTGAAATCCCATTTACTAAGTTTGCTATCCCATGCTTGGATGAGTTTGATAACTTTATGGTTAAGCAAGAAGATTTTAATGCTTATGTTGGTAGAGAATTAAAACGCAATGCTAATATGCTTGAATACTTGGGTGATTATATGGCTAATATTAAAGGTGAACTAAAACTTATTAGTACACATGCTTCTATGGTTACCACTCAAGTAGAACAAGTACTTAAAGCTCAGAATGATTTGCTCAATGAATTAAATAGTAAAAAGAATGATAATGTTGTTAGAGTTATGACTAGAGGTGGTAAAATGACTCAGGAACCTTTGTATCCTGAGGGCCATCCTAAGAGAATTGAGCAAGATTCTCATAGAACTAATATAGATGCACCTAGTCCTTCTAAAAGGAAGAAAAAGAAAAATGATAGGACTTTGCATGCTTCTAGTGAACCTGTTGTTGACACACCTGAGAATCCCAATGATATTTCTATTTCTGATGCTGAAACACAATCTGGTAATGAACATGAGCCTAGTGGTAATGTTAATAATGATGTTCGTGATGATGCTCAACCTAGCAATAATAATGAAGTAGAGATTGAACCTGTTGTTGATCTTGATAACCCACAATCAAAGAATCAACGTTATGATAAGAGAGACTTTGTTGCTAGGAAGCACGATAAAGAAAGAGAACCATGGGTTCAGAAACCCATGCCTTTTCCTCCTAAACCATCCAAGAAAAAGGATGATGAGGATTTTGAGCGCTTTGCTAAAATGATTAGACCTATCTTTTTGCGTATGCGTTTGACTGATATGCTTAAAATGAACCCTTATGCTAACTACATGAAAGAAATTGTTACAAATAAAAGAAAGATACCGAAGCTGAAATTTCCACCATGCTTGCTAATTATACTTTTAAGGGTGGTGATACGTCTCCAACGTATCTATAATTTTTGATTGCTCCATGCTATATTATCTACTGTTTTGGACTATATTGGGCTTTATTTTCCACTTTTATATTATTTTTGGGACTAACCTATTAACCGGAGGCCCAGCCCAGAATTGTTGTTTTTTTGCCTATTTCAGTGTTTCGGAGAAACAGAATATCAAACGGAGTCCAAACAGAATGAAACCTTCGGAAACGTGATTTTCTCATCAGATAAGATCCAAGAGACTTGGACCCTCCGTCAAGAAAGCCATGAGGCAGCCAAGAGGGTGGAGGGCCCCCCTAGGGCGCGCCCCCTGCCTCGTGGGCCCCTCGAAGCTCCACCGACGTACTTCTTCCTCCTATATATACCTACGTACCCCAAACGATCGGGGACGGAGCCAAAAACCTAATTCCATCACCGCAACTTTCTGTATCCACGAGATCCCATCTTGGGGCCTGTTCCAGAGCTCCACCGGAGGGGGCATCGATCACGGAGGGCTTCTACATCATCATCCAAGCCCCTCCGATGAAGTGTGAGTAGTTTACTTCAAACCTACGGGTCCATAGTTAGTAGCTAGATGGCTTCTTCTCTCTTTTTGGATCTCAATACAATGTTCTCCCCCTCTCTCGTGATGATCTATTCGATGTAATCTTCTTTTTGCGGTGTGTTTGTGTAGCGACCCGACCCGAATGGGTCAAGTCTCTGTGCTTAAGTGCCATCCCTGGATCGGTATGCTGACACACACAGTACTCGAGGATTTATAGCAGAGGTAAATCACATGTAAAAGTAACGTAAATACTATTACCTCAAATCCAAAATAGCGGAAGTAACAAGGTTGTGGATTCCCATCAACACCAACGGCAAAGTTGAGTGTAGAAATTGTAACCCTAACATATCACTTACTCGTCGTAAGATAATCCTGCAACATGAGACGTTGCAGCCACAGAGGGTCAGTACATTGAATGTACTGGCAAATTCACACCATAGAGAAAATGATGAATAAAGGCTATCACTACATGCATATTTGGCTGGTGGAAAAGCTCTATGGTTATTAGGTTTTTGCGAAAAGCCAATTTTTCCCTACTACAAAGGAATATATTTTAATTAACTATCATGGTGGTTGTTGAACATTGAGAATGGTTGACAGCATTCTCAATCCCAATTAAGCATCATCATTAAAACCCAACAATATTCATTTAAAGTAACGTGATGAGATCATAGGATAATCCAAGAACTAGATACTCAAGATGTCCATAACCGGGGACACGGCTAATCATGATTAGTTTATACACTCTGCGGAGGTTTGCGCACTTTTTCCCACAAGACTCGATCGCCTCCGTTGGATTTCTCGCACTACATGGTGTTTGAGAAACGGATGACCGAGACACAGTCTTTCAGAAGTGCTAGCACCTTACGATGGATAGACCAGTACACCTACTTTCCCCTACATCTGCTAGTCTACCCTGTAAGAGTTCGCACGACTTAATCAACTACGCCAGAGCCCATAATGGCTTGTGGCTGCACACGGAAGTTTCTAGTTTGAAAAATCTCATGATCCCTTTAAGCCTGGGTGGCGGTCCAAAAGAAAACAGGCAAGTCCTGGATTACCCAGGTGCCTAGACAGGCAATCCTAGAATAACCAGGTGCCTCAATCCACCCAGATGTGTGTTTAAGTTGCCACCTTAAGTAAACCATTAATTAACAATCTCACATCTGTCATGGATACTCTCAAAACCCAAACCACATCTACGAGCATAGCATGGCCATGTAAGCATAGCGTAAAAGTAACTCCCAAGGTTTGAATGCAGGGCAATAGGTTCCTACCTCATCAACTACTTCCCAATACCCACATGTTATCAATCCTACTCATGCAATGTTTGAGGGTGAAGCTAATGCATAAAAACTAGGTATGGAAGGGGATATGATCAAAGTGTGAACTTGCCTGCAATGTTGATGAAGATGATTCGCACTCAAAACTCTTGATAGATCTACTCGTCACACTCCGGTCAATCTATCGTAAGCAAGCAATAGTAACCACACATAAGCAATCACTCAAAAGATCAGAAAGAACGAAGAAGACGATTCGGAAACATCAAAACCAAGCAAATAACTCTTGCAACATAAAACAATTTCTAACAGTACCAAAATTATGTGAATTTGGCCTTATTAGAATGTTTAGGTCAAGAGCTTCGATTTGCCAAAAGAATCAACTCAAACGGAGCTACGAAACTCAAGTTATGATCAAACGAAGTTTGAATTCAAATCTGCTCTAATTCAAATTTTTAAACTTTTCAAAAACATGTTTGAGTTGGATTACTGGATAGAGGAGATCATAACGAAGACGTGAGCATTGGTTTTGTTGGATTTGGACTAACGAGTAAAAAGTTATGCTTGTTTGAAGAACAAGGACTATTCTGTAAATAAAGTATTCACATCTAGGTCCCTGGCCAAAATAACAGAAAAATAAAAAGCTAAAAAGTGAACGCTCGCTAACTAGTTCTTAAATAGAGAACGTTCTCTAAATAGATCTAAAAAAACTAAACCGTTTTTTTAAAACGAAAACCGAACCCTAAAAAAACTGGCGAACCGGGCGGTTTTATTACCGGTTTACAGCGGTTCGTGGATTGGGCGGATCGAACCGGCGTCGGTGGTCAACTCCGGTGAGACGGGGCAGTGGCGACGGCGAGCTCCGGCGCGGTGCGGCTTCACGACGAGGGCGAGGGCAGCGCGGGGCGATGGCAGCACGGGGAGCGAGGGCGGCGAGGTGGTGGCGGTGGCACGCGGGGTGGAGGCGCGGTGAGGCGGTGGCGCAGAACAGCGGCGGCGGCGGTTGAACGGTGGCAGCGGCGGCGGATCTGGCGATGGGCGGCGGCGGTGGCGAAAACGGGACCCAGGGGTCCCGGGGTGGCCTTTTAACAAGGGCAGGGGAGGGCGGTGGCATGGGGGAGGGGCGAGGTCGACGCGGAGTCCGGCCGGACTCCGGCTGGCGGCGGCGATGCTCGGGACTCTGTCCCGAGCTTGGGGGCGGTGCGGCGCGGCTGGGCTGCGGCCTGGCCCGGTTGGCTGGGCCGGCCCAGTCGGGGAAGGAGGTTCTTTTTTTTAAACATTATTTTCCAAACAAATAAAATAATAAAAGCAAAATAACTAAAAATATTATATAGGCATATAATATATCAAAATTTTCAGAAAAAGATTTTCTACGACATGAACATTTTTATAACTTCAAATAAAATCCACACAATTTTAGATAAATAGAAGAGTGCTACTGGTCTACTAAAATCCAACAAAAATCATTTTTAAAATATCAAAATGATTTCAAATTTATTCCTCTCCAATTTTCTGTTGTAGGAAATCATGTTACCCTAATTTCCATATATTTTATTTTTGGAGAAAAATAATTTGAATAAAACTCAAATAACTCCAAATTGAAAATAAATTCAAAAGAACTTTGAATTTAATTCTTTGAACTCCCAACTCATATTTCATATAATTTGAAGAAGTCATTTTATCTTCTCTCATGAAAATCATTGAGCTGCATGAAGTTTATGAATTGAAATATTTCCAAATGAAATTCAATTATTTTCAAATAGCCTTTCATTTAATTTTTTAAATGGAAGAAGTCATATCATCTTCGCTCAAGGGTTTTGTATTTGAAAATAATTTGAATTCATGGAGATTAGAAAGCAAATATGAAAGTTTGGGAAAGTCCTTTTATTCCCTCTCATTTAACTTTCAAAAGTTTCGAATTCCACTCAATTTCACACAATCAATCAAACAATCAATCAAATCTGTCTATTTATTATAACATTCCAAAATTTAGAATTTTGGGATGTTACAGTTTGTTGAGAGCGATGAATTGTGGGTTTATGATCAAGTCTATCTATGAATAATATTTGAATCTTCTCTGAATTCTTTTATGTATGATTGGTTATCTTTGCAAGTCTCTTCGAATTATCAGTTTGGTTTGACCTACTAGATTGGTTTTTCTTACCATGGAAGAACTGCTTAGCTTTGGGTTCGATCTTGCGGTGTCCTTTCCCAGTGACAGAAGGGGCAGCAAGGCACGTATTGTATTGTTGCCATCGAGGATAACAAGATGGGGTTTTTATCATATTGCATGAAACTATCCCTCTACATCATGTCATCTTGCTTAAGGCGTTACTCTGTTTTTAACTTAATACTCTAGATGCATGCTGGATAGCGGTCGATGAGTGGAGTAATAGTAGTAGATGCAGGCAGGAGTTGGTCTACTTGTCTCGGACGTGATGCCTATATACATGATCATACGTAGATATTCTCATAACTATGCTCAATTCTGTCAATTGCTAAACCATAATTTGTTCACTCACCGTATAATACTTATACTCTTGAGAGAAGCCACTAGTGAAACCTATGGCCCCTGGGTCTCTTTCTCATCATATCAATCTCCATCACTTTATTATTGCTTTGCTTTTACTTTGCTTTTACTTTTTACTTTGCATCTCTATACCAAAAATACCAAAAATATTATTTATCATCTCTATCAGATCTCACTTTCGTAAGTGACCGTGAAGGGATTGACAACCCCTAAGCGTGTTGGTTGCGTTGAGCTATTGTTTTTGTGTAGGTACGAGGGACTCGCGCGTAGCCTCCTACTGGATTGATACCTTGGTTCTCAAAAACTGAGGGAAATACTTACGCTACTTTGCTACATCATCATCTCCTCTTCGGGGAAATCCAACGCAGTGCTCAAGAGGTAGCAAGAAGAATTTCTGGCGCCGTTGCCAGGGAGTCTGCGCAAAAGTCAACATACCAAGTACCCATCACAATCCATATCTCCCGCATTACATTATTTGCCATTTGCCTCTCGTTTTCGTCTCCCGCACTTCACCCTTGCCGTTTTATTCGCCCCCTCTCTCTATCCTCCCTCTCTTTCTCTATTTGCCTCTTTTGCCCGTTTGCTTTTTGTTTGCTCATGTGTTGGATTGCTTGTTTGTCGCGATGGCTCAAGATAATACTAAATTGTGTGACTTCGCCAATACCAACAATAATGATTTCCTTAGCACTCCGATTGCTCCTCTTACCGATGTTGAATCTTGTGAAATTAATGCTGATTTGCTGAATCTTGTCATGGAAGATCCGTTTTCCGGCGTTCCTAGTGAAGATGTCGCTACCCATCTTAATAGCTTCGTTGATTTGTGTGACATGCAAAAGAAGAAATATGTCGATAATGATATTGTTAAATTGAAGCTATTTCCTTTTTCACTTAGAGATCGTGCTAAAGCTTGGTTTTCATCTTTGCCTAAAAATATTATTGATTCATGGAACAAGTGCAAAGATGCTTTTATCTCTAAGTATTTTCCTCCCGCTAAGATCATCTCTCTTAGAAACGATATTATGAATTTTAAGCAACTTGATCATGTACATGTTGCACAAGCTTGGGAGAGAATGAAATTAATGATACGTAATTGCCCTACTCATGCTTTGAATTTGTGGATGATTTTTTATGCCGAATTGAATTTTGCTTCTAGAAATCTTTTAGATTCGGCCGCGGGATGCACTTTTATGGAAATCACTTTAGGAGATGCTACTAAACTCCTAGACAATATTATGGTTAATTATTCTCAATGGCATACTGAAAGATCTACTAACAAAAAGGTGCATGCGATAGAAGAAATTAATATTATGAGTGGAAAGATGGATGAACTTATGAAATTATTTGCTAATAAGAGTTTTTCTTCTGATCCTAATGATATGCCCTTGTCTACTTTGATTGAGAATAATAATGAATCTATGGATGTGAATTTTGTTGGTAGGAACAATTTTGGTAACAACGTGTATAGAGGAAATTTCAATCCTAGGCCTTATCCTAGTAATCCCTCTAATAATTATGCTAATTCCTACAACAATTCTTATGGAAATTATAATAAGATGCCCTCTGATTTTGAATCTAATATTAAAGAATTTATTTCTTCACAAAAGAATTTTAATGCTATGATTGAAGAAAATTTGCTTAAGATTGATGATTTGGCTAGGAACGTTAATAGAATTTCTCTTGATGTTGATTCTTTAAAGCTTAGATCTATTCCTCCTAAGCATGATATCAATGAGTCTCTCAAAGCCATGAGAATTTCCATTGATGAGTGCAAGGAAAGAACCGCTAGGACGCGTGCTATGAAAGATGCCTTTATCAAAGCGTGTTCTTCTAGTTCCTATGAAAATAATGATGAAGATCTAAAAGTTATTGATGTGTCCCCTATTAAATCTTTGTTTTGCAATATTAACCTTGATAATTATGGGAGTTAATATGATCCACCTTTACCTAGAAGGTGTTCTAAAAAATCGGAGTATTTAGATCTTGATGATGAAATTGATAAAAGTGGGATTAAAATAAATAAAACCCTAGATGATGCTATACCCACTATATTGGATTTCAAGGAATTTAATTATGAAAATTGCTCTTTAATTGATTGTATTTCCTTGTTGCAATCCGTGCTAAAATCTCCTCATGCTTATAGTCAAAATAAAGCCTTTACCGAACATATCGTTGATGCCTTGATGCAATCTTATGAAGAAAAACTTGAGTTGAAAGTTTCTATCCCTAGAAAACTTTATGATGAGTGGGAACATACTATTAAAATTAAAATTAAATATTATGAGTTTTATTCTTTGTGTGATTTGGGTGCTAGTGTCTACTATTCCCAAAACTTTGTGTGATTTGCTAGATTTCCGTGATTTTGATGATTGCTCTCTAAACTTGCATCTTGCAGATTCCACTATTAAGAAACCTATGGTAAGAATTAATGATTTTCTTATTGTTGCAAATAGGAATTATGTGCCCGTAGATTTTATCGTTCTTGATATAGATTGCAATCCTTCTTGCCCTATTATTCTCGGTAGACCTTTCCTAAGAACGGTTGGTGCAATTATTGATATGAAGGAAGGGAATATTAGATTTAAATTTCCATTAAAAACGTCGAGGAACACTTTCCTAGAAAGAAAATAAAATTACCTTATGAATCTATCATGAGAGCCACTTATGGATTGCCTACCAAAGATGACAATACCTAGATCTATTCTTGCTTGTTATGCCTAGCTAGGGGCGTTAAACGATAGCGCTTGTTGGGAGGCAACCCAATTTTATTTTTATTACTTGCTTTTTGCTCATGTTTAGTAATAAATAAATTATCTAGCCTCTGTTTTTATTGTGTTTTTGTGTTTAATTAGTGTTTGTGCCAAGTAGAACCGTTGGGAAGACTTGGGGAAAGTCTTGTTGAACTTGCTGTAAAAAACAGAAACTTTAGCGCTCACGAGAACTTCTGTCATTTTTATTTGGAAAGTGCTATTTAGTTAATTATTTTTTCAGATGATTAATAGATAAATTACTCACGTCCAGAAATTTATTTTAGAATTTTTGGGGTTCCAGATCTTGCGCTAGCTACAGATTACTACAGACTGTTCTGTTTTTGACAGATTCTGTTTTTCGTGTGTTGTTTGCTTATTTTGATGAATCTATGGCTAGTAAAATAGTTTATAATACATAGAGAAGTTGGAATACAGTAGCTTTAACACCAATATAAATAAAGAATGAGTTCATTACATTATCTTGAAGTGGTCTTTTGTTTTCTTTCGCTAACGGAGCTCATGAGATTTTCTACTTTAAGTTTGTATTGTGAAGTTTTCAAGTTTTGGGTAAAGATTTGATGGATTATGGAACAAGGAGTGGAAAGAGCCTAAGCTTGGGGATTCCCATGGAACCCCCAAGATAATCTAAGGACACCTAAAAGCAAAGCTTGGGGATGCCCCGGAAGGCATCCCCTCTTTCGTCTACTTCTATCGGTAACTTTACTTGGAGCTATATTTTTATTCACCACATGATATGTGTTTTGCTTGGAGCGTCTTTTATGATTTGAGTCTTTGCTTGTTAGTCTACCAAAATCATCCTTTCTGTACACACCTTTTGAGAGAGCCATACATGATTTGTAATTTGATAGAATACTCTATGTGCTGCACTTATATCTTTTGAGCTTTATAGTTTTGCTCTAGTGCTTCACTTATATCTTTTAGAGCACGGTGGTGGATCTGTTTTATAGAAACTATTGATCTCTCATGCTTTACTTAGATTATTTTGAGAGTCTTAATAGCATGGTAATTTTCTTAAAATCCTAATATGCTTGGTATGCAAGATTAATAATAATACTTTCTTATGAGTGTGTTAAATACTAAGAAAAGTTTGATGCTTGATGATTGTTTTGAGATATGGAGGTAATAATATCAAAGTCATGCTAGTTGAGTAGTTGTGAAATTGAGAAATACTTGTGTTGAGGTTTGCAAGTCCCGTAGCATGCACGTATGGTAAATGTTATGCAAGAAATTTGAAACATGTGTTATTTGATTGTCTTCCTTATGAGTGGCGGTCGGGGACGAGCGATGGTCTTTTCCTACCAATCTATCCCCCTAGGAGCATGCGCGTAGTACCGAGGTTTTTGATGACTTGTAGATTTTTGCAATAAGTATGTGAGTTCTTTATGACTAATGTTGAGTCCACGGGTTATACGCACTCTCACCCTTCCATCCTTGCTAGCCTCTTCGGTACCGTGCATTGCCCTTTCTCACATTGAGAGTTGGCGCAAACTTCGCCGGTGCATCCAAACCCCGTGATATGATACGCTCTTTCACACATAAACCTCCTTATATCTTCCTCAAAACAGCCACCATACCTACCTATTATGGCATTTCCATAGCCATTCCGAGATATATTGCCATGTAACTTTCCATCATTCCGTTCATCATGACACATTCATCATTGTCATATTGCTTAGCATGATCATGTAGTTGACATAGTATTTGTGGCAAAGCCACCGTTGATAATTCTTTCATACATGTCACTCTTGGTTCATTGCATATCCCGGTACACCGCCGGAGGCATTCATATAGAGTCATCTTTGTTCTAGTATCGGGTTGTAATCATTGAGTTGTAAATAAATAGAAGTGTGATGATCATCATTATTAGAGCATTATTCCAAGTGAGGAAAAAAAGAGAAAGGCCATAAAAAAGAGAAAAGGCCCCAAAAAATGAGCGAAAAAGAGAGAAGGGACAATGTTACTATCCTTTTACCACACTTGTGCTTCAAAGTAGCACCATGATCTTCATAGTAGAGAGTCTCTCATGTTATCACTTTCATATACTAGTGGGAATTTTTCATTATAGAACTTGGCTTGTATATTCCAACAATGGGCCTCCTCAAGTGACCTAGGTCTTCATGAGCAAGCAAGTTGGATGCACACCCACTAGTTTCTTTTGTTGAGCTTTCATACATTTATAGCTCTAGTGCATCTGTTGCATGGCAATCCCTACTCCTTGCATTAACATCAATCGGTGGGCATCTCCATAGCCCATTGATTAGCCTCGTTGATGTGAGACTTTCTCCTTTTTTGTCTTCTCCACATAACCCCGTCATTATATTCTATTCCACCCATAGTGCTATGTCCATGGCTCGCGCTCATATATTGCGTGAAAGTTCATAGGTTTGAGATTACTAAAGTATGAAACAATTGCTTGGCTTGTCATCGGGGTTGTGCATGATGAGAGCATTCTTGTGTCACGAAAATGAAACATGACTAAACTATATGATTTTGTAGGGATGAACTTTCTTTGGCGATGTTATTTTGAGAAGACATAATTGCTTAGTTAGTATGCTTGAAGTATTATCATTTTTATGTCAATATGAACTTTTGTCTTGAATCTTTTGGATCTGAATATTCATAGAAAAATTAAGAAAAATTACATTAAAATTATGTCAAGTAGCACTCCACATAAAAAATTCTCTTTTTATCATTTACCTACTCGAGGACGAGCATGAATTAAGCTTGGGGATGCTTGATACGTCTCCAACGTATCTATAATTTTTTATTGCTCCATGCTATATTATCTACTATTTTGGACTATATTGGGCTTTATTTTCCAATTTTATATTATTTTTGGGACTAACCTATTAACCGGAGGCCCAGCCCAGAATTGTTGTTTTTTGCCTATTTCAGTGTTTCGAAGAAACAGAATATCAAACGGAGTCCAAACGGAATGAAACCTTTGGAAACGTGATTTTCTCATCAGATAAGATCCAGGAGACATGGACCCCCCCCCTAGGGTGCGCCCCCTGCCTCGTGGGCCCCTCGAAGCTCCACCGACGTACTTCTTCCTCCTATATATACCTACGTACCCCCAAACAATCGGGGACGGAGCCAAAACCTAATTCCACCGCCGCAACTTTCTGTATCCACGAGATCCCATCTTGGGGCCTGTTCTAGAGCTCCGCTGGAGGGGGCATCAATTACGGAGGGCTTCTACATCATCATCCAAGCCCCTCCGATGAAGTGTGAGTAGTTTACTTCAGACCTACGGGTCCATAGTTGGTAGCTAGATGACTTCTTCTCTCTTTTTGGATCTCAATACAATGTTCTCCCCCTCTCTCGTGGAGATCTATTTGATGTAATCTTCTTTTTGCGATGTGTTTGTTGAGACCGATGAATTGTGGGTTTATGATCAAGTCTTTCTATGGATAATATTTGAATCTTCTCCGAATTCTTTTATGTATGATTGGTTATCTTTGCAAGTCTCTTCGAATTATCAGTTTGGTTTGGCCTACTAGATTTGTTTTTCTTGCCATGGGAGAAGTGCTTAGCTTTGGGTTCGATCTTGAGGTGTCCTTTCCCAGTGACAGAAGGGGAAACAAGGCACGTATTGTATTGTTGCCATCGAGGATAACAAGATGGGGGTTTTATCATATTGCATGAAACTATTCCTCTACATCATGTCATCTTGCTTAGGGCGTTACTCTGTTTTTAACTTAATACTCTAGATGCATGCTGGATAGCGGTCGATGAGTGGAGTAATAGTAGTAGATGCAGGCAGGAGTCGCTCTACTTGTCTCGGATGTGATGCCTATATACATGATCATACCTAGATATTCTCATAACTATGCTCAATTCTGTCAATTGCTCAACAGTAATTTGTTTACCCACCGTAGAATACTTATGCTCTTGAGAGAAGCCACTAGTGAAACCTATGGCCCCCGGGTCTCTTTCTCATCATATCAATCTCCATCACTTTATTATTGCTTTGCTTTTACTTTGCTTTTACTTTGCTTTTACTTTTTACTTTGCATCTCTATACCAAAAATACCAAAAATATTATTTATCATCTCTATTAGATCTCACTTTTGTAAGTGACCATTAAGGGATTGACAACCCCTAAGAGCATTGGTTGCGTTGAGCTATTGTTTTTGTGTAGGTACGAGGGACTCGCGCATAGCCTCCTACTAGATTGATACCTGGGTTCTCAAAAACTGAGGGAAATACTTACGCTACTTTGCTGCATCATCCTCTCCTCTTCGGGGAAATCCAACGCAGTGCTCAAGAGGTAGCAGGTGGAATACCTAAGAAACTAGGAGATCCAGGAGTACTAACTATACCATGCTCCATTAAAAGAAACTATGTTAAAACTGCTTTATGTGATATTGGAGCCGGTGTTAGTGTTATGCCTCTCTCTTTATATCGTAGACTTGATTTGAATAAGTTGACACCTACTGAAATATCTTTGCAAATGGCTGATAAATCAGCTGCTATACATGTCGGTATTTGTGAGGATGTGCCTATTGTGGTTGCAAACGTTACTATTTTAACGAACTTTGTTATTCTTGATATTCCCAAGGACGATAGTATGTCTATTATTCTTGGAAGACCCTTTTTGAATACTGCAGGGGCTGTTATTGATTGCACCAAAGGCAATGTCAATTTTCATGTTAATGGTAATGAGCATACGATACACTTCCCGAGGAAACAACCTCAAGTCCACAGTATCAATTCTATTGGAAAAATTCCAACTATTACTATTGGAGGTTTTGAATTTCCTCTTCGTACTGTCAAGAAGAAATATGATATTCTTATTGTTGGTGATGTGCATATCCCCGTTGAGGTAACCTAGTGTTATTCGAAAATTCTCCGGTTCCATGTTATTCCAAATGAGTTTGTTAACAAGACCTGATCAACCTTGTTAGTGGATTCCTTTTGATGAGCATGCGATGGATGAATTTAGAAAACACAACTCTCTGTACCCTCTTTTTACTTTCTGTTATTTATATTAAATAAAGCAAAAATAGTAATTTTTATCTGTTTTTTGAATTATCAATGCAATAAAAATACCCCGAAAATAAAAAATTTCCAAATGCCCTGAAATTTAAATATGATTTTTCTGGAATATTTGAGAATATCTGGCACTGAGAACACAGCAGGGGGAGCAAGCACCTGGCCAGGAGGGTGGAGGGCGCGCCCCCTGCCTCGTGGGCCCACGGTGGCTCCCCTCCACTTATTCCAGCTACCCACACTCCTTCTTCCTCCCACAAACATCACTAACCAGCTCAAACCCGAGTCCAAGCTCATTTTGCTGCCATTTTCGATCTCCTTGCTCAAAGCTCCATTCAAAAAACTGCTTGGGGGATGGTTCCTTGGTATGTGACTCCTCCAATGGTCCAATTAGTTTTTGTTCTAGTGCTTTATTCATTGCATATTTTGCTGCTTAGGTGACCCTGTTCTTGAGCTTGCATGTCAAATTTATATGGTCAAAAGTAGTTTTGATGCATGATATTGCCTCTAGGCACTTGTAGGAGTAGTTGCTATCAATTTTGTTGAGTTTGGTTCACTTTTATTTTGAAGTTACTCAAAATTTCAGAAATTTTTCAGAGGAAGAAATATCTTTAGGAAAATGTACCAAGGTGGTCCTTCAAGGAAGCAAGGACCCAGGCTCGCAATACGCGATGCCGATGAGGAACCACCGAGGGAAGCTCAGGTGCGGGCTTGTGAATGGCCGTCAGAGGACTTTATGGATCGAGCAGGAATCAAGGAAGAATTTAACGCATATGTGTGTAATGCTGATCTTGAGAGCTTTGAGGCAGATAAGTGCCACCAATACCACTATCTCACTGATTCCTTTGTGAGGAGGTTTGAATTTTCATCATCACGCAATTCTCAAACTGTCCTATTTGATCTTTATGAAAATTCTTATACTATGGACTTAGAGGATTTTAATACTGCTTGCAAACTTCCACAATGGGGCAGCACTAGTGAGCCTCGCAAATCTGAGTTTAGAGATTTCCTTGCTAGTATAACTATGGGGGAATCTAGAGATATAACACAAGCTACCATAGGGATCATTCATTTTCCTGCTATACATTATTTTGCTTTGTTCATAGGTAGGTGCAATAAATGGTAAGGATGAAGCATGTCATATGTGTGTCCCTGACCTCAGTGTTCTCAGGAGTGCTGTATTGGGAGATAAACATTATAATTTGGGAGCCATTGTTGCACGTAGGTTGCATAATAATAGATTTAATACAGATTTCTTTGGTGGAATTTATGCAACCCGTCTAGCTAATTTTCTTGATATACCCATACGTGGGTATCATATTGAGTTGCCTCCTGTTTATTTAGATTATGAGGCTATGGCTCGTCATCAGTTTGTTGAGAGGAACGATCAGTGCCTCCAGTACCGACTAATCTTTGACACACGATGCACCTATCAAGTCGCTCTCCCTGCTCCTGCTTTCTTTGACTCCGAAGCAAAAGGGAGATATGTTATAACCAGGGAGGAGGCGGACGAGTATAAGAGGAGGAAGGAGACGGCCCGTCTCCAAGCTGTAGCTCATGAGGCAATAGCTGTTGCATCTCAATACGACCCCAGCTACAACTTTGGATATCCACCAGGCCAGCCGTGGCCATAGACCGACTTAGGCCAAAAGCCTAAGCTTGGGGGAGTACGTATTTCCCACCGACATTACATTCATGTTCACACACTCATTGCTAGTTGTCGGTGCTAATACTTTTTCATTGTATCATCTATGCTAGTTTATTTTGCTTTTTTTATGCTTTCTTCTTGTGTGTTTGATAAACCTTAAGAAAAACAAAAAAATTAGTTGTAGCTTTTAGCTAGTTTAATTTCCATGCTTGTAGTAGTAATTAAAAAGAAAACCCAAAAAGATTTCATGTTCTTCTTTTCCTTGTTGGGAGCTATCTCGTGTAAATAGTTTTATTTCTTTTCTTGTTATTTGGGGGTCGAGAGGAGAAGACCATGATTAAAATGTTAAAGTGCCTCTCATATGCATTATTGTTGATCTGACAAAAGAGCCCATATTACCTTGTCTTCTCTCTTGAATTGAATGCTTGCAGATTCCAGCTTAGTCCAATGCACGTGCACTATTATTATTATCCACACTATTCAGTCGTGCAAGTGAAAGGCAATAATGATGACTATATGATGAACTTATTGAGATAAGAAAAGCTGGTATGAACTTGACCTCTCTTGTTTTTGTAAATATGATTAGTTCATCGTTCCTGATTCAGCCTATTATGAATAAACATGTTTGCAACGACAATTAGAGATTATAGTTGCTTATGCCATGCTTAATTAGCTAGGGGCTTATAATGGTTTACCTTGCGTGTCAACATGCTATTAAAATGGTTGTGATGTGGTATGATAGGGTGGTATCCTATTTTGAACGATTCGAGTGGCTTGACTTGGCACATGTTCACGCATGTAGTTGAAACAAAATCAACATAGCCTCTATGATATTTATGTTCATGGTGCATTATATCCTACTCATGCTTGCATTCGGTGTTGATTAATTTTAATGCATGTTCATGACTGTTGTCGCTCTCTAGCTGGTCGCTTCCCAGTCTTTTGCTAGCCTTCACCTGTACTAAGCGGGAATACTGCTTGTGCATACAATTCCATAAACCCCAAAGTTATTCCATATGAGTCCACCATACCTACCTATATATGGTGTCTACCTGCCGTTCCAAGTAAATTTGTATGTGCCAAACTCTAAACTTTCAAATAAACATTCCGTTTTGTATGCTCGAATAGCTCATGTATCAACTAGGGTTGTCCGTATCTTCCATGTTAGGCGGGTTATTCTCAAGAGGAGTGGACTCCGCTCCTCACTCACGAGAAAATGGCTGGTCATCGGGATGCCCAGTCCCATGCTTTATGCAAATCAAATCAAAATAACTGCAAACAAAACTCCCCCGGGTCTCTTGCTAGTTGGAGGCACTCGTTGTTTCGAGCAAGCCATGGATTGATGCTTGTTGGTGGAGGGGGAGTATAAACTTTACCATTCTGTTTGGGAACCGCCTATAACGTGTGTAGCACGGAAGATATCGCCATCTCTTGGTTGTTATGTTGACAATGAAAGTATATCGCTCAAAATATTATTCATATCTATTTCAAAACCGAGCTCTGGCACCTCTGCAAATCCCTGCTTCCCTCTGCGAAGGGCCTATCCATTTACTTTTATGCTGAGTCATCATCCTCTTATTAAAAAGCACCAGTTGGAGAGCACCGCTATTATTTGCAGCCATTATTGTTAGTTTACATTGAGTATGACTTGACTAGATCTCTTTTACCATGAACTACAATGTCTAGTCAGTCCTTGATCTTTAAAGGTGCTCTGCATTTATGTTTTGCGGTCTCAGAAAGGGCTAGAGAGATACCATCTTGTTATATCATATCATGATTGTTTTGAAAAAGTGTTGTCATCCAAGATTTATTATTATTTCTCGCTAGTTGTTTATGCCATTGATATGAGTAAACATGAGACCTAAATGTTATTGTGAATATGGTTAGTTCATAATCTTTGCTGAAAACCTGAATGTTGGCTTTACATATTTGCAACAACAAGAGCAAACAGAGTTTGTAAAAGTTTTTCTTTATCACTTTCAGTTTATCAACTGAATTGCTTGAGGACAAGTAAAGGTTTAAGCTTGGGGGAGTTGATACGTCTCCGTCGTATCTACTTTTCCAAACACTTTTGCCCTTGTTTTGGACTCTAACTTGCATGATTTGAATGGAACTAATCTGAACTGACGTTGTTTTCAGTAGAATTGCCACGGTGTTATTTTTGTGCAGAACTAAAAGTTCTCGGAATGACCTAAAAATCAACGGAGAATTATTTTGGAATATATAAAAAAATACTGGAAGGAAGATCCACGTCAAGGGGTCCTCCACCTGGCCACGAGGGTGGGGGCGCGCCCTACCCCCTGGGCGTGCCCCCTGCCTCGTGGGCCCCGTAACGCTCCACCGACCTCAACCTTGACTCACAATATTCACTTTCGGGGAGAAAAAAACCAAGGAGAAGGATTCATCGCGTTTTACGATACGGAGCCGCCACCAAGCCCTAAACTCTCTCGGGAGGGCTGATCTAGGTCCGTTCGGGGCTCCAGAGAGGGGAATCCGTCGCCATCGTCATCATCAACCATCCTCCATCACCAATTTCATGATGCTCACCGCCATGCATGAGTAATTCCATAATAGGATTGCTGGACGGTGATGGGTTGGATGAGATTATCATGTAATTGAGTTAGTTTTGTTAGGGTTTGATCCCTAGTATCCACTATGTTCTGAGATTGATGTTGCTATGACTTTGCTATGCTTAATGCTTGTCACTAGGGACCGAGTGCCATGATTTCAGATCTGAACCTATTATGTTTTCATCAATATATTAGAGTTCTTGATCCTATCTTGCAAGTCTATAGTCACCTACTATGTGTTATGATCCGGCAACCCCGAAGTGACAATAATCGGGACCACTCCCGGTGATGACCGTAGTTTCAGGAGTTCATGTATTCACTGTGTTAATGCTTTGGTCCGGTACTCTATTAAAAGGAGGCCTTAATATCCCTTAGTTTCTGCTAGGACCCTGCTGCCATGGGATTGTAGGACAAAAGATGTCATGCAAGTTCTTTTCCATAAGCACGTATGACTATATTCGGAATAGATGCCTACATTACGTTGATGAATAGGAGCTAGCTCTGTGTCACCCTAGGTTATGACTGTTACATGATGAACCGCATCCGGCATAATTCTCCATCACCGATCCATTGCCTACGAGCTTTCCATATATTGTTCTTCGCTTATTTACTTTTCCGTTGCTATTGTTATCATCACTATAAAACACCAAAAATATTACTTTTGCTACTGTTACCTTTTACCACCGTGTAGCGACTAGACCTCAAACAGTCTGATCTCTGTGCTCCGGTGTCATCCCTGGATCAGTAATACTGACACCACACAGTACTCGGAGGATTTATAGCAGAGTAGCAATCACACACTTATTACATCGTGTCTCAAAAGATAACTTATTACAATAAATATGGCTTAAGGCCAACTAATAACGATAACAGCGGAAGGCTTGGAAGAAAAGTGAGTCCATCAACTCCAACGGCATCACTGAGTATAGAACCACGACCTAAAAGTCCTCAATCATCGTCTGAAAAGTCTGCAACATTAACGTTGCAGCCCGAAAACGGGTCAGCACATGGAATATGCTGGCAAGGTAACACATAGAGAGTAATGGAATGCAACAACTATACTATATGCATATTTGGCTGGTGGAAAGCTCTATGGTTATAGTTTTTGCGTAAAGCCAATTTTTCCCTACTACAAAGGAATAGAATTAATTACTATCATGGTGGTTGTTAAACATTGAGAATGGTTGACAGCATTCTCAATCCCAATTAAGTAACATCATTAAAATCCCACAAAATTAATTTAGGGTAACATGTTGAGATTCACATGATAATCCAGGTACTAGATACTCAAGATGTCCATAACCGGGGACACGGCTAACCATGATTATTTTATACACTCTGCAGAGGTTTGCGCACTTTTCCCCACAAGACTCGATCGCCTCTGTTGGATTTCTCGCACTACACGGTGTTTGAGAAACGGATGACCGAGACATAGTCTTTCAGAAGCACTAGCACCTTACGACGTGATAGACCGTACCACCTACATCCCCTACATCTGCTAGTCTACCACTGTAAGAGTTCGCACAACTTAGTCAACTATGCCAGAGCCCATAATGGCTTGTGGCTGCACACGGAAGTTTCTAGTATGAATAATCTCATGATCCCTTTGGGCCTGGGTGGCGGTCCAAAAAAAATAGGCAAGTCCTGGATACCCCAGGTGCCTCAATCCACCCAGATGTGTGTTATGTGGCCACCTTAGATAAACCTTAAATTATAAATTCTCACATCTGTCATGGATATCACTCACCCAATCCACGTCTACGAGCATAGCATGGCATAATAAGCAAACGTAGAAGTAACTCCCAAAGGTTTGCTAATAAACAGGTAATAGGTACTACCTCATCTACTTCCCATCCCAAAATTTAATTAGATCCTAATCATGCAATGTATGAGGGTTGATCTACTGCAATAAAACTGGGTTGTAGAAAAAGGTATGATCAAGGTGTTACTTGCCTTCCTGATGCTTCGCGTAACCTAGAGATTCGAAGTAACAAGCGGTGCACTCCGGGTATTCTATCGCAGACAAACAACAAGCATACAATAAGTACTCATCTAATGCATAGGTAAAACTCAAATAGAAGATCTAACCAGAAGGTTCAACTTAAGAACTCCGGTTGGCAAAAAGAATCAACTCGAACGAAGCAAAAGAAATCAAACGGCGAAAGAAAACAACCTCATTCTAGTAATCTGAATCTAGGTCAAATTTTACTGTAGCAAAAACTTGTTCAAGTTGATTATTCAGAAAGAGGGTTTCGAGACGAAACTCCAGGCGCTTGAATCGCCTGATTCTGATAAACGAGCGAAAAGTTATACTAAAACGAAAATCGGATCAGAAATCGTGATCAGAAAATAACCGCGAAAAAATCTGACGAAAAAGAAAAATGATGAACAGAATTTTTTTAAAAAAAACTGCATGGAAAACGAGGCGGCGGCGAACCTCGAAAGGCGCGTGCTCCGGTGACGGCGGCGGCGGGCGGCGGCGGCGGCGGCGGCGGCGGGCGGCGGCGGCGGCGGCGGCGGGCGGCGGCGGCTGCAGCGGCGGCGACGGCGGATTAGGGTTAGGGTTAGGGTTTCCGGGGCTGGCGGCTTCTCTCCTCTCGGGCCGGCCTCGAGTGCTATTTAAAGGCCCGGCCGGCGGTCTCCTGGCCGGATACGGCCCGTAGTCGGTTCCGTTTTTTTTAAATCCGTTCGGAAGAAAAATAAAAAGAAATACTAAACGGACTCCAAAAATCACGAGATAAATTTTCTCGGGTTCCTAAAATCAAGCCCGATAAAGTGAACATTTATCTGGGCCCAAACTACAACTTTGAAAACGCGCGTTTTTCCTAAATTCAAATAAAAATACCGAAAAACTCCGAAATAAAACTTATTTGATTTTATTATTAAATCCTCAATATTTCTATATTTTGGGAAAGTCATTTTATTCCATCTCTCATATTTTTGTAATAGAAATAATTGATGATAAAATAAATAAAATCAAATGATCATGTTTACATAATTTGAGAAAACTCAAATGTGTAAATAACGAAATCCCCAACTCTCTCCGTTTGTCCTTGAGTTGCTTAGGATTTTCTAGGATCAAAACCAAAAGCAAAATAAAATATGATATGCATGATGACCTAATGTATAACATTCCAAATTGAAAATTTGGAATGTTACAAACCTACCCCCCTTAAGATGAATCTCGCCCTCGAGATTCGGGTTGGCTAGAAAATAGGTGAGGGTGGTCTTTGAGCAAATCTTCCTCTCGCTCCCAAGTGGCTTCATCCTCCGTGTGGTGGCTCCACTGAACTTTGCAAAACTTGATAACCTTGCTGCGAGTGACTCGACTGGCAAACTCGAGGATCTTGACTGGTTTCTCCTCATAGGTCAAATTGTTATCCAACTGAATTGCTTCCAATGGCACTGTGTCTCTCAAAGCTATGTCAGCCATCTCCACGTGACACTTCTTCAACTGAGAAACGTGAAACACATCATGCACTCCGGCCAATCCTTCTGGCAATTCCAACTTGTAAGCCACTTCTCCCATACGCTCCAAAACTCGATATGGTCCTACAAATCGTGGCGCTAACTTCCCCTTAACTCCAAAACGCTTAATCCCTCGAAGTGGGGATACTCGAAGATAAGCTCTATCTCCGACTTCGTAAACTGTCTCCTTGCGTTTAGAATCTGCGTAGCTCTTTTGCCTGGACTGGGCTACCTTGAGCCTATCGCGAATCAACTTCACCTTCTGTTCAGACTCCTTAATCAGATCTGGTCCAAACAACTGGCGGTCTCCAACTTCGTCCCATGACAACGGTGTCCTACACCTCCTTCCGTACAAAGCTTCGAAAGGTGCCATCTTCAAACTGGTCTGATAGCTATTATTGTAAGAAAACTCCGCATATGGCAAATTATCGTCCCAACTAGATCCATAATCTAGCGCACAAGCTCTCAGCATATCTTCCAAAATCTGATTGACTCTCTCAGTCTGTCCATCTGTCTACGGGTGAAAAGTTGTACTAAATTCTAGCCTAGTACCCAAAGTCTCATGCAACTGTTTCCAGAACTTTGAGGTAAACTGGGTTCCTCTATCTGATACGATGCTCCTCGGAACTCCGTGCAAGCCTATGATTCTGGTCATGTATATCTTTGCCAACTTAGCACTGGTGTAAGTGGTCTTTACTGGGATGAAATGAGCTACCTTTGTCAATCGATCAACTACAACCCAAATCGAGTCATAGTCTGAACGAGTCCTTGGTAATCCCGTGATAAAATCCATGCCTAGCTTATCCCACTTCCATTCGGGTATCGGCAATGGTTGCAACAATCCTGCTGGCTTCTGATGCTCTGCCTTTACTCTCTGACATACATCACAAACTGCTACATACTCCGCAATATCCTTCTTCATTCCGGTCCACCAGAAAATATCCTTCAAATCCAAATACATCTTGGTATTTCCTGGGTGAATCGAATACGGTGAATCATGGGCCTCTTGCAGAATCAACTTCCTGATTTCCGGGTTGTTGGGCACATAAACGCGGTCTTCAAACCATAGGGTGTCGTGCTCATCCTCACGAAATCCTTTAGCTTTTCCTTTGCTCAGTTTCTCCTTTATAGCGGCAACCTCTTTGTCAGTTTTCTTAGCTTCTCTGATTCTATCCATCAATGTTGACTGAATTTCCAATGCTGCTACATAGCCTCTCGGAACTATTTCTAAACATAGTTCACGAAGATTTCCTGCTAACTCCTTGGATATTTCTCCCATCATTAGTGTACTGACATGACTCTTACGGCTCAATGCATCTGCTACTACATTAGCCTTCCCGGGATGATAATGCAATCTCATATCATAATCCTTGATGAGCTCCAACCATCTCCTTTGTCTGAGATTCAACTCCTTCTGCGTGAAAATGTACTTCAAACTCTTATGATCCGTGTACACCTCACAATGATTTCCAATGAGGAAATGTCTCCATGTCTTCAACGCATGCACTACGGCTGCTAACTCCAAATCATGCGTGGCATAATTCAATTCGTGGGGCTTCAGTTGTCGTGAAGCATACGAAACAATTCTTCCTTCCTGCATAAGCACTGCTCCAAGTCCTCGACGTGAAGCATCGCAATACACCTCATAATCCTTGGTTTGGTCTGGCAAAATCAACACTGGTGAGGTAACCAAACATTTCTTCAACTCCTGAAAACTTGCCTCACACTCCTCAGTCCATTTGAACTTAGTATCCTTTTTCAACAACTCCGTCATAGGTTTTGCAATCTTTGAGAAGTTCTCAATAAATCTCCGGTAGTATCCTGCGAGTCCAAGAAAACTCCGGATCTCCCCGACTGTTGTTGGTGCTTCCCACTTGGTCACGGTTTCAACTTTAGCGGGATCTACTGCTATACCTTCTCCAGATATAACGTGTCTGAGGAATCCTACTTCCTTCAACCAAAACTCACATTTGCTGAACTTGGCATATAATTGGTGTTCTATGAGCTTTCCAAGTGCCAAACGCAAATGCTCCTTATGCTCCTCTTCATTCTTCGAATATACCAGGATATCATCAATGAACACTACAACGAACTTATCCAAAAACTCCATAAATACTTTGTCATCATGTTCATAAAATAGGCAGGCGCGTTAGTCAGTCCAAATGACATAACGGTATACTCATACAGCCCATACCTGGTGGTAAAAGCTGTCTTAGGTATATCCTGTTCTCGAATCTTCAACTGGTGGTATCCTGATCGCAAATCGATCTTGGAAAACACTTTAGCACCTTGCAATCGATCAAACAGATCATTGATCATTGGTAGTGGGTACTTGTTTTTGATTGTCACTTCGTTCAATCCTCGATAATCAACAACCATCCTTAACGATCCATCCTTCTTCTCCACTAAAAGTACTGGTGATCCCCAAGGCGAAGAACTTGGGCGAATATATCCCTTATCCATTAACTCCTTAATCTGTTTCTTAATTTCCACCAAATCCTTTGCTGGCATCCTATATGGTCTCTTTGATATTGGTCCAGTGCCTGGCAATAGCTCAATCAAAAGCTCAATGTCTCTATCCGGTGGCATGCCTGGCAACTCTTCGGGAAATACATCAGGAAAATCTTTTACCACTGGTACTTCCTCCTGCACAACTCCCGATAAGGAATTTACTTGTGTCCTGTTTGGCGCATGTCGGGATACATACTTGATCCTTCTCCCTTCTGGTGTGGTAAGCAAAATTGACTTACTAGCACACTTAATATTCCCTTTATACTTTGATAACCAATCCATGCCTAATATCACATCCAATCCTTGTGATTCCAATACTATTAGGTCTGAGGGAAAAACATAGTTACCAATCCTTAATGGTAACCGATCACACCATAGAATCGCCACATACTCCGCTCCGGGCGAGGTTACTAACATGGGTGACCTAAGGGCTTGGGTTGGTAGGTTATACTTATCCACAAATCCCCTTGAGATGTATGAATGCGATGCACCAGTATCAAAAAGAACGAGTGCAGTAACTGACTTAACCAAAAAACTTACCTATTACTGCACCGGGCTAAGCTTCAACCTCCTCCATGTTAACGTGGTTCACCTGTCCCCTGTTAAAAGGGTTCGGCTTCTTCCCGGAACTTCCATTGACATTTTGGCCTTCAGGGCATTCATTTGCAAAGTGTCCGGTCTTCTGACACTTAACGCAGCTGACGTGGCTCAAATCCTTCTTGGCTGGGGTTGATGGGATGCTGCGGTTCTGTCCATTGCTTCCTCCATTCCCATTACCATTCTTGGTGCCATTGTGATTGTGCGAGCTACCTACTCCATGGGTATGCTGAAAATGTCCTCCTGGTCTAGGGGTAAAACGAGGCTTCTGCTGAGCTCCTGAATTATACTTTCCTTATCCATACTTCCTCTTGCGGTTCTCAATTTGCTGCTGCTTCCCTTCAATCATAAGAGCACGGTCTACCAACTCCTGGTAGTTGTTGAAGGTGGCTACCATCAACAGCATACTCAACTCATCATTCAATCCTTCCAGGAATTTCTCCTGCTTAGCTGCATCCGTAGCAACGTCATCTGGAGCATAACATGCTAGCTTACTAAACTCTTACACATACTGGCCAACTGTCCGTCCTCCCTGGCGCAAGTTACGAAACTCACGCTTCTTCATAGCCATTGCTCCTGCTGAAACATGGGCAGTACGAAAAGCCTGCTGAAATTGGTCCCGTGTGACAGTGTCGATTGGGAAGGTGGCTGTGAAATTCTCCCACCAAGATGCTGCGGGTCCTTCTAACTGATGTGCGGCAAACTTCACCTTCTCCACATCAGTGCATCCTGCTGTGGTCAACTCCCTAGCTATCTTGCGGAGCCAATCATTTGCTACTATCGGCTCGGTGCTACTGGAAAACACCGGCGGATTTAGCCTAAGAAAACGGGCTAAGTGGTCAACAGGTGGTGGTGGTGGTGGATTGTTGTTGTTGTTCCCTTGATTCTGATTCTGAACTAACAACTGCATCAAGGTGTTCTGCTGCTGGATCAACTGGGTGAGCTCCGGCGGAAAGGCAAATCCGGGGTCACGTCTCGGAGGCATCTGAGGGTTTTAGAAAAGATGAGATATAAGAATAGAGGGGTCTAAAGGGAAAACACTACCCATATGCACATGAGGCAAAAGCACACAATTCACTTCAATCAATCAAACAAAGGCATACAATCGATCTAGCTATCGCAAAAAGTGCTCGGACTACTATATTTACATGGTGTACTACTACTACTGATGAGGTGGTCTACTAGAAATATTCTACGGTTGTAGACTCCATAATATCTGCTCCTGCTTCATCAACATAGTCATCATCGCTACTATCTTATTCCGAGTCGGTGGCGTCAATGATGATGTAGTCCTCCGGGCTAATCTCCTTGGGTTCCTCGTCTTCATCTACTGGTGTCGGGCCTCCCATAAATATTCCAATCTTCTTGATTAGATCATCATTCTTCTCCACCAATACTTCAATTTCTTCTCATAACCTTCGCGTGTAGCCTTGAGTTCTTCCTCCAGTTTCCTTGATTCTAGTCCTAGACTTCTTCAGATCTATCATGTCGGCGCACATCTGATTCTCCTGGCGTCGAATGTGCTGGTTTAACTCCTGAATAAAAGCTGCAATTGATCTATCTTTCCTGGTGTTGATCATCTCCCAGTGTTCATCTCGGTGTCCGCAAATCTGGTAGATAGTATCCTTGAGATCCTTGTGGTAGACTTCTCCAATGCGTCCCATGGCGATGTGAGCTGCCATGCTCTTTCCTAGACTCCAAGTTGGGGCATCAAAAGAAAACTCTATGGGCTCAGTGACTGGCATGAACGTCCTTCCGGGAACTTGAACTTGAATCATCTAGCGCTCTTCTTCAGGTAAAGTGGCGTTGTAGGTTCCCGTGAAGCTTGGTATTCCTATGTTCAGGTATCTAGTGACTTCCTTCAAGTGGCGTCCAAAGGGTGTATCTTCATCTGGTTGTGTGAACTTGTTCCTTGCATCCGCCATCCTAAAGAGTAGAAAAGATGAGAAGTCAGAAGAGAGGAGAGTGATCTAGGTCTTTACTTAGTGGTCGTGTCCTACAGTCAGCGTGTGCTCTGATACCATCTCTGTAGCGACCAGACCTCAAACAGTCTGATCTCTGCGCTCCGGTGTCATCCCTGGATCAGTAATGCTGACACCACACAGTACTCGGAGGATTTATAGCAGAGTAGCAATCACACACTTATTACATCGTGTCTCAAAAGAGAACTTATTACAATAAATATGGCTTAAGGCCAACTAATAACGATAACAGCGGAAGGCTTGGAAGAAAAGTGAGTCCATCAACTCCAACGGCATCACTGAGTATAGAACCACGACCTAAAAGTCCTCAATCGTCGTCTGAAAAGTCTGCAACATTAACGTTGCAGCCCGAAAATGGGTCAGCACATGGAATATGCTGGCAAGGTAACACATAGAGAGTAATGGAATGCAACAACTATACTATATGCATATTTGGCTGGTGGAAAGCTCTATGGTTAAAGTTTTTGCGTAAAGCCAATTTTTCCCTACTACAAAGGAATAGAATTAATTACTATCATGGTGGTTGTTAAACATTGAGAATGGTTGACAGCATTCTCAATCCCAATTAAGTAACATCATTAAAATCCCACAAAATTAATTTAGGGTAACATGTTGAGATTCACATGATAATCCAGGTACTAGATACTCAAGATGTCCATAACCGGGGACACGGCTAACCATGATTAGTTTATACACTCTGCAGAGGTTTGCGCACTTTTCCCCACAAGACTCGATCGCCTCTGTTGGATTTCTCGCACTACACGGTGTTTGAGAAACGGATGACCGAGACATAGTCTTTCAGAAGCACTAGCACCTTACGACGTGATAGACCGTACCACCTACATCCCCTACATCTGCTAGTCTACCACTGTAAGAGTTCGCACAACTTAGTCAACTATGCCAGAGCCCATAATGGCTTGTGGCTGCACACCGAAGTTTCTAGTATGAATAATCTCATGATCCCTTTGGGCCTGGGTGGCGGTCCAAAAAAAACAGGCAAGTCCTGGATACCCCAGGTGCCTCAATCCACCCAGATGTGTGTTATGTGGCCACCTTAGATAAACCTTAAATTATAAATTCTCACATCTGTCATGGATATCACTCACCCAATCCACGTCTACGAGCATAGCATGGCATAATAAGCAAACGTAGAAGTAACTCCCAAAGGTTTGCTAATAAACAGGTAATAGGTACTACCTCATCTACTTCCCATCCCACAATTTAATTAGATCCTAATCATGCAATGTATGAGGGTTGATCTAATGCAATAAAACTAGGTTGTAGAAAAAGGTATGATCAAAGTGTTACTTGCCTTGCTGATGATCCGCGTAACCTAGAGATTCGAAGTAACAAGCGGCGCACTCCGGGTATTCTATCGCAGACAAACAACAAGCATACAATAAGTACTCATCTAATGCACAGGTAAAACTCAAATAGAAGATCTAACCAGAAGGTTCAACTTAAGAACTCTGGTTGGCAAAAAGAATCAAATCGAACGAAGCAAAAGAAATCAAACGGCGAAAGAAAACAACTTCATTCTAGTAATCTGAATCTAGGTCAAATTTTACTGTAGCAAAAACTTGTTCAAGTTGATTATTCGGAAAGAGGGTTTCGAGACGAAACTCCAGACGCTTGAATTGCCTGATTCCGATAAACGAGCGAAAAGTTATACTAAAACGAAAATCAGATCAGAAATCGCGATCAGAAAATAACCGCGAAAAAATCCGACAAAAAAGAAAAATGACGAACAAAATTTTTCTTAAAAAAAACTACACGGAAAACGAGGCGGCGGCGGACCTCGAAAGGCGCGCGCTCCGGCGACGGCGGGCGGCGGCGGATTAGGGTTAGGGTTAGGGTTTCCGGGGCTGGCGGCTTCTCTCCTCTCGGGCCGGCCTCGAGTGCTATTTAAAGGCCCGGCCGGCGGTCTCCTGGCCGGATACAGCCCGTAGTCGGTTCCGTTTTATTTTAAATCCGCTCAGAAGAAAAATAAAAAGAAATACTAAACGGACTCCAAAAATCACGAAATAAATTTTGCCGGGTTCCTAAAATCAAGCCCGATAAAGTGAACATTTATCTGGGCCCAAACTACAACATTGAAAAATGCGCATTTTTCCTAAATTCAAATAAAAATACTGAAAAACTCCGAAATAAAACTTATTTGATTTTTTTATTAAATCCTCAATATTTCTATATTTTGGGAAAGTCATTTTATTCCCTCTCTCATATTTTTGTAATAGAAATAATTGATGATAAAATAAATAAAATCAAATGATCCTGTTTACATAATTTGAGAAAACTCAAATGTGGAAATAACGAAATCCCCAACTCTCTCCGTGGGTCCTTGAGTTGCTTAGGATTTTCTAGGATCAAAACCAAAAGCAAAATAAAATATGATATGCATGATGACCTAATGTATAACATTCCAAATTGAAAATTTGGGATGTTACACACCGTTACCACTACTATCATATTACTTTGCTACTAAACACATTGCTGTAGATATTATGTTTCCAAGTGTGGTTGAATTGACAACTCAACTGCTAATACTTGAGAATATTATTTGGCTCCCCTTGTGGCGGATCAATAAATTTGGGTTGAATACTCTACCCTCGAAAATTGTTGTGATCCCCTATACTTGTGGGTTATCACTTGATCAAAGTGGCCCACTTTATCCCTGTGAAAACCACTTATACGATTGCGAAGTTGGCCAAGATATATATGACCAGGATCTTATGTCTGCATGGAGTTCCGAGGATCATCGTATCAGATAGTGGAACCCGGTTTACTTTGAAGTTTTGGAATCAGCTGCACCAGACTTCGGGTACCAGGCTAGAGTTCAGTATAGCCTTTCATCCGCAGACAGATGGACAGACCGAGAGAGTCAATCAGATTTTGGAGGACATGTTGAGAGCTTGTGCGCTAGATTATGGATCTAGTTGGGATGATAATTTGCCCGGCACAGAGTTCTCATACAACAGTAGTTATCAGGCTAGTTTGAAGATGGCCCCTTTTGAAGCTTTGTATGGAAGGAGGTGCAGGACACCATTGATGTGGGATGAAGTCGGAGACCGTCAGTTGTTTGGACCAGATCTAATCAAGGAGTCTGAAGAGAAGGTTAAGTTGATTCGTGATAGACTGAAGGTAGCTCAGTCCAGGCAGAAGAGTTATGATGATACTAAATGCAAGGAAGTAGTCTATGAAATTGGAGATAGGGCATATCTTCGTGTGTCACCACTTCGAGGAGTTAAACGATTCGGAGTTAAAGGAAAGTTAGCCCCGAGATTTGTAAGACCATACCAAGTTTTGGAATGTATGGGAGAAGTGGCCTACAAGTTGGAGTTACCTGAAGGATTGTCAGGAGTTCATGATGTATTTCATGTTTCCCAGTTGAAGAAGTTCCATGTAGAGATGGCCGATATTCCTCTAAGAGATACAGTGCCCCTGGAAGCAATTCAGTTGGAGAGTGACCTAACCTACGAGGAGAAACCCGTCAGGATTCTCGAGTTTGCCAGCCGAGTTACACGCAACAAGGTTATCAAGTTTTGAAAAGTTCAGAGGAGCCACCATACCGAGGAAGAAGCCACCTGGGAGCGAGAGGAAGACCTACAGAAAGACCACCCACACCTATTTTCTAGCCAACCCGAATCTCGAGGGCGAGATTCATCTTAAGGGGGGTAGGTTTGTAACATCCCAATTTTCAATTTGGATGTTATACATAGGTCATCATATGCATATCATATTTTTATTTGCATTTGCTTGTGATCCTACAAATCTTAAGAAACCCAAGGACCCAAGGAGAGAGTTGGAGGTTTCACTAAAATTTCATATTTGAATTTATTTCAAATTTGAAGAAAGGATCAATTTGATTTTAATATTTTCTCTCCAATTATTTCCAATAACAAAAATAAATGAGAGAAGATAAAATGACTTCTTCAACAAGGGAGAAATATTGGAGGAGAAATTTTAAAATCAATTTCTATTTTATTCGTATTTTATTTGCTATTTTATTTGAATTAGAGAAAAACTTGCATTTTTGAAAATAATTGCATTTAGTCCAGAAAAATGTTCATCTTGTCCTAAATATTAGGTTTGGACGGTGAAAATTGTTTCTGGTATTTTTAGAATTTTTTCTACATTTTATTAGGATTTTTCTTTCGTGGCGGAATTATTTAAAAAAACTTCATCACTCGACTGTGCGGGAGCCCAGTCGGCCCAGCCAAACGCACCGCCTCCCGCTCGGGAGTCCCGACCGCCGCCACCGCAGCCATGGAGTCCGGCTCGGACTCCATCGCGTCGCCGCCCCTCCCGCAAGACAAGCCCCCTGGCCTCTTTATAAGGCGACTCGCCCCGCCGCCTCCTCCTCGCCACTGCCCCGCCACCCGAGCCGCGCTGCCGTAGGCGTCCGCACCGCCGGGCCGCCGCAGCCGCCCCGCGTCGCCTCCCCGATCCGCCGTCGCCTCGCGCCGCCTCCACCGAACGCCGCCGCCCCGATCCACCACCGCCACCGCCGATGCCGACCTCGCCGCCGGGTTTCTTCGGTTGATCGGTAAAAATCATTCGGTTTTCTTTCATTTTTTTCGGTTTAGATTACATCATTTTTTTTATTATTTAGGTTAATTTGCGAACGTTCACCAGTTAGATCATTTTAACGAACGGTTTTCATTCATTAGTTTCTGTTAGCGAACGTTCGTTCGTTAGGTTTTTTATTTTAATTTTCGGCTAGGGACCTATCCGCGAATACTTTTATCACAAATTAGTCCCTAAACTTCAAACCCTCGTTACTTTTTGCTCGTTTGTCCAAATCTAGTGAAAACAACGCCAAAATCTTTGTCTTGTTCCCCTCTTTACAGATAATCAACTTGAACATGGTTTTGACAATTTAGAATTTGGTTTCAAGCAGATTTGAATTCAAACTTCTTTTGATCGTAGTTTGAGTTTCGTAGCTCCGATTCGATTGATTCCTTTTGCAACTCGAAGCTCTTCTCTTGAACTTTCAGTTTGGATCTTTTCTCTTGATTTTTACCCTTGCATCTTATGCTTGAGTGTTTATGTATGCTATTGTTTGGTCATGATAGAGTTTCCGGAGTGCAAGGCTTGCTACTATGAATCGCTAGGGTTTTCAGATCGTCGGCAAGGCAAGTAACACTTTGATCATATCCCTTCATTACCCAGTTTTTATGCATTAGTTTCAACCCTCAAACATTGCATGAGTAGGTATGTTTAACATGTGGGTTTTGGGAAGTAGTTGATGAGGTAGGAACCTATTGCCCTTTCATATTCAAACCCTTGGGTGGTACTACGTTATGCTAATATTGCTATGCTATGCTCGTAGACGTGGATTGGTTTGAGAGATTCATGAAGATGTGAGAGTTATTATTAATTAATGGTTAACTTAAGGTGTCTACTTTAATACACATCTGGGTGGATTGATTGGGGCACCCTGGAGCACCCAGTGGTTGTCCGTACACCTGGAGCAATCCAGGGTTGTCCTAGGATATCCCGGAGTACTCATGTGATCATCCTATGGTTTGCCACCCAGGCTCAAAGGGATCATAAGATTGTTCATGCTAGAAACTTCAATGTGTAGCCACAAGCTATTATGGGCTCTGGCATAGTTGAGTAAGTTGTGGGAATCCTTTCCATGATGGGCTAGCAAATGTAGGGGATTGTAGGTGTACCGACCTATCTATCGGTTAAGGGGACCTCTTCAGAAAGACTATGTCTCGGTTATACGTTTCTCAAACACCATGCAGTGCGATATCGAGTATTGTGGGGAAAAGTGCGCAAACCTCTGCAGAGTGTACAAACTAATCATGGTTAGTCGTGTCCCCGGTTATGGACATCTTGAGTATCTGGCACTTGAATTATTGATTTGATATCATCACTTTACTTAATTAATTTTGTTGGGTTTTAACTATCATTTTTGGATTGAGTTGGAGGAACCTTCTCAATGTTTTCAACAAACTTTGTAGTTAAATAAAATATATTCCTTTGTTGTAGGGTAAAATTAGCTTTATGCAAATGATAACCATAGAGCCTCCACCAGCCATATATGCATGTAGCGATAGCTGTTATTTGTTCATTGCTCTATAGTGTTATCTTGCCAGCATATTCCATGTGCTGACCTACACAGGCTGCAACATATTATGTTGCAGAGTTTTCAGACAAAGAGTAAGGTGTGCTAGGTCGTTGTCATGCACTCAGTTTTGCCGTGGAGTTGGATGGACTCTACTACCTTCGAAGCTTTTGCTGTTATCTCATTTAGATGGCCTTCAGCCATATTATTGTAATAAGTTCTTTTTTGAGACATTCGATGTAATAAGTGTGTGATTGAACTCTGTTATAAAACCTCGAGTGTCGTGTGTGTTAGCAATACCGACCTAGGGATGACACTTAAACACAGAGACTTGACCGTCTGAGGTCGGGTCGCTACAATAAGCCTTGCAAGCAATGTGACTAATGAGTTAGTTATGGGATGATGCATTACGGAACAAGTAAATAGACTTGCCGGTAACGATATTGAAATAGGTATGTCAATACCGATGATCAAAACTCGGGCAAGTAACATACCTATGACAAAGGGAATGACGTATGTTGTTATGCGGTTTGACCGATAAAGATCTTTGTAGAATATGTAGGAGCCAATATGAGCATCTAGGTTCTGTTGGGGAACGTAGTAATTTCGAAATTTTCCTACGCACACGCAAATCATGGTGATGCATAGAAACAAGAGGGGAGAGTGTTGTCTACGTACCCTCGTAGACCGGCAACGGAAGTGTTGACACAACGTAGAGGAAGTAGTCGTACGTCTTCTCGATCCAACCGATCCAAGTACCGAACGTACGGCACCTCCGAGTTCTGCACACGTTCAACTCGGTGACGTCCCTCGAGCCCCGATCCAGCCGAGTGTTGAGGGAGAGTTTCGTCAGCATGACGGCGTGATGACGGCGATGATGTTCTACTGACGCAGGGCTTCGCCTAAGCACCGCTACGATATGACCGAGGTGGAATATGGTGGAAGGGGGCACCGCACACGGCTAAGGAACGATCACGAAGATCAACTTGTGTGTCATGGGGTGCCCCCTTGCCCCTGTGTATAAAGGAGGGATGGGGGAGGTGCGTCCGGCCCCTAGGGGTGCGCATGGAGGAGTTCTACTCCCACCGGGAGTAGGACTCCCCCCTCTTGCCTTGTTGGAGAAGGAAAGGGGAAGGGGGAAAGAGGAAAGGCCCCCCCCCTTCCTTGTCCTATTCAGACTAGGGGGAGGGGGTGCGGGGCCTGCCCTGGACGGCCCTCCTCTTCTCCCTTAGGGCCCATGTAGGCCCATTAACCCCCGGGGGTGTTCCGGTAACCCCCCGGTACTCCGGCAAAATCCCGATTTCACCCGGAATGATTCCGTTATCCAAATATAGGCTTCCAATATATCAATCTTTATGTCTCGACCATTTCGAGACTCCTCGTCATGTCTGTGATCACATCCGGGACCCCAAACAACCTTCGGTACATCAAAACACAAAAACCCTAATTACGATCGTCACTGAACTTTAAGCATGCGGACCCTATGGGTTCGAGAACTATGTAGACATGACCGAGACATGTCTCCGGTCAATAACCAATAGCGGAACCTAGATGCTCATATTGGCTCCTACATATTCTACGAAGATCTTTATCGGTCAGACCGCATAACAACATACGTTATTCCCTTTGTCATCGGTATGTTACTTGCCCGAGATTCGATCTTCGGTATTCCAATACCTAGTTCAATCTCGTTACCGGCAAGTCGCTTTACTCATTTCGTAATACATCATTCCGCAACTAACTCATTAGTTGCAATGCTTGCAAGGATTAAGTGATGTGCATTACCGAGAGGGCCTAGAGATACCTCTCCGACAATCGGAGTGACAAATCCTAATCTCGAAATACGCCAACCCAACAAGTACCTTCGGAGACACCTGTAGAGCACCTTTATAATCACCCAGTTACGTTGTGACATTTGGTAGCACACAAAGTGTTCCTCCGGTAAATGGGAGTTGCATAATCTCATAGTCATAGGAACATGTATAAGTTATGAAGAAAGCAATAGCAACAAATTAAACGATCAAGTGCTAAGCTAACGGAATGGGTCAAGTCAATCACATCATTCTCCTAATGATGTGATCCCGTTAATCAAATGACAACTCATGTCTATGGTTAGGAAACATAACCATCTTTAATCAACGAGCTAGTCAATTAGAGGCATACTAGTGACACTCTGTTTGTCTATGTATTCACACATGTATTATGTTTCCGGTTAATACAATTCTAGCATGAATAATAAAAATTTATCATGATATAAGGAAATAAATAATAACTTCATTATTGCCTCTAGGGCATATTTCCTTCAGTATCCCACTTGCACTAGAGTCAATAATCTAGTTCACATCGACATGTGATTAACACCCATAGTTCACATCGACATGTGACCAACACCCAAAGGGTTTACTAGAGTCAATAATCTAGTTCACATCGCTATGTGATTAACACCCAAAGAGCACTAAGGTGTGATCATGTTTTGCTTGTGAGAGAAGTTTAGTCAACGGGTCTGCCACATTCAGATCCGTAAGTATTTTGCAAATTTCTATGTCAACAATGCTCTGCACGCAGCTACTCTAGCTAATTGCTCCAACTTTCAATATGTATCCAGATTCAGATTTAGAGTCATCTGGATCAATGTCAAAATTGCATCGACGTAACCCTTTACGATGAACCTTTTTGTCACCTCCATAATCGAGAAACATATCCTTATTCCACTAAGGATAATTTTGACCGCTGTCAAGTGATCTACTCCTAGATTACTATTGTACTCCCTTGCCAAAAACAGTGCAGGGTATACAATAGATCTGGTACACAGCATGGCATATTTTATAGAACCTATGGCTGAGGCGTAGAGAATGACTTTCATTCTCTCTCTATCTTCTGCCGTGGTCGGGTTTTGAGTCTTACTCAACTTCACACCTTGTAACACAGGCAAGAACTCCTTCTTTGACTGTTCCATTTTGAACTACTTCAAAATCTTGTCAAGGTATGTACTCATTGAAAAACTTATCAAGCGTCTTGATCTATCTCTATAGATCTTGATGCTCAATATGTAAGCAGCTTCACCGTGGTCTTTCTTTGAAAAACTCCTTTCAAACACTCCTTTATGCTTTGCAAAATAATTCTACATTATCTCTGATCAACAATATGTCATTCACATATACTTATCAGAAATGTTGTAGTGCTCCCACTCACTTTCTTGTAAATACAGGCTTCACCGCAAGTCTGTATAAAACTATATGCTTTGATCAACTTATCAAAGCGTATATTCCAACTCTGAGATGCTTACACCAGTCCATAGATGGATCATTGGAGCTTGCATATTTTTTTAGCACCTTTAGGATACACAAAACTTTCTTGTTGCATCATATACAACTTCTTCTTTAATAAATCCATTAAGGAATGTAGTTTTGTTTATCCATTTGCCAGATTTCATAAAACATGGCAATTTCTAACATGATTCGGACAGACTTAAGCATAGACACGAGTGAGAAACTCTCATCGTAGTCAACACCTTGAACTAGTCAAAAACCTTTTGCGGCAATTCTAGCTTTGTAGATAGTAACACTACTATTAGCGTCCATCTTCCTCTTGAAGATCCATTTAATCTCAATGGCTCGCCGATCTTTGGGCAAGTCAATCAAAGTCCATACTTTGTTCTTATACATGGATCTCATCTCAGATTTCATGGCCTCAACCCATTTCGCGGAATCTGGGCTCATCATCGCTTCCTCATAGTTCGTAGGTTCGTCATGGTCAAGTAACATGACCTCCAGAACAGTATTACCATACCACTCTGGTGCGGATCTCACTCTGGTTTACCTACGAGGTTCGGTAGTAGCTTGATCTGATGTTACATGATCATCATCATTAGCTTCCTCACTAATTGGTGTAGTAGTCACAGGAACAGATTTCTGTGATGAGCTACTTTCCAATAAGGGAGCAGTTACAGTTACCTCATCAAGTTCTACTTTCCTCCCACTCACTTCTTTCGAGAGAAACTCCTTCTCTAGAAAGGATCCATTCTCAGCAATGAATATCTTGCCTTCGGATCTGTGATAGAAGGTGTACCCAACAGTTTCTTTTGGGTATCCTATGAAGATTTAATTCTCCGATTTGGATTCGAGCTTATCATGTTGAAACTTTTTCACATAAGCATCGCAGTCCCAAACTTTAAGAAACGACAGCTTAGGTTTCTCGCCAAACCACAGTTTATATGGTGTCATCTCCATGGATTTAGATGGTGCCCTATTTAACGTGAATGTAGCTGTCTCTAATTGCATAACCCCAAAACGATAGTGGTAGATCGGTAAGAGACATCATAGATCGCACTATATCTAATAAAGTACGGTTATGACGTTCGGACACACCATTACACTGTGGTGTTCCAGGTGGCGTGAGTAGTGAAACTATTTCACATTGTTTTAACTGAAGGACAAACTCATAACTCAAATATTTTACTTCTATGATCATATCGTAGAAACTTTTATTTTTGTTACGATGATTCTCCACTTCACTCTGAAATTCTTTGAACTTTTCAAATGTTTCAGACTTGTGTTTCATTAAGTAGATATACTCATATCTGCTCAAATCATCTGTGAAGATCAGAAAATAATGATACCTGTCGTGAGCCTCAATATTCATTGGACCACATACATCAGTATGTATGATTTCCAACAAATCTGTTGCTCGCTCCATTGTTCCGGAGAATGGAGTCTTAGTCATCTTGCCCATGAGGCATGGTTTGCAAGCATCAACTGATTCATAATCAAGTGATTCCAAAAGCCCATTAGCATGGAGTTTCTTCATGCGATTTACACCAATATGACCTAAACGGCAGTGCCACAAATAAGTTGCACTATTATTATTAACTTTGCATCTTTTGGCTTCAATATTATGAATATGTGTATCACTACGATCGAGATCCAATGAACCATTTTCATTGGGTGTATAACCATAGAAGGTTTTATTCATGTAAACAGAACAACAATTATTCTCTAACTTAAATGAATAACCGTATTGCAATAAACATGACCAAATCATATTCATGCTCAACGCAAACACCAAATAACATTTATTTAGGTTCAACACTAATCCCGAAAGTATAGGGAGTGTGCGATGATGATCATATCAATCTTGGAACCACTTCCAACACACATCGTTACTTCACCCTTGACTAGCCTCTGTTCATTCTGCAACTCCCGTTTCGAGTTACTACTCTTAGCAACTGAACCAATATCAAATACCGAGGGGTTGCTACGAACACAAGTAAAATACACATCAATAATCTGTATATCAAATATACCTTTGTTCACTTTGCCATCCTTCTTATCCGCCAAATACTTGGGGCAGTTCCGCTTGCAGTGACTAGTCCCTTTGCAGTAGAAGCACTTAGTCTCAGGATTAGGTACATACTTGGGTTTCTTCTCCTGGGCAGCAACTTGCTTGCTGTTCTTGTTGAAGCTCCCCTTCTTCCCTTTGCCCTTTTCTTGAAACTAGTGGTATTGTCAACCATCAACACTTGATGCTTTTCTTGATTTCTACCTTCATCGATTTCATCATCATGAAAAGCTCTAGAATCGTTTTCGTCATCCCTTGCATACTATAGTTCATCACGAAGTTCTACTAACTTGGTGATGGTGACTAGAGAATTCTATCAATCACTATTTTATCTGGAAGATTAACTCCCACTTGATTCAACCGATTGTAGTACCCAGACAATCTGAGAACATGCTCACTCCTTGAGCTATTCTCCTCCATCTTTTAGCTATAGAACTTGTTGGAGACTTCATATCTCTCAACTCGGGTATTTGCTTGAAATATTAACTTCAACTCCTGGAACATCTCATATGGTCCATGACGTTCAAAACGTCTTTGAAGTCCCGATTCTAAGCTGTTAAGCATGGTGCACTAAACTATCAAGTAGTCATCATATTGAGCTAGCCAAACGTTCATGACGTCTGCATCTGCTCCTGCAATAGGTCTGTCACCTAGCCGTGCATCAAGGACATAATTCTTCTGTGCAGCAATGAGGATAAACCTCAGATCACGGATCCAATCCGCATCATTGCTACTAACATCTTTCAACTTAGTTTTCTCTAGGAACATATCAAAAATAAAACAGGGGAGCTAAATGCGAGCTATTGATCTACAACATAGATATGCTAATACTACCAGGACTAAGTTCATGATAAATTTAAGATCAATTAATCATATTACTTAAGAACTCCCACTTAGGTAGACATCCCTCTAATCCTCTAAGTGATCACGTGATCCAAATCAACTAAACCATAACCGATCATCACGTGAAATGGAGTAGCTTTCAATGGTGAACATCACTTATGTTGATCATATATACTATATGATTCACGCTCGACCTTTCGGTCTCAGTGTTCCGAGGCCATATCTGCATATGCTAGGCTCGTCAAGTTTAACCTGAGTATTCTGCGTGTGCAAAACTGGCTTGCACCCATTGTAGATGGACGTAGAGCTTATCACACCCGATCATCACATGGTGTCTGGGCACGACGAACTTTGGCAACGGTGCATACTCAGGGAGAACACTTTTATCTTGAAATTTAGTGAGAGATCATCTTATAATGCTACCGTCAATCAAAGCAAGATAAGATGCATAAAAGATAAACATCACATGCAATCAAAATATGTGACATGATATGGCCATCATCATCTTGTGCCTTTGATCTCCATCTCCAACACATCGTCATGATTTCCATCATCACCGGCATGACACCATGATCTCCATCATCTTGATCTATATCAATGTGTCATCACATGGTCGTCTCGCAAACTATTGCTCTTGCAACTATTGCTATCGCATAGCAATAAAGTAAAGCAATTATTTGGCGCTTGCATCTTATGCAATAAAGAGACAATCATAAGGCTTCTGTCGGTTGCCGATAACTTCAACAAAACATGATCATCTTATACAACAACTTATATCTCACACGTCTTGACCATATCACATCACAACATGCCCTGCAAAAACAAGTTAGACGTCCTCTACTTTGTTGTTCCAAGTTTTTACGTGGCTGCTACGGGCTGAGCAACAACCGTTCTTACCTACGCATTAAAACCACAACAATAGTTTGTCAAGTTAGTGCTGTTTTAACCTTCTCAAGGACCGGGCGTAGCCACACTCGATTCAAGTAAAGTTGGGGAAACTAACACACGCTAGTCACCTGTGTGCATAGCACGGCGGTAAAACCAGTCTCGCGTAAGCGTACACGTAATGTCGGTCCGGGCCGCTTCATCCAACAATACCGCCGAACCAAAGTGTGACATGCTGGTAAGCAGAATGACTTGTATCGCCCACAACTCACTTGTGTTCTACTCGTGCATATTACATCAACGCATAAAACCTGGCTCGGATGCCACTGTTGGGGAACGTAGTAATTTCAAAATTTTCCTACGCACACGCAAGATCATGGTGATGCATAGCAATGAGAGGGGAGAGTGTTGTCTACGTACCCTCGTAGACCGGCAATGGAAGTGTTGACACAATGTAGAGGAAGTAGTCGTATGTCTTCCTGATCCGACAGATCCAAGTACCGAACGTACGGCACCTCCGAGTTCTGCACACGTTCAACTCGATGACGTCCCTCGAGCTCCGATCCAGCCGAGTGTTGAGGGGGAGTTTCGTCGGCACGACGGCGTGATGACGGTGATGATGTTCTACCGACGCAGGGCTTCGCCTAAGCACTGCTACGATATGACCGAGGTGGAATATGGTGGAAGGGGGCACCGCACACAGCTAAGGAACGATCACGAAGATCAACTTGTGTGTCATGGGGTGCCCCCTGCCCCCGTAAATAAAGGAGGGAGGGGGAGGTGCGGCCGGCCCCTAGGGGGTGCGCCCGGAGGAGTCCTACTCCCACCGGGAGTAGGACTCCCCCCTCTTGCCTTGTTGGAGAAGGAAAGGGGAAGGGGGAAAGAGGAAAGGGGGGCGCCGCCCCCCCTTCCTTGTCCTATTCGGACAAGGGGGAGGGGGCGTGTGGCCTGCCCTGGTCGGCCCTCCTCTTCTCCCTTAGGGCCCATGTAGGCCCATTAACCCCCGGGGGGGTTCCGGTAACCCCTCGGTACTCCGGTAAAATCCCGATTTCACCCGGAATGATTCCGATATCCAAATATAGGCTTCCAATATATCAATCTTTATGTCTTGACCATTTCAAGACTCCTCGTCATGTCCGTGATCACATCCGGGACTCCGAACAACCTTCGGTACATCAAAACACAAAAACCCTAATTACGATCGTCACTGAACTTTAAGCGTGTGGACCTACGGGTTCGAGAACTATGTAGACATGACCGAGACACGTCTCCGGTCAATAGCCAATAGAGGAACCTGGATGCTCATATTGGCTCCTACATATTCTACGAAGATCTTTATCGGTCAGACCGCATAACAACATACGTTGTTCCCTTTGTCATCGGTATGTTACTTGCCCGAGATTCGATCGTCGGTATTCCAATACCTAGTTCAATCTCGTTACCGACAAGTCTCTTTACTCGTTCCGTAATACATCATTCCGCAACTAACTCATTAGTTGCAATGCTTGCAAGGGTTAAGTGATGTGCATTACCGAGAGGGCCCAGAGATACCTCTCCAACAATCGGAGTGAAAAAGCCTAATCTCGAAATACGCTAACCCAACAAGTACCTTCTGAGACACCTGTAGAGCACCTTTATAATCACCCAGTTACGTTGTGACGTTTGGTAGCACACAAAGTGTTCCTCCGGTAAACGGGAGTTACATAATCTCATAGTCATAGGAACATGTATAAGTTATGAAGAAAGCAATAGCAACAAACTAAACGATCAAGTGCTAAGCTAACGGAATGGGTCAAGTCAATCACATCATTCTCCTAATGATGTGATCTCGTTAATCAAATGACAACTCATGTCTATGGTTAGGAAACATAACCATCTTTAATCAACGAGCTAGTCAATTAGAGGCATACTAGTGACACTCTGTTTGTCTATGTATTCACACATGTATTATGTTTCCGGTTAATACAATTCTAGCATGAATAATAAACATTTATCATGATATAAGGAAATAAATAATAACTTTATTATTGCCTCTAGGGCATATTTCCTTTAGGTTCCGCTATTGGTTATTGACCGGAGATGTGTCTCGGTCATGTCTACATAGTTCTCGAACCCGTAGGGTCCGCACGCTTAACGTTCGATGATGATTTGTATTGTGAGTTATGTGATTTGATGACCGAAGTTTGTTCGGAGTCCCAGATGAGATCACGGACATGATGAGTCTCAAAATGGTCGAGGGGTAAAGATTCATTTATTGGTAGGTTGCATTCGGACACTGGAATGGTTTCGGAAAGTTTCAGATAAGTTTCTGAGTACTTGAGGTTACCGGAACCCCCCTGGAAGTTAATGGGCCATCATGGGCCTTAGTGGAGGAGAGAGGGACGACCAAGGAGGTGGTGTGCGCCCGCCCCCTTGCCAATCCGAATTGGACAAGGGGTGGGGGAGGCCCCCCCTTTCCCTCTCCTACTCCTTCTCTCTTTCCCCCTTTGCTACTCCGGAAAAGGAAAAAAGGAGAGAGGAATCCTACTAGGACTCCCCACACTTGGCGCACCCCTAGGGGCCCGGCCTTCTCTCCCCCCTTTATATACGGAGGCGGGGGGCACCCCCAAGGGCACAACAGACATCTCTTCGCCATGTGCGGTGCCCCCCTCCACAGTTTACCACCTCGGTCATATCGTCGTAGTGCTTAGGTGAAGCCCTGCGCCGGTAACTTCATCATCACCGTCGCCACGCTGTCATGCTGACGGAACTCTCCCTCGTCCTCAACTGGATCAAGAGCTCGAGGGACGTCATCGTGCTGAACATGTGCTGAACACGGAGGTGCCGTACGTTCGGTGCTAGGATCGGTTGAATCGTGAAGACGTTCGACTACATCAACCGCGTTACTAAACGCTTCCGCTCTCGGTCTATGAGGGTACGTGGACACACTCTCCCCTCTCGTTGCTATGCATCTCCTAGATAAATCTTGCATGATCGTAGGAATTTTTTTGAAATACTGCGTTCCCCAACAGTTCTTCGGGTGAAAGCCTAGATCTTACTGCAGGGTCGGGCGGTAAAGTCGTCTTCAACGGCGTTCCCCTCTTTAGGTCGCTGTCTTGAAGCTCTTGATCCCTCTAGTGCTTCCTATGACTGGACGTGCATGGTGGCATCTATGTCAACGATGAGGGTGGTGAGCAATATCGGAGGCATGGTATTGGTCCTGGTAGTCGGATCTTCTTCTCCGACGTGTCTGTGGGCTGCCTCGGCTGCTTGCTGCTGTGAAGTCGAAGCCGTGGTGGCGGGGCCAGGTGGTATACGATGATGCGTGACACGTTGTTTGTTCGGCGATCCTCCGTGACGCCAACCTTGCCTAGTTTCTTCGTAGTTCATCGTCGGAGTCAGAGCTGTGTTGTCTTGTGTGGATTGTATGGGGTGTTGTGTTGCAACCAGTAGGGCTGTTGTTGTTTTTTCCTTTGATCTTCGGATCTTCTGGTCCTAGGACCTTCACCACCTTGTTGTTTTCCGTTGCTCTCTACTATTATCAATGAATGCCAACGATGTTGGATCTTTAAAAAATGTCAAGGCATTAATTGGAGGAGCGAGAGGTGGCAATTGAAGAAGTTGAGAGCCCTTGGAGGCACATACGAAACGAATGTAGCAAGTGTACATGATCATGTTCACGAGCCATTTTGGTCCTAACGAGAAACAGAGAAACAATTTATTAGGAAATAAACATTGGGGATCTGTTGCAGCTTTCATCCCCAATAACCAGAAAAGTGTTATTGGGAGCTCTAATAAGTGGTTATTGGGTTAGTATTTTCGGTGAGCTGTTAAAGATGCTCTAGGGATGGCTCACAGTCTGATCGGATGAGCAATTTTCATTTATATAACTGACTGTTAGACCATACAGTAATAGAGCTTTGCTAGAGCTATGGATTACTGCCTAATTGCATGTGTGTTGCAACGGTAGCGTACATATTCTGATGGTTCAACATCTGTCTCATATATACCTTCACCCATTATCTCTGCCTCTCGAATCCAATCTCACAACCTATGTCAACGCCCCATCTTTGGCAGCACTCGTAAGAAAATTTGGTATTATTCTCAAATGTTATACACTAATAATGGATTAGGCATGACATATGGCCTTATATTTTATTTTCTTGTTATGTGGGAAACGTAAAGCCAGGAGTACTATTTTTTAATTTGTCAAATGAAAAAGGATTAGTTTCCATATTAGTGCAAGATCCTACTAATTAGAGATAGATACAGGTGAAAAAACCAACAAGCGAACTGAGGGAGGAAATGAGTAAGACAAGAAAAGAAAAGTACCGATTCAGTTTAGATTATTCCAAGTTCAGGTTACTCTATGTAAGATGTTCTAGCATCCAATATCTCAGCAAATGAACATTTCTCCAAGCTTATCTGTTTTAAGGGAATGAGTAGGACAAGAAAAATAATACTGATTTGGTTTGTATTATTGCAAATTACTTTATGTACGTTGGTATTTTGTTTCATGCCGCATCAGTTGACATTAGGGAACAATCTAGTATACTAAAATGAGGGTCGGTAGGGGGTCTGTATACCATAATACCATCCGTAATAAGTCTAGCTTTTTTGAAACTATAATATGCTAACCACAATATACCCTGCGGCCTGCGCACCAATGATTTGAGTCCGTTCACACTCGCTACTCGCTATACATTATCGTACGTACGTTTCACAGGCAGTTGACCTGGCTGTCCTGCTTGGCATCTCCAGCAAACCTCCTCCAGTACCAATGCTTGGCCCACACCGTCCTCATGGCCTCCAGCGGCACGCCTTTGGTCTCCGGCAGGAGCGCCGCCATGAAAAGCGTCATCAGCAGGACCCAGCCGGCGTAGAAGATGAATATCGCGTACTTCATGGCGCAGAGCAAGGTGATGAACACCTGCGTCTGCGCGAAGGAGAGGCTGAGCGCGATGGAGACGGTCATGGCCTGCCCCGCCGACCTGATCTCCACCGGGTAGATCTCGCTCGGCACCACCCACTTGAGCGGCCCCCACGACATGCCGAAGCTGCACGTGTAGAGGCACATGAGCACCAGCACCCCCTTGGCGTAGTTCCGCGCCATCGTCGTCGCGTGCTGCCTCCCCAGATGATCCGCCAGTATCCACGCCACCGCCACCTGGCAGAGCATCATTGCTACGCCGCCGGCGAGGAACAAGAACCTGCGGCCGGCACGGTCCACGACGAAGGTGGACACGACGACGGCGAACAAGTTGACGAGGCTGAGTATGACGGAGCCCAAGATCGCCTTCTGGCTGTCGAACCCCACGGTCCGGAACAGCACCGGCGAGAACACGGTGATGACGATCATGCCGGTGAGGTCGAAGAAAGTGGGGATGGCCACCATCATCACCAGGTAGTGCCGGCACCCCTTGCCGCGCAGCCGCTCGAACGCGCCCTCGTCGTTCCGGCGAGCCTCCTCCACGGCGAGGACGATGTCCTTGAACTCGTCGCCCACGTCGGCGTCCGCCCCGCGGATGCGCTGGAGCGCCGCGCGTGCCCTGTCGGGATCTCCGCGGAGGACGAGGCTGCTGGGAGTGTCCGGGACGAAGAGGGCGCCCAGCACAACGACGATGGCCGGCACGCCGGCCAGGCCGAGGGAGACCCGCCAGCCCCATCCCGGGATGCGGTTGGTGAAGTAGTTGGCGACGGTCGCTGCCACCGTGCCGATGACGAGGAAGACGTGGTAGGCGCTGGTGAAGGCGCCGCGCCACTTGGCTGGCGATGTCTCGGCGAGATACAGCGGAGCCGCCTGCGGTCAACGGACCCATGTGTCATTGCCAAGTGCCAAAATGTTTCAACTGAATGAAAGATGGGCCGTGCTGTACAAGTATAGTACGAACAAGGCCTGCATACGAATACGGTCATCTGTTGCTGGGCTGGAGCTGAAAATGACACAAAAAATAAAAATGACACTGGATACCTGCGCTGTGAACCCAACGCCGAAGCCGAGCAGCATCCGGCCGATGATGAGCATGGCGATGTTCACGGCGGCGGCGTTGACAGCGGAGCCGGCAAGGAACAGGGCGCCGCCGGTGAGCATGACGGCCTGGCGGCCCACCCTCCTGGTCACCCTACTAGCCACCAGCGACGACAGCACGCCGGCGATGTACAGCGAGGAGGTGAACGCCGTGAGCATCTGGTTGTCGTACTTGCAGTAGGCGTCGCGCTTGGCGCCCTTCATCCCCTTGAGAACCTCCGGGAAGAATTTCTCGAGGAACGACTCCATTTGCGTGACGCCGCCTGAAATTTCACCATCAGCTGACTGTATTTTTTGTTCATTTGCAGCAGAGAGCGCAATCACGCGCGCGGCGTGTGCGAACTAAACCGATTTACGATATCCTGATGACACTGATATCAGTAACGTTGAAAGCAAAAGGATATAGTTTATGTTTCTGTTGTTGCAAACGTCACGCGTATCTGCAAGCGTATGCACGTTGCACGATCACAAGAATTGTACTACCTACAGCGACGTACGTCCAACTATCGAAAAAAAATCTCGAATATTGGCATATGTGCTTATTCTAATCCCTTTTCTGTCCTGCGGTCCTGCTTAATTAAGCATCACAGTGGTGGACTTTTAAGCATCACAGCGGTCCTGCTTATTCAAGCCACATGGTAGTTCCACTATAATACAGTATATAGCAGCTATGGCAAGTTGACGGTGAAATTTCAAGCATATATTTCTCTCAGAAATGTGGACATTCACTGGCATGTAGTAACTTTCGGCATATATTTCTCTCAGGAACATCGACCGCTGTGACAAGTTGACAGCACTAACAACACATCCATGGAGATTTCCAATAGCGTCAAGGCAGAAAACGTGCATGAAACAGCTATGTTTTCAAGCACCTCCCGGTTCCATGGATCGATCGATGATTAGATGTCTGGTGTTGTTGTTTTAGTTGTACAGCACTAGGGAACGAGTGCTGTCATCTTTGTTTGCCGCTACTGTTGCTTTGTTTGTTACCTGCACGTTTACCTTGTCCAAGTTATATGTTGGTGACACAATTTAGCTAGCTCAGTGGGCTGCTCACTTTTGCTCTCTAGAACCTTCCTGCTACTGTTGTAATTGCGACGATGCTCAAGTACCCCAACGTTGCGCTGCTGATGAGACATATCTTGCGTATATTGCTTTGGTAGTGGATTCCAGTGTCGATAATTGATATGGAGAGAGTTTGTATGGACTGGGTTTCAAGGAATCCAAACCACATGGTAATAATTGGTACTGTATGCCTTATCCAACGCTTTTTCTCTCCCCATTATACCTGTGCAGGAGGATGCACATTCCAGGAGTAGGGGGGCAGGCTGGATTCTCACCTAGCTATTATAGTGAATGAAATCTCTACTAAAAAGTGAGTATTATAGTGAAATGCTTTTGGCTGGTGCATACAAAGGATGGCGCGAAAAGAGGCTACGCTCTAGGGCATGGAGATAAGCAAGAGCGCGAGTGCAGTTGATTCCTGCCTTGCCTATGCAGTTGGCTAGTTGGTAGTACGTGCTGGATGCCATATATGTCCTCTCTTGCAGCTTTCATGTGAGGCAAGGAAGTGAGAGGTTGTTGGTCTAAGATTCTAGAGCTACACCTCTTTTTTATTTATTCTTTATGTCTTATTTTATTTCGCGGGGAAGAGCACCTCCTGGTGAAAGTAACACGACTGCCTTTATTTTCTTGTTTACCTCCTGGTAGTACTTTTGTTTTCTTCTGATGATAGTGGAGCCCGGTCCAATATGGATAGGATGGGGAAACAAATTGTGTATGCTTTGACATCTTGGGTCAAAACTGAGATTGGTCGTCTGTTCCGCTGAACTGAACGCCGTTATTAAATGGTTGCATATGACACTAGTCTAACTTATTATCTTCATAATGCAAAGTAACATACTAATAGTATCATATATGGCTTCATTTATTAGTTCGTAGACTCATCTTGTCTTGAAAAGCGTTATATTACAGTAACATATTATGTTACCACCTCTCATTAATTACTTGCCACATAAGCAGAATTTTCTCGAAGTGCGCTATGTTACTACTCCCTCCGTTAGGCTGGTCATAGTGGGAAGTAACTTAGACTAGTAGCATACATATGTTACTAGTCTATGTTACTACCTTCATAGTGGGTAGTGTCATAGGTATGGTAATATAGTTGCCTTCATTTATTACTTTGTAGACTCATTATGCATTGGAAACCGCTATGTGATGGTAACATATTATGTTACTCTATTTGTCTCTCTCCTCATTAACTACTTGCCACATCATCATTTTTGCTTATGTGGCATCTATGTTACTACCTATGTTACTCCCACTATGACCAACCTTACGGTTTAGAAGGCACGCTTGGAAATTCTCTGGGACCTAGGTGGTTATCTATTGGTTGTGAGATGGGCTAAAAAATAGCATTCACACTACGCATGCATATAGAAATAGTATATATAGAAGTACTAATTAGGTACTAGAAATAAATGCAATGCGCCTTAAACCTTGTCTATTATGAAAACACACGCAAATTTAATTGTGCCTTCTAAACTGTGACGGAGGAAGTAGCTAAGTTAAATCAATCCTGAGAGACAGACGTGCACATGCAGTTGGTTGGTGAGTATTTACTCCGGAGTAGTAGACATAGAAGTGTGTGCCCATCTACCACTTCAATACGTAGTATAGCACCAGCACGTACAACATGATAAATTGTTTAGGACCTAACAGATTGACGGGCGGATCATAATCCTTCCCAAAAGAGCGGTAACTCTCCAGCTTACTAAGAAAATCCAAAATTTCTTGATTCGAAAGAAGAAGAAGAAAAAGGCCCCCAACTTTCTTTATTTAATTCAGCAGGAGTTCTTTTTTTGGACAAAGATTCAGCAGGAGTTCTGATGTCGCGGTAATTCAAAGTAGAGGAGTAGTAGAAATACTGAAATCCCACGGAGAAACTAAACCCATATGACTTGAGCTGCACTCATGCCTTCTAATTATGGAAGGTCGTCGAGAAGCCATGCATAAACGCAAGAATTTCTTGTTCAGAGCTCGGAGGATGCCCATGGATCAAGCAAAGCTCGGTTCAAGCATGTGCGCACCTGAGACGCCAATGTCGTAGCCGAAGATGAGGCCGCAGGAGGCGGCCATGAGGCAGGTGACCACCACGGAGAGCGTCACGCGGCCGCCGCCGTAGCCGCGGATCCGGTCGCCGCCGGCCGCCGGGGCGAGACCTCCTCTCGCCATTTTGCGGCTGCTAAGCTGAGTCTTGGATGGTCAATGGGTTGGGGTTTGGAAGGCACAAAGGCAAGAGCTAGAGGGTCGCCGCTATTATATACGGGTTTGACAGGAGTACATCCAACCGCGGGGTATTAGCTGGAGCCTGGAGGTGGCACCGAATGTATGCGGCGTATACATGCAACAGATTCAGTAACGCGCTCTCAAAAAACAGAACAGAAAAAACAGATCGAGCAAGGCGCTCTCAGAAAAGAAAGAAAAAAAAAACAGATGGAGGCTTGGGGAAAGCGACATTTAATAGGAGCGGAGTAAGAATAAATACTAGTAGGAAGAATGGGAAGGCAGACAACATTTAGCAAAGCCTACCTACCCACCCCTCCTGCGTCGCTCCCACGAGCCACTGGGGGAAACCCTAGCCGCCGTCACACCTCCCTCCCCGATCTTCCCTCCTCCCCACCGCCGCCAAGAAGCGCCGGTGTCGGTGTCTGCGAGGCCTTTCTTCCTCTTCGCTCGTTCGCCGGCGGTTGGCGTGGGAAGACCGGTCGAATGGAGGCGTTGGGCTCTAGTGTGGCGTAGTGGCACAACGTCGGATGCTCGAGGTGGCGGTGTGTCGGTGACCTGGCGTGCATGTGCGGTCCGGCGGCGGCAGGATGGGTTAGAATAGGCGGCGACGTGCATGTCGGATTACCACCAGATCCTCCTAGATCTGGAGTCTGGTCAACAACGAGCGATGCGAGATGGCGATGGAGGCTTGTACGGGTCGCTGTTTGGGGATGCTATACGGTGGTGAGGTGGTGGCCTCTCGAGGCATGTCGTGGCTCGTTGGCATTGCGACAGTCATCGGTGGTTGGGTGGGTCAGGTTGGGTCGCGGTGACAGTTGGGCGCAGCTCTGGCATCGGCTCGTCTACGACCGAGTCATGCGGACGCTCCTGGAGTTCATCGAAGGCGGAAAGTTGTGATTAGTCTGGTACCTCGCATCGTTGGGCGTGTGGCTGGAGCTCGCCATGTGTGGATTCGGACAAGGACCGTGGTGGGCCGTCACAAGGGGTGACGGGGAGGCTCCTATGCGATCCGGCCACGCATCACCGACACAGGGGGCGTCAGTGTGGACGTGGTCCGCTCCTGCACTTTCACTTTTTCCCCGGCCTAGTTGCTCCCGGGCCCCGGTCGGGCTCTATTGGTCAATGCTTCGCCCTAGCAATGGAGGGGCTCTAGGACGTCTTGTATCCAGGGCGACGACCATGGTGGTAGGAGACGCGATGCTCGTGAGCTGAGCCCGCGACCTAGGTGCGAGATAGCTACCATGGCCGCGAGGGTGGCATGGTGGATGGTGTTTGGCGTTCCGTGATAGTGGTGCGACAGATGTCCTCGTGACTGGCCACACCTTGGCTGAGGGTGAAAACCCTGACTGGCTTGGCCAGACCGACTGAAAGGCGACGTCCGTGAATGTCGTCCACTTCTTGAAGTCTCCATCATGGTTGCTCCTTGTCCTTTGTTGTTCTCCTGGTGAAATTATTGATCCTTTGGATCAGACGATGGCAGCGCTTCGGTATCGTGATCTTCCTAAAGATATCGTCTTGGAGCTCATGGTTTGTTAATATTCAACCCCGCCTCCCCGCGATGACTTTTCATGGTCAAGGGCTCCGTCAACTCCATAGTGTTGCCTAGTGTCCATCTATTGTTTGCTTAGAGTCGTATAAGGTGATGTTGTTGATCTTTGGCATCTTTGTATCTTGCCTTTTATGTGTGCGTTGTGTTGACGTATGGTGTGATGGTGGTCATTGCTTTACATTTAAACCGGGACGAAAATTTCCCGATAAAAAGAATTAGCCGAAATAGATAAAGAGATCATAACGCATATATGATGGCAAATTTTAATAAAATTGCAGTACACTTTCTAACTCGAGAGGATTATCCAAGTGATTTTCCAAAGACAAGCTTGTCCGTTGCTCTTTGACTGAGTGACATGCGGGACTCCTGTACATGAGAATGACACAAGCATAAGCACGGGAATGACATATCCTAAAATTCAACTTAGGATGAAATATCCACATTACAATGGAGCTAAAAAGGCAGTTTAGGCGCTTTGACTTTTGATTTCCTCCTTTACAAGTGGATAGCTAGATCTATTTGGACATCATTACTGTGAACGAACCTAATTCTCAGATAAATAATTAAATATCTATATCGATTTGAAAAGAGCGAGTTGCTGATATCCAACAGGAAACGTTTCGCATCGGCGGACCGACTGGAAATTGTGCTGGTCGCGCACGGTCGTCATGCACGCGCATCCTCAAGTGACCCCACCCACTGCCCTCCTCCTTCAACTTACCTTATCTCTTCAGATAACCAGCGACCAGATCCACTCATCCACACATCTGGCATCGCAGCCATTCCCTCCGCTTTGCCGCTCGCTTCCACCTCACTCCGCACATCACCGCTGAGATCCTCTGCCACCGGCGATGCGGTGCCTGCCGGCCATGGTCACCGCCTCCTGCGTTTTTCTTCTTCTATCGTGTGATGGACACGGCTGCCCCACCACCCTTTTCCCCCGTTTGATGAAGAGAAATGCCACCTTTTTCCCCCTGTGCTAGAACCAGCGGGGGAATTGCTTCAACCGGCGGGGGGGGAGGGGGTTGCTTCTACTGGCGAGGACGGTGGTGGGCGGCGAGGGCGATGGCCGTGGTAAGTTGCTGTATTTTTTTGATGGAACCACTTTTGATTTGTGCGGGAACCAGCGCGGCGGCGGCGACGACCACCATGATTTTTGCTACAACCGGCGACTACACCCGGCACGAGTGATGGAACCGGGGAACAGACGAGCTGCAACCGCAAGCTGACGAGCTACCACCGGCTTATGTGGATGCTACAACCGTTGCGGGGCAAGCTGCAATCAGGAAAGGAGTTGTTACTACCTCGACCGGCAGGCGCGACGGCGGAGCACACGAGATGCTACAACAGTTGAGGGAGGAGCTGCCACTGTGCCCGGTTTTTTGGTAACTGGTGATCTTGGCGAGCTGCAGGGTAACCACGGTGAGTTTGTCCAGAGGGGCGGGGGAGTGCTTCAATCACGACCAGGTTTGCTGGAACCAGCACGCAAAGATGCTCCAACTAGAATATGTTCTTGTTGTACAAACGATTTTTTGATACAGCCACAATTTTGTTTTGTTGGAACCAGTATGCGAACATGCTTCCACCGGAGTTTAATTCTTTGCTGGAGCAGGGACTTTTGCTACAACCATAGCTTCAAATTGCTGAAACAAGGTTTTCAAATGATTCAACAGGGGTGGCGACACAAAGCTGCTTTTTGACAACTTTTTTTTGTTGCGACCATTGACGACGAGCATCAGCGACGAGCACGGCGGTGGCTGTCGACGGCGACAAATGGGGGAGGGCGGCAGTGCGCTGCGTGACGCGGCGATGGTGGGCGGCTGCCATGACTTGCGGTGTTTTGTTCAGATATGAACGTGAACGGGGTAAGAAGGAAGAAGGTAACCTGGATGGATGAGGATCCAACGTCTCGGAGTGGGCCAATCGGGCGGTTGGCGTGCGATCGGCCGAAACTTTGGGCCAGCGCGTCTGTGCTGATCAGTCGCTTATCCAACAAATCACATTCCGTCCAACTGCATCTATCCAACTGTCTATGTCCCTCAGGTATGTTAAGCATCTTTACACATTTTTTAGCACAATTCATTAATTAATATCATTCCTAATATAAACGCCAGGATTGACCAAGTAATTACATCCTACCTAATATTAACATGGAATTTATATCTTGCCTAATATTATATGTAACACAATAAATATCTTGCCTAATATTAATGTGATGCACAATTACTAGTCTATATGTATTTATATATTTATGTCTATTTATATCAATATCTACTAGAACAATGCCCGTGCGTTACGATGAGATATAAATATTCTAGACGTCAGTACGTTATCTTATGATTTACCTGCCCATAATATGCGATTTGTGTAAATAAATGTTCATCAAATTTTGTCTGAGTTACCTTATATTTTGATCAGAAGTGATTTACCGGCCCATAGTATACGATTGTGTAAATAATTGTTCATCCAATTCTGCCATGATTTACCTTATATTTTGATCACAAGTAAATTAAAATGGAATTGGTTTAGAAGGTACGTAAATTAAGATGATTAATTATTATACGGGGAAGGTTGGATGAAGGGGTGACGGGAAACAGGTGAAACAGGAACCTCATGTTCTTTTTAATCTACTAGAACAATAATAATGCGATTGTATAAATAAATGTTCATCAAATTCTGTCTGTGAATTATCTTATATTTTGGTTAGAAGTTTGGTAAGTAAATTAAAGTGGAATTGGTTTAGAAGATAAGGGCATGTACAATGGTGCTATCTTAGGAGTGTCATGTAGGATAAATAATGAGGCGAGGGAAAGAGAACTCATAAGAAAAGGCTTGTCTTCTCTTATTTAAGAGAAGACAAGAGATGATCTCTTAAAACAATATGTCTCACCACATTTTTAAGAATAACTAGTTATTACAGATAAGACTAAGAGATGACCCATTGTAGACATTATTTTTTGGCATCTCTAAACTACATGCAAGATTTAAGATAATACTATCTTATCAACCATTGTACATGCCCTAAGTAAACTACATGCAAGATTTAAGATAATACTATCTTATCAACCATTGTACATGCCCTAAGTAAATTAAGGTGATTGATTATTATATACATGGAAGGTTGGACAAAGGGGTGGTGGGAAGAAAGGTAAAATGAGAACCTTACATTCTTTTTAAGTAGTAGAGATCTTGCCTAATACTATATGTAACACAATAAATATCTTGCTTAATATTAACGTGATACACAATTACTAGTCTATATGTATTTATATCTCTATGCCTACCTATATCTATATCTACCAGAACATGCGATTTACCTTCCCATAATATGTGATTTACCTTTCCATAATATGTGATTTGTGTAAATAAATGTTCATCAAATTTTGTTCGTGATTTACCTTATATTTTGATCAGAAGTGATTTACCTGCCCATAGTATACGATTGTCTAAATAAATGTTCATCCAATTCTGTCGTGATTTACCTTATATTTTGATCACAAGTTTGGTGAGTAAATTAAAAAGGGATTGGTTCAGAAGGTAAGTAAATTAAGATGATTGATTATTATACGGGGAAGGTTGGACGAAGGGGTGGTGGGAAGAAAAGTAAAACAGGAACCTTATGTTCTTTTTAATCTACTAGAACAATGTTCATGCGCTACAACAGGATATAAATATTCTAGTACGTTAGCATGTGATTTACCTATCGATAATAATGCGATTGTGTAAATAAATGTTAATCAAATTCTACCCGTGAATTACCTTATATTTTGAGTAGAAGCAAGGTACGGTGTCGTGGAAAGGGGTTAAAAACCGTTTCTATAGCACCTCGATGTACCAGTGGTTAGCGGACCTCAAGCCTTCTTTCTTCATTTCCAATGGCGACTACAATGTGTCACCTAGCTTTTTTCCATCTTTTCATTCATGTACTTCATAACCCTTTCATAGTAACGTGTGTTTGGGTTGTTCATGATATGCAGCTCTGCTCTTTGACGTCTATCTCTAAAATACTTCACCGTGCCATAGAAAATTGTTGGGGAACGTAGTAATTTCAAAAAAAAATTCAACGCACACGCAAGATCATTGTGATGCATAGCAACGAGAGGGGAGAGTATTATCTACGTACCGTCGTAGACCGGCAACGGAAGCATTGACACAACATAGAGGAAGTAGTCGTACGTCTTCCCGATCCAACCGATCCAAGTACTGAACGTACGACACCTTCGAGTTCTGCACACGTTCAACTCGGTGACATCCCTCGAGCTCCGATCCAGCCGAGTGTTGAGGGAGAGTTTCGTCAGCACGACGGCGTGATGACGGTGATGATGCTCTACCAACGGAGGGCTTCGCCTAAGCACTGCTACGATATGACTGAGGTGAAATATGGTGGAAGGGGGCACCGCACACGGCTAAGGAATGATCACGAAGATCAACTTGTGTGTCATGGGGTGCCCCCTGCCCCCGTATATAAAGGAGGGAGGGGGAAGGTGCGACCGGCCCCTAGGGGTGCGCCTGGAGGAGTCCTACTCCCATCGGGAGTAGGACTCCCCCCTCTTGCCTTGCGGGAGAAGGAAAGGGTAAGGGGGAAAGAGGAAAGGGGGGCGCCCCCCTTCCTTGTCCTATTCGGAATAGGGGGAGGGGGCGCGCGGCCTGCCCTGGCCGGCCCTCCTCTTCTCCCTTAGGGCCCATGTAGGCCCATTAACCCCCGGGGGGCTTTCGGTAACCCCCCAGTACTCCGATAAAATCCCGATTTCACCCGAAACGATTCCGATATCCAAATATAGGCTTCCAATATATCAATATTTATGTCTCGACCATTTCGAGACTCCTCGTCATGTCCGTGATCACATCCGGGACTCCGAACAACCTTCGGTACATCAAAACACAAAAACCCTAATTACGATCGTCACCGAACTTTAAGCGTGCGGACCCTACGGGTTCGAGAACTATGTAGACATGACCGAGACACGTCTCCGGTCAATAACCAATAGCGGAACCTGGATGCTCATATTGGTTCCTACATATTCAACGAAGATCTTTATCGGTCAAACCGCATAACAACATACTTGTTCCCTTTGTCATCGGTATGTTACTTGCCCGAGATTCGATCGTCGGTATCTCAATACCTAGTTCAATCTCGTTACCGACAAGTCTCTTTACTCGTTCCGTAATACATCATCCCGCAACTAACTCATTAGTTGCAATGCTTGCAAGGCTTATAGTGATGTGCATTACCGAGTGGGCCCAGAGATACCTCTCCGACAATCGAAGTGACAAATCCAAATCTTGAAATACGCCAACCCAACAAGTACCTTCGGAGACACCTGTAGAGCACCTTTATAATCACCCAGTTACGTTGTGACGTTTGGTAGCACACAAAGTGTTCCTCCGGTAAACGGGAGTTGCATAATCTCATAGTCATAGGAACATGTATACGTCATGAAGAAAGCAATAGCAACAAACTAAACGATCAAGTGCTATGCTAATAGAATGGGTCAAGTCAATCGCATCATTCTCCTAATGATGTGATCTCGTTAATCAAATGACAACTCATGTCTATGGTTGGGAAACATAACCATCTTTGATCAACGAGCTAGTCAAGTAGAGGCATTCTAGTGACACTCTGTTTGTCTATGTATTCACAAATGTATTATGTTTCCGGTTAATACAATTCTAGTATGAATAATAAACATTTATCATGATATGAGGAAATAAATAATAACTTTATTATTGCCTCTAGGGCATATTTCCTTCAGTCTCCCACTTGCACTAGAGTCAATAATCTAGTTCACATCGCCAAGTGATTTAATACCAATTGTTCACATCACCATGTGATTAACACCCATAGTTCACATCGACATATGACCAACACCCAAAGGGTTTACTAGAGTCAATAATCTAGTTCACATCGTTATGTGATTAACACCCAAAGAATACTAAGGTGTGATCATGTTTTGCTTGTGAGAGAAGTTTAGTCAACGGGTCTGCCACATTCAGATCTGTAAGTATTTTGCAAATTTCTATGTCAATAATGCTTTGCACACAGAGCTACTCTAGCTAATTGCTCCCACTTTCAATAGGTATCCGGATTGAGACTTTGAGTTATCTGGATCAGTGTAAAACTTGCATCAACGTAACCCTTTACGACGAACCTTTTTGTCACCTCCATAATGGAGAAACTTATCCTTATTCCACTAAGGATAATTTTGACCAATGTCCAGTGATCTACTCCTAGATCACTATTGCATTCCCTTGCCAAACTCGGGGCAGGGTATACAATAGGTCTGGTACACAGCATGGCATACTTTGTAGAACCTATGACTGAGGCATAGGGAATGACTTTCATTCTCTCTCTATCTTCTGCCGTGGTCGGGTTTTGAGTCTTACTCAATTTCACACCTTATAACACAGGCAAGAACTCCTTCTTTGACTGTTCCATTTTGAACTACTTCAAAATCTTGTCAAGGTATGTACTCATTGAAAAACTTATCAAGCGTCTTGATCTATCTCTATAGATCTTGATGCTCAATATGTAAGCAGCTTCACCGAGGTCTTTCTTTGAAAAACTCCTTTCAAACATTCCTTTATGCTTTGCAGAATAATTATACATTATCTCCGATCAACAATATTTCATTCACATATACTTATCAGAAATGCTGTAGTGCTCCCACTCACTTTCTTGTAAATACAGGCTTCACCGCAAGTCTGTATAAAACTATATGCTTTGATCAACTTATCAAAGCATATATTCCAACTCCGAGATGCTTGCACTAGTCCATAGATGGATCTCTGGAGCTTGCATATTTTGTTAGTACCTTTAGGATTGACAAAACCTTCTGGTTGCATCATATACAACTCTTCTTTAATAAATCCATTAAGGAATGCAGTTTTGTTTATCCATTTGCCAGATTTCATAAAATGTGGCAATTGCTAACATGATTCGGACATACTTAAGCATATATACGAGTGAGAAACTCTCATCATAGTCAACACCTTGAAGTTGTCGAAAACCTTTTTGCGACAATTCTAGCTTTGTAGATAGTAACACTACTATCAACGTCCGTCTTCCTCTTGAAGATCCATTTAATCTCAATGGCTCGCCGATCAATGGGCAAGTCAATCAAAGTCCATACTTTGTTCTCATACATGAATCTCATCTCAGATTTCATGGCCTCAAGCCATTTCGTGGAATCTGGGCTCATCATCACTTCCTCATAGTTCGTAGGCTCGTCATGCTCAAGTAACATGACCTCCAGAACAGGATTATTGTACTACTCTGGTGCGGATCTCACTCTGGTTTACCTACGAGGTTCGGTAGTAACTTGATCTGAAGTTACATGATCGTCATCATTAGCTTTCTCACTAATTGGTGTAGTAGTCACAAGAACAGATTTCTGTGATGAACTACTTTCCAATAAGGGAGCGGGTACAGTTACCTCATCAAGTTCAACTTTCCTCCCACTCACTTCTTTCGAGAGAAATTCCTTCTCTAGAAAGGATCCATTCTTAGCAATGAATATCTTGCCTTCGGATCTGTGATAGAAGGTGTACCCAACATTTTCTTTTGGGTATCCTATGAAGATGCACTTCTCCGATTTGGGTTTGAGCTTATCAGGTTGAAACTTTTTCACATAAGCATTGCAACCTCAAACTTTAAGAAACGACAGCTTAGGTTTCTTGCCAAACCATAGTTCATACGGTGCTGTCTCAACGGATTTAGATGGTGCCCTATTTAATGTGAATGTAGCTGTCTCTAATGCATAACCCCAAAACGATAGTGGTAAATCGGTAAGAGACATCATAGATCGCACCATATCTAATAAAGTATGCTTATGATGTTCGGACACACCATTACACTGTGGTGTTCCAGGTGGCACAATTTTGTGAAACTATTCCACATTGTTTTAATTGAAGACCAAACTCGTAACTCAAATATTTGTCTCTGCGATCATATCGTAGAAACTTTATTTTCTTGTCACGATGATTTTCCACTTCACTCTGAAGTTCTTTGAACTTTTCAAATGTTTCAAACTTATGTTTCATTAAGTAGATATACCCATATCTGCTCAAATAATCTGTGAAGGTCAGAAAATAATGATACCCGCCGCGAGCCTCAACACTCATCGGACCGCATACATCAGTATGTATTATTTCCAATAAGTTAGTTGTTTGCTCCATTGTTGCGGAGAACGGAGTCTTAGTCATCTTGCCCATGAGGCATGGTTCGCAAGCATCAAAATGATTCATAATCAAGTGATTCCAAAAGCCCATCAGCATGGAGTTTCTTCATGCGCTTTACACCAATATGACCTAAACGGTAGTGCCACAAATAAGTTGCACTATCATTATTAGCTTTGCATCTTTTGGCTTCAATATTATGAATATGTGTATCACTACGATCGAGATCCAACGAACCATTTTCATTGGGTGTATGACCATAGAAGGTTTTATTCATGTAAACAGAACAACAATTATTCTCTAAATTAAATGAATAACCGTTTTGCAATAAACATGATCAAATCATATCCATGCTCAACGCAAACACAAAATAACATTTATTTAGGTTTAACACTAATCCCGAAAGTATAGGGAGTGTGCGATGATGATCACATCAATCTTGGAACCACTTCCAACACACATTGTCACTTCACCCTTAACTAGTCTCTATTCATTCTGCAACTCCCGTTTCGAGTTACTACTCTTAGCAATTGAACCAGTATCAAATACTGAGGGGTTGCTATAAACACTAGTAAAGTACACATCAATAACATGTATATCAAATATAGCATTGTTCACTTTGCCATCCTTCTTATCCGCCAAATACTTTGGGCAGTTCCGCTTCCAGTGACCAGTCCCTTTGCTGTAGAAGCACTTAGTCTCAGGCTTAGGTCCAGACTTGGGCTTCTTCACTTGAGCAGTAACTTGCTTGCCGTTCCTTTTGAAGTTCCCTTTCTTTCCCTTTCCCTTTTCTTGAAACTAGTGGTCTTGTTAATCATCAACACTTGATGCTCTTTCTTGATTTCTACCTTCATCAATTTCATCATCATGAAAAGCTCAGGAATCATTTACGTCATCCCTTGCATACTATAGTTCATCACGAAGTTCTACTAACTTGGTGATGGTGACTAGAAAATTCTGTCATTCACTATTTTATCTGGAAGATTAACTCCCACTTGATTCAAGCGATTGTAGTAACCAGACAATCTGAACACATGCTCACTGCTTGAGCTATTCTCCTCCATCTTTTAGCTGTAGAACTTGTTGGAGACTTCATATCTCTCAACTCGGGTATTTGCTTGAAATATTAACTTCAACTCCTAGAACATCCATATGATCTATGACGTTCAAAACGTCTTTGAAGTCCCGATTCTAAGCTGTTAAGCATGGTGCACTAAACTATCAAGTAGTCATCATATTGAGCTAGCCAAACGTTCATGACGTCTGCATCTGCTCCTGCAATAGGTTTTTCACCTAGCGGTGCATCAAGGACATAATTCTTCTGTGCAGCAATGAGGATAAACCTCAGATCACGGATCCAATCCGCATCATTGCTACTAACATTTTTCAACTTAGTTTTCTCTAGGAACATATAAAAATTAAACGGGGAGCAACATCGCGAGCTATTGATCTACAACATAGATATGCTAATACTACCAGAACTAAGTTCATGATAAATTAAAGTTCAATTAATCATATTACTTAAGAACACCCACTTAGATAGACATCCCTCTAATCATCTAAGTGATCACGTGATCCAAATCAACTAAACCATAACCGATCATCACGTGAAATGGAGTAGTTTTCAATGGTGAACATCATTATGTTGATCATATCTACTATATGATTCATGCTCGACCTTTCGGTCTCCAGTGTTCCGAGGCCATATCTGCATATGCTAGGCTCGTCAAGTTTAACCTGAGTATTCTGCGTGTGCAAAACTGGCTTGCACCCGTTGTAGATGGACGTAGAGCTTATCACACCCGATCATGACGTGGTGTCTGGGCACGATGAACTTTGGCAACGGTGCATACTCAGGAAAAACACTTTTATCTTGAAATTTAGTGAGAGATCATCTTATAATGCTACCGACGAACTAAGCAAAATAAGATGTATAAAAGATAAACATCTCATGCAATCAAAATATGTGACATGATATGGCCATCATCATCTTGTGCCTTTGATTTCCATCTCCAAAGCATTGTCATGATTTTCATCGTCACCGGCATGACACCATGATCTCCATCATCTTGATCTATATCAATGTGTCGTCACATGGTCGTCTCGCCAACTATTGCTCTTGCAACTATTGCTATCGCATAGCGATAAAGTAAAGCAATTATTTGGCTCTTGCATCTTATGCAATAAAGAGACAACCATAAGGCTTCTGCCAGTTGCCGATAACTTCAACAAAACATGATCATCTTATACAACAACTTATATCTCATTACGTCTTGACCATATCACATCACAACATGCCCTGCAAAAACAAGTTAGATGTCCTCTACTTTGTTGTTGCAAGTTTTACGTGGCTGCTACAGGCTGAGCAAGAACCGTTCTTACCTACGCATCAAAACCACAACGATAGTTTGTCAAGTTGGTGCTGTTTTAACCTTCGCAAGGACTGGGCGTAGCCACACTTGGTTCAACTAAAGTTGGAGAAACTGACACCCGCCAACCACCTGTGTGCATAGCACGGCGGTAGAACCAGTCTCGCGTAAGCGTACGCGTGATGTCGGTCCGGGCCGCTTCATCCAACAATACCGCCGAACCAAAGTATGACATGCTGGTAAGCAGTATGACTTATATCGCCCACAACTCACTTGTGTTCTACTCGTGCATATAACATCAACGCATAAAACCAGGCTCGGATGCCACTGTTGGGGAACGTAGTAATTTCAAAAAATTTCCTACGCACACGCAAGATCATGGTGATGCATAGCAACGAGAGGGGAGAGTGTTGTCTACGTACCCTCGTAGACCAGCAACGGAAGCGTTGACACAACGTAGAGGAAGTAGTCGTACGTCTTCCCGATCCGACCGATCCAGGTACCGAACGTACGGCACCTCCGAGTTCTGCACACGTTCAACTCGGTGACGTCCCTCGAGCTCTGATCCAGCTGAGTGTTGAGGATGAGTTTCATCAGCACAACAGCGTGATGATGGTGATGATGTTCTACCGACGCAGGGCTTCACCTAAGCACTGCTACGATATGACCGAGGTGGAATATGGTGGAAGGGGGCACCGCACATGGCTAAGGAACGATCACGAAGATGAACTTGTGTGTCACGGGGTGCCCCTACCCCTGTATATAAAGGAGGGAGGGGGGAGGTGCGGCCGGCCTCTAGGGGTGCGCCTGGAGGAGTCCTACTCCCACCAGGAGTAGGACTCCCCCCTCTTTCCTTGTTGGAGAAGGAAAGGGGAAGGGGGAAAGAGGAAAGGGGGGCGCCGCCCCCCTTCCTTGTCCTATTCGGACTAGGGGGCGAGGGGGCGTGTGGCCTGCCCTGGCCGTCCCTCCTCTTCTCCCTTAGGGCCCATGTAGGCCCATTAACCCTCGGGGGGGGGGGTCCGGTAACCCCCCGGTACTCTGGTAAAATCCCGATTTCACCCGGAACGATTCTGATATCCAAATACATGCTTTCAATATATAAATCTTTATGTCTCGACCATTTCGAGACTCCTCGGCATGTCCGTGATCACACCCGGGACTCCGAACAACCTTCGGTACATCAAAACACAAAAACCCTAATTACGATCGTCACCGAACTTTAAGCGTGCGGACCCTACGGGTTCGAGAACTATGTAGACATGACCGAGACACGTCTCTGGTCAATAACCAATAGCGGAACCTGGATGCTCATATTGGTTCCTACATATTCTACGAAGATCTTTATCGGTCAAACCGCATAACGACATACGTTGTTCCCTTTGTCATCGGTATGTTACTTGCCCGAGTTTCGATCGCCGGTATCTCAATACCTAGTTCAATCTCGTTACTGGCAAGTCTCTTTACTCGTTCCGTAATACATCATCTCGCAACTAACTCATTAGTTGCAATGCTTGCAAGGCTTATAGTGATGTGCATTACCTAGTGGGCCCAGAGATACCTCTCCGACAATCGGAGTGACAAATCCTAATCTTGAAATACGCCAACCCAACAAGTACCTTCGGAGACACCTATAGAGCACCTTTATAATCACCCAGTTACGTTGTGACGTTTTCTAGCACACAAAGTGTTCCTCCGGTAAACGGGAGTTGCATAATCTCATAGTCATAGGAACACGCATACATCATGAAGAAAGCAATAGCAACAAACTAAACGATCAAGTGCTATGCTAACGGAATGGGTCAAGTCAATCACATCATTCTCCTAATGATGTGATCTCGTTAATAAAATGACAACTCATGTCTATGGTTAGGAAACATAACCATCTTTGATCAACGAGCTAGTCAAGTAGAGGCATACTAGTGACACTCTGTTTGTCTATGTATTCACACATGTATTATGTTTCCGGTTAATACAATTCTATCATGAATAGTAAACATTTATCATGATATAAGGAAATAAACAATAACTTTATTATTGCCTCTAGGGCATATTTCCTTCAAAAATACCCTCAACGATGGCTATAAGTGGCAAGGCCCGGTTTCCTCAGAGGACAAAGTTATATGTTTCAGTGAGGTTGGTAGTCATGACACCGTACCTTGCTCCATATGTGTCATGCAGCAAGGACCACCTCTCTAGAGGCTCATGCTCTATCCACTGGCCAAAGGTTTTAATTGTCCTCCCAAGCCTTCTCCTAGTACCAGGTGGGTCAAATCTTGGCAAGTCACAAAGCCCAACAGGCTCCTCCTCCACGGCCATTGTTCCTGTTGCTAACTATGCAGCTACTGCTTCAACATGTGCTCTCACCACTGCATCTCGTGCAGCTTTCTGGTCCCTAACATGTCTCTGTGTGCACACATTAAGTCTGCCATGTATCAAATCGTACTTCCATAGCTGGTTCTGCTTGCAGAGTTTTTTGAATATATTCATGAGGTTCTTATTTCTGAACTACGAGAAGATATTAGCCCCCCGATGGCTCATGCACCAACGGCTCTGCAAGTCCTACCATGGAGTTTGTTCCTTAGGACCAAGGTTTGTCAGTTTATTTATCGCACTGAGTATACCTGCATGCCTGTCATGAAAGATGCACACATTTTTGGCTTATCCTGCACAACTGCTATTTTCAGTTGCCTGAAGAACCATGTCCAACTTTCAATGCTCTCACTCTCCACAAATGCAAATGCCAATGGGACTACTTGATTTTGGTCGTCTAGACCAATGGCGGTCAGGATCTGACCCTTGTACTTACCAGTGGGAAAAGTGCCATCTACACATATGAAAGCACAGGTGCTCCCTGGGTGATTTTGGTAATCAATGTCAACATATTGGCTGTTGGACTAATAGTTTTATCAAGTATATTTCAGATAAGTTCAACAGTGGAGTGGCAAGGACAAGATGACGTGCAACCCCTTCAAAATGCTAAGGACAAAGATTGGCAAAAGCTCAAGCTTCTTCATTTCTATTTTAGTGATCCAACACTACTTCAGGATGCTGCTACGTGACACTACGATCAGAGACCCTTCAAAGAAACTGTGTGCGATGCAATAATCACAAATTGTGATGTAAAAAACCAAAAAAAAAGATGCAAAACATTTGCGATGACGGATGCATCAAACACGGTTCAAATTTTTAGTTGCGTGTGCGATGCAGGGCATACGGTTCAATTCATTGAACTGTTTGCAATGAGGCAGAAGAACAAAAACAGGCAGCCAGATGAAAGTGTGTGTGTTATACGGCATATGGTTCACTCGGATGAACTATTTGTGATTAGGCGGAACAAAAGAAATGGTCAGCTAGATCAAGGTGTGTGTGATAGAGCGCAAATAATTTACTCGAATGAACTGTTTGCGTTGAGCCAAGATAACAGAAACGGTTCAATATAACAAGATGTGTGTGATACGCGGCAAACAAGCCTGTAATCAGAAATGTGTGTGAAGACCGATAATAACACAGACGATTGCTGCTAATAAGACGTGTTGTTGTGCGTTGGGATTGCATATAGAACAACAACATATATATACACACTTATAAGGACATGGTTGCATAACCAAATTAAACATCCAATTACATAGGTGGCTACTACACACATGACATTTGCACCCACCAAAGTAAACTATTACATGCATAATTACATAGGTGGCTACTACACACATGACATTTCCACACACCAAAGTCAACTATATATTACATGCATAATTAACTAGGATAAACGATCATCTGATCATCATCTACTTCTTGTGACGCTTGCCACTACTGCTCTACTTGTGGCTTGATCCGGCCTTGTTGATTTTGGTAACGAGGCACTTCCTCATGTCAATGATCCGCCTGTGCATCTCGTATCATGTGTACACGCTCTTGGCTGCGAACCTGAGGTGAGGTCCATCCAGTTTCTGCATTCAGACCCCGTGCCAGGATACATGATGTGTTCTGTTGGCATCATGCTTCATCTTTTCGTACTATGGGTCGATGATGGCCAAGGCGAGTTCAACCGGGATTCCTTCTTCGTGCTGCCCCAGACCCTGCAATGCTCATAGATTTTAACAAGGTTCTTGCAGGCCAAGCCCGTAACCCTGAGCGCTTTTACATCATCGGTGGTTTACACCATAGAGAACTTGTGTCGGTGCTGTTGACAAACCTGGTGAAACGGTCGCAAGGCTCTGTGGCCATGCAGGAGTGGTAGATGAGGACATGATGGCGCACACACAACTAGGCGACGACAACCTTTTGATCTATGTTGGGAGGATCGCCTATGTATTGGAGGTCGATGCTGACCACCTTGTACCTGTCTCGAGCAAGCAACTGCTCAACGGTGTTGATGTAGTCGTCCACCATGGCCGGGTCAATGGCGTACACCACCGAGAGATCCGTCTACCTCGCGTGGGTCTCCACTTTATGCTTGCCAAACTCCATTGGAGTGCCGCTAGACATCCCCTCTCTACGTGTCGTCCTGGGTGTGCTTGTTGTGTTGTGGGGAGCGATCAAAAGGTTGAAGAGACTAAGGTTATAATGGCCGCGGGAATTAAAGGGGAAGTCGGACGGCCTGGAATATCGGCACGCCCGGATGGCAGTTCTAATTTGCAGCGCGTAACTCCATCGTGCCGCATGTAACTGCATCATGGCGACACGCACGGTGCAGCCGCATGCATATGCCCCCCTAACATGATCGTGCGCGGGCCCCAATCGCTGGCAGAGCGCGTGCAGGGACGCGAGAAGAGCACTCCGCGATCGCCTCAACGTCAAGCAACCATATATATGTATATAGAAGTTGAACACGCAAGGAAAAGCTGTGCACATGCCGAGCACGTGGAGGTACATGAGCAGAGCGCGCCAACGGATGCGAGCAGAGCGTGCCGCGACGCCTAACAATGAGCACAACGCTCTGCGGTGCCTAACAGCGAGCAGAGCGCGCCGAGGGACGCGAGCAGAGGCCGGCACAGTGATACGTGGCAACTAAGACGAACTGTGCGAGTAATGGCGGAGACATCAAGCACGAATCAGGTTAGAATTGCGTGTGCGATATGTGACATACAATTGATCCATCCGAGCTGTTTGTGATGGAATAAGCCATGTCTATTTTGGGCAAACGCTTGCTAGTATACAACCGTTTGTGATTGATGAATTCATCACCGACGGGTTCCCTAGTGTGGTCCGTGTGCGATGTGATATGCTCTATCAACATCTATTGGCCATTGGGTGATGGACGGTCATCCGGGTACGCCATAGGGATGCGAAGAGGCATCCTATATCAGCAAGGACAAGCTGTTCCACCAATAGCTCATCTAAGAGAACTCTCAAGTTAACTGTGCTCAGGCTGGAGCAGCCATCAGATGGGTGACTGGATAGGAAGTTGTCTTGATGTTAAATGACCTCTATGATCCATCTCATCAGTTAAATTAACCTCAAGGTCCTTGTTTTTTAACACATGTTAAAGAAGGTCTACCGGACTACTTTTTGACAATGTGTGATACGTGAAATACAGTTGATCCATCTGAGCTATTTGTGATGGAATAAGCCATGTGTGTTGTGGGCAAACGCTTGCTGGTATACAATGTTTGTGATTGATGAATTCATCACCGACGAGTTCCCTAGTGTGGTCCGTGTGCGATGTGATATGCTCTATCTACACAACATCTATGCTCTGTGTACAGAAGAAGAACAAATATATACTTATAACAGGACATGATTGCAAAACCAAATTAAACATCCAATTACGTTATATAACAAATACCATAAATATTGCAAGGTTCAAATTCAAATATTACAAGGTTCAAACTATTCACAAACATAAAATTCATCTTCTTCAGAATCCTTTTCATGCATTATTTCTGCGAAAAGATCAGCCACCGAGAAGTCATATAGCGGCTCGATACAGTGACTTCCGAATAATCTGTCATACAAAGTTACAAACTGAAATTCAGCTTGTGGAGAGCCTTTTCCATTTAGCTGTAGATGCGTGCACTCTTTAGCAATCCATTCACTTCTGCGCAGTAAATATAGGGCAAACCTCATTACCTTGAGCAACCTTGCTTTCTCAAAAAAGAACCTGGCGAATTTAATTTCTGGTGTGGTGCCTCGGTACTCGGTTAAAGTAATTTTTGTGAGATGGAGATCAAGGCATTCAATGGAATTGGTATATTCCCCAACATTTTCTACTTTCAGGCCTACTAGTATCTGCAAACGAAGACACCATATTAGTGCATAGTTGTAGATTTGAACACTTTGGGCCTCTTTGATTTGTAGGATTTCTAAAATACACGAAAAGAGTGAAATGCCACCTTCAAATCTTTCATGATAAACTTTTATCACGAAAGCATGTCAGGCAAAGGAATAAAACACGTACAACACTATCATCTAAAAAATGTATTGAAATCCTCCGAAATTTCTTTAGAAATCATTCTACATTTGTCATTTTAATCATGGGTAAAAGTAACAAAAAACTGAGCTCTATTGTGGTTAACAATTAACAGGAAAGGAGCACCACCTCGATGTATGGCTTCTCCGTGCAAGGAAAGCATCTAAGGAATCTAACAACTTCATCCAGATAGGGGCCGACAGATTGTAGTGCTAAGATCTTCACTGTACGCAGAGGCCCGGTCAAGCTTGTGGGAATCTTTTTCTGGATGACCGGCGAACATATAGATCAACAACAATTAGATAAAATGTTTTGTCCGATTATATAGAAGAAGGAGAAGAAGAAGACTGTTGTACCTGAATGGATACTGATCTAGTAACAAGTTCGTTGAATTCAGCACACGAATAGCCTAATATTTTCAATTTCGGTGTGTGAATGACCCTGATTCTTACTGGACCTAATTTATCATGTACATACAATCTCTCGAGGAAAGGTGTATTCTCAATGATAATATCATGAAACACCTCAACTGACAACCTTGGGCGGTGCCAACAATGCACATAAATCGCACAGACATTCATTGAGGTGATGTGGAGGCTACTGAACCCATCCATCACATGAAGACGAAGGTACTCGAGCATTGTACAGTCGATGAGCATGTGCTCCAAAATCCTCCTTCAAGATGCGGACGACAATGAGATCGAGGTGCTTAAGTTTAGGGAGCTAAAGAGCGCACATGACATCGATCTAGGGGAAAATGCACCGCCTGAATGTAGCGCGGCGCAGCGTGGGCGCGAGGCGGAACACGGATGGCGGCAGCGAGAAAGGACGTCTAGCATGAAAGCTGAGCTCCTCGAGCCGATCCAGGGCTGGGGATAGGAACCAGTAGTGCAACCTGGGTTGGGTCTTGTTGTGGGGATTTAGCCTGTAGATAGCAAGGCGTCTGACCGGCCCAGGGTGCGTGTCGAGGACGTGGGACAATGCGTCCAGGCGTTGTTTCTCCCCGCTGTAGAACTCGTGGTCGACGATGAGGTCCAGGGGATGCAGCGCCAGAGAGGGCGCCACCGCCACGAGAGGACAATGGTCCACACGCTATATTTAACGGGGAGGTGGGATATGATGGTTACCAACATCTCGTCGGGGAGGCTACTGATGAAGTCCATGTTCGCCGAAGGCTCTTGTGGTTCTGGCTCGATCCACCCCCTCTTGTTGGTCGGCTCGTCCTCCATCTCGCAGCAGGCGGCGATCCTTGGTGGCCGTGCTTGTAGATGAAAACGGAGGACTATTCTACGTGCCTTCCTGAGGCGGCCAAAACAAAAGTCCAAAACTAGTAATAAATTGCAGCGCTCGCGGCGTACGCGGTGGACTGCTCACAGTCGTCCCGTCTAATCAAACAGCTGCCCACGGTAGTAAATGGTTAGTTGAACACCCAAGGTTTGACTAATACGACCATTTGCGATAATAACATGGTGTCTATTTGTTAAAAATGACTAGGAAAATCAATGTATAAAAAGGCGAAATGAACCCTGCATAATTTCATATGTTTAGCACAGTTGCATGTTGCCTCTGTAAAATAAATCAAGGCGGGAAGATACAACATATGTTGTTTCTCGACCAGATCATGTGACCAAGTTCGGTCTCGGAACAATGAGGCTTCTTGATAGAAGCTCCGGTTTGTATGAAAGAAAATATGGGTCAAAATGGCAGCAATATATAACCCCAGCTTACAGAAGGTACAAAATCACGATAATTAATTGTTCAGTAGGTTTACACAAAATCTAGATTGAATAGGACAATAACAACGAAGTCATCCAAAGTTTTGAGCATTCATAGTGAAATGGATCAGTCTGATCCATAAAATCAAGATCCTGGACCAGAAAATCTAGTGGTCATGATAATAAGTTGTTGTAAATAGAAACTGAGCACGTTCAGAAGCCCTTTGTCCACCCGAAACTTCTTTTATGATGTTAAACGTGTCCATCCGTGAGAAAGTGTCTTTCAAAAATCTTAATCCTCATGGACAATAGGACTCTCGCATTCAACAGGAAGAATGTGACAAAGCTAGTGTTTGCATGGTTGGATGCATATCCTTGCAGAGTTATTGTCCTCAAACGAATGTCATGAGAACAGAGAAAATCCCAGTGCTTCTTATGCCACCGATTGGTTATACCTTTTTGTCCATGTCCTTTAGCCTAAATAGACATGAAGACTGAAAATAGTTAATGTCTAAAAAAAGTAGTACAACTGAAAGATTAGTTCTACTAAAGTATATCAATGTTCTTGATATCATCACCTATATATACAAATTCTCGAGACATGGAAAGCATCACAGCAAGCCGATAACCATGTTCAGATCAAAACACCACATACTGATATGTAAGGTCTTGACAGAATCCAGCACCATTTATAGGGTACCCATGGACAAACTCTTCATTGAGCATAGAACATAATATTAGTACCAAAAGCATACTCCAAGATTATATAAAGATTATGCACACAAATGAAAAATGTAGCTTATGATTACAAAAGTGTTGATATATAAAACTTACGCACACAAATGAAAAATGCAGCTTATGATTAGAAAAGTGTTGATGATAATAAACAGTACCTGGATAAGTGTGGAGCCAACCACCATCTTGTAACCTTCAAACAGATCAGGAATTACATCCAAGGTCTCCGATTTAGGCGCAGAGACCATAGTTATTTGCAAAGGTGCATAACGATAATCAAGGAGCAGCCTTTGTAGTGAAGGGGCGTCTTTGATGATGAGCTCCTCTCCTATAAAGCAAATTCCAATGCTTACAAGATGATGCGACTTTATTTGGAGACAACTGATGACCACAAGTATAGGGGATCTATCATAGTCCTTTCTATAAGTAAGAGTGTCGAACCCAACGAGGACAGAAGGAAATGGCAAGTGGTTTTCAGCAAGGTATTCTATGCAAGCACTGAAATTATCGATAACAGATAGTTGTGTGATAAGATAAATCGTAACGAGTAACAAGTAATAAAAGTACACAAGGTGCAGAAAGGTGGCCCAATCCTTTTTGTAGCAAAGGACAAGCCTGGACGAACTCTTATATAAAGCAAAGCGCTCCTGAGGACACATGGGAATTGTTGTCAAGTTAGTTTTCATCATGCTCATATGATTCATGTTCGTTACTTTGATAATTTGATATGTGGGTGGACCGGTGCTTTGGTGCTTCCGTTCCTTGGACAAGACTCCCACTTAATATTAACCCCTCTCACAAGCATCCCCAACTACGAAAGAAGAATTAAGATAAATCTAACCATAGCATGAAACATATGGATCGAAATCAGTCCCTTACGAAGCAACGCCTAAACTAGGGTTTAAGCTTCTGTCACTCTTGCAACCCATCATCTACTTATTACTTCCCAATGCCTTCCCCTAGGTCCAAACAACGGTGAAGTGTCATATAGTCAACGTTCACATAACACCACTAGAGGATAGACAACATACATCTCATCAAAATATTGAACGAATACCAAATTCACATGATTACTTATAACAAGACTTCTTCCATGTCCTCAGGAACAAACGTAACTACTCACAAAGCATATTCATGATCAAGATCAGAGGAGTATTAATTATCATTAAGGATCTGAAAATATAATATTTCACCGGATAAACCAACTAGCATCAACTACGAGGAGTAATCAACACTACTAGGAACCGACAGGTACCAATCTAAGGTTTTGAGACAAAGATCGGATACAAGAGATGAACTAGGGTTTGAGAGGAGATGGTGCTAGTGAAGATGTTTATTGAGATTGACTCTCGATGAGAGGATCATTGGTGATGATGATGACGATGATTTCCCCCTCCCAGAGGTATGTTTCCCCAGCAGAATAGCTCCGCTAGAGCCCTAGATTGGTTCTCCCCAGGTTCCGCCTCGAAACGGCGGCGCTTCGTCCCGAACGCTTCCTTCTGATTTTTTCCAGGTCAAAACAGACCATATAGCAGAAGATGGGCGTCCGAGGCCTACCAGGGGGCCCACAAGGACGGGGGGCGCGCCCTCCACCCTTGTGGCTGGCTGGTGGCCCCCCTCTGGTGCTTTCTTCGCCAATATTTTTTATATATTCCAAAAATATTCTACGTGAAGTTTCAGGACTTTTGGGGTTGTGCAGAATAGGTCTATAATATTTTCTCCTTTTCCAGTCCAAAATTCCAGCTCCCGGCATTCTCCCTCCTCATGTAAACCTTATAAAATAAGAGAGAAAAGACATAAGTATTGTGATATAGTGTGTAATAACATCTCATAATGCAATAAATATCAATATAAAAGCATGATGCAAAATGGACGTATCAACAATAGATACAAATTTCTTTTCCAAAAACAAGCATCAAGTGCTCCAGGGCAGGGCATCAGGAGTGGATGATGCTGTGCAGTGAAGCCTCCGACAGATCGACCACCACAAGCGCGAGTATTTTAGCAGTGGGAGTCGAAGCATTTGTACCACATTGTCACTTTATATTGCCGCTTATGATAAAGACCTTTATTATGTAGTACATCACTTTTATTTCTTCCATATCACAAGTTCGTATAAAGCTTATTTTCTTCACACTAATAGATCATACATATTTAGAGAGCAAATTTTTATTGCTTGCACCAATAACAACTTACTTGAAGGATCTTACTCAATCCATAGGTAGGTATTGATACGGCCAGTCCTAGCTCCAGTCATATTGACATTGCACTTGTTCAAGAGATTGTTATTGTGCATGAAGAAATAATGCATGCTCCATGTCATTTGTTTGACATGGACCAGAAGGCGTATGCATATGCTAATAGCGCATACACATACAAGCACGTTGACAATGAATTAAGTGGTTCAATACTATATACATCTGACTTGGGTTTTGTTTGGAACTCCGTTAAAATAGGCGATAAGATGGATTCGTTGGAGTTGCTTACGCCGCCAGAGTTCAATCTTGATTTTGTTGGGAAAAGTAAATGTGAAAGAGATTTGTTTTTCTGGAACCAAATACGCATGCATGCAATCCAAAGTATACATGTACGTGATGGAAGAGAAGATTTTCAACAAGACTATACGTGTGCTAGTGCCAATGGAGTCAAAATATGCTATTTGTTTTTGTTCCTGCCATGCAAGGAATATCTGGTAAAGGCAAACAAGACGTGGGAAGGGTGGAGTTTGCTATGTTTAAAGGATTCTGGATGGGAGCCACCAGCCTGGGGACTATACACGTGACACACAAATTATAGAGTCCTAGTGCTTCCTTAGATTAAATTAAGGTGGTTGTTTCCTTTTGAATCAGAGAAGATTAGATAGGTGGGGTGCGGCTAGCTTGTTGGTCACACCAAGATTAGGAGGAGTCGGCTATCACTACAAAAGAAGACACATCCGTGACATTTTGGGCCGAACGAATTTTTTTTCTATCATACGTATGACACTTCTATGACGATAATTGTGACAAAACCCAGTATCATCATAGATGTGGTGGGCTCCTACTTCTATGACAAAAAATCATGATAGAAAATGGGCTTTTCCTCCTGGGCAGGCCGGAGACGCAGCTGCATGCCATTCTTTGGGACGTCCATGACAGAAAAAACCATGGTAGAAGCGAGGGGGAGGAAAATTTCGGGGAGTTCCCGGTTACGGTGGGAGGTCGGGGGCTGAGCGATGCGCGCTTCTCTCGTAGACGTACGCGCGTGTGTGCAAGGCATTGGCTCTAACTGAACCCGAGCAAGGCGTTGGGCTCTAACTGAACCCGAGCAATTGCACTGCAGGCTACGCGTTACTGAACCCGAGCGATGGATCAATGGCTGTTAACTGAACCCGATCGAGCGATTCCTTCGCTACTGCTGCTAACTGAAGCCGATCGATGCTGCCTCTGGATGAACAGTGAGCGTTGCAGGGGGTTTTGGATGAACAGTTCCTGGTGGGGGTGGATGAATAGGACCCCGTGGTGTTGCCTCTGGATGAACAGGACCCCGATCGATCGAGCTGGTTGGGGCTGGATGAACAAGACCCCGTGGAGGGCTGGATGAATAGGACCACCCTGTGGAGGGCAGGATGAACAGTAGATGGTGGAGGGCAGGATGAACAGTAGCCCGTGGAGGGGTGGTTGAACAGGAGCCCGTGGAGAGGGCTGGTTGAACAGTAGCCGGTGGAGTAGCGCGCGGTGGAGGCTGGATGAATAGGAGCCCGTGGATGAACAGCCGCAGGTGGAGGCTGGAGGAGGTCGACGGTGGATGAATAGTAGCTCGTGGAGGCTGGAGGGGGTCGACGGTGGAGATGAACAGTATCCCGTGGAGTCCCGTTTTGCGGTACGCCACACCCCTCCCGATGAACATGACCCCGTTTCGACCGTAGCGCTCCAACACAAGTTCGTTTCCTACGTTTTGCGGTACGCCACACCCCTCCCGATGAACAGTACCCCCGTTTCGACCATAGGAGGTCCGTTTCCTCCATTTTACGGTATGCCAGACCCCTCCCGATCAATAGGATCCCGTTTTGAACGTGGCCGGTCGAACGCAAGGTCGTTTCCTCCATTCTGCGGTACGCCAGGCCTCGTTTCCATCGCATGTTCCGTCCAAGCCCTCCCGATGAACACGACGCATTCCGTTGCCTCCCCATGAACACGACGACGACGTTGTTTCTCCGTTCCGACCCAGCCATGTACACGAGCCGTGGCCGTACGTATGCGCGAGTAGGCGTTCGAGACCCCGCCCGTATGTACACATATGTGGCCGTATTTTCTTTCTTGCACCCTGGCCGCTGTATGTACGTGTACATGCTACGTGCGCGCCTCTACTACGACATGTGCGCGCCTCTACATCCACCAGTATATATGTACGTACACGCTCGCGACCAGAATGACAACGCTACGTACACTTCGACAAGGTGGGTCCCGACTGTCAGGCACTTCCTTGCGTGCGAAGATGTAGCTGGTGGGTCCCAGGAGTCAGGGGCAAACGTTTTTTTCACGAAATACGGTGGCCCGTCCGGTGGGTCCCCGCTGTCAGGTGGAGGAATAATTATTTTGCACGTAATAAGGAGGCACTTCCTTGCGGCCGTGGACCCAGCTGTCAGCCTCTCCACGTAAAGTCCACGTCCGATGGAAGCCGTTCCTTGACCACGTTGACCATGCCGCGCCAAGAGCACCAGGGCAGTGGACGACGGAGAGGCCTCGGAAGGGGACGACGTGGAGCCGGGGAAGACGCGGCAGTGGATGCCCACGCGTAGAGGAGTACGAGGGTTCACTGGTTCGCTGCGGTGTGAGGGTGCCGTCGCCGCAGAATAACAGGGGGTGTGGGTGAGTAGAGGGATGGCCTAGCCAGCGGTGGGAGTAGTAGGGGGCGGTGAGGCCTCCGCCGCATCGCAGCCGGCCACGGGAGGCAGGAGCACGAGGCACGACCGGTGTTGGTTTGGGCGGTTGGAGCAAGAAGACCAGAGGTTGAAGAAGCACTACGGCCGTTGGATGGACATCGTACGGTCACTGGAGCAAGAATTGTGCATATTGACTAAGTTGACAAAGCCCTCTGTCCCCGTCAACTTAGTAGGCCCACAAGTCAGCCTCACACCAAGGTGGATCCCAGCTAGCAGGGGGGTATTCATTTTTTTGTGCGTAATAAGGAGGCACTTCCGATGGGTCCGAGCTGACAGCAGGGGGAACGTTTTTTCGTGAAATACGATGACCCGTCGGGTGGGTCCCAACAGTCAGGGGCAAACGTTTTTTCATGATATACTGGTGGGCATCTGGTGGGTCCCTGCTGTCAGGTGGAGGAATAATTATTTTTCGCGTAATAAGGAGGCACTTCCTTGCGGCTGCCGTGGACCCAGCTGTCAGCCTCTCCACGTACAGTATTCTTTCGATGGAATTTGGTCGTTGACCACATTGACCACGCCGCGCCGATAGCACCACTGCGGTGGACGACGGCGAGGCCTAGGAAGGGGACGACACAGAGCCGGGAAGACACGGCAGTGGATGCCCATGCGGAGAGGAGTACGAGGGTTCACTGGTTCGGCTGCGCTGTCGTCGCCGCAGAATAACAGGGGGTGTGGGTGAGTGGAGTGGAGGGATGGCCTGGCCAGCGGTGGGAGTAGTATGGGGGCGGTGAGGACTCCGCGGCAGCACAGTCGGCCACGGGAGGCAGGAGCAGGCGACACGACCGGCGCTACTTTGGGCGGCTGGAGCAAGAAGACCAGAGGTTGACGAAGCACTACGGCCGTTGGATGGACATCGTACGGTTAGTCAAGCTAGAATCGTGCATATTGACTAAGTTGACAAAGCCCTTCGTCCCCGTCAACTTAGTAGGCCCACTATACTAGGTCCAAGCTAGCAGGGGGAGTATTCATTTTTTTGTGTAATAAGGAGGCACTTCCTTGCGTGCGAAGATATAGCTGGTGGGTCTGAGCTGTTAGCGGCGGTAACATTTTTTTTCACGAAATACAGAGGCCGTTTTGGTGGGTCCTAGATGTCAGGTGGAGGAAATCATTATTTTGCGTGTAATAAGGAGGCATTTCCTTGCGTGCGGCCGTGGACCCAGTTTTCAGCCTCTCCACGTACAGTCCACTTCAGATGCATGTCGGTCATTGACCACGCTGACCACGCCACGCCGAGAGCACCAGGGCGGTGGACGACGGCGGGGCCTAGGAAGGAAACAACACGGAGGCAGGAAAGACTCGGCCGTTGTTTTTGTTTCCCACGCAGATGGGAGTATGACTGTACGAGGGTTTACTGGTTCGTCTGCCGTCGCCGGAGAATAAAAGCAGGTGTGGGTGAGTAGAGGGATGGCAAGGACAGCGATGGGAGTACGGTGGAGCGGTGAGGCCTGCGCGGCAGCACAGCCGGCCGCGGGGAGGAGGGAGCAGGCAGTCCCGCCGGCGCTTGTTTGAGCGGCTGGAGCAGGAAGAGCAGAGATTGAAGAAGCACGACGGCCGTTGGATGGACATCCAACAGTATACAGGACATCTGTGGAAAGCCTCAAATCTGTGGAAAACAGCATACAACCCATCTGCCATTATTTCAAATAATTTACAGCCCATTTGCTAATTCTTACGGGTTTTTTGGAGCCCATATTCTTTATGTTAGCATTACAGCCCATATTGTGGCCATGGTTAAAAAATTATACGAAATTATGCATATGTCGATGCGGTCTGAACTGTTTTTAATCCCGAAATTTCGAGTCACATTCAGACTGATTTTAAAAATAAATGTATATCAATATAAAATCCAATAAATTGTCCACGCTAAAAATCAATGCAATTTAAAATCTCAAAATGAAAAAAACGATATTTGAAAATAATTGCCGGTTTGATGTGTTTTAAAAATGTACAACCCATTTCTCATTACTGATAGGCCATTTTCTTGGCCAGCCCAATGAAGCTCTCCTCGTCTTGAAAGATTTACAGCCCAACAGGCCTGATAAAGCGACTTACTTGACAAATCACAAAAGAACTGGGCTAGCCATTTTCAGAAAGAAAAAAAAAACTACTGGGCTGGTCTGTGGTAAACATAAAAGAAAAGGCTGTCTAGACAGGCCAGAGTGTCCCGCACAGCCCAGTTGACACCCTGCTTCCGTCTCAAAAACAAATTAGATAAATGCCACTCCCATTATGGCGATTCATAAAAATGCCACTACAATTTCCAAACTTTGAAAAATGCCACTGCAATTTTTGCAAACGTTGAAAAACGCCACTGCAGTTTGCAAACTTTGAAAAACGCCACTCCAGACTTCAAAAAATGCCACTAGAAATGGCATGAAATGGCATTTTTCAAAGTTTGGAAATTGCAGTGGCATTTCTCGGATACACCAAATTTGGAGTGGAATTTATCAAATTAACCCAAAACAAAAATAACTGGGCGAGCTGCTGGGTCCCTGGTGTCAGCCGCTCGTTATGCAATTCTCTCGTTTATTGACTACGTTGACAATGACATGGGACCCAGATGTCATAAATCCACTAGGAGGAGCCATTTTTTATTGGCTTGAAATAAGGAGGCACTTGCTTGCGTACTGCCATGACCTTGGTGGGTCCATGCTGTCATCCTCTCCACGTACAGTACCAGTTAGTCATGCTTCAAAACTGATCGGCACGCCATTAAAAAATAAAGGTCGATAACTAATGCGGCACCTCGGGCCAACGCGGACAGATCGCATTTTGCACGAGAAATTACACACCCTGTTTCGTTGACATGTGGTCCCATTCCAACATATCAGTGAGACGACGACGAGTAGTAGGAGTATTTCCGAACGGACGTGTAGGCCGAGGCGCCTCTCCGTGAACTGTGGCAAACTCGCAACCGTCCACCGACTCTTTGCCTTTCCCTCTCAATTTGGATTTGCTGTCGCACGCTCTTCCTCTCCCTCCTCCATTTTCCTTCAGCCCTTCACCCTTTCTTCTGCCATTGTCCGATCGTCTTCTCCATGGAGGAAATAGGCCGGAAACGACACCGTTATTCTTGCCCCGATCTGAAAGATGACGTGGTGGAGGAACTCATTGATCGGTGCAACGTCATCACCTCGGCTAGCATGGCAGGTTCGTTCAAGCCCATTCTCGACTCAACTAATAACATCTTTACAAAGAACCCAAGAGTCAAGGAGTGGTTTGATCTCCCCTATCTTCTTCGTCGTGACCCTGATGACTGGCGCCGGCACGACGGAGGCCTCGCCTTGTGCCAGTTGATGCCGCTTGATTATGATACGTATGATGTTAAGATGCCATCGCTTGAGGGCAAGGCTTGGGCGGGCGCAAATGGAGATTGGGTTGTTTACATTGGGTCCAACTGCGAGTGGGAACTTGTGAATGTGTACACTCGTCACCGGGTTCCACTTCCAAAACTCTCAGCACACTGCCCAGAGGTTGAGCACACCAGTAATGTACGCACGTTCAAATACGATCATGGTGACCGTCTTCTATGGAAGATAGCAATTTGTCGAGTTCCCAACCGCTCTTGGAATTACAACAACTATCAAGTTGTTGCTATCTTCGACAAGCTTGTTGCCATCCTTCATGGTTCGACTCGATGGATATTGCTCAAAAATCAGTTTCTGTACACGGATGAGTACTGTGATGCAATTCAATACGAGGACCTTGTGTTTGCTGCCACCACTCGTGGCACTGTTTTTGCATGGCATCCTAGTAGTTTCGGTACGTTTGTCTTCCACCGTAATTATAATTGTTTCATCCACATGCATGCGGGTTAGCAAGTTTGCCTTTACTAATTAACCTTCTTCTTGTGTTTACAAGGTCCTGTGAACATCCCACCACCTATACTTGAAAATTTTTATAACCAAGGGGGAGATGCCGATGGTGATGATCACGAGCAACGCCCATATACTTTGTGGCACCTAGCAACTAATTCTGATGGATCACCTCTTCTTGTGTGTATACAACCCACTGATGATGTTACTGCTAAGGAAGCAGGTGTCTCCCATGGTCGCACTCTTCGGACCTATTCCAACACCCGTTGCATGGTATTCGGGATCGATACTAGTGTGCTAGCGCCAACTCCTTCTCCCTGGCACATAATTGATAGTCTTGGAGAAAACTCGCTCTTCCTTGGACAAAACTATCCGATGATGGTGAAAGGCGATCCAACTGTTGTTGACACATTTATGAGAAGCAACTGTGTCTATACCTCGGACATTTGGGTGGTTCCCTACCCTGGTACAGATATAGTAGGCCGCTTTAGCCTGGATGATCGGTCCTGCGTTGGTCTCCAGATCGACAACGGATGGCCCGTCCCAGAGAATCACTTGTGGTTCAAAGCAAGCGTTTCCAATGCCGCGGAATGGTTGAGTTGAAGTTCATTTCATGGCTTGTTATTTGTTGTGTGGTGAAAACTTTAGTATTTATAATGTATCCTCGTTGTCGATGTGGGTTGATGACCTGTTGTATGTAATAAAATGATATGCCTGTGATAAACTTACTAAATTTATGAATGGCTTTCGAGTCGCTTCTCTGAGTGAGTGGTGCGATGAGGCAAAAAAATATTTTCCGAATACATAATTGTATGTGCATTGCAACAGGTTATCGGATGAGGCCAATCAACAATAGTAGTACACTATTTGTACTAGCTTCACATGCTTCGCGCGTCGGGCGGGTGTTTTTACTATAGCCATATGTTAATGTGTTCGCTATACGTAACCAGCACCTCGAATCCTCGATACTAGTATTATATAGTAGGAGAGTAAGTAGTAGGAGTAGTAGGGTGGCATGGGCCAGAACAAGCATTCACGTCTAGGAGTACGGCACACGCCACCACCACGACATCCATCTGACACCATATTATTTCTTAGAGTCCGTGCTAGAGCAATCTCTTCAACCTCGTCATTTCTCTAACTTCAGCCATCGCGCGGCGGGCGAGGTGGGAGTTTGTCGATAGTCAGTTTCCTTAACTGCGGTCCCACTTGTAAGGCCAACTCCAACGCACGACCCCAAACACACCTCCGTTTTACACGAACTCCAACGATAATTTTGACTAGAAAAGCAAGACCAAAGAAAACAAGAACCACAAGAATACATTTTACTACTTTTGTAAGTTGGATTAGTGCCTTCTCGATGCATTCATTGTTGATCTGCAGAGGCTCGATCTTGGGTCTGTGCTAGCTAAAAGTGATAGAACATCTACTAAATTGCGCTCTATTAATATATGGATGTACTCTTCTTCCCAATACAAAAACTTGCATCCATTCTACTCCCTCCGTTGCACAATACATGCCTTCTATTTATCAAAATATATATGTATCTAGACATGTCTTAGTATATAGGTACATCCATTTTTGGACAAATGGAAGTCAAGTATTTTGGAACGGAGGGAGTACACAATAAAAATTTTAAGTTAGCACAACTAGTCTAATCCGAGAGCAGAACCGAAGATTTGGTCGGGTTCTTCCTCCTTTTGCCGACACGTGGGACATCCAGCATCCAGGTCATGTCATGAAACAAAATAGAGTGGTAGTTGAAGCCACGAGATGTGCATCTTGGGTTAAACTGTAAATAGAATCTTACTACTCTTGAGTAACTCCAAAAGCGGCCACCGAAGATCTTTATTGGATTTGTTTTTCATCACCAGCACGTCGAGGTGAAAGATGTGCAGGTTCAGTGGGTCCTCTCGCGTTTTCACTGACATGTGGGGCCGCATGTGAGCAAACAGACAATGGGCTCCGCGCGTTCACTGGCTGGCTGAGAAGAGAGATAGAGGAGGGCTGAGCACGGACTGCAGGAAATTTGTTCTACGTACCTCAATATAGGCTCGATATAGTGGGGTGGCATGGGCCATAACTAGCATTCCTGTCTAGCAGTATGGCACACGCCACCCACACGAGTCCCATCCGACACCAATTTTCTTGGAGTCCGTGCTACAGCCATCTCTTCTCCCTCCTGTTTTCTCAGCCATCGCGCGGTGGGCGGGGTGGGGGTTTGCCAATAGTCGGTTTGCTCAACTGCGGTCCCACTTGTAAGTGAAAATGCAACACCGCACGCATTCCTGCTTGAGCGGCGTGCCGGACCAACCGTGTGGGGGTGCGACGCGAACACGGCGGGCTTTTCCTTTTGAACTCGTAACTTATAAAATTTGGTTCTGCTCCATGGCGCGACCGATAGATAGAAAATAACGATTTTGCCTAGAATAATGAGAAGTTTGGTTCTGGCGCCATTCATGCATGGAGTACGTACGAAAATTATGAAGTTGATGCGAAAGGTAAGATAATTAATGTAGTATCATATACTACTACAATGATTTGACGGAAAGATAAAAATACACACGGATCCATCAACGTTCAACGACATCCTCACGCCCTAGTGCACCGTGTCACCAACCGACGTGTGAGGAGCAGCGGCGTTGGCGGCGAGCTCAACGTGCTTCTGAACAGTGCCGTCCAAGGTTGCCCTGCGCTCCAAGAAGGCCAGCGTCCTATCGTCCTCCTCTTGCATGTAGTAGTCCTTGTGGACGATTTGCGCGTAGACGTGGGTGATTATGTCGAAGGTGTCTTGCTGCGCCAGGCGCTGCGCGGCGAGCGCGACCTCAAGGTGGACATTCTCCGGCGCGATGGCGGGCAGTCGCAGGGCCACCAGTGCGTCGAAGAGGTTGTTACCATAGTGGCCGTTGAGGATGGCGGGCATCGCAGAGCCTGGGCGCGTCGGCTGGAGGCTTACGTCAAAGTCGTCCGTAAGCTTCTTGACGACGGTGAACTTGTCGAGGAAACCGACGAGGACCTCGTCGAACAAGGAGACGAAGCTGTCGTCCAAGCGGCCCCTCGCCCTAGCGGCCTCAAGCAATACTACATGGAGACATTCCTCGGTGCCGGGCCGCAGGCCGGCGTCGTGGACCGTCTGGCACAGCCGGCCGATGCTCGCGCTCATTGTCGTGGTTCTAAGCCTGACAGTAGAGTGGGGGGTAGGTATGGAGAGGCAAGGTCCTAGCTATGGAGAGGTTGTAAACACAAAGGATGTACGAGTTCAAGCCCTTCTCGGAAGAAGTAATAGCCCTACGTCTCGGAGCCCGGAGGCGGTCGAGTGGATTATGAGTATATGAACTACAAGGTGCCGAACCCCTCTGCCTGTGGAGGGGGGTGGCTTATATAGAGTGCGCCAGGACCCCAGCCAGCCCACGTAGGAGAGGGTTTAAGGTGAGTTAAGTCTGGGGCGTTACTGGTAACGCCCCACATAAAGTGCCTTTACTACCATAAAGTCTACTTGATTACAGGCCGTTGCAGTGCAGAGTGCCTCTTGACCTCCTGGTGGTCGAGTGAGTCTTCGTGGTCGAGTCCTTCAGGCCAGTCGAGTGAGTCCTCATTGGTCGACTGGAAGGCGACCTCTTCTAAGGATGTCTTGGGGTAAGTTACTTGGAACAGGTCCATGACCCTACCCTAGGTACATAACCCCATCATTAGCCCCCGAATGGATTGAGGCTTCGAGTGAAGAAGGAGTTGATGTCGTTTCCGATTAACCTTTGCGCTCTAGTTGTGCGCTGTTCTGGACCAAAGAATCTCTTCGTTGACAGGGAGCAATTTGCCTTCAGTCGACTCTATCCATTCTATTTTTGCGTCGAGTGATCTTTCGGGCTTCGACGATCTCCGAGCGACGGATCGCCGGAAACACAGCGTCTGACAGACTGATTTGTTGCTCGCGGATTCCGCGGGATGCGAAATTTGGGGGCGCGCGCGAAGCGGGGCGGACCGCGGCGTTCGGATGGGACGGGGCATAGACGCCTCGATCCCCGCGCCGCCTTTTTCGCCACGTATCCAGTCTGCATAACTGCTCCCAGATATGATTAGATCGACCGGGCCCACATGTCAGCCACTCGGAAGGGACCTTATAAATGCGCCCGGCGAAGATTTCTGTGCTGCGCCTCAGCATTCTCCCTCTCTCTCTGCTTCCTTCTTCCCTGCTCAGCGTCCTCGCTCTCGCCCCCGCACCACTTCCCTTCGCGCATCTCGCCGGCGACCATGGCCAAGGAGAAGACGGCGGCGCTGGAGCGTGCAAAGAAGGCGTCGGCGTCGGAGAAGGCAAAGGGGAGATCCACCAGCCGCGGAGGGTCCTCGTCCAGATCCCGCCTGCCGAAGGGCTGGGTCCAAGGAGACTGGATCTAGTCGACCATCACGGAGAATGACCTCCTCGACATGGCCAACGAGGGCTTGATCCCCCACGGAGCTGCGAGGCTTCCGGGGAAGGAGTGGCAGCCCCAGCCAGAAGAGGGTGAGTGTGTGCTTTTGGCCACCCATGTTGATCGTGGGTTTTCCTTGCCGCCGAGTGTTTTCTTTCGTGGCTTCTTGAATTTCTTCGGAGCGCAGCTCCACCACTTTACCCCAAACTCCATTGCCTATCTTGCTGCGTTCGTGTCCATGTGTGAGGGTTTCTTGGGCTGTCGACCGCACTGGGGTTTGTTCAAACATATATTCACGTGTCGATCTCAGACCGTGAAGAAGGCGAGCCCAGGTGATGAGAGAACCTGAGTCGTCCAAATGTGTGGGGGTCTAGGGATTCAGGTGAGGAATAAGAGCACCTTCCCGCCCATGACCTTTCCCGAGTCCGTCAGAGGCTGGCAGTCGACTTGGTTCTACTGCCAGGTCCAGTCGACGCCAGGGCAGTCGAGTGGACTCCCTCCGTTTACCATGGACCGAGTGAACAAGCCCTCCCCCTGAAGCTGATTCCGGAGGAGAAAGCTGACGTGAAGATGTTGATGGAGCGCGTGGTGCAGTTGGTTCGAGAGGGAGTGACGGGCATGGACCTCCTGGAGGTTTTCCTCAGGCGTCGCATCCAGCCTCTCCAGTTCCGGAGCCACTGCATGTGGTTGTACTGTGGGACCGAAGACGAGACTAGAGTCCATCCAGAAGCAGTCGACGATGTCACTCTGGAAAGATGGATGGCAGCCGTCACCGGAAACAAGGATAACCCACGCGGAGCCAGAAGGATTCCTCCACTCGACCACAACAGCGACTCAAACAAGGTACACTTGCTCTGCTCTCCACTGCGCCCTTGTCGTATTCATTTCTGTTAACCCTGCCGACTGGTCGACTGATCCTTGTCTGGGCATCTGCTAGGCCCTCACCGAGCTGTACTCGATGCCCAATGGGGCACAAGCTTCGACTGAGGAGGGCGAGGCGAGCGGGGGCGAGAGCCAGGAAGAGGAGGAATGGGACTCGGATGTTGCAGAGGATGATGACGACGATGATGATGATGACGGTGATGAAGACGACGTTGAGGACGAGGAAGAAGAGGAGGAGGAGGTCGTACCACCGCGCTCAGAAAGGCGGTCGAAGCTTGTCCACGACCCTTCGACCGAACGTGGTAAGGGGGTTGCGACCGCCACTCAGTCGACCAAGCGCCCTCGGACCACCTCTCCGGTGCCGACTGAAAAGGCGCCGAAGCAGCCCAAGGCGGCCTCGTCGAAGCCGATCAAGCTCTTGCCGAAGATGAAGGTGTCCATCCCCACCATATCAGGGTAACCGTGTTGCTCATATTTTCTTATTCTGTGTGAACTTTATCTCTGGTCGACGCTGAAGTTAGTCGACTGATCCTTTGGAGTTGCAGTGCTGCTACTTCTGAAACCTCGGCCCGGGATGATGACCACGAGATGGAGGACGCAGCAACTTCGAACCCAGGTACTGTATTCTTATAACCGTTCTTAGTCGACTGACTCGCGATCTCTGATCCTGATTCTTCTCCGCAGCTCCACCCAATACTGTTATCAATCTCCCTGATGACGACGAGGATGAAGAACCACTGGCACGCAGGAGGAGTCGGAAAGCGTCCGCCAGTAAGGTGCCTCAGGATGTGACGGCGCCTGAGATTCCGACTGTGGAGGAAGAGAACACCACTCGACACACGGTGTCCTTCGCAAATCCACTGACGAGTGCTCAGCAGCCCTCCCTCTTCACGACGCACCACGTCCCAGAGGACCAAGCTGGCGCAGCGAAGGAGGCAATACGCCAGGCGGGACTCATGATGGAGCAGCTGAAGACCATCCGGGACGCGAGCCAGGCAGCTTATGATGCCAGCTCTGCCCTCCAAAGCAATGTCCAGGTCAGTCGACCGCTGTTTGTTCTGTTGGATATGTTACCAAAAACTTTTCTTTTCCGGAATTTATAGCAGTCACCCACTGGGTGTGTCGAATAAACTCCGTGTTAGCGGGGGCACGCTGAGTGCACCCGCTGGGTGTAGTCCCCAAGGCTAAGGTCGACTGCTGGCAGTTGGCCTTAGGCTTTATGATGTCAATTTTTCTGTCAGTCGACTATGTCGACTGGATTTCACAAACCGGTGGGGGCACGCTGAGTGCACCCACTGGGTGTAGTCCCCGAGACTGTGGTCGACTGCTTGCAGTTGATCACAGTCTTAGAGAATGCATCTCTTTTTTTTTGAGGTCGACTGGTCGACTTTGTCTTCAACAGGATTAGTGGGGGCACGCTGAGTGCACCCACTGGGTGTAGTCCCCGAGACTACGGTCGAATGCTTGTATTCGGCTGTAGTCTTAGAAACGTGTGTTTTTCCCTTTTTCACTCGGAAGTGAATTATTTTTGACATTTAGTCGATTGGTTCTTCGCAGAACTCTTGTGATCTTGTGGCTCGCTACTCGGAGCTGGAACAAAAACATACTCAAGTCGAGCTGAGCTTGAAGCTGGTTCAGGAGAAGCTGACAAAGGCAAAGGAGGAGACCGAAGGTATGTTTGGTGAGACCCTGACGACTGCTTTTCCCCTTGCTTGTTTCAAAATCTGATCTTGCTATAACTTGTAGGTAAGGTAAGGGAGGCCCAGCAGAAGAAAGACCTTGAGCTAGCTGAGAAGATCAAGCTTGCCGACGAGAAGTTAGCTTCAGTCACCAAGCTTGAACAAGACAATGCCAATCTGAAAGCTGCTCTTGGGATTGCCAACAAGGAGGTCAGTCGACTGAAAACTGATAAGGCTGCCCTGACCGACCAAGTTAGCAAATTGACTGGGAAGAAAACTGATCTGGAGGCCTTCCTGAGTGGACTTGCCAAGAAGCTGTTTCTTATGCTTGAAGGTAAACCTCTATGCTTGGCAGACATTTCCAATTGTGATTTTTCCATTCGACCATCCTCTTGACTTAGTGATCACCCTTGCAGAATTTTGTCAAAACTTTGAAGAAGAAACTAGCCGACTGGAGCCAAACCTCGACCCCGTCAATTCTCCAGTGAACGACGAAGTTGCCATGGATGTTTTCCGACTGGAGTCTCGTGTTGCAGCTGTCGTGGACTATCTCGCAAGGCTGAAGGCTGCCACATCTCGCATCGACTCGATGCTCTGGCCTGAGGAGACACTTCAGAATGACCTTGAGTCGCTGATGGCCCGCTTGAACACGATCCCTGGTCGAGTGCAGGAGTGGAAGAAGTCCTCGGCTCGGTGTGGTGCAGATGTCGCTCTGTGTCTGGCCCGAGTCCACTGCAAAGATGCGCGAGAAGAGAAGCTGGCGGCCCTTCGGGTGGCCAATACCAAGAAGCACGACTTCAGGTCCTTTATGGAAACTTTCCTTGCAGCTGCCACTCGGATCGCCGACGGAATTGACCTTGATGAATTTGTTGCACCTTCCAGCCCTCCACAGGAGGGGTAAAAAACTTCTTCTGGCTCGACGCTTTAAATTTGCCTCGGTATGCCGAGTGGAATTGTAACCGACAAACCTTAACAGGCTTGACGCCTGAGCACTTTCGGTTCCTTTAGATGTCGATTCAAACTTGGATTTGGTGCTTGAATATGATTTCCTTCGGCTCGGAATGTCTTTTGCAGGTTCAAAGCAAGGTGCCTGTACTGCAATCGACTTATTCTTTAGTCCACTTAGGCGAGCACTGGGCTGCAGCTAAGCCCCCCGAGTGAGAGGGTTGCTCTCCACTCGGCAGGATTTTTATACCTTAGGCGAGCACAGGGCTGCAGCTAAGCCCCCGAGTGAGAGGGTTGCTCTTCACTCGGTAGGATTTTTATAACTTAGGCGAGTGCTTGGACTGCAGCTAAGCCCCCGAGTGAGAGGGTTGCTCTTCACTCGGTAGGATTTTTATAACTTAGGCGAGTGCTTGGACTGCAGCTAAGCCTCCGAGTGAGAGGGTTGCTCCTCACTCGGTAGGATTTTTATAACTTAGGCGAGTGCTTGGACTGCAGCTAAGCCTCCGAGTGAGAGGGTTGCTCTTCACTCGGTAGGATTTTTACAACTTAGGCGAGTGCTTGGACTGCAGCTAAGCCCCCGAGTGAGAGGGTTGCTCTTCACTCGGTAGGATTTTTATAACTTAGGCGAGTTCTTGGACCGCAGCTAAGCCTCCGAGTGAGAGGGTTGCTCCTCACTCAGTAGGATTTTTATAACTTAGGCGAGCACATGGCTGCAGCTAAGCCCCCGAGTGAGAGGGTTGCTCTTCACTCGGTAGGATTTTGATAAACTTAGGCGAGTGCTTGCACTACAGCTAAGCCTCCGAGTGGAAGGCTGGCTTACCACTCGGTAGGATTTTGATAAACTTAGGCGAGTCCTTGGACTGCAGCTAAGCCTCCGAGTGGAAGGCTGGCTTACCACTCGGTAGGATTTTGATAAACTTAGGCGAGTCCTTGGACTGCAGCTAAGCCCCCGAGTGGAAGGCTGGCTTACCACTCGGTAGGATTTTGATAAACTTAGGCGAGTCCTTGGACTGCAGCTAAGCCCCCGAGTGAAAGTCTGGCTTACCACTCGGTGGGATTTTGATAACTTAGGCGAAACGGATTCGCAGCTAAGCCTCTGAGTGAGAGTCTGGCTCACCACTCGGTAGGATTTTTACAAACTTAGGCGAAACGGATTCGCGGCTAAGTCACCCACTGAGGGGGAGTTTTATGTGGACAAAAATAAAAAGTGACAGAAATTATGGAGGAACTATGACACTATTATTTTGAGGTCCATGAGCTACAGAAGTACTTTATTGCAACTCATCCGAGTGATAAAACTTAAGTGTAAAATGGGCGGAGTAGCTTCGCGTTCCAAGCTCGGGGCTCGTCGATATTATGCTCGACGTTGTAAAGACGATACGCCCCGTTGTGGAGGACCTTGGTGACGATGAAGGGGCCTTCCCAAGAAGGAGCAAGCTTGTGTGGTTTGTGCTGATCCACTCGGAGAACCAAATCCCCTTCCTGGAAGGCTCGACCTCTCACATTTCTGGCGTGGAAACGGCGCAAATCTTGTTGGTAGATGGTCGAACGGATCAGAGCCATCTCCCTTTCTTCCTCTAAAAGGTCGACTACGTCCTGCCGCGCTTGTTCAGCTTCTGCTTCGTTGTAGATTTCAACTCGAGGAGCATTGTGGAGAAGATCACTCGGCAAGACTGCTTCAGCTCCGTAGACCAAGAAGAATGGAGTTCTTCCGGTCGACCGATTAGGTGTGGTCAGTCCCCAAAGAACTGAGGGAAGTTCGTCGACCCAAGCTCCAGCTGCGTGTTTGAGATCACGCATCAATCGAGGCTTCAATCCCTTAAGAATCAGTCCATTAGCTTGCTCTGCTTGTCCATTCGACTGCGGATGGGCGACTGAAGCGTAGTCGACCCGTGTGCCCTGGGAGTTGCAGAAAGTTCTGAATTCCTCTGAGTCAAAGTTTGACCCATTATCCGTAATGATGCTGTGCGGGACTCCATATCTGAATATTAGTTCTCTGATGAAGCTAACAGCAGTACTGGTGTCAAGGCTCTTGATTGGTTTAGCCTCGATCCACTTGGTGAACTTGTCGACTGCCACCAGTACATGCGTGAAGCCACTTCATCCTGTTCTCAAAGGGCCGACCATGTCCAATCCCCATACTGCGAAAGGCCAGACGAGTGGGATGGTCTTCAGAGCCGACGCAGGCTTGTGTGACATATTCGAGTAGAATTGACATCCCTCGCACTTATCCACTATCTCTTTTGCCATCTCATTCGCCTTTGGCCAGTAAAATCCGGCTCGGTATGCTTTGGCCACGATGGTCCGAGAGGACGCATGATGACCACAGGTCCCCGAGTGAATATCATTGAGGATGAGTCGACCTTCTTCTGGCGTTATGCACTTCTGACCAACTCCAGTCGCGCTTTCTCTGTATAATTGTCCTTTGATTACGGTAAAGGCCTTAGATCGACGGACGATCTGTCGAGCCTCTTCCTCATCCTCCGGAAGCTCTTTCCTCAAGATATATGCAACATACGGAATCGTCCAGTCGGGAATGACCACCAAAACCTCCATGATCAAGTCGACCACCGCTGGGACTTCAACTTCAGTCGGATCTGTGGCACTCTTGGGCTGCGGAGTTTCTTCGGTGAAAGGATCTTCTTTGACTGACGGAGTGTGTATATGTTCCAAGAACACACCACTCGGAATGGCTTCTCTCTTGGAACCTATCTTTGCTAGATCATCAGCTGCTTGATTTTTCAGTCGGGGTATGTGATGGAGCTCCAACCCCTCGAACTTCTTTTCCAGCTTCCTCACTGCACTGCAGTATCGAGTCATGGCTGGGCTTCTCACGTCCCACTCTTTCATCACCTGATTGACCACTAAATCCGAGTCGCCATAGACCATCAGGCGACGGACGCCGAGTGAAATGGCCATGCGCAACCCATATAAGAGGGCCTCATATTCTGCCTCATTGTTGGAGGAATCAAAGTGAATCTGGAGCACATATCTGAGCTTATCTCCTCTGGGGGAAACCAGGACAACCCCAGCACCGGAACCATTCAACATCTTAGAGCCATCAAAGAACATGGTCCAATGCTCCGAGTGAACTTCAGTCGGCTGCTGCTGTTCAATCCACTCGGCAAGGAAATCTGCTATTGCCTGGGACTTAATGGCTTTCTTTGCCTCAAACTTGATATCAAGGGGAAGAAGTTCAATCGCCCATTTGGCCACTCGACCAGTTGCATCTCTGTTGTGCAAAATCTCTAATAGTGGAGCGTCGCTGACGACTGTGATGGAATGGTCAGAGAAATAATGAGCAACCTTCTTTGTGGTCATGTATATCCCATACACAAGCTTCTGATAATGAGGATATCTCTGCTTGGATGGAGTCAAGACTTCAGACAAATAATACACTGGGCGCTGAACTTTGAGAGCTTTTCCTTCTTCTTCCCGCTCGACCGTTAGCACAGTACTGACGACTTGTCCTGTGGCTGCGATGTAGAGCAACAGAGGCTCTTTGCTGATTGGAGCAGCAAGCACCGGCTGGGTGGAGAGCAGAGCTTTTAGCTCGGCAAACGCTGCATCAGCTTCTGGAGTCCACTCGAACTTGACAGCCTTCTTCATCAGTCGGTAAAGAGGCAGTGCCTTTTCACCGAGTCGTGAGATGAATCGACTTAATGCGGCCAAGCATCCAGTAAGCTTCTGGACATCGTGCACTCGCACAGGGCGTTTCATTCGGAGAATAGTGCCAATCTTCTCTGGGTTAGCGTCGATTCCCCGTTCGGAAATGAGAAAACCGAGTAACTTGCCACCAGGAACTCCAAATGTGCACTTTGATGGATTGAGCTTGATATCATACCTTCTGAGGTTGGCAAATGTTTCGGCGAGGTTAGCGAGCAGGTCAGAACCTTTTCGTGACTTGACAACAATATCATCCATATAAGCTTCCACATTCCGACTGATTTGAGTGAGTAGACACTTCTGAATCATTCGCATAAATGTGGCTCCGGCATTCTTGAGGCCGAATGGCATGGTGATATAGCAGAAGCACCCGAATGGAGTGATGAAAGCTGTTTTTACCTCATCGGGCCCGTACAGACGGATCTGGTGGTACCCGGAGTAAGCATCTAAAAAAGATAACCTCTCGCATCCCGCGGTCGAGTCAACAATTTGATCTATGCGAGGGAGAGGAAAGTGATCTTTCGGGCAGGCCCGGTTGATGTGCTTGAAATCAATGCACATTCGGAGCGACTTGTCCTTCTTAGGAACCATGACGACATTAGCGAGCCACTCGGAGTGGTATATCTCTCGGATAAATCCTGCCTCCAACAGTCGAGCCACTTCTTCACCAATGGCTTTTCTCTTCTGGACGGCGGACCGCCGAAGATGCTCTTTGACTGGTTTGGCAGATGAGTCGACTCTTAAGCGATGCTCAGCCAGTCCCCTGGGAACACCTGGCATGTCAGCGGGCTTCCATGCAAAAATGTCCCAGTTCTCACGGAGGAACTAGATGAGCGCTTCTTCCTATTTTGGGTCGAGTGTCGTGGAGATGCGGGTCGGAGCTGCTTCGGGGTCGGTCGGGTGAATGTGAACAGGCTTCGTCTCACCGGACAACTGGAATGCAGACTCTGTGGCAGGCTTCTTGGATCGCAGCAAGTCACTCGGATCTGCGTTTTGCTTGTATTCTTCGAACTCGACTGCTGTCACCTGGGAATCGGCAATCTTGGAGCCCTTCTGAAAGCACTCTTCTGCCTTTTTCCTATCACCGGTGATAGTGATCACTCCTTTGGGACCGAGCATCTTCAATTTGAGGTACACGTAACATGGTCGAGCCATGAACCGTGCGTAAGCTGGTCTCCCCAAAATGGCATGATATGCACTCTGAAAATCCACGACCTCAAACGTCAACTTTTCTTTGCGAAAATGCTTCGAATCACCAAACACTACGTCCAAAGCTATCTGGCCGAGTGACTCGGCCTTCTTCCCTGGTATAACTCCATGGAAGCTCATGTTACTAGTGCTTAGTCGGGACATCGGAATGCCCATACCTTTCAATTTGTCTGCATACAACAAGTTCAATCCACTTCCACCATCCATCAGCACTTTCGTCAGTCGAGTGCCTTCGACAACTGGATCGACCACCAAAGCTTGCCTCCCAGGGGTGGCAATATGAGTCGGGTGATCAGATTGGTCGAATGTGATGGGTGTTTGAGACCACTTCAGATAATTTGCTCTTGCTGGGGCAACCATGTTCACCTCTCGGTTAATCACTTTCAGTCGACTTCTGCTTTCCACATCTGCAAAGATCATCAGAGTGGAGTTGATATGCGGATATCCTTCCTCACTGTCCTCCTTGTCTTCGGCCTTGTCCGACTCCTTCTCCTTGTCCTTAGACTGTTTTCCCTGAAACTGCTGGATCAGGAGTCGACATTGGCGAGTGGTGTGCTTCGGGTAGATGATATTCCCCTCTTCGTCTTTCTTCGTGTGAATGTGACATGGCATGTCCATCACGTCGTTCCCTTCTTTATCCTTCACCTTCTTGGGGTTCCAGGATCCTTTTGGTTTCCCCTTAAACTTTCCTTGAGTCACGGCCAGAGCCTCTCCAGGAGCTGCCGGTTCAGCCTTCCGCTTCTGTTTCCGACTGGTGTTTCCTTTTTCCGACTGACTCGGCTTGTGCTTGCCGCTTCGGAGTCGGTCTTCTTCTTCGCCGTTGGCGTACTTGGTAGCAATCTCCATCATCCGACTCAAGGTCATGTCACCGGTTCGACCAAATTTCAAACTCAGTTCTCTGTTCTTGACACCATCCTTGAAGGCGCAGACTGCCTGATGATCAGACACATTCTCCACAGTGTGGTGCAAAGTGATCCACCTCTGAATATACTCTCTGAGAGTCTCATTAGCCTTCTGTACGCAAACTTGCAACTCTGTCAATCCAGCTGGTCGCTTGCAAGTCCCTTCAAACGTTCTGATGAATACTCGGGACAGATCTTCCCAAGTGTAAATGCTGCTAGGAGGTAATTGAGTCAACCATGCCCTGGCAGAACCTTCCAACATGAGAGGCAAGTGCTTCATGGCCACCTCGTCGTTCCCACCACCAATCTGAACTGCCACTCGGTAGTCTTCAAGCCAAGTTTCAGGCTTGGACTCCCCGGTGAACTTGCTGACTCCTGTTGCCAACCTGAAATTGGGAGGGATAACTGCGGCTCTGATAGCTCTGCTGAAACATTCAGGACCAGAAACATGCAGTCGACTGCTTGTGGGTACATCTCTGTCGAGTGCACCTCGATGGGCTCTGTTCCGGTCGACCAACCCTTGCACGATAATGGATCGCGCGTCGAAGCCTAGTTCTCTGGGGTCAACTGGAACCCTACGCCCTGTACTGTACTGACGCCTATCATCTGGCTGCCGAGGAGCGTAAGACCCACCCCTCGGAGGGGAATAGGGCACTCGACGCCTATCATCTCGGTCGAGTCTGTCGCCATATTGATCTCGCCGATTCTCGCGCCCTTCGCGCCGCGGAGGCGATCTGGGGCTATGAGCCGACTGAACCGTATTCACAGTGACGGATCGACTGTGAATTCTGTTGCGCGACTGAGACACGGCTGAATTCTGATCTCCTGCTGCCCGGAGCAGATCCCTGATCTGCAGCAAACCTCTGCCAGCTTCCGACTGCGAAGGCTGGATGGACTCTGCTATACGGGTCGCAACTGCTAAATTCTGAATTGGGGTTCGATATACCTGAGTCGGCGGGAAGAGTTGACGTCGACTGGTGTCGGGAACTCGTTGCCGCGCGCGCTCGTCGAGTGCTCGTTGAAGGTTCTCCAGTCGAGTGCGCTCGGCCAAATTGGCCAGACGCGCCTCCTCCAAGGCACGAGCCTCAGGGGTTTCTCCTGCGATGGGAATATGCAGGGGATCCTCGTTCCTGCGGCGAAGCTCCTCTCTTTGCAGAGAGTCGAGTGGCTCGGGCTGGTACTCTTCGTAGCCTCGCGTAGGGTCGCCGCCGTCACCTGCTCCACCACCACGGGCGAAGCCAGGGGGACTATGGGGCCCATCGACCATCAAGATTTCCGCCGCTGGATCACTGCTACCGCACTCGGATGCAGTCTCTACGGAGCCAGTCGACAGGTCGAACAAGCCGTAGAGAGGTCCGTCGGGCTCGATTGCCGCAACTTGGGTGGTGGCCGATTGGCGAGCCACCGCGTGCTTCACCCATCGCTGAAGCCTCGACCGGCCCGAGCGCTTGCGCTGGCAGGAGACCGGGAGGGTGGACGATGGAGGAGCCGACCGATACTGGGTCGATGGTTGCCGCAGCAGAACACCGCGGACACATGCGCGAAAATGCGTCGCACCACGGACGGGGAGCGCATCTACGTCGAGTGGAGCCTCCTGGAGCCATGCGGAGTCGTCGGCGATGAAGGTGAGAGTGCCGAGACGGATCTCTTGACCCTCGACCAAAACTCCAGCAGACACCATGATGAAAGTACTCGGAAGAATCGCAACTTCTCCACAAAATCGCTAAAACACCCGCCCCACGGTGGGCGCCAACTGTCGTGGTTCTAAGCCTGACAGTAGAGTGGGGGGTAGGTATGGAGAGGCAAGGTCCTAGCTATGGAGAGGTGTAAACACAAAGGATGTACGAGTTCAGGCCCTTCTCGGAAGAAGTAATAGCCCTACGTCTCGGAGCCCGGAGGCGGTCGAGTGGATTATGAGTATATGAACTACAAGGTGCCGAACCCCTCTGCCTGTGGAGGGGGGTGGCTTATATAGAGTGCGCCAGGACCCCAGCCAGCCCACGTAGGAGAGGGTTTAAGGTGAGTTAAGTCTGGGGCATTACTGGTAACGCCCCACATAAAGTGCCTTTACTACCATAAAGTCTACTTGATTACAGGCCGTTGCAGTGCAGAGTGCCTCTTGACCTCCTGGTGGTCGAGTGAGTCTTCGTGGTCGAGTCCTTCAGGCCAGTCGAGTGAGTCCTCATTGGTCGACTGGAAGGCGACCTCTTCTAAGGATGTCTTGGGGTAAGTTACTTGGAACAGGTCCATGACCCTACCCTAGGTACATAACCCCATCACTCATCGCCTTCATGGGTCTAGCGTAGCTTCTAGTTAACTGATCTTGCGATTCGAGTGATCACTCAGCCCTTGGTTAGCGTGCATAGGTGTGTAGGATTTCGTACTACTCCTCGGCCCTCTACTGCACCTGCCTTTGGTTGTATGATAGGTGGGCCAGCCACCCCCTGGGGCCACGTGTCATTCACCCAAAGGCAGTTGTCGTAAGTCAATGAAGCTGCATCCCCCTCCATGCCGGTGCAGTATAGTCATCTCACCGGACCTCTAGTTGGGGCCAAACGAGAGAAGTTTGATGTTTATTGGTTTATTGGTCCCCTTTGCATTTGGCGCCAAGTTTTGACCTTTGGTTTAACTAATAAAATGTTAATGCATGTAAACAAAAATGTTGTGTAAGTCACCATACGAAAACCAAATAATCCCAAAATACTTAGGCACGGTGCATTAACTCCCTCCTTGTTTCTTATTTTGTGACATATCAACCAATGAGAGATGTGGGCCGTGCATGCTTTCAATGACTTGAGACTACCAAACATGACATGCAGTGTTTAGTTCATTGCATGTAATCCTATTAGTACTCTAGTTAGGAGTAGCAAAAAAACACTAAGTTCTCTCGCTGATAGGAATAAAACACCATGTATTTATTTACAGAGGGAGTAGTACATTTTTGGTGACATGCATTACTAGATATTGCTAGTCAAATAATAAAATCTAGATGGACGTGGTAGTACTCCTAAATCCAGACGGTGGTGCTACTAGTACTAGTAGTAGTACTACCAATGTAGTAGTAGGAGTACTAGCATTGTACTACCCGTTGGTCAAATTATTACGTGCTGCTCCTCACAGTGAACTGACAAGACCCTGCGCCAAAGATGACACCTGAGTATAGGTGCCGTGTTCGGCATACCATAGTCAGCCTCACCGTCTGCAGTCACTATCATCATGGCTGTAGAGCTAGCCTGCTTACAACTAGCCCTGTTCGACATAATTTCCCATGCGTAGATGCCCGTGCATTGCACGGAACACCAAGATTGGGGGTGGACGGCTCCGGCAGCGGCCATCGCGCCAGATTTTTTCCACGACCTTCTACTCCTAGATGTGGTGGGGAGGATATGAGGTTGATTGTGAGAGACAAGGAGTTGTTTGTAAATAGGGAACAAGTGCGGGCATCTTTTTGCAAAAATGGAGAAGCTTGGTTTGTATGCGTCAGATCTAGATCCGACAGCTATTGGTGAAAGATGGGAGGCACAACATCATCACCAACTCAGGACCTATTTGATTCGCAGGATTTTGAAAACGTAGGAATAGGACACGACAATATTACAAGTTTCAAACTGATATTACAAATGTTAGGAGTAATGTTGCACCTACGAAGAGGGAATTACTAGGAAGTTTACGTAAGAACTTTCGTTACTTTAGATGGATGCAGCATTATCGTACAAACTAAAATCCACCGCCCTGACAAGTCACTAATGGGCAAATAAGTTTTCGAGTCTCTGGCCACTTGATGTTTCAAAAACAAATTCAGCTTCTACGGAGAAATGAGCTCCACCATGTACCCGCGCGGGTGTGGCTGGGCATGAAGTGTGAGTACGTGCACGGTGCACCTATTCTCTTTTGTATACGTACACCACCTACGTGGGGTTGTGTGAGAGAGATACAAACCTAGAGAGATATAGTGTGTGGGATCTTGAGAGTTTTTTTGTGTGGGGGGGTGGGTCAATCAAAATATTTAACATATGCAATGTGTGTGAAATAGAGTCCTGGATATAACATATATATAGAGGGGGTGATCCACGAGAAGAGAGTGGAGGTATCATCGGCTTGAGGTGTCCATAGAATCGAAAAGAGGGGTGATGTGTGTGTGTGTGCACGCGCGCGCGATCGATAAAGAGTGCCATCGAATTTGTGTGTGCCCACGTTAAAGATATAGAGTGGCTGGCCTACTGGAACGTGAGATGGGACATGTGCAGTTTGTCTCTGTGGCATGGATACCTACCTGCAGCGCTCGACTATCGGTGTGTGGTGGGGGAAGACGGAGGCCCAATTAACTATAGAGGTACAATGGCTGGTATATGTGTGGAGGAGGAGAGAGGCCTACCTCATGTATTAAGGAGATCGATCTGCCTCATGTATTAAGGGAGATCGATCGGCATCCATGCATATGTGCAGGAGATGAATAAGGTTGGGAGAGAGACAGAGCTAGAGTGTTGGAGGGGGTGGTAGTGGAGTTGCTTCTAACAAATGGTGGGATTGGCTTGCTAGACAAACGGAGGGCACGCCCGCAATATCAATAAGAGAGGAGATGGCTGCTTGTTGTCTGTGCACGTGTGTGTGAGAGACAGGTCAGGAGGCATGCACGAATAATGAGGGGGGACGATGTGGCTGTGGTAAACAGACATAACTACATAGGAAGATCAATCACCCTTTGTAAGAGAAAGGAGAGACATAACTTGTGAGGTACGTCGATTGATGGGGGGGTAGTTAAAGTCGATCTAGGTATATGTTGGGAGATCGATCGGTATACATGCATGTGTGTGTTAGAAGCGAATGAGGCACGAGGAGAAGGATAGAGAGAGAGGGATGCATGTAGGAGGTGGTACGAGAGGCATAGTATATCGAGGGGGAGGAGTGTGCGAGTATGAGAACGATGAAAAGAGTGGTGGGAGTGAGGCATGGACGGTGACAAGAGAAGAGGGGAAGCTTGTGTTTGTCCTAGGCACACCTGGCTAGAGAGTCATATCAATCGATGTGTGCTGTAAAGAAGGAGCTGGGGGGCCTACACACACCGTGGGTGAACGACCTAAAGTGAAAAGACGAATTTACGCGATGGAGCTAGAGAATGCTGAGGGAGGGTGAGAGGGATGCGGGCGTGTGCATGCACAAGAGAAAGTTAGTGCTAGCTACAAAGATAAGAGGGTTGTGTGGGTGTAAAAGACGAATAGAGATCATATATACTTCATTATAAAAAGCGAATTCAGATATTTGAAGAATTTATCATAGTGTTTCAAACCGACGGATGTGTGAGTATATATAACGGCTCGGATGTGTGAATATATACATGGTGTGGTTATGAGCATGGTATACTACATTTAATATATTTTATCTCTATTCTTATAAAAAATGGAGTTGTTGATGATGGTGTGCCTGCCATCCTGCATTATAGGCCGTCTGATTTATATCTGGCGGATAGCAAGGAAACTATGATGGTTGAAGTTGGCAACAATCATGATTGTAGATTCTTATTGAAATAGAGAAACGAATTCAAATTTAGTTCGAATTGCAGTGGTAGTATAGACATTTTGAATGGACTAAAATGTTGGTATGAGTAGGTTACATGCATTATACAGCAAGCAAAAAAAATTAATCGGACATAACATGGATTCATACTCCCTCCTTCCATCTATATAGGGCGTAATGAGATTTGTAAGACCGCCTTTGACTATTGACAAGATTAATAGTACATGACATGCACAACATGAAAATTATATCATTGAAAGAACCTTTCACAGATGAATTTAATGGTGTGCTTTGTGTAAGTTGCATGTCATATATCATTGCTCTAATATTTGGTCAAAGTTAGCATCGAAAAACGCATTAGGCCCTATATAGATGGAAGGAGGGAGTAGCTTTGAATAGTAGTTGTATAGTAAAACGGGGCAAGACTCTGTCTTTGTGTGGTGTGAATAGTTTTATTTTTTTCGTTTTCTTTTTGGTTGAGGGAAGTGCGAATTGATTTGGTACGTACAAGTACAATATTACTACACATTAGGCTTGTCCCTAAAATTCAACCCACGTCTTGTTATATCCCAAAAATTCAGATATCGTGCTCCTAAAACTGGCGCCTTCACAACCTGCGCCTTGCTATCCTGAAATTACAACGCGCGCAAAAACTCCCTCCAGCTGCCAAATCCCGACACGCGAAATCCCCCTTCTAACCCCGAGCCAAAAGGGCCGCTAGTTCAAATCGGTGGGGGGGGTACTTTTGTAACACACCCTACATTTTGGACAAGCGCGTTCCTAAGTCATGCTTCACCCCCTCCCATCGCCCCCTTTTCGCCATTCGAAATCCCAGGCCGCCATAACCTCTCCGCTCCAGCCGTGAAACCCCACCCTCCTCCGTCCGCCACGTCACTGTTGCCTAGCCAGAGCCTCTTCCCTGATGATGTCGTCCACCGCAACAGCTCGATGTCCCTCGTCCACCTCCCCGGATGAGGATCCGTCGTCCATCTCGCCGTCCCACTGGTTCAGCTGCCCCGTCCTCCACCTCCAAGGAGCTGCTCCGATGATCGCCTCGTCTATCGCGGCTGCTCCATCCCCACAGCGCCGCCTTAACCTGCTCCACCGGAACCGCAGCATCCTCACCGACTCCTCGGACGAAGCCGAGGCCTACTTGGCGCCACCAAAGAGGTTGTACACTCATCGCATCGCACCTTCTCCTTAACTCGACCTCCCGGCGCCAACGATGCTCCATCTCGCACCCCCATGGAGCGGCTACCTTGAAGCCGGCGCCGCGGGCGACATCTCCACGGCGGCTCTCCCCCAGTGCGAGGCCCCTTCGGCGGCAGCGTCCATACCATCCAGATCTGCTGCTGCTGCTCTGGCTCTCGCTCGATTGCTCGCTTGCCCAGCTGCTGCTGCTGCTCTCCCCCTCACTCGTGCTGCTGCTCTGCTCCGATTAAGCCACACTTTAGTCGACTGAATCGACTTTTGGGTCAGTCGATTTTCAAGGGTTGGGGGGGGGGGGCTCGCCGGAGTTAAGGAAGAACCACCCGCAGCAAGGACGGGGGCTCGCCGGAGAGGTACCCCACTATCTATCTTAGGGTTCAGGGTGGGGGGGGGGCTAGAGGGCTGGCCGGGGCGGCGGTGACGAGTTGTTTCGGGGCGGCGAGGCGGCATTGGGGCCGGCGGTTTGGCCGGTGGTGGCTGGCGGCTCAGGGGGGTGCAGGTTGAAGATGAACTGCAGGCCCTCCCTAAACTACATGTCAAGTGCCTCTCTGTTACCATTGTGTTCAGTTTCGGCAGTAGCATTCAGATTCCACAGTAAATTTTAGTTTCGACAGTTAAGTTCAGAGTCAACAGTTTTACCTCATCTGTTGTAGTTAGGTGGTTTTTTGGTGATGTTAATTTTACATCCATTTTACATCATCTATTGGAGATGCTATTAGAATCCCACTTGAGATTGACGATGTCTGTCTTGTGCTGCTTCAGCCTTGATGTCTTACGGCTCACCGGAGCTGCTCCAACGACAGAACGATCCATCACAACAGAGCAGCGCCCTAGACGCTGTCTACAGATTCCTCAGATCTTCCTCCACACCTCCGATAGCCACCTCTGCCTCAACTGCTCCAGCGACCAACCCAATGATGTTGAGGTCGACACGGCTACGGCAAAGAAGTTGTACACTTGTTGCATCACTTATTACTATACATTCACGTCGATCCATTATGGCTATTTTGGTTCAACGGAAAAACATCGATCCACTGGTTGTTACCATCACTCTAAATTTCTGCATGCTCTCCTTACATAATCTCACCATATTTTTTCGTATGCATGTCAGATATTGTACACAGTCATGCTGAACATGTAGAGAAAAAGAGAAGAGTTTTGCGCGGCAATACAATGTCATGCAGACATCGCTCCATGGTGGGTTCAGTGGCAAACCCTCCCCACCCCTCTCCAGATTGTAATCCAGAGGAAGATATCTGTTCTGAGGCGGATTCGGACGCCGCTGACCACTCCTATTTACCCCCAAAGGTGTTTGCTCTACCTTGGCATGATGATGTTAGTCATATCATGCATATGTTGCCTTGCAGTGCCTACTTTTGACATCATATATGTCATCTTCTTAGTTTAGACATGTTCTGTAATGCCACCTGTTTAGTTTCTATATCATATATGGGAATTATGCAGTCTCGTGTCTTTTAGCCAGCCATAATATATGTGAAATGTGCAATGCCATCCTGTTTAACCAGGCATCATATATCTGAATGATATCTTGCCCATCCTTTTCTTCATTACATTTCCATTTGTCGACAATGTTTGTACATTAAACTACTCTTCCTGTGAATCAGCCATTTGGGTGGGAGATGGAAAAATCTGGAGTGAAAACAAGGCCTTCAGAGCAGACAGTGCTACCTGTCGAAGTAGATCTCTTGTTGGGTCCCGATAGCTCCTCAAAGATGGATTCAGAGACAGATGACCAGTCCTATTCCCCCACTGAGGTGTATGCTCTAACTTGGCACGGTTATACTGCTCATATCATGCATACGGTGTCTTGCATTGCATAGTTTAGACATCATATACACAATATTCAACACCATGTTCTTAGTTCAGACATCATATCAAATGCCCTCTGTTTAGCATATAAATCACATATGTGAATTAAATGATGCGATCATGATTACTTAGATAACATGTAGGTCAATTATGTCATGCGATCCTGTTTAGTTATTCATCATATATTTGAATTATGTTATGCTATGCTACCCAGTTTAGATAGACATCATATATGTGAAATTATGTCATGCTATCCGTTTTAGTTAAACAATATACATGTCAACTATTTCATGCCCTCTTTTTTCCACACTATCTATTGCATCTGTCTCTCATACAATGTCTGTACATTCAACTATGTTTCCTGTTTATCAGCCATTTGAATTGGAGCGGTTGATGCCAGTATCTAGCGGACTAAAAACACGGTCTTCAAATAAAATAGTGCTACCTCTTGGTGGAGATAGCACCCCGATTGTACATGCACAAGAACCAGCCCTACCACACATAACCCAAACTCTCGCAGATTGTACCCCTACTACGATGGACAAAGAACCAGCTTCACCCAATCTAACCCCAACCCCAGCCGATAGTAACCCATTTCCTATTGACACTGCACCATCTCCATCACAGAGCTCCCAAACAAGAGCAGTTAGTAAGGCAGCTCCAGTGCCCAAAGGGCCAGTACTATCACGGCGAACCCGAACTCCACCAGTTAGTACGCCTATTCCTGTGGAGGAAGCACATCCAGCTAGTCGTAGTTTAGCATCTATCGCATTTGATGTTGTTAAATCGTATGTGCATATCTTCCCATCTTGGAAATATTATACTGAAGATGAAGGAAAATGCTAGTTGCAGGTGTTTGTCCAGGAATTATGTGTAAGTAATGTTATTCATGGCAATTACTTTGCTTCATCCCATACATCCTACCTCCATGATGGTTATAATACATCAAATTTTCCCAATTTTTCTCTATAGAGAAGGACCGATTTGGAAACTCAGGATGAGGTAACCTGTGCTAATACCTGTGCTATCTTCAAGAATGCTTGGTGGCAGCATCGGAATTACTTGAAGAAAATGTACTTCACCGGCAAAGAAACTCATCAAATTCCCTTACGTTCTCCTGAGACACATTTACTGGACGATGACTGGGAACGCCTTATTCTATACTGGTCCCGAACCAAGAATGTGGTAAGGTCTATGAGCTCATTTTCTATTTTTAAGTATTATATTCTTGCATCTTACTGTACTCTGTTCATGTAGAACAAGTACCTAAACCTGAAGAACAACTGTTCTAATTTAAGATTCCATTGCTACCATAGGACATAGATATATGTCTGTTTGATGCTTTTATTATGTACTAGTACTTGGCAATAGAAGACTTGGTAGCTTAATCCTGTCCACCTTACTAATGAACTGGTTCACCGAAATGAGTTTCATATACTAGTACATGCTAAACTTGATATGTGTCTGCTTGTTTCTTCTTTTAGAATGCTGACAGAATATTGGGGAAGAGTGCCTTATTAAGCAACGGTAAAGGAAGTAATGCAGATAAGGTTCAGGATAGTGACACATCCTGTCTTGGTTTAGTGTTGGAATCGTCCGTTCATGGGCCGACCGTAACGGGCCATCTTTAATAGGTCGTATTTGATGATGCTATGAAAACGTCCCAACATATTAATGGACCATAAATGGGCCGACTGTAACCACGGGCTGTATTTGGCCTACAAGCAGAAAATGACAGTAACGGGTCGTAAGTAAACGAATGCTGGAAATGAGCCCAAGAATAAATGGGCTCTGAGAAGGCCGAAAGATAACATGGGCTGGAAACGGCCCAACGGAATAACGGGCCGTTAATGGGTATAAAGTGATACACTATTCATTACGGGCCAGTTTCACCATGGGCCGTTAATATGCCAAGAGTTACATAGGGCCTCATATGGGCAGAAACACGTCATGGGCCATACATGGACCAGAAGTGAAACGGACTGGAATCATATTGGATGGCCCAGATGACGCTACTGGGCCTAATTCGGATAGGGCGTAACGGGCCTTGGGTTAGCGGGCTGTAAATGGGCTATATGTGAACAGGCCGTTAATAGGCTTTCCATGGGCCGGCCCGCCACCTTTTGACCAAGTCAAACGGGCCGGCCTTTTCATAGGAATGGGCCTCTGTTGGGCCGTGCCACGTGTCGACGTATCATAGGCGCGTATCTGACCCACTAATGAGCTGACACGTGTTTCGTCCGGCCAATAAGAATTTTACACGTGGAAATTTCTCGTTGACGGGGCTGTTAACGGGTTATCGGATCCAAAACCCAACCCGATAGCTTAACGGCGTTCCGTTACGGTGGATGCCACGTGTTAGTCACCCTTGACGAAAGCACTTCTGTGACGCGTGATTTATCGTCATGGAAGTGGACACTTCCGTGATGATAATTTTGGTAATGTCATGGAACACTTCTACGACAGCACAGGTATGACTATCTTGATTCTGCCATAAATTTGTCATGGATGTACATGCATGACAAAAAAACGACCTACTGTGACAAACATGTATCATCACGGAAGTGTATTTTTTTGTAGTGTATATATAAAGCATGTCGCTTCAATGTAATTTTTAGGTTATTTTGCGATGAATTAGACACCGCGTGTGTTTCGGCCGTCGGCCATTATCGAGTTTAGAGAATTCTTGTCAAAATCTCTACTGGCGTGTGAGTTCCTGTGACGTGACGCGTAGGGGATTACAAGCTGAGCCTATACGGTTCGTCCATGTTATTCCTTCGGATTGAGGGGTTGGCGTGTTGTTTCCGTGGGATTTGCGAACATCTTCGTAAACCCATGACTTGTTCTTGCTGCGATGGAGGTTTGTGCCATGAAAGATCGGGCCAACAACGGACTGACCCTCATCATGAGGTTCGGTCCTCACCAGGTATGGTGGACTCTCATGGCAAAACTGGTTTAAGGGATGTTTGGAAGCACAAGTAGTATCTCTACTTGGTGCAAAGAATTTGGCTAGCATGAGAGGGAAAGGCAAGCTCAACATGTTGGATGATCCATGACAATATAACTTCTATTCGGATATAAGAAAACATAACCCATTATGTTGTCTTCCTTGTCCAACAGTGGTACATTGAGGTGCTATACAAACGGTTCTTAACCCCTTTCCGTGATGGCATTTGGAACCGTCGCCATGTGAGTGTGGGTGATATGGGGGTCCTTCCCACACGACCTAGAAATCGTCGGGGATATGCCCTCCTGGCACACACGCTCGGCAAAATGAGGTCGTGTGTGACCGGCGAGTGATCAAATATGGATATACGTATAGTAGTGCTCAAAAATACAATTATACAGGCAAAATCGTTTTCGGTCGTAAGTACATACCACACAGTCAGTCCCCGCTAAAAGTTTCCGTTCGTATATACATCCCACACAGTCGCTCCAAGGAAAACGTTTCCGTTCGCAGGTACATCACACACAATTTTCCCTGTTAAATTGTTTGTGATAACGTTGACATTGCACGTGATATTAACAATTTTATCGTGCGTTGTTGAATTCATCACACATGGTGCATAGAAGAAACTTTGTGGCAAAGGCTGTCCATCACACACAGTTTTTATGTGATAAATGTTTGCGCAAGGTGGCCCAACGCAAACAATTTTTAAGAGAATGTCGTGTGTGATTGTTCATTTATCCAACACGATTTATTCCTAGAAACTGTGTGCATTGCCTGCGGTCATCGCCCACGATGTTTTCTGAATAACCATTTTCAATAGAAAAGTGCAATTAGCTGCTAATTGGCCCTGCTAATTGGCCATTAGCAGGCTAATTGCCATATTATTAATAATCCATTTATTAATCTAATTGACATTCATATTAAGCACATAATATATTTCATTTCCATATTAAGGAAGTAGGATTTCATAATTGAAATACATTAGAGTACGACATGATATAGCTTTAGCACTTAGCTACCCCATTACACAACTGCACCACCACCAAGTTTCAGATGCAACATCTAGAACCTTTCAAAATTAGCATCATAGACGGTACATAGACATATGCATCTCATCTGGAAAACTGCTGAAGCGGAAGGCGAATATTGAGCCTTCATTCATGTTGATGGTCTTGCAACTTTAGGCCAGTGCCTGTGGATGATTGACCGTCCATCCTTCGTCCTCTTCAGGAACACTTCAATATTGAACCGTGGGTGTTGTATGAAAACCTTCCTCACCTCCTCACCATAGAGGTGGTTTGAGAGGTAATCATTAGTGAACTACTTTGAAAAGGCCTGAAAACAAGGATGTGCATAAATATCTTCTCTATATTTGAAATGGGGCAAAGGAATAAAAAAAGGCAAGGTATAATAGTTAGTACCATCTTGTAGTTAACTGGTGTCTTCTTCATTACGCAGACAAAGATCTTATTGTTTTTTTTCGTTAATTTCTTTATCCTAACAATCTTTCTGAGTTTCTTGACTTGATTGATATTAATGGACAACTCGTTTCCCCATATGCAAAAATGGTCGAATAGTGGGTCAAAACCTCTGACAGCAGGACCTACATGTGCAAGACCAAATTGTAAAAAACCTAAATATTAGAATGGTTCCTGCAATTGCACAATAATGTGCTATTAGACAATGGATCATGCACGTGCTAACCTCGATTGCAAACCTCAGTGCTTCCCATTGTTTTCGTGCAACACATATAAGGTAGTTAGTCATCAGGTTAAGTAAGGGTCCACATGCTATCAGTAAAATATGTTGACGAAAAATAAGCACAATGCAGATTCATCTGATTAATTCAAGCCACATGGAAAACCCATTTATCCAAACCAAGCATGATTAAGAACTAGGAAATATAGCACTTGTATATGTTTCTCATGTATTAAGTGCATCCAAATTCGATTTATTCCTCACATGCACAACAATACAAAATTATACCCACGACAATTGGACATCACATTGTAGAATTGAAGGAAGCAGTTAACTAAACACCACAACAAATGAACCAAACAATAACTGAGCACCACATTGCACAATATAACATACTCCTAATAGAAGATCAGACAGTTAACAAAGCCAATCATGCTTAACAACTTGGAAATATAGCAATTGTATTTGTTTCTCATGTACTTAGTACAGCCAAATTCAATTTATTCGTCACATGGTATACAATAACAGAATGCACCCACAGCAATTGAAAATCGCATTGCAGAATTGAACCAAATAGTTAACTAAACACCACAATAAATGAACCAAACGTTAACTGAGCACCACATTGCACAATGTAACATACTCCTAATAGAAGATTAGACTGTTAACCAAACCAACCATGCTTAACAACTTGGAAATATAGCAATCGTATTTGTTTCTCATGTATTTAGTACAACCAAATTCGATTTACTTCTCACATGGTATACAATAACAGAATGCACCCACAACTATTGAACATCACATTGCAGAACTGAACCAAACGGTTAACTAAACACCACAACAAATGAACCAGACGTTAACTGAGCACCACATTACACAATGTATAACCAAACCAAGCATGTTTAAAAACTTGGAAATATAGCAATTGTATCCATTTCTCATGTATTTTGTAAAGATAAATTCGATTTATTTCTCACATGGAAGACAATACAAAATTACAGCTTGAAGAACTGAACATCACATTTGCAGAATTGAACCAAACAGTTAACTAAAGACAACAACTAATTAACCAAACGGTTAATAAGTGAGCACCACACTGCACGACATATAGAACATATACACTAGACTAACATATTGCATGGTAAAAATAGATAGCACAATTCACTAGAATTTGTTAAGGAAAGGCAGGATTAGCACACGCAACGGGTAAACCGAGCATGCTTAACCAGTATAGCTAGCAAATGGCAAGGTGCTCCTCCAAGATCTGGGGGTCGGAATGAATCGCAACCATCGCGACCTCATCCACACGTGCAGCCACGATTTGCATCTCCGTTGCCAAATGCTCCTTGATCTCCAGGCTATACTGCGTGCACCATGGCTTAGGGCGACGCTTATTTGGTGGAGGGGTTGGTGATTTGGGTGGAAGGTGTCGCACTGGCGGTCGGGGCATGTGGGATGTGGAAGGAGGAGGAGGATGGGGGTCGAGTGTGGATTACGTGCTGGGATAGACAAGGCCGAGCAGCGTGAAGGAGGGTCACCGGCGAGGAGGCAGTGCTGCAAGCAAGGGGTGAAGGTTTCAACTTGGAAAGGAAGGCGGAAACAGGGGAAATGTGGCTTTTGGTAAGGGGGAGGGGGCGCGGGCGGGGAGGTAGGTATTTCCGTGGAAGCCGAAAATTTTGAATCGCTTCAACAAAAAAACTGGTGCGCAAAGTGTCATCAGAAACAGTCCCTTATTCAAAACTATGTACAATATGTGAACATCACAAACGATTCAGATAGATTAACCCGTGTGTGATGATTTTGAACGTCAAAAATTGTGTTCGGATTTCCCTGGTTACAGTGGTCATCCATGTCATTGCATAATTTGGCTACATAAAGGAGACTACAGCACACCCACACTTCTTAATCGAGCAAGTTCAGCAATTAAACAGAGCTAGCTAACCTAAACATTACTCTAAAAAATTAAAGACCGGCAATCTTAATTAAACAAAACAAAGAGTACTACTATGGTTGGTGCTCGTCGATCTCCTCCTCCGCCTCCATGTCTAGCTCGCGCCCGACGATCTCCTTGGGAAGGGGCTCCATGGCATACATCGCACCATTCTCGGCAAGCATCTCACCATCCGCGTCCGCCATCTCTTCGGAAAAGACCGCCATGAGCTGGGTGTGGGAGGGCACGATCTGGGCTTGGAAGGACTTCGTCGTGGCAAGGTATGCGGCGGAGGAATGGATGGCTGCTCGAACGCTCTCGACAATTGCCAACTCTTCGGCCGTGGGTTGCCGACCATTGTCAGAGAAGCTTTGTTCGATCTGTGCAGTGACTGCCACGAGCTGGGCGTGGGCGGCCTCGACATGGTCATGGGCGGCCTCCATTAGGGCTATGGCCGCCACTACAGAACGGATAGCTGTTGTGCCACTATCGCCAGTTGCTATCCCCGAGGCAGATGTTGCTGCCGCCACCTGAGAAGCAACAGCGGCCGTTTGGGCTTCCTTGGCCACCCAGTCGAAGATTGCGGCCGCGCTCATGCACCTTGTTAGCATGCGCATGGAGGTTGCGGCCGTGCTCTCGCCGGAGTGGGCCGCTGAAGTTGCCCTCACAACGCGGGTCCACGTCCCCATCTTTCACCGGCAATGATTGAATAGTGAAATGATATTTGGGGAGCGAGCTAGTGTGCTTGACATGCCGGCTGTGGACTGTAGCTGATGCACCTTCTCGCGTAAGTCATAGGCGTACTATACACCAATGATGCTCCAGGATATTTTGTATTGCACCTCACATGGTTGGTGATAATAAACTGTGTGGGATACTCTTGATTTTTCATCTTGATTTGAATTACATAATGGGGTCACATAGGCAATGGACGGTGTTTGAATTGCTAGAACTTTTATCTACAGTGAACATGCAACTATATGTGTGTCGTAAAAATTTTGGAATTATTCAGGGTTCGTTCGGACATTTTATACATTAAATTGGTTTTCTAGCCATTTCAGGTGCACAATTCAAAATTAAACTTGATGCACATGCTCCGGTGCACCAACATGGGTTGTAAAATCATATATGTGTCCATGGGTTTATGCTTATGTCCCATGCAAGAAATGGGGATGAAATTCGAACACCATGACACTGTGGCTCTCCGACAAACCTTGAGGTACTTGCTTTTGTAATTCTAGTAAATCCAAAACTAGTCTGAAATTCATGAAACTTGGCATGCTATCGTGGAGCAGCATCAACATGCCGTGGTAAATTTTTTGTCCCATTTGGGGCAGGTTTGGGTATAAGCTCCTCACAGTCCAGAGATTCTCACAACAAGCCTGATGGTATCGGTAAGGAACGTGCCACCTTTGGGGACAAAATTATATCCTTTGCCTCTTATTGCTTTCAAAAATTTTCTAGTGTCAACATAGAACAACAGGAGTGTTGTGTTAAATTTTGGAATTTTTGGGGTTCGTTTAGACATTTTTATACATTAACTGGGTTTTCAAGGCATTTTATGTGCATAATTGAAATTTGAACTACATGCACATGCTTGCATATAAATTGGTTGAAAAATCAAATCTATGTCCTTGGGTACATGCTTAGGTCCCATGCAAGAAATGGGAATGAATGTCAAACACCCAGCCACCGTCACCCGGCCGCAAACATTGACATACCTGTTTTTACATTCTAGTAAATCTAAAACTCGTCTAAAATTCATAAACTTGGCATCATATCATGGAGCGGTATCAACATGTGATAACCCACAAGTATAGGGGATCACAATAGTTTTCGAGGGTAGAGTATTCAACCAAAACTTATTGATTCGACACAAGGGAAGCCAAAGAATATTCTTGAGTATTAGCAGCTGAGTTGTTAATTCAACCACACCTGAAAGACTCAATATTTGCAGCAAAATATTTAGTAGCAAAGTAGTATGGAAGTAACGGTAACAGTGGCAATAGTAATAGTAGTAGTTTCATAGAAATCATAATAGTGGCAATGGAAAAGTAACTGAGCAAAGATCAATATGTGAAAAGCTCATAGGCAATGGATCAATGATGGATAATTATGTCGAATGGCATTCATCATGCAACGGTTATTGTTGGAGAACGTAGTAATTTCAAAAAAATTCCTACGCACACGCAAGATCATGGTGATGCATAGCAACGAGAGGGGAGAGTGTTGTCCACGTACCCTCGTAGACCGAAAGCGGAAGCATTAGCACAATGCGGTTGATGTAGTCGTACGTCTTCACGATTCGACCGATCCAAGTACCGAATGCACGGCACCTCCGAGTTCAGCACACGTTCAGCTCGATGAAGCCCCGCGAACTCCGATCTAGCAGAGCTTCACGGGAGAGTTCCGTCAGCACGACGGCGTGGTGACGGTGATGATGTTGCTATCGACGTAGGGCTTCGCCTAAGCACCGCTACGATATGACCGAGGTGGAATATGGTGGAGGGGGGCACCACACACGGCTGGGAGAGATCAACTGATCAACTTGTGTGTCTAGAGGTGCTCCCCTGCCCCTGTATATAAAGGAGCAAGGGGGGAGGCCGGCCGGCCCTCTATGGGCGCGCTAGGAGGAGGAGTCCTCCTCCTAGTAGGAGTAGGACTCCCCTTTCCTACTCCTACTAGGAGGAGGAAAGGAAGAAGGAGAAGGAGAAGGAAGAAGAAGGAGGAAAAAGAGGAAAGGGGGCCCGACCCCCTAGTCCAATTCGGTTTGGGCTAGGGGGGCCGCGCGCCCTGCCTCCTCTCTTTCACCACTTGGCCCATGAGGCCCATTACTTCTTCCTCGTATTCCCGTAACTCCCTGGTACCCCAGAAAATACCTGAATATCTTGGAACCTTTTCGATGTCCGAATATAGTCGTCCAATATATCAATCTTTACATCTCGACCATTTCGAGACTCCTCGTTATGTCCCCGATCTCATCCGGGACTCCGAACTACCTTCGGTACATCAAATCACATAAACTCATAATACAATCGTCACCGAAACTTTAAGCGTGCGGACCCTACGGGTTCGAGAACTATGTAGACATGACCGAGACATGTCTCCGTTCAATAACCAATATCCGAACCTGGATGCTCATATTGGCTCCCACATATTCTACGAAGATCTTTATCAGTCAGACCGCATAACAACATACGTTGTTCCCTTTGTCATCGGTATGTTATTTGCCCGAGATTCGATCGTCGGTATCTCAATACCTAGTTCAATCTCGTTACCGGCAAGTCTCTTTACTCGTTCCATAATATATCATCCCACAACTAACTTATTAGTTGCAATGCTTGCAAGGCTTAAGTGATGTGCATTACCGAGAGGGCCCAGAGATACCTCTCCGACAATCGGAGTGACAAATCCTAATCTCGAAATACGCCAACCCAACAAGTACCTTCGGAGACACCCGTAGAGCACCTTTATAATCACCCAGTTACGTTGTGATGTTTGGTAGCACACAAAGTGTTCCTCCGGTAAACAGGAGTTGCATAATCTCAGTCATAGGAACATGTATAAGTTATGAAAAAAGCAATAGCAACAAACTAAACAATCAAGTGCTAAGCTAATGGAATGGGTCAAGTCAATCACATCATTCTCCTAATGATGTGATCTCGTTAATCAAATGACAACTCATGTCTATGGTTAGGAAACATAACCATCTTTGATCAATGAGCCAGTCAAGTAGAGGCATACTAGTGCCACTCTATTTGTCTATGTATTCACACATGTATTATGTTTCCGGTTAATACAATTCTAGCATGAATAATAAACATTTATCATGATATAAGGAAATAAATAATAACTTTATTATTGCCTCTAGGGCATATTTCCTTCAGTCTCCCACTTGCACTAGAGTCAATAATCTAGATTACACAGTAATGATTCTAACACCCATGGAGCCTTGGTGCTGATCATGTTTTGCTCGTGGAAGAGGCTTAGTCAGCGGGTCTGCAACATTCAGATCCGTATGTATCCTGCAAATTTCTATGTCTCCCACTTGGACTAAATCCCGAATGGAATTGAAGTGTCTCTTGATGTGCTTTGTTCTCTTGTGAAATCTGGATTCCTTCGTCAAGGCAATTGCACCAGTATTGTCACAAAAGATTTTCATTGGACCCGATGCACTAGGTATGACATCTAGATCGGATATGAACTCCTTCATCCAGACTCCTTCATTTGCTGCTTCCGAAGCAGCTATGTACTCCGCTTCACATGTAGATCCCGCCACGACGCTTTGTTTAGAACTGCACCAACTGACAACTCCACCGTTCAATATAAACATGTATCCAGTTTGCGATTTAGAATCGTCCGGATCAGTGTCAAAGCTTGCATCAACGTAACCATTTATGATGAGCTCTTTGTCACCTCCATATATGAGAAACATATCCTTAGTCCTTTTCAGGTACTTCAGGATGTTCTTGACCGCTGTCCAGTGATCCACTCCAGGATTACTTTGGTACCTCCCTGCTAGACTTATAGCAAGGCACACATCAGGTCTGGTACACAGCATTGCATACATGATAGAGCCTATGGCTGAAGCATAGGGAACATCTTTCATTTTCGCTCTATCTTCTGCGGTGGTCGGACATTAGGTCTTACTCAACTTCACACCTTGTAACACAGGCAAGAACCCTTTCTTTGCCTGATCCATTTTGAACTTCTTCAAAACTTTGTCAAGGTATGTGCTTTGTGAAAGTCCAATTAAGCGTCTTGATCTAACTCTATAGATCTTAATGCCCAATATGTAAGCAGCTTCACCGAGGTCTTTCATTGAAAAACTCTTATTCAAATATCCCTTTATGCTATCCAGAAATTCTATATCATTTCCAATCAATAATATGTCATCCACATATAATATCAGAAATGCTACAGAGCTCCCACTCACTTTCTTGTAAATATAGGCTTCTCCAAAAGTCTGTATAAAAACAAATGCTTTGATCACACTATCAAAGCGTTTATTCCAACTCCGAGAGGCTTGCACCAGTCCATAAATGGATCGCTGGAGCTTGCACACTTTGTTAGCTCCCTTTGGATCGACAAAACCTTCTGGCTGCATCATATACAACTCTTCTTCCAGAAATCCATTCAGGAATGCAGTTTTAACATCCATTTGCCAAATTTCATAATCATAAAATGCGGCAATTGATAACATGATTCGGACAGACTTAAGCATCGCTACGGGTGAGAAGGTCTCATCGTAGTCAATCCCTTGTACTTGTCAAAAACCTTTTGCAACAAGTCGAGCTTTGTAGATAGTAACATTACCGTCTGCGTCAGTCTTCTTCTTGAAGATCCATCTATTCTCAATTGCTTGCCGATTAATGGGCAAGTCAACCAAAGTCCATACTTTGTTCTCATACATGGATCCCATCTCAGATTTCATGGCTTCTAGCCATTTTGCAGAATCTGGGCTCACCATCGCTTCTTCATAGTTCGTAGGTTCATCATGATCTAGTAGCATGACTTCCAGAACAGGATTACCGTACCACTCTGGTGCGGATCTTATTCTGGTTGATCTACGAGGTTTGGTAGTATCTTGATCTGAACTTTCATGATCATTATCATTAGCTTCCTCACTAATTGGTGTAGGTGTCACAGAAACCGGTTTCTGTGATGTACTACTTTCCAATAAGGGAGCAGGTACAGTTACCTCATCAAGTTCTACTTTCCTCCCACTCACTTCTTTCGAGAGAAACTCCTTTTCTAGAAAGGATCCATTCTTAGCAACGAAAGTCTTGCCTTCGGATCTGTGATAGAAGGTGTACCCAACAGTTTCCTTTGGGTATCCTATGAAGACACATTTCTCCGATTTGGGTTCGAGCTTATCAGGTTGAAGCTTTTTCACATAAGCATCGCAGCCCCAAACTTTCAGAAACGACAACTTTGGTTTCTTGCCAAACCACAGTTCGTAAGGCGTCGTCTCAACGGATTTCGATGGTGCCCTATTTAACGTGAATGCAGCCGTCTCTAAAGCATAACCCCAAAATGATAGCGGTAAATCTGTAAGAGACATCATAGATCACACCATATCTATTAAAGTACAATTACGACGTTCGGACACACCATTACGCTGTGGTGTTCCGGGTGGCGTGAGTTGTGAAACTATTCCGCATTGTTTCAAATGTAGACCAAACTCGTAACTCAAATGTTCTCCTCCATGACCAAATCGTAGAAATTTTATTTTCTTCTTACGATGATTTTCAACTTCACTCTGAAATTCTATGAACTTTTCAAATGTTTCAGACTTATGTTTCATTAAGTAGATATACCCATATCTGCTTAAATCATCTGTGAAGGTGAGAAAATAATGATATCCGCCATGAGCCTCAATATTCATCGGACCACATACATCTGTATGTATGATTTCCAACAAATCTGTTGCTCTCTCCATAGTACCGGAGAACGGCGTTTTGGTCATCTTGCCCATGAGGCACGGTTCGCAAGTACCAAGTGATTCCAAAAGTCCATCAGTATGGAGTTTCTTCATGCGCTTTACACCGATATGACCTAAACGGTAGCGCCACAAATAAGTTGCACTATCATTATCAACTCTACATCTTTTGGCTTCAACATTATGAATATGTTTATCACTACTATCGAGATTCATCAAAAATAGACCACTCTTCAAGGGTGCATGACCATAAAAGATATTACTCATATAAATAGAACAACCATTATTCTCTGATTTAAATGGATAACTATCTCGCATCAAACAAGATCCAGATATAATGTTCATGCTCAACACTGGCACCAAATAACAATTATTTAGGTCTAAAACTAATCCTGAAGGTAGATGTAGAGGTAGCGTGCCGACCGCGATCACATCGACTTTGGAACAATTTCCCACGCGCATCGTCACCTCGTCCTTTACCAGTGTTCGCTTAATCTGTAGTCCCTGTTTCGAGTTGCAAATGTTAGCAACAGAACTAGTATCAAATACACAGGAGCTACTGCAAGCTCTAGTAAGGTACACATCAATAACATGTATATCACATATACCTTTGTTCACCTTGCCATCCTTCTTATCCGCCAAATACTTGGGGCAGTTCCGCTTCCAGTGTCCAGTCCGCTTGCAGTAGAAGCACTCAGTTTCAGGCTGAGGTCTAGATTTGGGTTTCTTCTCCTAAGTAGTAACTTGCTTACTGTTCTTCTTGAAGCCCCCTTCTTCTTCCCTTTGCCCTTTTTCTTGAAACTGGCGGTCTTGTTGACCATCAACACTTGATGCTCCTTCTTGATTTCTACCTCCGCAGCCTTTAGCATTGCGAAGAGCTCGGGAATTGTCTTATCCATCCCTTGCATGTTATAGTTCATCACGAAGCTCTTGTAGCTTGGTGGCAGTGATTGAGGAATTCTGTCAATGACACTATCAACAGGAAGATTAACTCCCAGTTGGGTTAAGTGATTATGATACCCAGACATTTTGAGTATATGTTCACTGACAGAACTATTCTCCTCCATCTTGCAGCTATAGAATTTATTGGAGACTTCATATCTCTCAATCCGGGCATTTGCTTGAAATATTAACTTCAACTCCTGGAACATCTCATATGCTCCATGACATTCAAAACGTCGTTGAAGTCCCGATTCTAAGCCGTAAAGCATGGCACGCTGAACTATCGAGTAGTCATCAGCTTTGCTCTGCCAGACGTTCATAACATCTGGTGTTGCTCCAGCAGCAGGCCTGGCACCTAGCGGTGCTTCCAGGATGTAATTCTTCTATGCAGCAATGAGGATAATCCTCAAGTTACGGACCCAATCCGTGTAATTGCTACCATCATCTTTCAACTTTGCTTTCTCAAGGAACGCATTAAAATTCAACGAAACAACAGCACGGGCCATCTATCTACGATCAAACATCGACAAGCAAGATACAATCAGGTACTAAGTTCATGATAAATTTAAGTTCAATTAATCATATTACTTAAGAACTCCCACTTAGAAAGACATCCCTCTAATCTTCTAAGTGATCACGTGATCCAAATCAACTAAACCATAACCGATCATCACGTGAAATGGAGTAGCTTTCAATGGTGAACATCAATATGTTGATCATATCTACTATATGATTCACGCTCGACCTTTCGGTCTTAGTGTTCCGAGGCCATATCTGCATATGCTAGGCTCGTCAAGTTTAACCTGAGTATTCTGCGTGTGCAAAACTGGCTTGCACCCGTTGTAGATGGACGTATAGCTTATCACACCCGATCATCACGTGGTGTCTGGGCACGACGAACTTTGGCAACGGTGCATACTCAGGGAGAACACTTTTATCTTGAAATTTAGTGAGAGATCATCTTATAATGCCACCGTCAATCAAAGTAAGATAAGATGCATAAAAGATAAACATCACATGCAATCAATATAAGTGATATGATATGGCAATCATCATCTTGTGCTTGTGATCTCCATCTCCGAAGCACCGTCATGATCACCATCGTCACCGGCGCGACACCTTGATCACCATCATAGCATCGTTGTCTTCTCGCCAATCTTATGCTTCCATGACTATCGCTACCGCTTAGTGATAAAGTAAAGCATTACAGCGCAATTGCATTGCATACAATAAAGCGACAACCATATGGCTCCTGCCAGTTGCTGATAACTCGGTTACAAAACATGATCATCTCATACAATAAAATTTAGCATCATGTCTTGACCATATCACATCACAACATGCCCTGCAAAAACAAGTTAGACGTCCTCTACTTTGTTGTTGCAAGTTTTACGTGGCTGCTACAGGCTTAGCAAGAACCGTTCTTACCTACGCATCAAAACCACAACGATAGTTTGTCAAGTTGGTGTTGTTTTAACCTTCGCAAGGACCGGGCATAGCCACACTTGGTTCAACTAAAGTTGGAGAAACTGACACCCGCCAGCCACCTGTGTGCAAAGCACGTCGGTAGAACCAGTCTCGCGTAAGCGTACGCATAATGTCAGTCCAGGCCGCTTCATCCAATAATACCGCCGAACCAAAGTATGACATGCTGGTAAGCAGTATGACTTATATCTCCCACAACTCACTTGTGTTCTACTCGTGCACAACATCAACGCATAAAACCTAGGCTCGGATGCCACTGTAACGTAGTAATTTCAAAATATTTCCTACGCACACGCAAGATCATGGTGATGCATAGCAACGAGAGGGGAGAGTGTTGTCCACGTACCCTCGTAGACCGAAAGCGGAAGCGTTAGCACAACATGGTTGATGTAGTCGTACGTCTTCATGATTCGACCGATCCAAGTACCGAACACATGGCACCTCCGAGTTCAGCACACGTTCAGCTCAATGACGTCCCGCGAACTCCGATCCAGCAGAGCTTCACGGGAGAGTTCCGTCAGCACGATGGCGTGGTGACGGTGATGATGTTGCTACCGACGCAGGGCTTCGCCTAAGCACCGCTACAATATGACCGAGGTGGAATATGGTGGAGGGGGGCACCGCACACGGCTGGGAGAGATCAACTGATCAACTTGTGTGTCTAGAGGTGCCCCCCTGCCCCTGTATATAAAGGAGCAAGGGGGGAGGCCGGCTGGCCCTCTATGGGCGCGCCAGGAGGAGGAGTCCTCCTCCTAGTAGGAGTAGGACTCCCCTTTCCTACTCCTACTAGGAGGAGGAAAGGAAGAAGGAGAAGCAGAAGGAAGGAGAAGCAGGAAAAAGAGGAAAGGGGGCCGGCCCCCTAGTCCAATTCGGTTTGGGCTAGGGGGGCCGCGCGCCCTGCCTCCTCTCTTCCACCACTTGTCCCATGAGACCCATTACTTAAACCTCGTATTCCCGTAACTCCCCGGCACCCCCAAAAATAACCGAATCACTCGGAACCTTTCCGATGTCCGAATATAGTCGTCCAATATATCAATCTTTACGTCTCGACCATTTTGAGACTCCTCATTATGTCCCCGATCTCATCCGGGACTCCGAAGTACCTTAGGTACATCAAATCACATAAACTCATAATATAATCGTCACCGAAACTTTAAGCGTGCGGACCCTACGGTTTCGAGAACTATGTAGACATGACCGAGACATGTCTCCGTTCAATAATCAATATCGGAACCTGGATGCTCATATTGGCTCCCACATATTCTACGAAGATCTTTATCGGTCAGACCTCATAACAACATACGTTGTTCCCTTTGTCATCAGTATGTTATTTGCCCGAGATTCGATCGTCGGTATCTCAATACCTAGTTCAATCTCGTTACCGGCAAGTCTCTTTACTCGTTCCATAATACATCATCCCGCAACTAACTTATTAGTTGCAATGCTTGCAAGGCTTAAGTGATGTGCATTACTGAGAGGGCCCAGAGATACCTCTCCGACAATCGGAGTGACAAATCCTAATCTCGAAATACGCCAACCCAACAAGTACCTTCAGAGACACCTATAGAGCACTTTTATAATCACCCAGTTATGTTGTGACATTTGGTAGCACACAAAGTGTTCCTCCGATAAACGGGAGTTGCATAATCTCATAGTCATAGGAACATGTATAAGTTATGAAGAAAGCAATAGCAACAAACTAAACGATCAATTGCTAAGCTAATGGAATGGGTCAAGTCAATCACATCATTCTCCTAATGATGTGATCACGTTAATCAAATGACAACTCATGTCTATGGTTAGGAAACATAACCATCTTTGATCAACGAGCTAGTCAAGTAGAGGCATACTAGTGACACTCTATTTGTCTATGTATTCACAAATGTATTATGTTTCTGGTTAATAAAATTCTAGCATGAATAATAAACATTATCATGATATAAGGAAATAAATAATAACTTTATTATTGCTTCTAGGGCATATTTCCTTCAGTTATAACATAGGGTGACACAGAACTAGCTCCAGTTCATCAATATAATGTAGGCATGTATTCCGAATATAGTCATACGTGCTTATGGAAAAGAACTTGCATGACATCTTTTGTCCTACCCTCCCGTGGCAGCGGGGTCCTATTGGAAACAAATGGATATTAAGGCCTCCTTTTAATAGAGTACCAGACCAAAGCATTAGCACTTAGTGAATACATGAACTCCTCAAACTACGGACATAACCGGGAGTGGTCCCGACTATTGTCACTCTGGGGTTGCCGGATCATAACACGTAGTAGGTGACTATAACTTGCAATATCGGATCAAGAACACATGTATGTTGATGAAAACATAAAGGGTTCATATCTGAGTTCATGGCGCTCGGGCCCTAGTGACAAGCATTAAGCATAGCAAAGTCATAGCAACATCAATCTTAGAACATAATGGATACTAGGGATCAAACCCTGACAAAACTTACTCGATTACATGATAAATGTCATCCAACCCATCACGGTCCAGCAAGCCTATGATGGAATTACTCACGAACAGCGGTGAGCATCATGGAATTGGTGATGGAGCATGGTTGATGATGACGACGGCGACTGATTCCCCTCTCTGGAGCCCCGAACGGACTCCAGGTCTGCCCCCCCCCCCCCCCGAGGAAGAACGGGGCTTGGCGGCGGCTCCATATCGTAAAATGCGATGAATCCTATCTCCAATTTTTCTCCCCAAAAGTGAATATATGGAGTTGGAGTTGAGGTTGGTGGAGGTCCAGGGAGCCCACCAGGTCAGAGGAGGCGCCCCAGGGGGGTGGGCGTGCCCCCACCGTTGTGGCTAGGGTGTGGGCCTCCTGATGCTGATTCTTTCGCCAATATTTTTTATTAATTCCAAAAATAATCTCTGTTGATTTTCAGGTCATTCCGAGAACTTTTATTTCTGCACAAAAATAACGCCATGACAATTCCGTTGAAAACAGCGTGAGTCCGTGCTAGTTCCATTCAAATCATGCAAGTTAGAGTCCAAAACATTGGCAAAAGAGTTAGGAAAAGTGGATACGCTGGAGACGTATCAACTCCCCCCAAGCTTAAACCTTTGCTTGTCCTCAAGCAATTCAGTTGATAAACTGAAAGTGATAAAGAAAAACTTTTACAAACTCGGTTTGATCTTGTTGTTGCAATATGTAAAGCCAACATTCAGGTTTTCAGCAAAGATTATGAACTAACCATATTCACAATAACTCTTAGGTCTCACATTTACTCATAGCAATGGCATAATCAACTAGCCAGCAATAATAATAAATCTTGGATGACAACACTTTTCTCAAAACAATCATGATATGATATAACAAGATGGTATCTTGCTATCCCTTTCTGAGACCGCAAAACATAAATGTAGAACACCTCTGAAGATCGAGGGCTGACTAGACATTGTAATTCATGGAAAAAGAGATCCAGTCACAGTCATACTCAATATAAATTAATAAAATGCATACAAATGACAGTGGTGCTCTCTAACTGGTGCTTTTTATAAGAGGATGATGAGTCAATAATAAAAGTAAATAGATAGGCCCTTCGCAGAGTGATGACCCACAAGTATAGGGGATCTATCGTAGTCCTTTTGATAAGTAAGAGTGTCGAACCCAACGAGGAGCAGAGGAAATGATAAGCGGTTTCCAGCAAGGTATTCTCTGCAAGTACTGAAATAAGTGGTAATAGATAGTTTTGTGATAGGATAATTTGTAACGAGCAACAAGTAACAAAAGTAAATAAAGTGCAGCAAGGTGGCCCAATCCTTTTTGTAGCAAAGGACAAGCCTGGACAAACTCTTATATAAAGGAAAGCGCTCCCGAGGACACATGGGAATATCGTCAAGCTAGTTTTCATTACGTTCGTATGATTCGTGTTCGGTACTTTGATAATTTGGTATGTGGGTGGACCGGTGCTTGGGTACTGTCCTTACTTGGACAAGCATCCCACTTATGATTAACCTCCATTGCAAGCATCCGCAACTACAAAAAAGTATTAAGGTAAACCTAACCATAGCATGAAACATATGGATCCAAATTAGCCCCTTATGAAGCAACACACAAACTAGGGTTTAAGCTTCTGTCACTCTAGCAACCCATCATCTACTTATTACTTCCCAATGCCTTCCTCTAGAACCAAATAATAGTGAAGTGTCATGTGGTCGACGTTCACATAACACCACTAGAGGAGAGACAACATACATCTCATCAAAATATCGAACGAATACAAAATTCACATGACTACTAATAGAAAGACTTCTCCCATGTCCTCAGGAACAAAAGTAACTACTCACAAAGAATAATCATGTTCATAATCAGAGGGGTATTAATATGCATATAGGATCTGAACATATGATCTTCCACCAAATAAACCAACTAGCATCAACTACAAGGAGTAATTAACACTACTAGCAACCTACTAGTACCAATCCCGGACTTGGAGACAAGAATTGGATACAAGAGATGAACTAGGGTTTTGAGAGGAGATGGTATTGGTGAAGATGTTGATGGAGGTTGCCCTCTCCCGATGAGAGGAGCGTTGGTGATGACGATGGTGATGATTCCCCCCTCCCGGAGGGAAGTTTCCCCGGTAGAACAGCTCCGCCGGAGCCCTAGATTGGTTCCGCCAAGGTTCCGCCTCATGGCGGCGGAGTTTCGTCTGAGAAGATGGCTTATGATTTTTTCCTCATCGAAAGACTTCATATAGCAGAAGATGGCCATCAGAGGGCCACCAGAGGGCCCACGAGGTAGGGAGGCGCGCCCCCCACCCTCGTGGGCAAGGTGTGGCCCCCTGGTGAACTTCTTGCGCTCAGTATTTTTTATATATTCTGAAATTGACTTCCGTGAAGTTTCAGGACTTTTGGAGCTGTGCAGAATAGGTCTCTAATATTTGCTCCTTTTCCAGCCCATAATCCCAGCTGTCGGCATTCTCCCTCTTTATATAAACCTTGTAAAATAAGAGAGAATAGGCATAAGTATTGTGACATAATGTGTAATAACAGCCCATAATGCAATAAATATCGATATAAAAGCATGATGCAAAATGGACGTATCAACTCCCCCAAGCTTAGACCTCGCTTGTCCTCAAGCGAAAGCCGAAATCGAAAAATATGTCCACATGTTTAGAGATAGAGGTGTCGATAAAAGTAAAATACGGACATGAGGGCATCATAATCATTCTTAGAACAACAACTTATATAATTCTTGTCATATGATTTCTTATACTAGAGTAATAATTCAATCACAATTTCAAATATGAATTGTAAACTTCATTGAAAACTAACAAACTATAATCTCAGTCATTGGAGCAATTACAATTTATCATAACATAGGAAAGAGTCAGTATATAAGATCTTTTCAGCAAGTCCACATACTCAACTATCATATAGTCTTTCACAATTGCTGACACTCATGCTATACTTATGGGTATGGAGTTTTAATCGGACACAGAGAAAGATAGGGACTTATAGTTTTGCCTCCCAACATTTTACCTCAAGGGTAATGTCAACAATAATAGTTCATGAAAACTCACATCCAAATAGCCATATATACTAGGATCTTTCCAACATACTGTGCTTGCCAAAGGATAAAATGTAAAAAGGGAAGGGTGAAGATCACCATGACTCTTATGCAAGGTAGGAGATAAAAGTAAAAGATAGGCCCTTCGCAGAGGGAAGCAGAGGTTGTCATGTGATTTTATGGTTGGATGCACAAAATCTTAATGCGAAAGAACGTCACTTTATATTGCCACTTGTGGTATGGACCTTTACTATGCAATCTGTCGCTTTTATTTCTTCCATACCACACAATCGTATAAAGCTTATTTTCTCCCACACTAATACGTCATACATATTTAGAGAGCAATTTTTATTGCTTGCACCGATGATAACTTGCTTGGAGGATCTTACTCAATCCATTGGTAGGTATGGTGGACTCTCATGGTAAAACTGGTTTAAGGGTATTTGGAAGCACAAGTAGTGTCTCTACTTGGTGCGATGAATTTGGCTAGCATGAGGGGGAAAGGCAAGCTCAATCATGTTGGATGATCCAAGACAATATAATTTATCTCAGATGCAAGAAAACATAACCCATTATGTTGTCTTCCTTGTCCAACGTCAACTCTTTAGCATGTCATATTTTAATGAGTGATCACAATCATAAAAGATGTCGAAGATAGTATATTTATATGTGAAGACCTCTCTTTCTTTATTACTTCCTATTAATTGCAACGATGACCAAAACTATGTTTGTCAACTTTCAACAACTTTTATTCATCATACCTTTTTCTATGTGAGCTCATTACTCTCCATAAGATCCATATGATCTCTTTGTTTCCTTTTTTATTTATTTCTCTTTTATTTTACTCACTTAAGATCATGGCAAAATAATCAAGCCCTTGACTCAACACTAATCTTTATTATATATAGCTCATGGACTCGATTACATAGAAGGATCATAAAGCAAAACTCAAAACTAGATCATGCCATAAACTTTATTCTACTAGATCAATATATTACCAAAAGGATCGAACTAAGAAAAATGGTAAATATAAAAGTGATGGTGATACGATACCGGGGCACTCCTCCAAGCTTGGCAGTTGCCAAGGGGAGTGCCCATACCCATGTGATTATATCTCTCTTTTCGGGGATGGTGCTGTGACATTCTTGGCGATGATGCCCCTCAGGATACGATTCTCCTCCTCGAGCTTATTGACTTGCTGCTTGAGGTCCATTATTTCTTTTTGGAGTTTTCCTGTAACAGCCAAAGCTCCCTGCACCCAAGGGTGCTGCATAGCTGCGGGAGAACAAGTGACACTCTTTTTCATATTCTCATAAGAAATAAATCTAACATTGGAAGGGATAACCGAGCTTGGAATAGCCGAGCTCTGCAGTTCTCCCATTGTGAATCCAGCTCCGAAGCGGGAAGTGACTTCTTGATCCTCTTCCATGGCATCTATCCTCTTCAAATCAGCCTCCATCTCTTCCTCTGTTGCTGGCCCAAAGAGGTCAACATTGTTGTTTGTCATTGATCTCGGTGCCGGATGAGACACCCGGCTCTCCCCGACTGACTCTTGCAAAGACATATTGCTATAATCTGCAACAGCAATAGCTCGAAACACAAACAAAGGATAATTGCATGATACGGGAGTCAAAACCCCCGAGAGATTATATAATGAATTTTTACCGACCAAAATACGTATTGTGCAAGAAAACAAAGTCCGGAAAGCGCACGAGGTGCCCACGAGGTAGGCGGCGCGCCCAGTAGGGTAGGGCGCGCCCTCCACCCTCGTGGAAGCCTCGTGTCCTTCCCGGACTGCTTCTTATTTTTCTAATTTTCTAAATATTCCAAAACGGATAAATATTGCCTTAAAAACTGTTTTGGAGTCGGTTTACTTACCGTACCACATACCTATTCCTTTTCGGAGCCTAAAACGTTCCGGAAAGTGTCCCTTATGTATTCCTCCGGGGTTACGGTTTCAATAACATTGGTTTCAACATTTATAGGATTACCTAAGATATAATGTTTGATTCTTTGACCGTTCACCACCTTTGGATTTGTGCCTTCGAAGTTGTTCATTTTTATGGCACTGGAACGATAGAGCTCCTCGATAATGTAAGGACCTTCCCATTTAGAGAGAAGTTTTCCTGCAAAAAATCTTAAATGAGAGTTGTATAGCAATACATAATCACCTACATTAAACTCACGCTTTTGCATCCTTTTATCATGCCATCTTTTAACTTTTTCTTTAAATAATTTGGCATTTTCATAGGCTTGGGTTCTCCATTCATCAAGTGAGCTAATATCAAATAACCTCTTCTCACCGGAAAGTTTGAATCATAATTGAGCTCTTTAATAGCCCAATATGCCTTGTGTTCTAGTTCAAGAGGTAAATGACATGCTTTTCCATAAAACATTTTATACGGAGACATACCCATAGGATTTTTATATGCAGTTCTATAGGCCCATAATGCATCATCAAGTTTCTTGGACCAATTCTTTCTAGATCTATTAACAGTCTTATGCAAAATTAATTTGAGCTTTGTATTACTCAATTCTACTTGACCACTACACTGAGGGTGATAAGGAGATGCAATTCTATGATTAACATCATACTTAGCAAGCATTTTACGGAAAGCACCATGAATAAAATTTGAAACACCACCAGTCATTAAATATCTAGGGACTCCAAACCTCGGAAAAATAACTTCTTTAAGCATTTAAATAGAAGTGTTATGATCAACACTACTAGTTGGAATAACTTCTACCCACTTAGTAACGTAATCAACAGCAACTAAGATATGTGTATATCCATTAGAGGCAGGAAAAGGTCCCATATAGTCAAAGCCCCAAACATCAAATGGTTCAATAACGAGTGAATAGTTCATACACATTTCTTCACATCTACTAATATTACCAATTCTTTGACATTCATCACAAGATAAGACAAACTTACAGGCATCTTTGATGAGAGTAGGCCAATAAAAACCAGATTGCAATACCTTATGTGTAGTTCTATCTCCAGCATGGTGACCTCCATAAGGTTCAGAGTGACACTTGTGTAGGATCTGTTCCTATTCATGCTCAGGTACGCAATGTCTAATAACACCATCTACTCCTTCTTTATAAAGATGTGGGTCATCCCAAAAGTAATGTCTCAAATCATAGAAGAACTTTTTTTTGCTGGTATGTGAAACTAGGTGGTACGAATTTGGCAACAATGTAATTAGCATAATCAGCATACCATGGAGCAGTATGAGAAGCATTTATGACATTTAATTGCTCATCAGGAAAGCTATCATCAATAGGTAGTGGGTCATCAAGCACATTTTATAACCTCGACAAGTTGTCTGCAACGGGGTTCTCAGCTCCCTTCTATCAACAATATGTAAATCAAATTCTTGTAGCAAGAGAACACATCTAATAAGTCTAGGTTTAGCATCTTTCTTTTCCATAAGATATTTAATAGCAGCATGATCAGTGGGAATAGTTACTTTAGGATCAAAAATATAAGGTCTGAACTTATCACAAGCAAATACAATTGCTAAGAATTCTTTTTCAGTAGTAGCATAATTTCTTTGAGCATTGTCTAGGGTTTTACTAGCATATTGAATAACGTTTAATTTCTTATCAACTCTTTGCCATAGAACAACACCTACAGCATAATCACTAGCATCACACATAATTTCAAAGAGTAAATTCCAATCAGGTGGCTGAACAATAGGTGCAGAGATTAATGCTTTCTTAAGTATTTCAAATGCTTCTACACAATCATCATCAAAGACAAATGGTATATCTTTTTGTAATAAATTAGTCAGAGGCTGAGAAATTTTTGAGAAGTCCTTAATGAACCTCCTATAAAATCCGGCGTGGCCAAGGAAACTTCTTATACCTTTGATGTCCTTGGGGCATGGCATCTTTTCAATAGCATCAACCTTGGCTTTATCAACTTCAATACCTCTTTCAGAAACTTTATGCCCCAAGACAATACCTTCATTAACCATAAAGTGGCACTTTTCCCAATTCAAAACAAGATTAGTTTCTTCACTATAGGGACCTGACCCGAATGGGTCAAGTCTCTGTGCTTAAGTGTCATCCCTGGATCGGTATGCTGACACACACAGTACTCGAAGGATTTATAACAGAGGTAAATCACATGTATAAAGTAACGTAAATACTATTACCTCAATCCAGATAAAGGAAGCAACAAGGTTGTGGATTCCCATCAACACCAACGGCAAAGTTGAGTGTAGAAATCGTAACCCTAACGTATCACTTACTCGTCGTAAGAAACCTGCAACATGAGACGTTGCAGCCCGAAACGGGTCAGTACATTGAATGTACTGGCAAATTCACACCATAGAGAATGATGAACAATGGCTATCACTACATGCATATTTGGCTGGTGGAAAAGCTCTATGGTTATAAGGTTTTTGCGTAAAGCCAATTTTTTCCCTACTGCAAAGGAATACATTTTAATTAACTATCATGGTGGTTGTTGAACATTGAGAATGGTTGACAGCATTCTCAATCCCAATTAAGTAACATCATTAAACCCAACAATATTCATTTAAAGTAACGTGATGAGATCAACAGGATAATCCAAGAACTAGATACTCAAGATGTCCATAACCGGGGACACGGCTAATCATGATTAGTTTATACACTCTGCAGAGGTTTGCGCACTTTTCCCCACAAGACTCGATCGCCTCCGTTTGGTTTCTTGCACTACAGGGTGTTTGAGAAGACGGATGACCGAGACACAGTCTTTCAGAAGCGCTAGCACCTTACGATCGGGTAGACCGGTACACCTACATCCCCTACATCTGCTAGTCTACCCTGTAAGAGTTCGCACAACTTAGTCAACTATGCCAGAGCCCATAATGGCTTGTGGCTGCACACGGAAGTTTCTAGCATGAATAATCTTATGATCCCTTTGAGCCTGGGTGGCGGTCCAAAAAAAACAGGCAAGTCCTGATAGACATCAGGTGCCTCAATCCACCCAGATGTGTGTTTAAGTTGCCACCTTAGATAAACCATTAATTAACAATCTCACATCTGTCATGGATATCACTCACCCAATCCACGTCTACTAGCATAGCATGGCATAATAAGCAAACGTAGAAGTAACTCCCAAAGGTTTCATAATAATACAGGTGATAGGTACTACCTCATCTACTTCCCATCCCACAATTTAATTAGATCCTAATCATGCAATGTGTGAGGATTGATCTAATGCAATAAAACATGGGTTGTAGAAAAGGTATGATCAAGGTGTGAACTTGCCTGCAATGTTGATGAAGATGATTCGCACTCAAAACTCTTGATAGATCTACTCGTCACACTCCGGTCAATCTATCGTAAGCAAGCAATAGTAACCACACATAAGCAATCACTCAAAAGATCAGAAAGAACGAAGAAGACGATTCGGAAAACATCAAAACCAAGCAAATAGCTCTTGCAAAATAAAACAATTTCTAAAAGTACCAAAATTATGTGAATTTGGCCTTATTAGAATGTTTAGGTCAAGAGCTTCGATTTGCAAAAAGAATCAACTCAAACGGAGCTACGAAACTCAAGTTATGATCAAACGAAGTTTGAATCAATCGATCTAATTCAAATTTTAAACTTTTCAAAAACATGTTTGAGTTGGATTAATGGATAGAGGGGTCATAACGAAGACGTGAGCGTTGGTTTCGTTGGATTTGGACTAACGAGTAAAAAGTAGTGATAGATTGAAGTACAGGGACTAATCTGTGAAGAAAGTTATCACGAATAGGTCCCTGGCCGAAAATAACAGAAAAAGAAAAATACTAAAAAGTGAACGTTCGCTAACTAGTTCTTAAACAGAGAACGTTCTCTAAATAGATCTAATAAAAAAACTAAACCGTTTTTATAAACAAAACCGAAGAAAACCTACTAAAGGAAAACCGGCGAACCGGGGACGGTTTTATACTGGACCGGCAGAAACCGGCGGTTTTCGGCGGTGAAACGAGTCCGGCGAGTCGGCGCGGCTCTGGCGAGGGCAGCGCGCTCCGGCACGGTGGCGGCAGCGGCGTAGGGCGGCGGAGGCAGCAGCTACGCGGGGCGGCGAGGGGCTAGGCGAGGCGCGGCTGCGGCGAGAGGGGGGGCGGAGTGCAGTGCGCGGGTGGAGACGCGGCAGCAGCGGCGGCAGTCGCAGCGGATCTTCGCGGCGGCGGCGATGTGCGGGATGCGAGGCGACGCGGCAAGGAGAGGAGAGACGGGGCCCGGGCGGCGCCTTTATAGGGGGAGGAGGCGCGGCTTGGGGAAGGGGTAGGAGGAGTCCGGGGCGGGCACGACGGCCATGGCGGCGCGGCGGCGGACTCGGATGGAGTCCCGTCGGCGGGAGGGAGGCGGCGTGGAGCTGGGCCTTGGCCTGGCTTCGGCTGGGCCGGCCCAGTCGGCGAGGAGGTTTTTTTTAAAACATTTTTTTCAGACAACATAAAATAAAAACAAAATAAAAAAAATTATATAGGCATATAATATATCAAAATTTTCAGAAAAAGATTTTCTACACATGAACATTTTTCTAGCATTAAATAAAATACACACAAATTCAGATAAATCAAAGAGTGCTACTGGTCTATTAAAATCCAACTAAAATCATTTTAAAAATACCAAAATGATTTCAAATTAATTTTTCTCCAAGTTTCTATTGTAGGGAATCATGTTACCCTAATTTCCATATATTTTATTTTTGGAGAAAAATAATTTGAATAAAACTCAAATAACTCCAAATTGAAAATAAATTCAAAAGAACTTTGAATTTAATTCTTTGAAACTCCCAACTCATATTTCATATAATTTGAAGAAGTCATTTTATCTTCTCTCATGAAAATCATTGAGTTGCATAAAGTTCCAGAATCGGAAATATTTCAATGAAATTCAAATATTTTCAACACCCCTTGTCATTTAAATAAATGGAAGAAGTCATGTCATCTTCTCTCCGGGGTTTTGTGTTTGAAAAGAATTTGAATTCATGGAGATCATAAAGCAAATATGAAAGTTTGGGAAAGTCCTTTTATTCCCTCTCATTTAACTTTCAAAAGTTTCGAATTCACTCACTTTCAGACAATCAATCAAACAATCAGTCAAATCTATCTATTTATTATAACATTCCAAAATTTAGAATTTTGGGATGTTACAAACCTACCACCCTTAAAATGAATCTCGTCCTCGAGATTCGGAGAGGCTAGCAAGAAAAGGTTAGGGTTTGGGGGTCTCCTCAAAATCCATCAATCATCTCCGGGGTCTGGGGTGCTACCACCCTTAGAAGCATGGTTACAGCTCCATCAAAACTCATATACTCCATCCTTATTCTTGACAGGGTCGGTCTTCTCAGATCCTCGGAAAATTCCTTCTCTGGCTCTTCCAGTAGTGGCATAACCTTTTCCTCAATTCTTCTGTCCTTTCCTCTTGGTAAGGTTATTCCGAGATTGGGTCTTCTTAGCTGATCGGTCGGGCGCCAAAACTAAACAACTATCGATATCACATGGTGGTCAACAATTTATGGCTTCTCCTGCGGGAAATGGGTCTGGGTTGATCCTCACCGTATAACCTACGGTTGGCAAAGCTGCCTTGTACAAGGGAAAAATTGCTATACCATTCTAAGGTTTAAACAAGGTTTATATCGTCGTCTCTCTACTATAGGTAAGTCACTCAGATTTACCATCCCATATAGCAAGGCGAACAATAAGAGTAAGTCGGTATGGTGATCAATCCATCCCGCACCCAAATCATTACCTTGTATACGGTTTAGCGAATCTCGCATTCTAACACTCGGTCATCCTCACAAGCATTGCAGAATTTCTCTTGTCGACGAACCAAGTTCGGAATAATCCATTGATTCTGCAAGCCAGACAAACATCTATCGTTCCTTCACAACTCTCAGGTTTTGCGTAAACTCCTATAAATCGTCTGTCGACAAAGGTATATCCACTTCCAGGGTTTTTCCTTCAGCAAGAATGTGCTTGCTTCTTGGCAGGTCCTGGGGCCTGTGGGTTATGGCCCATCTCATCACTTGTAGTCCTTGAACTTATCATCGGGCAACGGATCATTATTCCAACTTCCAACTTCCTAGTATTCTTAAATCCATCCAATTGTACTGTCTTCCTTCCTTCTATTGGCACCAAACTAGGACATGATTACTCAGACTCATCATGGAATTTCCATTGATCCATATTTCCGACATCATACCTCCTTTATATCCAATAGTAATTCATCTCTTCATCCTCGTGGGATATCCCACATACCGAGATAAAAACTTATACTTATGAAGTCCATATTCCACTTCGTGGAACATCATTATCCTTTCCAGGGTCAAGCGTCCTTACAGGGGAATATTGGCCATCTCTGCATGGCACTTCTTCAACTGGGAAACGTGAAACACATCCTGAACTCCTGACAGTCCTTCGGGTAACTCCAACTTGTAGGCCACTTCTCTCATACGCTCCAAAACTCGGTATGGTCCTACAAATCTCGGGGCTAACTTTCCTTAACTCCAAATTCGTTTAACTCCTCGCAGAGGGTCACACGAAGACATGCTCTGTCTCCAATTTCATAGACTACCTCCTTGAGTTTTTTGAGTCTGCATAACTCTTCTGCCTGGACTGAGCTACCTTCAGTCTATCTCGAATCAACTTAACATTCTCTTCTGACTCCTTGATCACATTTGGTCCAAACAACTGACGGTCTCCAACTTCATCCCACATACTCTTGGGGTATCACACATATCGAGACAAAACTCGTATTCATTTTGTCCGAAATCCACTCAGTGGAGTATCCTTATCTTTCCAGGGGTCAACGGTTCTTACAGGGTACTACCACCCTTAAAATGCACAAATCTTCCATAGACCATATTTCTCATATCCTCAAAATGGTCAAAATTCTTCTTCATAGAGTAACAACTCATAAAATCCATATCAGTACCAACGATGCTACTTTATTCATTCTCAATGATTACAATCTCTCGCTTTTCCATTACATGTCTCAACTCAACACCTCAATATAAAAGAAAATGTTCTCACTTCTACTACTCCATTTCTTTTGTTGCAAACTCAACTATCTAGCACAAGTTTCCTTCTCCTTGGGGCATTCTCTGGCAAAGTGCCCTGCTCCATTACAATAAAACATATTACTTCTGACAAGTATCGAGGTTTCCTTTTTGGGCAATTGTTGAGGTAGTGCCCTGACTCCTTGCACTTATAACAGGTGACATGACTCAGATCCTTCCTGGAATCCAATCTACTTCTCTTCCTGGACTTTTCCATTCCAATCAGGCTTCTATTTCCTGTGGGTCATACTCTACTTCCTCTGTCGGGAATTCTACTAAATCCCCATTCAAACAATTTTGGGAGATGTGTCCTTCTTCTCCACATGAATAGCATGACTTGGTGCAGGGTTTAATTGGTTCTTCTTTGGGTGTGTCCTCCACCTCCTTCACAGGTTCTTCTAAAATTCCCATAGGGCTCCTTTCATTACTTCTTTCTTCTGCTGGATGGTTCCTTGTACCATGGGTGTAAATGTGACACTGTGCAGGGTAGTGGGTAGTCCCTTCACACAAGAAACAAGTGATCTGCCTAGTTGGGCATTCTTCAACTGGGTGACTTCCTTCACAATTAGGGCATTCATCCTTGTGTTCTTTATGGGTGTGTCCTATTTCTCCACAAATCTTGCATGCACAAGGTTTCTTCATATCCTTTCCATAAGGCTTCAACTTCTGGGACACAAGCTGAGACTTTGGCAAGTCAACTTAAATTCTTTCCAAGTGGTTACTCCTTGCCATCCATTGATGGTTTGGTACATCCTCCACCAAGTAGCGGCACCTCTTTCAAAGCATTGAAGAGCATGCTGGGCCATATCCTTTCCAACTATAGGGTTGTTCTCCATATGATCCTCCATGTTCTGAATCCATCGGTCTGTCTCCAATTGACTCATCGGTCCAGAAAATACAAGCTCATCTCCATTCATCCTCTATTGGGTCCATGGGGTTTGGGGTAAGATAAGAGAGATAGAGAGGGATACACACAATGCAAACAAAGTTTTGAAAAGACAGATTTTTGTTGTGGCTGTCGAAAAACATCAAACAAATGACAGCTCACAAACGTCGCATCTAACGTAGGTGTATAACAGGGGTTTGGTCTTCTAAGGTCAACGTCGCCAAACTCTTCAAGTCTTGTTCATGCCTCCAATGGCTTCTTCCGATTGTGTTTGTCCTTCTCAATTTCTTCTGCCAGATCCCCTCTGTTGACAAAAGTTTCTCGTGACGTCCTTTAATATTTCTGGGAGTGCATTTCCAAACTTCTGGTTTCAACATCCTTCACATGAACCATGGTCATACTGTCCTTAGTTCCTGAAATTCTCCGGTATCTCGAGGTTGTAGCTCCTCCAGCTTGGCTCCTCTCATTTTCAGGATCCTAAGTTCTTCGTGAAATACTTCCTTGTCTAAATACGACTTCCTGGAGCTCCATTTTAAACTTCTTGATGTACTACTCTAGATCCTGGTGATACACCGGCTAAGGTTAAAACTTCATCTTACTAATAGGTGCTCCATCAGCCTTCTTCCATCAAATCCATTCTGAAGAAATGCATCCTTAACTCAGCACTGTGACAATAGCATCAGCGGGTGATGACATCACGGATAACCGTGTTTCTGCCTTGTCATTCCCATGAGCTATCATTCCATAGTTGATATCTCCTGCCTTAGGGTTTTCTTTGACAAAACTTCGAGTTCTCATGCTCCTTGTTTCAGTCTTTCTCCGATACACCTTGATCTCGGGTATTGACAACTTCCATAATCTGCCAAGTTCCATAAGGGTAGCCTTCCTAGGTCATACAAATCTGGGAATTCTTCAGAGCCTTCAAATTCTACTTGTCTTCGGTCTTCAACCGTTGTAGTTTCCATTATTCAGATGCACGGTAAAATTCTCTTCATTCCGAAGTGGTCTTAGCTGTCCGATATCTTGTACTTCTTGGAGTGGTCTCATCAGTCGAATCTTCGAGTGGTCAAAAGGGAAAGGGGTATGGTCTCACTAAAGGGAATTTTGAATAAGCTCAGAAGAGAAGAGAGGTAAAAGATCTTTTGAAAGGGAAAGTTGTAGAGAAAAATCTTTGCTATGGGCTTGCCAGTTTCTAGGGTCACGTCCTACAGTCAACATGTGCTCTGATACCATCTTGTAGCGACCCGACCCGAATGGATCAAGTCTCTGTGCTTAAGTGTCATCCCTGGATCGGTATGCTGACACACACAGTACTCGAAGGATTTATAACAGAGGTAAATCACATGTATAAAGTAACGTAAATACTATTACCTCAATCCAAATAGCGGAAGCAACAAGGTTGTGGATTCCCATCAACACCAACGGCAAAGTTGAGTGTAGAAATCGTAACCCTAACGTATCACTTACTCGTCGTAAGAAACCTGCAACATGAGACGTTGCAGCCCGAAACGGGTCAGTACATTGAATGTACTGGCAAATTCACACCATAGAGAATGATGAACAATGGCTATCACTACATGCATATTTGGCTGGTGGAAAAGCTCTATGGTTATAAGGTTTTTGCGTAAAGCCAATTTTTTCCCTACTGCAAAGGAATACATTTTAATTAACTATCATGGTGGTTGTTGAACATTGAGAATGGTTGACAGCATTCTCAATCCCAATTAAGTAACATCATTAAACCCAACAATATTCATTTAAAGTAACATGATGAGATCAACAGGATAATCCAAGAACTAGATACTCAAGATGTCCATAACCGGGGACACGGCTAATCATGATTAGTTTATACACTCTGCAGAGGTTTGCGCACTTTTCCCCACAAGACTCGATCGCCTCCGTTTGGTTTCTCGCACTACAGGGTGTTTGAGAAGACGGATGACCGAGACATAGTCTTTCAGAAGCGCTAGCACCTTACGATCGGGTAGACCGGTACACCTACATCCCCTACATCTGCTAGTCCACCACTGTAAGAGTTCGCACAACTTAGTCAACTATGCCAGAGCCCATAATGGCTTGTGGCTGCACACGGAAGTTTCTAGCATGAAAGATCTTATGATCCCTTTGAGCCTGGGTGGCGGTCCAAAATAAAACAGGCAAGTCCTGATAGACATCAGGTGCCTCAATCCACCCAGATGTGTGTTTAAGTTGCCACCTTAGATAAACCATTAATTAACAATCTCACATCTGTCATGGATATCACTCACCCAATCCACGTCTACTAGCATAGCATGGCATAATAAGCAAACGTAGAAGTAACTCCCAAAGGTTTGATAATAAACAGGTAATAGGTACTACCTCATCTACTTCCCATCCCACAATTTAATTAGATCCTAATCATGCAATGTTTGAGGATTGATCTAATGCAATAAAACATGGGTTGTAGAAAAGGTATGATCAAGGTGTGAACCTGCCTGCAATGTTGATGAACATGATTCACACTCAAAAATCTTGATAGCTCTACTCGTCACACTCCGGTCAATCTATCATAAGCAAGCAATAGTAACCACACATAAGCAATCACTCAAAAGATCGGGAAGAACGAAGAAATCGATTCGGAAAACATCAAAACCAAGCAAATAGCTCTTGCAACATAAAACAATTTCTAACAGTACCAAAATTATGTGAATTTGGCCTTATTAGAATGTTTAGGTCAAGAGCTTCGATTTGCAAAAAGAATCAACTCAAACGGAGCTATGAAACTCAAGTTATGATCAAACGAAGTTTGAATTCGAATCTGATCTAATTCAAATTTTAAACTTTTCAAAAACATGTTTGAGTTGGATTAATGGATAGAGGGGTTCATAACGAAGACGTGAGCGTTGGTTTCGTTGGATTTGGACTAACGAGTAAAAAGTAGTGATAGATTGAAGTACAGGGACTAATTTGTGAAGAAAGTTATCACGAATAGGTCCCTGGCCGAAAATAACAGAAAAAGAAAAATACTAAAAAGTGAACGTTCGCTAACTAGTTCTTAAACAGAGAACGTTCTCTAAATAGATCTAATAAAAAAAACTAAACCATTTTTATAAACAAAACCGAAGAAAACCTACCTAAAGGAAAACCGGCGAACCGGGGACGGTTTTATACTGGACCGGCAAAAACCGGCGGTTTTCGGCGGTGAAACGAGTCCGGCGAGTCAGCGCGGCTCCGGCGAGGGCAGCGCGCTCCGGTGCGGTGGCGGCAGCGGCGTAGGGCGGCGAAGGCAGCAGCTACGCGGGGCGGCGAGGGGCTAGGCGAGGCGCGACTGCGGCGAGAGGGGGGGCGGAGTGCGGCGCGCGGGGTGGAGACGCGGGACAGCAGTGGCGGCGGTCGCGGCGGATCTTCGCCGGCGGCGGCGATGTGCGGGATGCGAGGCGGCGCAGCGAGGAGAGGAGAGACAGGGCCCGGGGCGGCGCCCTTTATAGGTGGGGAGGGGAGGCGCGGCTTGGGAAAGGGGTAGGAGGAGTCCGGGGCGGGCACGACGGCCATGGCGGCGCGGCGGCGGACTCGGGAGGAGTCTCAGTAGGGGACGGGAGGGATGCGGCGTGGAGCTGGGCCTTGGCCTGGCTTCGGCTGGGCCGGCCCAGTCGGCGAGGAGGGTTTTTTTTTATAAAACATTTTTTTTTCAGACAACATAACAGATAAAAACAAAATAAAAGAAAATTTTATATAGGCCTATAATATATCAAAATTTTCAGAAAAAGATTTTCTTCAACATGAACATTTTTCTAGCATTAAATAAAATACACACAAATTCAGATAATACAAAGAGTGTTACTGGTCTATTAAAATCCAACTTAAATCATTTTAAAAATACCAAAATGATTTCAAATTAATTTTTCTCCAAGTTTCTATTGTAGGGAATCATGTTACCCTAATTTCCATATATTTTATTTTTGGAGAAAAATAATTTGAATAAAACTCAAATAACTCCAAATTGAAAATAAATTCAAAAGAACTTTGAATTTAATTCTTTGAAACTCCCAACTCATATTTCATATAATTTGAAGAAGTCATTTTATCTTCTCTCATGAAAATCATTGAGTTGCATAAAGTTCCAGAATCGGAAATATTTTCAAATGAAATTCAAATATTTTCAACACCCCTTGTCATTTAAATAAATGGAAGAAGTCATGTCATCTTCTCTCCGGGGTTTTGTGTTTGAAAATAATTTGAATTCATGGAGATCATAAAGCAAATATGAAAGTTTGGGAAAGTCCTTTTATTCCCTCTCATTTAACTTTCAAAAGTTTCAAATTCACTCACTTTCAGACAATCAATCAAACAATCAGTCAAATCTATCTATTTGTTTATAACATTCCAAAATTTAGAATTTTGGGAGGTTACATTCACATCTCTGCAAAACTCGATCAAGGTTGCTCAAGCAATCATCAAAAGAAGATCCATAGACGAAGAAATCGTCCATGAAAACCTCACAAATCTTTTCACAAAAGTTAGAGAATATAGCCATCATGCATCTTTGAAAGGTAGCAGGTGCATTACATAAACCAAAAGGCATACGTCTATAAGAAAAAGTACCAAAAGGACAAGTAAAAGTAGTCTTTGATTGATCCTTGGCTGACACGGGTATTTGAGAGAAACCAGAATAACCATCTAGAAAACAAAAATGTGTATGTTTGGATAATCTTTCTAGCATTTTATTGATAAAAGGTAAGGGGTAATGATCCTTTTTAGTGGCCTTATTTAATTTGTGGAAATCAATTACCATCCTATAACCTGTAATAATTCTTTGAGGAATCAATTCATCTTTATCATTAGGAATGACAGTAATACCTCCGTTCTTGGGGACACAATGGACATGACTTACCCACTGACTATCAGCAATGGGATAGATTATACCTGCCTCAAGGAGCTTTAGTATTTCCTTTCTTACCACTTCTTTCATCTTAGGATTCAATCATCGTTGGTGATCAATAACTGGTTTGGCATCTTTCTCCAAATTTATTTTTTGTTGACATAGAGTGGGACTAATGCCCTTAAGATCATCAAGAGTATATCCAATAGCAGCATGGTGCTTCTTCAGAGTTTTCAATAATTTTTCTTCCTCCTTCTCTGAAAGGTTAGCACTAATAATGACAGGATATATCTTCTTTTCATCAAGATAAGAATATTTAAGAGTATCAGGCAACGGTTTAAGCTCAAACACGGGATCACCCTTGGGTGGAGGAGGATCATCCCCTAGGATTTCAATAGGCAAATTGTGTTTTAGAATAGGTTCCTGTTTAAAGAATACTTCATCTATTTCCCTTCTTTCATTTACAAACATATCATTTTCATGGTCTAGCAAATATTGTTCTAAAGGATCACTAGGAGGTACGGCAATAGAAGCAAGACCAATAATTTCATCCTTACTAGGTAATTCTTCTTCATGGTGTTGTCTACTAAATTTAGAGAAATTAAATTCATGAGACATATCATCTAAACCGATAGTAACAACATCCTTTTTGCAATCTATCTTAGCACTAACAGTGTTTAAGAAGGGTCTACCAAATATAATGGGACAAAAGCTATCTTGTGGGGAACCAAGAACAAGAAAATCAGCAGGATATTTAGTTTTCCCACACAAGACTTCAACATCTCTAACAATTCCCATTGGTGAAATAGTATCTCTATTGGCAAGTTTAATTGTGACATCAATATCTTCTATCTCAGCAGGTGCAATATCATTCATAATTTCTTTGTATAAGTCATAAGGTATTGCATAGCACTAGCACCCATATCACATAAGCCATGATAACAATGATCTCCTATTTTAACAGAAATAACAGGCATGCCTACCACATGTCTGTTTTTATCTTTAGCACAAGGTTTAGCAATTCTAGCAGTCTCATCAAGGAAATGAATAACATGCCATCAATATTATCAGACAAGAGATCTTTAACAATAGCAATATCAGGTTCAACTTTAATTTGCTCAGGAGGTGTATATGTTCTAATATTGCTTTTACGAACCACATTTGAAGCTTTACCATGATCCTTTATCCTAACAGGGAAAGGTGGTTTCTCAACATAAGAAGTAGGAACAATAGGATCATTATAAGTGATTATATTTTCTTCAACTTTAATAGGTGTAGCTACTTTTACTTCTATGGGATATTTAAACCACTTCTCCTTGGGGAGGTCAACATAAGTAGAAAAGATTCACAGAAAGAAGCTACTATCTCAGAGTCAAGTCCATATTTAGTGCTAAAGTTACGAAAACCATCGGTATTCATAAAAGATTTAACACAATCAAACTTAGGTGTCATACCTGACTCCTTACCTTCGTCGAGGTCCCAATCTTCAGAGTTGCGTTTAATTCTTTCCAATAAATCCCATTTGAATTCAATAGTCTTCGTCATAAAAGAGCTAACACAAGAAGTATCGAGCATGGTGCGATTGTTATCAGAAAGCCAAGCATATAAATTTTGAATATAACATTGATTGGGGGCATGAATATAACATTGATTTAAGCCTCCCACAAGCTTGAGCGATGCTTTCTCCTTCGCGAGGACAAAAATTATATATATAATTGCGATCACGATGAACAAGATGCATAGGATAAAACTTCTGATGAAATTCCAATTTCAATCGTTTGTAGTTCCATGACCTCATATCATCACATAGCCTATACCATGTCCATGCATCTTCCTTCAAAGATAAAGGGAATACCTTCTTCTTAACAACATCTCCAGGTACATCTGTAAGCTTAAATAATCCACAAGCTTCATCAACATATATTAGGTGCTCATCAGGATGCATTGTTCCATCTCCTGCAAAGGGATTACCTAGCAATTTTTCTATCATACCCGAAGGAATTTCAAAGCAGACATTTTCATTTTCATTTTCAGTAGGTTCAGTAGGTTGAGGAGCAACTCTTTGCTCTACTGGTCGGGGTGAAGATACCCCGAACAAGCCCCTCAGAGGATTACTTTCCATAGTAACAAGTGACAGTAAATTTCAGCACACTATATAAATTTTCCTTACCAAATTCCACCTACCAAAGGCGCTTCACTCCCCGGCAATGGCGCCAGAAAAGAGTCTTGATGACCGACAAGTATAGGGGATCTATCATAGTTCTTTCGATAAGTAAGAGTGTCGAACCCAATGAGGAGCAGAAGGAAATGATAAGCGGTTTCCAGCAAGGTATTCTCTGCAAGTACTGAAATAAGTGGTAATAGATAGTTTTGTGATAGGATAATTTGTTACGAGCAACAAGTAACGAAAGTAAATAAAGTGCAGAAAGGTGGCCCAATCCTTTTTGTAGCAAAGGACAAGCCTGGACAAACTCTTACATAAAGGAAAGCGCTCCCGAGGACACATGGGAATATCGTCAAGCTAGTTTTCATCACGTTCATATGATTCGCGTTCGGTACTTTGATAATTTCGTATGTGGGTGGACCGGTGCTTGGGTACTGTCCTTACTTGGACAAGCATCCCACTTATGATTAACCTCTATTGCAAGCATCCGCAACTACAACAAAAGTATTAAGGTAAACCTAACCATAGCATGAAACATATGGATCCAAATCAGCCGCTTACGAAGCAACGCATAAACTAGGGTTTAAGCTTCTGTCACTCTAGCAACCCATCATCTACTTATTACTTCCCAATGCCTTCCTCTAGGCCCAAATAATGGTGAAGTGTCATGTAGTCGACGTTCACATAACACCACTAGAGGAGAGACAACATACATCTCATCAAAATATCGAACGAATACCAAATTCACATGACTACTAATAGCAAGACTTCTCCCATGTCCTCAGGAACAAACGTAACTACTCACAAAGCATAATCATGTTCATAATCAGAGGGGTATTAATATGCATATAGGATCTGAACATATGATCTTCCACCAAATAAACCAACTAGCATCAACTACAAGGAGTAATTAACACTACTAGCAACCTACTAATACCAATCCCGGACTTGGAGACAAGAATTGGATACAAGATATGAACTAGGGTTTTGAGAGGAGATGGTGCTGGTGAATATGTTGATGGAGATTACCCTCTCCAGATGAGAGGAGCGTTGGTGATGACGATGGCGATGATTTCCCCCACCCGGAGGGAAGTTTCCCCGGCAGAACAGCTCCGCCAGAGCCCTAGATTGGTTCCGCCAAGGTTCCGCCTCGTGGCGGCGGAGTTTCGTCCGAGAAGATGGCTTATGATTTTTTCCTCATCGAAAGACTTCATATAGAAGAAGATGGCCATCGGAGGGCCACCAGGGGCCCATGAGGTAGGGGGGCGTGCCCCCCACCCTCGTGGGCAGGGTGTGGCCCCCCTGGTGAACTTCTTGCGCTCAGTATTTTTTATATATTCTGAAATTGACTTCCGTGAAGTTTCAGGACTTTTGGAGCTGTGCAGAATAGGTCTCTAATATTTGCTCCTTTTCTATCCCAGAATCCCAGCTGCCGGCATTCTCCCTCTTTATGTAAACCTTATAAAATAAGAGAGAATAGGCATAAGTATTGTGATATAATGTGTAGTAACAGCCCATAATGCAATAAATATTGATATAAAAGCATGATGCAAAATGGACGTATCACAGAGCGAAGCAGGGATTTGCAGAGGTGACAGAGCTCGAGTTTTGAAATAGAGATTGAATAATATTTTGAGCGGTATGCTTTCATTGTCAACATAACAACTAAGAGATCTCAGTATCTTCCATGCTACATACATTATAGGCGCCCCACCACAACAAGCACACTCCACGGCTGGTCCGAAACAACAGGTACCGTCCAACTAACAGCAATCCTGGAGGAGTTTTGTTTGCAATTATTTTGATTTGATTTGCTTTGAGAATGGGACTGGGCATCCTGGTTACCAGCCATTTTCTTGTGAATTTTGAGCGGAGTCCACTCATCGTGAGAATAACCCACCTAGCATGGAAGATATTGACAACTCTAGTTGGTACATGGGCTATTCAAGCATACAAAACAATTATTATTTGAAGGTTTAGAGGCTGGCAATTGCAAATTTACTTCGAACGGCAGGGAGATACCGCATATAGGAAGGTAGGGTGGACTCATATGGAACAACTTTGGGGTTTATGGAAGTGGATGCACAAGCAGTATTCCCGCTTAGTACAAGTGAAGGCTAGAAAGAGACTGAGAGGCGACCAACTAGAGAGCGACAACAGTCATAAGCATGCATTGAGATTATCCAAGATTGAGTGCAAGCATGAGTAGGGTATAAATCACCATGAACATAAATATCGTGGAGGCTATGTTGATTTTGTTTCAACTACATGCGCGAACATGTGCCAGGTCAAGCCACTCGAAACATTCAAAGGAGGATACCATTTTATCATACTACATCACAACCATTTTAATTTCCATGTTGGCACACAAGGTAAACCATTATAAATTCCTAACTGATTGAGCATGTCATGAGTAACTATAATCTCTAATTTTCATTGCAAACATGTTTCATTCACAATAGGCTGAATCAGGAACGATAAACTAATCATATTTACAAAAACAAGATGGGTCGAGTTCATACCAGCTTTTCCTCATCTCAATCATTTCATCATATATCGTCATTATTGCCTTCCACTTGCACGACCGAACGGTGTGGATAATAATAATAGTGCACGTGCATTCGACTAAGCTGGAATCTGCAAACGTTTATTCAGAGGAGAAGACAAGGTAATATGGGCTCTTTGTTAGATCAACAATAATGCATGAGAGCCACTCAACATTTTCATCGTGGTCTTCTCCTCTCGACCCCCAAAGAAAAGAATATAATTTCAAATAAACACACTGAAATATTTTTGGAGTTTTTGTTTTTCTGAGGAAAGAAGAACAAGAACGAGAAAAACTATTTACACGGGAAAGCTCCCAACAAGGGCGAGAAATCTTTTTGGGTTTTCTATTAAGTTCACTACTACTAAGAATGCATAGAAAGTAAACTAACTACAACTAATTTTTTTGGTTTTTCTTAAGGTTTTTCGAACACACAAGAAGAAAGCGGAAAAATAAAGTAAACTAGCATGGATAATAAAATGAAAGAGTATGAGCACCGACAACTGAAATGAGTGTGTGAACATGAATGCAATGTCGGTGACAAATATGTACTCCCCCAAGCTTAGGCTTTTGGCCTAAGTTGGTCTACGCCCACGGATGGCCTGGTGGATATCCAAAGTTGAAGTCGGGGTCGTACTAAGTTGCGGCAGCCATCGCTTGGCGAGCTTCCTCCTGAAGATGAGCAGCCTCAGCTGTCCTCTCATACTCCCTTGCCTCCTCTCTAGTAAAAAAGTATCTTCCATTTGCCTCAAAGTTGAAGAGAGCAGGAGCAGGAAGAGTAACAAGGACGTCATGCCGTCTATCAAAGTTTAGTTGGTACTGGAGGATTTGCTCATTCCTCTTAAGAAACTAGTGTCATACCATAGCCTCGTAATCCAAAAAAGCAGGTGGCAACTCAATATCATATCCTCTAATAGGTACTTTCAAATATTTAGCTAAAAGAGTTGCATAGATCCCACCAAATAAATCTCCATCCTTAGCATTAAGATGTAACCTTCTAGCAATAATGGCCTGCAAATTATATCTTTTATCACCTAACACCGCACACTTGGGGATACTAAGATCAGGGACGCAAATATGGCATTGTTCATCTTTACCATTAATACATCTACCGATAAAGAGAGCAAAATAATGTATGGCAGGAAAGTGAATGCTCCCAACGGTTGCTTGTGTGATGTTTCTAGTTTCTCTAATAGTAATGTTAGCAAGGAAATCATTATATTCAGATTTATGGGGCTCACTAAGACTACCCCATTACGGAATTTTGCATGCATCACAATAATCTTCTAGGTCCATGGTATAAGGTTCATCATAAAGATCAAACATGACAATATGAGTATTGCGCTTGGATGAAAACTCAAACCTCCGCACGAAGGAATCAGTGAGATAATAATATTGTTGGCACTTGTCCGCTAAGAAATCCTCAAGGCTAGCATTTTGTATGTACGCATAGAATTCATCCTTGAAACTTGCATGATCCATAAATTCATCCAATGGCCATTCACACAGCCTCACTTGATGAGCTTCCCTTGGTAGTTCAGAGTCCGGTTCACGTATCGCGTTCCTCGGTACTTTCTTCCTTGAAGAACCACCTTGGTACATTCTCCTAGAAATTTTTCTTTTCTCTGAAAAATTTCTGAAATTTTTAGTGACTCAAAATAAAAGTGAATCAAACTCAACAAAATTGATAGCAACTACTCCTACAAGTGCATAGAAGCTATATCATGCATCAAAACTACTTTGGACCATATAAATTTGACATGCAAGCTCAAGAACAAGGTCACCACAGCAGAAATTTTTTGCAATGAATAAAGCACTGGAACAAAAACTAATTGGACCCTTGGAGGAGTCACATACCGAAGATCAATCCCCCAAAGCAGTTTTGTGAATGGAGCCTTGAGCAAGGAGATCGAAAATGGTAACAAGATGAGCAAGAACACGAGTTTGAGCTATGGAGTGATTTTTTCTGGAGGAAGAAGGAGTGGATGGATGCTGAAATAAGTGGAGGGGGCCACGTGGGGCCCACAAGGTTAGGGGCATGCCCTAGGGGGGGTGGGTGCGCCCTCCACCCTTGTGGCCAGTTCGTGAGGCCCCCTGGTGTGTTCTTTGCACCAGAAATTCTAAAATATTCTATAAAAATCATATCCAATTTTCAAGGCATTTGTAGAACTTTTATCTTCGGGACAATTTTTTATTGCATGGATAATTTAGAAAACAGACAGAAAATACTATTTTTGCTTTACTTAATCTAAAAAAACTGAAAGTAAAAGATGGGTACAGAAAGTTGTGCATTCTAAATTCATGCATCTCATGCTCATCAAAAGAAATCCATTAACAAGGTTGATCAAGTCTTATTATCAAACCCCTTCCGAGTAACATGAAATTGGAGAATTTTTGATACACTAGGTTACCTCAATGGGGATATGCATTTCCCCAACAATAAGAATATCATATTTCTTTTTGGCAGTAGGAAGAGGGAATTCAAAACTTCCAATAGTAATAGTTGAAAATTTTCCAATAGAATTGATACTATGAACTTGAGGTTGTTTCTTCGGAAAGTGTACCGTATGCTCATTACCATTAACATAAAAAGTGAAATTGCCTTTGTTGCAATCAATAACAGCCCCTGCAGTATTTAAAAATGGTCTACCAAGAATAATTGACATACTGTCGTCCTCGGGAATATCCAGAATAACAAAGTCTGTTAAGATAGTGATGTTTGCAACCACAACAGGCACATCCTCACAAATACCAATGGGTATAGCAGTTGATTTATCAGCCATTTGCAAAGAAATTTCAGTAGGTGTCAACTTATTCAATTCAAGTCTACGATATAAAGAGAAAGACATAACACTAACACCGGCTCCAAGATCACATAAAGCAGTTTTAACACAGTTCCTTTGAATGGAGTATGGTATAGTTGGTACTCCTGGATCTCCAAGTTTCTTTGGTATTCCACCCTTAAAAGTATAATTAGCAAGAATGGTGGAAATTTCAGCTTTCAGTATGTTCCTTTAATTAGTAACAATATCTTTCATATACTTAGCATAAGGAGGCATTTTAAGCATATCAGTTAAACACATACACAAAAAGATAGGTCTAATCATTTCAGCAAAGCGCTCAAATCCTTGTCATCCTTTTTCTTGGATGGCTTAGGAGGAAAGGGCATGGGTTTCTGAACCCATGGCTATCTTTATTTACCATGTTTCGTTGTAACGAAGTCTCTCTTATCATAATGTTGATTCTTTGATTGTGGGTTATCAAGATCAAGAACAGGTTCAGTCTCTACATCATTATCATTACTAGGTTGAGCATCAACATGAACATCATTATTAGCATTATCACTAGGTTCATGTTCATCACCAGATTGTGTCTCGGCATCAGTAATAGAAATGTCATTGGGATTCTCGGGTGTGTCTATAGCAGGTTCACTAGCATGCAAAGTCCTATCAGTTTTCTTTTTCTTTTTATTACTAGGACTAGGTGCATCAGTATTAGTTCTCTTAGAATCCTGCTCAACTCTCTTCGGATGGCCCTTAGGATACAAAGGTTCCTGGGTCATTTTACCACCTCTAGTCATAACCCTAACAGCATTATCATTATTCTTACTATTCAACTCATTAAGCAATTCATCTTGAGATTTAAGTACTTGTTCTACTTGAGTTGTAACCATGGAAGCATGTTTAATAATAAGCTTAAGATCATTAACGGTACTATTCATATAATTACTCATGTGATCAAGCATGTAAGCATTACGTTTCAATTGTCTACTAACATAAACATTGAAGTTCTCTTGTTTAACAATAAAATTATCAAACTCATCAAAGCATTGTCTAGCAGACTTATTATGAGGAATATCATCTTCATCAAATCTATAAAGAGAGTTTACCTCTACTACATGTGTCGGGTTATCAAGACCATGTATTTCCTCAATAGGTGGTAGGTTTTTAACATCTTCAGCTTTAATACCCTTTTCTTTCATAGATTTCTTTGCCTCTTGCATATCTTCAGGAATGAGAAATAGAATACCCCTCTTCTTTGGAGTTGGCTTCGGATTTGGTTCAGGAAGTGTCCAATCATTTTCATTACTCAATATATTATTCAATAGCAATTCAGCTTGCTCAACAGTTCTTTCCTTAAGAACACAACCAGCACAACTATCCAGGTGGTCTCTAGAAGCATCGGTTAGTCCATTATAAAAGATATCAAGTATTTCATTTTTCTTGAGAGGATGATCAGGCAAAGCATTAAGTAATTGGAGAAGCCTCCCCCAAGCTTGTGTGAGACTCTCTTCATCAATTTGGACAAAATTATATATTTCCCTTAAAGCAGCTTGTTTCTTGTGAGCGGGGAAATATTTTGCAGAGAAGTAATATATCATATCCCGGGGACTACGCACACAACCAGGAGCAAGAGAATTAAACCATATCTTAGCATCACCCTTTAATGAGAAAGGAAACAATTTAAGGATATAGTAATAGCGAATTTTTTCCTCATGAGTAAATAGGGTGGCTATATCATTCAATTTAGTATGATGTACCAGAACAGTTTCAGATTCATAGCCATGAAAAGGATCAGATTCAACCAAAGTAATTAACTCAGGATCGACAGAGAATTCATAATCCTTATTAGTAACAAAGCTAGTGAAGTAGCAAAAGCGGGATCATACTTCATTCTAGCATTCAAGGATTTTTCTTCCAGCTTAGCTAACAATTTCTTATGATCTTCTCTATCATTGCAAGAAAAGAAGTCTCTAGCAGTTTCTTCATCCATAACATAACCCTCAGGAACAACAGGCAATTCATATCAAGGGGGAGAATTATAATCATAATCTTCAATAATATCATCAGTTTCAGTAATTTCATTCTCTCTAGCCCTATCAAGTTGTTCATCAAGAAATTCACCTAGTGGCACAGTATCATCAAGCAAACAACTAGTATCATCACAAGCATCACTCATAGTAGAAGTGGCATCAACAATACATGCGACATATCGGAATCAATAGCAGGTGTAGGTGTCGCAACTTTACTCAAAACAGAAGGATAATCAAGTGCAGAGCTAGCTGGCAGTTCCTTACCTCCCCTCGTAGTTGAGGGAAAAATCTTAGTTCTTTGATGTTTCAGATTCCTCATAGTGATCAACAGATATAAATCCCAAGTGACTCAGATAATAGAGCTATGCTCCCCGGCAACGGCGCTAGAAAAAGGTCTTGATAACCCACAAGTACAGGGGATCACAACAGTTTTTGAGGGTAGAGTATTCAACCCAAATTTATTGATTCGACACAAGGGGAGCCAAAGAATATTCATGGGTATTAGCAGTTGAGTTATCAATTCAACCACACCTGAAAGACTTAATATCTGCAGCAAGATATTTTGTAGCAAAGTAGTATGGAAGTAACGGTAACAATGGCAATAGTAATAATAGCAGTTTCGTAGCAATCGTAACAGTGGCAATGGAAAAGTAACTGAGCAAAGATCAATATGTGAAAAGCTCATAGGCAATGGATCAATGACGGATAATTATGTCGAATGGCATTCATCATGCAACGATTATAACATAGGGTGACACAGAACTAGCTCCAGTTCATCAATATAATGTAGGCATGTATTCCGAATATAGTCATACATGCTTATGGAAAAGAACTTGCATGACATCTTTTGTCCTACCCTCCCGTGGTAGCAGGGTCCTATTGGAAACTAAGGGATATTAAGGCCTCCTTTTAATAGAGTACCAGACCAAAGCATTAGCACTTAGTGAATACATGAACTCCTCAAACTACGGTCATCACTGGGAGTGGTCCCGACTATTGTCACTACGGGGTTGCCGGATCATAACACATAGTAGGCGACTATAACTTGCAATATTGAATCAAGAACACAAATATATTTATGAAAATATAAAGGGTTCAGATCTGAGTTCATGGCACTCGGGCCCTAGTGACAAGCATTAAGCCTACAATGGAATTACTCACGAACAGCGATGAGAATCATGGAATTGGTGATGGAGGATGGTTGATGATGACAATGGCGACGGATTCCCCTCTCTCGAGCCCCGAACGGGCTCCAGATTTGCCCTCCCGAGGAAGAACAGGGCTTGGCGGTGGCTCCATATCATAAAACACGATGAATCCTTCTCTCCGATTTTTTCCACGAAAGTGAATATATGGAGTTGGAGTTGAGGTCAGTGGAGGTCCAGGGGGCCCACAAGGTTGGAGGGCGCGCCCCCACCCTTGTGGCTAGTGTGTGGGCCCCCTGATGCCAATTCTTTCGCCAATATTTTTTATTAATTCAAAAAATAATCTCCGTTGATTTTCAGGTCATTCCGAGAACTTTTATTTCTGCACAAAAATAACACCATAGCAATTCTGCTGAAAACAGCGTCAGTCCTGGTTAGTTCCATTCAAATCATGCAAGTTAGAGTCCAAAACAAGGGCAAAAGAGTTTGGAGAAGTGGATACACTGGAGACGTATCAACATGCCATGGTAAAAATTGTGTCCCAATTGGGGTAGGTTTGGGTATAAGCTTCTCACAACAAGCCGGATGGTTTGGGTAGGGAACGTGCCACCTTTGGGGACGAAACGATATCTGTTGCCTCTTATTGCTTTCAAGAAAATTCTAGTGTCAACATAGAACAACATGGGTGTTGTGTTAAATTTCAGAATATTTCTAGGCATTAACTAGGGTTTCTAGGCATTTTATGTGGATAATTCAAATTTGAACTACAAGCACATGCTCCAGTGCATATAAATTGGTTAAAAAATCAAATCTGTGTCCTTGGGTGCATGCTTAGGTCCCATGCAAGAAATGTGAATGAATTTAACACCCTGCCACCGTCACTCGGCCGCAAACATTGAGATACATGCTTTTTAAATTCTAGTAAATCCAAAACTCGTCTGAAATTCACGAATCTTGGCATGCTATCATGGAGCGGCATCAACATGCTATGGTAAGAACTTTGTCCCGTTTGGGGCAGGTTTTGGTATAAGCTTCTCACAAACTAGAGCTTCTCAAAACAAGCCTCATGGTTTCGGTAGGGAACATTTCACCTTTGGGGATGAAATGATATACGTTGCCTCTTCTTGATTTCAATTTTTTCTCTAGTGTCAAGATAAAACAACAGGAGTGTTGTGTTAATTTTTGGAATTTTTCGGGGTTCATTTGGACATTTTTATACATTAATTGAATTTTTAATGCTTTTATGTGCATAATTCGAATTTGAACTACAGGCACATGCTCTAATGCATATAAATTGGTTGAAAATTCAAATTTGTGTCCTTGGTTGCATGCTTAGGTCCCATGCAAGAAATGAGAATGAATGTCGAACACCCTGCCACCGTCACTTGGCCATGAATATTGAGATACTTGGTTTTTAAATTCTAGTAAATCCAAAACTCGTCTGAAATTCATGAAACTTGGCATGCTATCATGGAGCGGCATCAACATGTCGTGGTAAAATTTTTGTCCCATTTGGGGCAAGTTTGGGTATAAGCTTCTCACAAACCAGAGCTTCTCAGAACAAGCCTGATGGTTTCGGTAGGGAACGTGCCACCTTTGGGGATGAAATGATATCCATTGCCTCTTATTGCTTTCCAAAATTTTCTAGTGTCAACATGGAACAACAGGAGTGTTGTGTTAAATTTTGGATTTTTTGGGGGTTCGTTTGGACATTTTTATACATTAACTGGGTTTTCTAGGAATTTACTGTGCATAATTCAAATTTGAACTACATGCAAATGCTCCAGCGCATATAAATTGGTCGAAAAATCAAATATGTGTCCTTGGTTGCATGCTTAGGTCCCATGCAAGAAATGGGAACGAATGTCAAACATCTTGCCACCGTCACTCGGCCGCAAACATTGAGATACCTGGTTTTTAAATTCTAGTAAATCCAAAACTCGTCTGAAATTCATGAAACTTGGCATGCTATGATGGAGCAGCGTCAACATGCCCTGGTAAATTTTTTATCCCATTTGGGGCAGGTTTGGGTATAAGCTTCTCACAAACCAGAGCTTCTCACAATAAGCCTGATGGTTTTGGTAGGGAACTTCCCACCTTTGGGGACAAAACGATATCCGTTGCCTCTCATTGCTTTCAAAAAATTTCTAGTGCCAACATAGAACAACATGAGTTTTTTGTTAAATTTTGGATATTTTTCGGGATTCGTTTGGACATTTTTATACATTAACTAGGTTTCTAGGCAGTTTATGTGCATAATTCAAATTTGAACTACATGCATATGCTTTGGTGCATATAAGTTGGTTGAAAAATCAAATCCGTGTCCCCGGGTGCATGCTTAGGTCCCATGCAAGAAATGGGAATGAATTTCAAACACCAGGGCATTGTTGATTGCCGACAAAACGTTGAGATACTTTGTTTTTAAATTCTAGTAAATACAAAACTCGTCTGAAATTCATGAAGCTTGGCATGCTATCATGGAATGGCACCCGACATGCTGTGGTATTTTTCGTGTCCACTTGAGAGAAGGCGCACTCGAATAACAGGAAATAAAGGCATTTTGAAACAAATAGCTCCCACTGTAACATCTCAAACGTTTTGTATAATTTAAATCATATGCGTTCTGTTAACCACTCACGTGACACCACGACTCACTCTTTTAATGGCTAGGAGGTGCCGTGTAGACATGTGCTTGACTAAACGGGAGGTGTGCGAGCTGTACTCCAATGCGTAGGCTCACCGGGAAGCGTGCGAGCTGTACGCCGCATAGGCTCACCGAAAAGCGAGCCCTTTAACTTCCATGGACGCCCTCCTTGCTCGCATCCTCTCCATTAATGGTTCCCAAGCCGCAGTTAAATACGGTTTTAAATATAAAACACTCATTGCGAACATTTTAGTTAGAACACCCGTATGCAAACTGACAGCTTCCCTAGGAAGCCAAGAGAAAATGTGCCGAGCAGGATTTATGCAGCTCTTGATCGCAAACGTCTTGGTTAGAACACCCGTATGCAAACCGACAGCTTCCCCAGAAAGCCAAGAGAAAATGTGCCGAGCAGGATTTGTACATCCCTTCAACGCAAAATATTGTTTTGGATGACCCATCTGCAACCACGTACAAACAATTTGGTAAGATTTGCATCTGTCACATTGGGTATGTTGCAATTTGTCAAACTGGAAAGTTTGACATTTGTTGATCTAGTAACATTACCATTTTTCAATCCTTGTAACACTGCGATTTGTCAAAATATGTAGCTAAAAATCACTAGCACTATCTAATTTTTGCAACTAAAATTCAGTAATTAAGCATAGATTTCATTCATAGATTAAGCAGTCGTTCTTTATACAAACAGTTCAACTCAACAGCTAAACCGACCAAACTTTTCCCCAATTGTTGCCAACCACGTACTGAAATAGCTAGTTCAACTATATATACTAGCTAATTTTAAGTATGTTGTACAGTTCACCACATCTATAGTCAGATGAACTGAACAAAATAGCCCCTAAATACTACTACAACTATGGAGGGGCTTTACTACTTCCCGCAGCCTCTCCTCTGTCGAGCGCGCTCAGTAAGAGGCAAAGGAGGAGGAGCCTACCGACGAGCTGCACAACTGCAATACGGTGCCTGCCACTGTTGCAGCTTCAGCGTCGCTCACCTCGAATGCCCTTTGCCGCTCCAGACGACCCCTCTCGAAGTGGTGGTTCTCTTCGTAGATCTCCTAATTCCTCGAGCCTGAGGCAGCGTGTGTCGTGGCCACGGCAGTGGTAAGGCTCTATGCATGCTCGACGAGGCGCTCCTCCTCCTCCCGGAGGAACTCGGTGTAGCGCACAAGGTCGCTGACGCACGTGCGGGCCTCCACCTCCGCCTCCCGCCTTCGGGCGGCGGTGGCGGAGCGAGTGATGACCCTGGCCGTCGACGGTGGGCTGGCGGCCACGATGGCCAATGATGGGGTGGCATCCACTACCACCACCTCTGCCTTTGGGCCGCGGTGGCGGAGCGGGTGATGGCCGGCAGTGGGGTGGCGGCCAGGATGGCAACCTCCCGCCTTCAGGCTGCGGTGGCAGAGTGGACGATGGCCCTGGCTTTCGACGATGGTGTGGCGGCAACGGCGGATGACAATAGCTGCCAACGGGCAGCTGCGGCAGAGCGTGTGGCGGGTGTACCATGCACACCCAACAGGGACGCCACACGCGCTACACTTCTTTTGGGACTGCACTGCCGCCATGGTGTAGCCTCCTAGCCGGGGTTGTCCTCTGATGACGACGGAGTGGCTGAGCGACGACGACAGATCGGTGCCATTGGCGATCGTGGGAGAAGCAGACTAGATAAGCTACAGGGAGGGAGGGGAAAATTCGACGCAGGACTCACCGGTCGTGAGGGTTTATATAGCAGGCCGGTAAGCATTGGGATTTTGGGGGATTTCACCAAGTCAGGGGGAGCTTGTGCAGGAACCTGTGAGGTTGTGCAGGAACGAGCTCACCGACGATTCATTGGCGCCACTTCGAGCCACCGTTTGTCCAAAAGAACGCCCCTCCCCCCCATGTTGCGCAAGCTTGCGCTGTAAGCCGTCTGCGGTAGCGGGGTGACAAGACGTGTGTCGGTGTCAAAACCAGCGGATCTCGGGTAGGGGGTCCCGAACTATGTGTCTAGGCCGGATGGTAACAGGAGGCAAGGGACACGAAGTTTTACCCAGGTTCGGGCCCTCTCGATGGAGGTAAAACCCTACGTCCTGCTTGATTAATATTGATGATATGGGTAGTACAAGAGTAGATCTACCACGAGATCGGAGAGGCTAAACCCTAGAAGCTAGCCTATGGTGTGATTGTTGTTGTGTATGTTGTCCTACAGACTAAAACCCTCCGGTTTATATAGACACCGGAGAGGGTTAGGGTTACACAAAGTCGGTTACAATGGTAGGAGATCTGCATATCCGTATCGCCAAGCTTGCCTTCCACGCCAAGGAAAGTCCCTTCCGGACACGGGACGAAGTCTTCAATCTTGTATCTTCATAGTCCAGGAGTCCGGCTGAAGGTATAGTCCGGCCATCCGGACACCCCCTAATCCAGGACTCCCTCAGTAGCCCCTGAACCAGGCTTCAATGACGACGAGTCCGGCGCGCAGATTGTCTTCGGCATTGCAAGGCGGGTTCCTCCTCCAAGTACTTCATAGAAGATTTTGAACACAAAGATAGTGTCCGGCTCTGCAAAATAAGTTTCCACATATTGCCATAGAGAGAATAATATTTACACAAATCTAATCTGCTGACGTATTCCGTAGTGTGACACACCACGGCCAAGCCTTTATCCGAGTCGTTTCATTATCCCACCTCAGCGCGTCATGCGAGGCGGTTTCCTTGGCACGTCTTGTTAAAGCAGAGATCGTGTCCCCTTATTCCGGGATTCTCATCAATACGGGCGTGGGTAACCCAACCGCGCCATTGATTACGGCGCTTGGAGATAAGCGAGTTTTACCAGGCTGGTGGGGACACGTAGTTGCGTCCACCCATATAAGGGGATAAGGATCCACCTTTTCACCTACGCCTTCTTCCTCCCTTGCTTATCCATTCTCGCGCACTCGAGCTCCAGCGCCCAAGTCCGCACTCCCCACCTCAACCTTCTCCAGCCATGTCCGGAGCGGGAGGCAAGTGGATGGTCTCCTCCGTCACGGAGGGACACATCAAAAAACTGAGGAAGGCCGGATACTTGTCTAACGACATTGCGTACCGGCTTCCCGAAAAGGGGCAGCTCATCCCCACCCCTAGGCCCCATGAGAGGGTGGTGTTCCTCCCCCATTTCCTCCGCGGACTGGGCTTCCCTCTTCACCCATTTGTCCGGGGGCTCATGTTCTACTATGGCCTGGATTTCCACGATCTGGCCCCGAACTTTGTCCTCAACATCTCGGCGTTTATCGTCGTGTGCGAGGCTTTCCTCCGCATCCGCCCCCATTTCGGCCTATGGCTCAAGACTTTCAATGTCAAGCCGAAGGTGGTGCGCGGCAACCAGGCGGAGTGCGGAGGCGCCATGGTGGGCAAGATGGCCAACGTCTTATGGCTCGAGGGCTCCTTTGTGGAGACCCTGAAGGGGTGGCAATCGGGGTGGTTTTACATCACCGAGCCGCGCGACCCCGAATGGGTCGCAGCCCCCGAGTTTCGATCCGGACCCCCTACGCGGCTCACCTCCTGGAAGGAGACGGGCCTGTCGTGGGGTAAAAAAGGAGAGCTGACCGGACTCCAAACATGCGTCCAAACCCTGGTGGACAAGAAGCTCAAACTTGTCAACGTAGTCCAGGTTATGCTCATCCGCCTGATCCTCCCGTGTCAACAACGGGCTTTCAACCTGTGGGAGTTCGACCCGGCGCGGCACCAAACTCTGAGCAGGCTCTTCGACACGACGTACGAAGATGCCTGGAAGGTGCTTTTCAAGGGCGCCGAGGCCCCCGCATCCGCTACCGAGGATCGCGGATTCAGTACGCAGCGTCACGCTCATGCGGTAAGCTGTTTTTTCCTTTTACAGGGTATCAGTTTTTCATAGTTTGACTCCATGCGGGATCTAAGCTCCCTTACCTTTGACAGGATTGGCAGGTGACGTCCGGACAGATCAACTGTCCGGCTCCTTTGCCCGAAGGCCCAGCGGACGCTCGCTTGGCGAAGCTGCTGGTTCCGGCACCCTATGTGGTGCCGGAGAAGAAGGCCGCGAAAAAGGCCACGGGGACTCGAAAGAGTGCCCGGCGCCAGGAGGTGTCGGATCCATCATCCGACGGTTCCGAGGCGCATTCCTCCCGTGAAGACGAGGAGGAAGAAGAAGAGACCTCTCCCCCTCCAGCGGGAGGAGAGAAGAAAAGGAAGGCCGCCCTCTCTGGGGAGGCCGGAGGGTCCAAGAAGGGGAAAACCCTTCCTCCGGACTACTCCACCGACGCCGACGACGGCGGAGAGGAGTGGCCGCCCAGGGCCAAGCCCCTGGCAAAATCGTAAGTATCCGGATACCAGAGTAATTCATAGTATTCGTTTATTGCACAGCTTTCCCTTATGTCGAATATGTTTATGCAGCCCACCCAAAGACCGGCTCGACGCGTCGTCGAGCGGCTCACTGGACTCGTCGGATGTGAACTCGCTTCCGACGGCTTCCTCCCCCCGCCCTACGGACGACACCGAAGTGTTGTCCCAACAGGTTCCAAGCCGGGAGGAGGTGGTCCTGGAGGCGCCGCAAGGCGACCTCCCGGACTCCAGGAGTAAAGGGGATGAAACCCCCCAGGGCTCCAAGTCCGGCTCTAGGCCGGACACCGCTCCGGAACCTTCAAAGGTTCCAGAGTCCGGCGGGGGACCTCCTTCCAAGAGGAGCAAGCCCACCGTGCCGGTGACCCCCGTCCAACCGGAGGCGCCGGACAATCTGTTGGAGGCGCTCCAAGGCGCCTCCATCGACGAGGAGCACCGCACCATTATGAGTGCGGTGGTCCAGAAGGTTCAGTCCGCCAAGAGCGGACTGACTGAAGCTTGTACTAGCCTTTTAACAGGCTTTGAGGTAAGTAAAGAATGTGTAAATAATATTACCGCATAGACAGTAGCCCCTGATGCTCTGTTTGGCGTTCGGGAAGAAAAGCCGAATAGAGGATCAAATAAAATTCGCAGGAGTCTAACAAAAAGGAGTCAATATGCGTATGCAGGCTTCTCTGCTTGCGTCCGCCGCACTGACTGCGGAAGTGGACACGCTAAAGCAGAACCTCGAGCGGTCCGAGCAAGAGCTCGGGCGTGCCAAGAAGCAGCTCGAGGACAATGAAGGTAAGAAATACCTTGTTTAAATATATATAAAAAGGTGCAATTGCAAAAAATGACAGGATTATCGTGGCTATTGTAGGGGCCACGTCTGAGGTGGCGACCCTTAAGCAAGCGCTGGTCGAGGCCGAGAAGAGGGCGGCCACGGAGCGCACCGAGCGGGAGAAGTATGAGGCCGAGGTTGGCAAGGTACGGCAAGAGCTCCAGGCTCTCATGGAAAAACATGAGAGTTTGGAGCTTGACTCAAAGACGCGAGCGTCCGAGCTCGCGGTGGCTATTGAAAATGCCAAGTCTGCCAAGGCCGAATCCCAGAAGACCCTCCAGGAGTTGGATGAGGTGAAGAAGATAGCGGCGGGTAAGGCATTCTTTATGCAAAGCAAACACATAAACGTGAGTTACTTGTTACTTACCCGAATCCGGAGCTCTCCAGGAGCGTTCGCAGATCTTCCCCGGAGTGTGTCCGATGCCGCCGCATTCTATCGAGCCGAGGAGGGCAGCTCGACAGAGAAGGTGTTCTGGTCTCAGTATGCTGAGGCCGGACACCCCGTGCCCCTGAGCGACCAGCTGAAGCAACTGGTCGAGCTCCACAAGGCGGCCGAACAGGCCATGAAGGGCCTCATAGTTCGGCTGTGGCCTGGAGGGGCTCTGCCTGGGAGCTATTTCGGGCTGGTGCGGCGGCTGGTGGAGGCCTGTCCAAGGCTCGAAGTCATCAAGCGCTCCGTCTGCATTGAAGGTGCCCGTAGGGCCCTTGCCCGTGCTAAGGTGCACTGGGGCAAGCTGGATGCTGAGAAGCTTGTGAAGGACGGGCCACCGCCGGGGAAAGAGCATCGCAAGCCCGAGAATTATTATAAGGATGTTCTGAAGGGTGCCTGCCTTGTGGCGGATGAATGTTCTAGGGATGTAATTTTTGAGTGAAACTTGCTCGTTTTGTCCTGTGCGCTGAAAACTTGTTCATATGCGCTAAGCAATGCTGTTGGAATTTAAAATATTACCTTCTGTGCGGCTGTTTATCAATTCTGAGAGATGGCAAGTCGTCGGCTTCTGCCCCCGTGCCGCTAGTGCTGGGGTGTTCGGGGATAAACCTGAGCGCTCTTTTTCCCATGTTTGGGTCCTTCGAGGGAGGCGCTCAGCCCAACGAACAAGGCAATCGGACTATAATGCGTGAACGCTCTCACTTAGCCATAGAATTCTATAATTTTAAATTTCGGCGAAGCCCCTGGTATTCGGAAGACCGAGTTCGGGGCGCTATCCACGCCTTGGCCGGACAGAGCCGGCTCCTCGCTCTAAGCGGCATAAGTCTTTAGGGACTCGAAAAACCTCTCGAACAGTGACCAGCTCTCGCTTCATCATGACAGTCAGTTTTAGCTTTCTCCACTGAGGTGCTCGACCCAGCTCAACTGGGGCACAATCGCAGTGGTTCTCCTAGTGCTACCTTAGCCGATATGGCGGAACGTAAGGCACCAAAACATAGGAGCCAGGCAAACCCAACTATTGACCCAAGACATGATTCGGAGCCGATGCATATAATGCTATAAGTTCGGGGTGCCGCACTTGTTAAAGTGTTCGGACTTCTCACACCATATTGAGGGGTACTAAAGCCCCTGGCGTATTTAGGCCGTACCAAAGTGTACGGGTGCAATATGTCGTTAAGGAACATATATATATATAAAGAGTAATGCAAAAATAGACAAAAGCTATGCACTGTTTATTAAAGAGGGCTGCGATCAAAGCAGAACGATACAAATAATGCGATAAGCAAAAGGTTGGACTATGTAACATGTCTGTTCCAGGGGCAAGCTACGGAATAGTATGCGAAATAGGTATACTGCTCGTGATAGAGACCACCTGGGAGTTCCGTAATGCGGCGTGGCTTGTCTGCTTCCCTGGTTCTTGCATCGTTTGTGCGGCAATTGAACTGCCGAACAGGCCTTCCGAAGAGTGGAGTCCTGAAAGTAAGAGAAAATTAAAAAATCGGCAGCCCCTGGTGCGGTTTAAGCCGTGTTTCAGGCGTGCCGTGATGGTGCCCCTCCCCCTGTACCCATGGTATTTCTAGAGCATAGTTATGTACGCGAAGTACTGGTGTCGCATTTTTGCGAGGGCTGGGGTTGGGTCCGCATTGCTACGCCTGCTCGGATCGTGCCAGGCGGTCTTGTTGTAGGTTACTCCGGGCGCGCTTGACGGTGTCCGGTCGTTTAATGGCCGGACTGGAGAACTGCCTGGAGAGGCTGCTTTGTACTTCCGCTGCAAGGGCCGCCGTGTGCTCCTCCGTTCGGAGGGAGCGTTCGGTGTTTCCATTGACCGTAATTACTCCTCGAGGGCCTGGCATCTTGAGCTTAAGGTATGCGTAGTGCGGTACCGCATTGAACTTGGCGAATGCGGTTCGCCCGAGCAGTGCGTGATAGCCACTGCGGAATGGGACTATGTCGAAGATTAACTCCTCGCTTCGGAAATTATCCGGAGATCCGAAGACCACTTCAAGTGTGACTGAGCCTGTACAGTTGGCCTCTACACCTGGTATTACGCCTTTAAAGGTCGTTTTGGTGGGCTTAATCCTCGAGGGATCTATGCCCATTTTCCGCACTGTATCCTGGTAAAGCAGGTTCAGGCTACTGCCGCCGTCCATAAGGACTCTAGTGAGATGAAATCCGTCAATAATTGGGTCTAGAACCAATGCGGCGAATCCGCCATGACGGATGCTAGTGGGATGGTCCCTTCGATCAAAGGTGATCGGGCAGGAGGACCATGGGTTGAACTTTGGGGCGACTGGCTCTACCGCGTATACGTCCCTTAACGCGCGCTTCCGCTCCCTTTTGGGGACGTGGGTTGCGTATATCATGTTCACCGTCCGCACTTGTGGGGGAAAACCCTTCTGTCCACTGTTGTTCGGCGGCCGGGGCTCCTCGTCGTCATCGCTATGCAGCCCCTTGTCTTCATTTTCGGCGTTTAACTTGCCTGCCTGCTTGAACACCCAACAATCCCTGTTGGTGTGATTGGCCGGCTTTTCGGGGGTGCCATGTATCTGGCACAAGCGGTCGAGTATTCGGTCCAAACTGGACGGGCCCCTAGGATTCCTTTTGAATGGCTTTTTCCGCTGACCGGATTTAGAGCCTCTGAATCCGGCATTAACTGTCGTATCCTCAGCATTGTCGCCGTTAATGCGGCGCTTCTGCTTGTTGCGACGCGACCTGCCACTACTGTCCCTGGTATCCGAATTACCAGGGTTCTTGGTCATATTGTTGCTACGAGCAAGCCAGCTGTCTTCTCCCGCGCAAAAGCGGGTCATGAGTGTCGTGAGTGCTGCCATAGACTTCGGCTTTTCCTGTCCAAGGTGCCGGGCAAGCCACTCGTCACGGATATTGTGCTTGAAGGCTGCTAGGGCCTCAGCGTCCGGACAGTCGACTATTTGATTTTTCTTTGTTAGGAACCGTGTCCAGAATTGCCTGGCCGATTCCTCTGGCTGCTGAATTACGTGACTTAGGTCATCGGCGTCTGGGGGTCGCACATAAGTGCCCTGGAAATTGTCGAGGAATGCGGCTTCCAGGTCCTCCCAACAACTGATTGATCCTGTTGGCAAGCTGTTAAGCCAATGCCGAGCTGGTCCTTTAAGCTTGAGTGGGAGGTATTTGATGGCGTGGAAATCATCGCCGCGGGCCATGTGGATATGAAGGAGATAATCCTCGATCCATACCGCAGGATCTGTTGTGCCATCATATGATTCGATATTTACGGGTTTGAAACCCTCGGGGATTTGATGATCCATTATTTCGTCTGTGAAGCATAGTGGGTGTGCGGCGCCTCTGTACTGGGCTATATCACGACGTAGCTCCAATGAGCTTTGTCTACTGTGTTCGGCCCTGCCGAATTTGTGGCCGGCGTGACGGTTACCGTCTCGAGCCGTGGGGCGCCCACGCGATCCGTAGATCAATCTTGTTTTCCTTGCCTTGTCCTCCAACATATCTCGTAAGTCCGGCGCATATTCCCGTGCCTTGGTACGGGGTGCGGCTTGAGTGGAGGGCCGAGAGGCCTCTCTGTCGCGGCCACGAGGTGGCCGGTCGGCCGCATCAAGTGCTTCCTCCTCTAATCGGGGTAGCAACCTGCGCTTTGGGTAGCTCTTGGAGGGGCGTTCGAGTTTATGCTCTTCGGCCGCAAGGACTTCAGTCCATCTGTCGACTAGCAAATCTTGATCAGCTCTAAGTTGTTGCTGTTTTTTCTTGAGGCTTCTTGCCGTGGCCATAAGCCTGCGTTGAAAACGCTCTTGCTCGACGGGATCCTCTGGCACGACGAATTCGTCGTCATCGAGGCTTGCCTCGTCTTCGGAGGGAGGCATATAATTATCGTCCTCGACCTCTCTGTCTGCCGCTCTCTCATGAGGGCTGGTTTCTCCATCCTCCTGTGCTAAATCTTGCTGGAGGGGGTTTTCTTCGGCACTTTCCGGAGTATTATTATCTCCCGTGCTGGAATCACCGTATTTGTTTTGGCGGGATTTTGAGCGGCGCCGCTGACGCCGGCGCTTAGGCTGTTTCTTGGAGGGGTCATCCTCCGCTGTTCCATCGCCATCTCCTTCTTTTGGGGTGTCCACCATGTATATGTCATATGACGAGGTGGCTTTCCAGGGCCTGATAGGCGCTGGTTCTTCATCGTCTCCTTCATCGGCGTCCATACCGTCGATGTCTTCGGAGTCGAAGTCGAGCATGTCGGTTAAGTCATCGACAGTGGCTACAAAGTGGGTGGTGGGTGGGCTTTGAATTTCTTCATCGTCCGAATGCCAACCTTGTTGACCGTAGTCCGGCCAGGGCTCTCCTGATAAAGAGAGAGACTTCAGTGTCTTCAGAATATCGCCGAAAGGCGAGTGCTGAAAGATGTCCGCGACAGTAAACTCCATAATCAGCGCCCAATCGGATTCGATCGGCAGGGGCGCGGAGGGTTCAAAGTCCGGAGAGGAGTCCGGCTCCTTAGAGTCACGAGTCTCGCAGAGTGCGGGGATGGTGTTGGCTCGATCGCTGTTGGGATCGCAGCCCCTGAGGCGGCGTCCAACCACCCATCCTCGATCGGCACAGTTGGCTCCGAATTAAGGGTCCAAGCTGATGCGGATGCGGCCTCCAGGGCACTGTTCGGCGGCAGAGCTAGATCATGCTCGTCGTGACAGTGCGGCGCACTCGGCAGTGGCTCGAATCCGTCGAAGATCAAGTCCCCGCGGATGTCAGCCGTGTAGTTTAAACTTCCAAATCTGACCTGACGGCCAGGGGCATAGCTTTCGATCTGCTCTAGATGGCCAAGTGAATTGGCCCGCAGTGCGAAGCCACCGAAGACGAAGATCTGTCCGGCGAGGAAGGTCTCACCCTGGACTACATCGCCATTGATGATCGTAGGAGCCATCAAGCCTGACGGCGACGACATAGAGGAACTCTCAATGAAAGCACCAATATCGGTGTCAAAACCGGCGGATCTCGGGTAGGGGGTCCCGAACTGTGCGTCTAGGCCGGATGGTAACAGGAGGCAAGGGACACGAAGTTTTACCCAGGTTCGGGCCCTCTCGATGGAGGTAAAACCCTACGTCCTGCTTGATTAATATTGATGATATGGGTAGTACAAGAGTAGATCTACCGCGAGATCGGAGATGCTAAACCCTAGAAGCTAACATATGGTATGATTGTTGTCGTGTATGTTGTCCTACGGACTAAGACCCTCCGGTTTATATAGACACCGGAGAGGGTTAGGGTTACATAAAGTCGGTTACAATGGTAGGAGATCTGTATATCCGTATCGCCAAGCTTGCCTTCCACGCCAAGGAAAGTCCCTTCCGGACACGGGACGAAGTCTTCAATCTTGTATCTTCATAGTCCAGGAGTCTGGCTGAAGGTATAGTCCGGCCATCCGGACACCCCCTAATCCAGGACTCCCTCAATGTGCGAGAGGAGGACGAAAGGCCACGCACACATACGGTTAATAAAAAAATGTTTGCGGTTTAATTACCTACTATACCACGACCTGGTTTATAAGTAGGATTTAACTAATAAAATACGAATGCATGTCACCAAAGATTATATAGTAGGATTTGTATTTGAACATAGTTTCCAATTATATAATTTTTATAACATGCATTAACATTTTGTTGGTTACATTTAATGGCAAAGTATGTCACATAATATAAAGGGTGCTATAGACCAAGACGGAGGTAGTAGCACACGGCTGCTCTCTACGCAGCGACGCAACTGCCGGCCGGCTTGTAGGCGACCATTCCCCGCGTGTTCAACTTCTCTATGCGTGTGGTTGCTTGCGGTTGAGGTGGCCGCGGTGCGCTCTGCTCTCGCGTCCCTCCGGGTGCTCTGCCCTCGTCCCTCCACGCACGCTACCAGTGTTTGGGGCAGGCGCACGATCACGCATGTTCGTGTGCATGTGGTTTCATCGGGCGTGGCGCGACGATGCAGTTACCCGCTGCAAAAACTGCCATGCAGACTCGCCAACAATCCAGGCCGCCTGGCCCCCATTTATTCCTGCGGCCATTTACCTTCATCTCTCATGTCACATGACACAAGAAGCACACCCACGACGACAGATACAGTGAGCACATCCAGCGGTTCCAATGGCGCTCCCAGCGGCCGACGACGACAACTGCGAGCAGTTCACCAAGCATCACGTCATGGACACCCACATGAGGGGGAAGGCCCTCTCGGTGGTGTACAAGAATGATCCGGCCTCGGTGGAGAGCTCCATCCAAACTATGGAGCATTTCCTTGCCAAGGACAAGTACCGAGTGGTCAGCTTCGACCTCGAGTACACCATCGGTCGTGACGGGCACGATCAGAAGGTTGCCTTCGCCCAGTTGTGCGTGCAACATGACGTCCATGTCTACCACTATCACCTAGCCACAAGGCCTTGCGAGCGTTTCTCTAGGTTTATCAACAGCTCCTACTACAGTTTCGCTACGGTGGACACCACCAACGATCTAAAAGCGCTCAAGGTTTCGGGCTTGAAATGCCCGAATCTTGTCAACATCTGGCACCACTACAAGGTCTGGGGCAGCGACAACAACAAACTTAGCTCCCTGGTTGACCTGCCTCGACCATCATCGACCCCTACTACATGAAGATGAAGGATGACAACAAGAACGACAAGAAGCCTAGCACAGTGTGTGTCATGAGAGACTGGATGAACAACACGTCAAGTACGCGGCCAAGGACACGTACACAAGCTACGAGATGTACATGAGGATTGTTGACATGAGGAAGTGTCTTCGCCCTACCCCAGACGAGGGATCGAGCCACAGAGCAGTGGCGGGAGCGTCACAAGAAGTAGATGAGTAGATGATTGTTTCTCCTACTTTAGAATGCATGAAATTGTTTATTGAGGTGTGTGCGAATGATCTGTATAGTCACTTATGTAATTGGATGTTTATTTTAGTTATATATATACATGTTATTCTTCTGTAGATAGACCAAATCACACGGCTTATTAGTAGCAACCGTCTGTGTTATTATTGGTCTTCGCACACATTTCTGATTATGAACATGTTTGCCGCGTACCAGACATCTTGTTCAGTTGAACCGGTTCCATTGTGTTGCCTAATCACACATAGTTCATCCTAGTGAACTGTATGCCGTATATCGCACACACCCTCATCTGGCTGCCCATTTCTGTTGTTCTGCATCATCGCAAAAAGTTCTTCTGGATTAACCGTTTGCCACTCATCGCACACACAAATCTAATATGAACCGTGTTTGATGTCGCCGCCATCGCAAACATTTTGCATCTTTTTGATGGTTTTATTACATCACCATTTGTGGTTGATGCATCACACACAATTTCGTCGAAGGGTCTCTGATTCGACTGTCGCGTTTGGACCATCCTGCAGTAGTGCAACATCAACTTTTTAGCATGTCATATGTTAATGAGTGCTCGCAATTACAAAATATGTCCCAGATAGTATATTCATATGTGAAGCCTCTCTTTCTTTGTTACTTCCTATTAATTGCAACAATGACCAAAACTATGTTTGTCAACTCTCAACAACCTTTATTCATCATACTCTTTATATGTGAAATCATTACTCTCTATAAGATCAATATATGATCTTTTTTATTTTATTTTATTATTTCTTTTTCTTATTTCATTCCTTCAAGGTCATAGCAAGAAAGCAAAGCCCTCAACTCAGAACTACTCTTTATTATATATAACTCACAAACTCGATTACATAGAGGGAACATAAAGCAAAACTCAAAGCTAGATCATACTAAAACTTTATTCTACTAGATCAATATATAACCAAAAGGATCGAACTAAGAAAAATGATAAAGATAGAGATGTGATGGTGATACGATACCTAGGCTCCTTGCCCAAGCTTGGCAGTTGCCAAGGGGAGTGCCCATACCCATGTATTTATGTCTCTTTCTTCGGAGGTGGTGATGATGGAGTTTTTGATGAAGTAGGCTTGCCATCCATATTCCAAGGCATAGGCTCACCATCATAGAAAGATGAATGAGTCTCCGGGATCCTCAAATCTGCAGCCAAACTCATCCTCTTGAATCTATATTCATACTCATAGTTTTGGTTTTGCAGGTCATAGATCTGGGCCTGGAGGTGCTCGATTTTTTCGTGAAGCTTGAAGATGGCCTCTTCGATGTTCTTGGCATCCAGCTTGTGATTGTTGGTGAACTCCACAATCATCATATGATTGGCGTTGAGTCCACATTCCACCATCCCTTGGCACTTGAAAACATGCTGCTCCATTGCTTTGAGTCTTGTCTCCACGCTTTCGGTCTTCTTCGCCCCCTCAACATCGCAGATGTGGAGCACCCCCTCACGCATCTCAATGGTTTGAGGGTGTCGCAGCACCTCCGCGAGGTAAGGGTTGATGACCTTCTGGAAAAACCTGTCCTTGGGGGCGCTTGGAGACGTCATGGTGATCTAGATCTATCAGAAAAACAGCTCGAAACAAAAACAGAAGATATTGTCGTGGTACGGTGGTCAAAACCTTCGGGAGATTAGATAATGAATTTTTACTTACCATAAAAAGTATTGTACAAGAAAACGGAGTCCAGAGGGCACACGAGGCAGCCACAAGGATGGAGGGCGCGCCCAGGGGGTAGGGCATGCCCTCCACCCTTGTGGTGGCTTCATGTTTCCTTCAGACTACTTTTAATTTTCCTTATTTTTTAAATATTCCAAAATGGAGAAAAATGCTATTGGAAACGTTTTGGAGTTGGTTTACTAACCGTACCACATACCTATTCCTTTTCGGAGTCTGAAATGTTCTGGAAAGTGTCCCTTATGTACTCCTCCGGTGTTACGGTATTAATTATATTGGTCTCAACATTTATTGGAGTACCTAAGATATAATATTTGATTCTTTGACCGTTTACCAGCTTCGGATTTGTGCCTTCAGTGTTATTAATTTTTATGGCACCAGAATGATAGACCTCCCCGATGATGTAAGGGTCTTCCCATTTAGAGAGAAGCTTTCCTGCAAAAAATCTTAAATGAGAGTTGTATAGTAGAACATGATCACCTATATTAAACTCACGCTTCTGTATCCTTTTTGTCATGCCATCTTTTAACTTTTATTTAAACAACTTGGCATTTTCATACGCTTGGGTTTTCCATTCATCAAGTGAGCTAATGTCAAATAACCTCTTCTCACCAGAACGTTTAAAATCATAATTGAGCTCTTTAATAACCCAATATGCCTTATGTTCTAATTCAAGAGGTAAGTGACAAGCCTTTCCATAAACCATTTTATATGGAGACATACCCATAGGGTTCTTATAAGTAGTTCTATAAGCCCATAATGCATCATCAAGTTTTTTAGACCAATTGTTTCTAGATCTATTAACACTCTTTTACAATATCAATTTAATCTCTCTATTGCTCAATTATACTTGACTACTAGATTCAGGATGATATGGAGATGCAATTCTATGGTTGACATCATATTTAGCAAGCATTTTACGGAAAGCACCATGAATAAAATATGAACCACCATCCGTCATTAAATATCTATGGACTCCAAACCTCGGAAAAATAACTTCTTTAAGAATCTTAATAGAAGTGTTATGATCATCACTACTAGTTAGAATAGCTTCTACCCACTTAGTAACTTAATCAACAACAACTAAAATATGTGTATACCCATTAGAGGAAGGAAAAGGTCCCATATAATCAAAGCCCCAAACATCAAATGGTTCACAAGTGAATAATTCATAGGCATTTCCCGACGTCTACTAATATTACCAATTCTTTGGCATTCATCATAAGACAAGATGAACTTACGAGCATCCTTGAAGAGAGTAGGCCAATAAAAACCAGATTGCAATACCTTATGTGCAGTTCTATCTCCAGCGTGTGTCCTCCGTAATACTCGGAGTGGCACTTGCGTAGGATCTGGCCCTATTCATGCTCAGGTACACAACGTCTAATAACACCATTTACTCCTTCTTTATAAAGGGTATGGGTCATCCCAAAAGTAATGTCTTAAATGATAAAAAACTTTTTATTTTGCTGGTATGTGAAATTAGGTGGTATAAACTTAGCAACAATGTAATTAGCATATTCAGCATACCATGGAGTATTACGAGAAGCATTTATGACAGCTAATTGTTCATCATGAAAGCTATCATCAATAGGCAGTGGGTCATCAAGAACATTTTCTAACCTAGACAAGTTGTCAGCAACGGGGTTCTCAACTCCCTTTCTATCAATAATATGCAAATCAAATTCTTGTAGCAAGAGAACCCATTTAATAAGTCTAGATTTAGCATCTTTCTTTTCCATTAGATATTTAATAGCAGCATGACTAGTGCGAATGGTTGCTTTGGAATCAACAATGTAAGATCTGAACTTATCAGAAGCAAATACAACTGCTAAAAATTCTTTTTCAGTAGTAGCATAATTTATCTGGGCACTGTTTAGAGTTTTACTAGCATAATGAATAACATTTAATTTCTTATCAACTCTTTGTCCTAGAATAGCACCAACAACATAATCACTAGCATCACACATAATTTCAAAGGGTAAATTCCAATCAGGTGGCTGAACAATAGGTGCAGAAATCAAGGCTTTCTTAACTATTTAAAATGCTTCTACACAATCAGCATCAAACACAAAAGGAACATATTTTTGCAAGAGATTAGTGAGAGGCCTAGAAATTTTAGAGAAGTCCTTAATAAACCTCCTACAGAAACCAGTATGACCAAGGAAACTTCTTATACCTTTGATATCTTTAGGACACAACATATTTTCAATAGCATCTACTTTAGCTTTGTCAACTTCAATACCTCTTTCAGAAATTTTATGCCCCAAGACTATACCTTCATTAACCATAAAGTGGCACTTCTCCCAATTCAAGACAAGATTAGTTTCTTCACATCTGTGCAAAATTCGATCAAGGTTGCTCAAGCAATCATCAAAAGAAGTTTCGTAAACGGAGAAATCATCCATGAAAACCTAAACAATCTTTTCACAAAATTCAGAGAATATAGCAGTCATATATCTTTGAAAGGTAGCAGGTGCATTGCATAAACCAAAAGGCATACATCTATAAGCAAAAGTACCGAAAGGGCAAGTAAAAGTGGTCTTCTCCTGATCATCTTTTGACACAAGTATTTGGGAGAAACCAGAATAACCATCTAGAAAGAAAAAAATGTGTATGTTTGTATAGTCTTTCTAGCATTTGATCAATGAAAGGTAGAGGGTAATGATCTTTTTTAGTAGCTTTATTCAATTTGCAAAAATCAATTACCATTCTATAACCCGTAACAATTCTTTGTGGAATCAATTCATTCTTATCATTAGGAACCACAGTAATACCTCCCTTCTTAGGGACACAATGAACAGGACTTACCCATTTACTATCAGCAATAGGATAAATTATACCTGCCTCCAGAAGCTTTAGTATTTCATTTCTTACCACTTCTTTCATCTTAGGATTTAACCTTCATTGGTGATCAACAACTGGTTTAGCATCATTCTTCAAATTAATTTTGTGCTGACATAGAGTGGGGCTAATGCCCTTAAGATCATCAAGAGTATATCCAATAGCGGCACGATGCTTCTTCAGAGTTTTCAATAATTTATTTTCTTCATGCTCTCAAAGGTTAGCACTAATAATAACATGATGTATCTTCTCTTCATCGAGATAAGCATATTTCAAAGTATCAGGTAATTGTTTCAGCTCAAACACGGGATCACCCTTGGGTGGAGGAGGATCCCTGAGGATTTCAACAAGAAAATTGTGTTTCAAAATAGGCCCTTGATTAAATAATACTTCATCTATTTCCCTTCTTTCATTCATAAACATATCATTTTCGTGGTCTAGCAAATATTGTTCTGAAGGATCACTAGGAGGCACGACAATAGAAGCAAGACCAATAATTTCATCCTTACTAGGTAATTCTTCTTCACGGTGTTGTCTAATAAATTTAGAGAAATTAAATTCATGAGACATATCATCTAAACCGATGGTAACAACATCCTTTTTGCAATCTTTAACCATAGCAATACTAGGTTCAACTTTAATTTGTTCAGAGGGTGTAGGTGTTCTAGTATAACTCTTACGAACCACAGTTGAAGCTTTATCATGATCCTTTATTCTAACAGGGAAAGGTGGTTTCTCAATATAAGCAGTAGGGACAATGGATCAACATTATAAGTAATAGTTTATTCTTCAACTTTAATAGGTTCTACTACTTTAACTTCAATGGGAGGATGATATTTAAACCACTTATCCCTAGGGAGATCAACATGAGTAGCAAACGATTCACAAAAGCGATCTACTATCTCAGAGTCAAGTCCATATTTAGTGCTAAAATCATGAAAAGCATCGGTATACATAAAAGATTTAACACAATCAAACTTAAGGTTTATACCTGACTCCTTACCTTTGTCGAGTTCCCAATCACTGGTGCGCATCGGTGCTATACAAATGGTTTTTAACCCCTTTTTGCGGTGGCATTTGGAACCGTCGCCAAGTGAGTGTGGGCGATAGGGGGGTCCTTCCCACACGACCCAGAAACCGTCAGGGATAGGGCCCCTACAGTACTCCTACTTGTTCTGCTCGCATTGCCATCGCAGTCAGTATTCTATGGTGCTACATTTACGATGCGTGGCCCATCACAAACGGTTCACTATTATAGAACGTGTATGATGTGTGGCCCATCACAAACGGTTCACTATTAAGAAGATTAGCTAATCGTGTATGAGTGTAGGACAGGATTATGAAATGTCAGACCGTCGTAACATCGTTGTACACGACAACTATTACACACGCTATTGTGTGGTGCAACGTGTACAATGCATACTTCATTAGAAACAGTTCATGGTTGCGAATCGTGTACGATAAGGCAAATAACACAAACATTTAGTTTTCCAGGACCATTTGTGATACTGTCTGATATCGCACATGCTTTGCAAACGGCAACTGTGTGCATGCTTCCATACGTTTCCTCTCTGTGAATCATCTCGGATTATGGTGTATATCGCAAACGTTTGTGTTTTACCAACCGTGTGTGCAGCAACAACCTGGAGAACATAATTTCACTGTAATTTAATTGCTGCTATTTCAAATTGTACCGGATTTGAATTTGAATTTGAATGTATGCTACAACTTTATTCATGTCTATCAGGTTCAAACAACCAATGCATTATTCGATTCATAGGTACATATGTTCAAGAATTACATAAGAACCAAATAAAGAATGATGAACCACAGTTGTATACTTGTACTATTAAAGACGGTAAAGAAAGAGGGGAAATATATTCTGGTTGCTGAACAAGGTGAAGAGGAATGCCCATATTGTGCCCTCCTCCATGCAAAAGGCACACACGACTCTAGTCAAACCCCTTGTGATGGCCGGCCGCCCATCCTCCACAGTCTTCATGAAAACATCTAGATAATCTTTGCATGCCCACCAATCATGTAGTTTGAGAGGTAATCTTGAGTAAACTGCTTTGGCAACCACTGCAAAGGAAAAAGATTCAGACATTGTTATCTAACACAACTCATTATGGGCAGTAAAAAGAAGGCTACAGAGTTCTTACTTACCATCCTGCAGTTCGCTATTATCTTGGATAAAGTGTGAACAAATAGTTTAATTTCCATCTTTGGACTCATTTTACTAACAATCTTTATCAGCTTCCTCACTTGATGTTGGTTCATTGATATCTCATTTCCCCATACACAGAAAGGGTCGAAGCGCGGATCTTTACCAATGACATATGTACCTAAAAGCACCAAGTTAATATTAGAAGCTAAACAACAATTGCACAATGATGTAGTACAACACTCTTCTATAATATGTCTATATACATCCGTATGTGGTAGTCCATTTGAGATCTCTAAAAAGACAAATATTTAGGAATGGGGGGAGTATCTTATAACATCCAATATACTCACATATTAGATGAATTAACATCTTATATTATGGGCCGGAAGGATTTTAGTGCATTCTTACAAATTATCGGTTGATTAACTGCTACTGTATCCATGGGTTACAGTTAGTTTGAGCTAGTTCGGGCTCAAATAGCCCTAATGTATATCTAAACATGAGGGCTAGTTTGAGCTAGTTGCATCTATAACCAACACAAAAAAACTATCCAACCCAAGAGGTGCTAATTGGAGCAAGTTCTCCTAGTGCATTTATTGTCAATCTAACCCTGCCATCCAAACAACTCTTTGGATGGAGTTAGTTCAGGGTTAGTCATGAGCTGGAAACAAACTCTAACCTCTAGCTAAGTTGAGTGTCCAAACAGGGTTGTGTTGTTGTTGTTGTTGCAGCTGCTCTTCTACGTATATCTAGATATCATTAGAACATTAATGTAACACTCTTCCTTGTTGCTATGTAGCCTAGGATTGCATATTTAGACATTAAGTATAGTGCATGTTGCTATGTAGCCTCAGATATATTACATATGGCCCTAGTTAACCTAACGATAAATGGGTTGCAGATATATTCAGTTAAAAGTTTGATTCAACGATTAGTCCCTTATCAGCCGCCGGCCTATATGGTACCAGCTACCGATGTCTTGAATAGTGAGCAGATATAAGACATGGGATGAAACTAACCTCGACGAAAAACAACAGTCGTTCCCAAAATTGTCCTGTGTAGGTACATCAAGAAGTATGTTAAGCACAACAGGCTAAACATCAACCAAAATTATCCATGACAGACAAAATAATCTCCAAAAGATAGCTTTAGTGTGCAGGTTTAAGCACACTAGTAAAGCAAAACAAGTGGAAAGGTGTGCTAACTGCAACAGGCCTAACATTTAACAACAAGAAAACATAGTCATTCAAATTGGTATTGTGCCGGTCTAAGTACGCTGGTTATTGTTAAATAAAAATGAAAAGGCGTGTTAACTACAAGATGCAGCAACCAAGTGTAATCATTCATAGTGGTATTGTTGAAACTGATGAAATTGAACTGCACAGTTCATACTTGCACATATAGAACATCATGTTGTGAATAACTGGAATAACCAAGGCATACTACGAACAACCAAAGATAGAATTTGAAACTGGACATATGCTAACTACAAACAACCGACCAATCAAAAAACTTGAAAAGAGGCATTTGCTAGCTATAACAGGTTTAACAACAAGCAAACATATGCATTCCTATCGATATGTTTAAAACTGGATTGATGAAATGTACTGCACAGTAAATAATTGCACATATAGAGCATCACATTGTGAACAACTAAAATAAACAAGGTATACTGCAAACAACCAGATATAGCAATTAAAACTGGACATGTTCTCACTACACTACAAAAGGGACTCGACAAAACAAATCATGGATTTCCCCCCTGTGAAGAGACACGGCAAAACAAATCATGGGTTTCCTCACTTGTCATAGATGGGCTCGTTCCCGTGGGAAGAGCACGAACCCTGGATGCACTCCATGTTGTTGTAGATTGGCTCCTTCCCCTTGGAATAGCACGGCTGTAAGGTGCCCTCCCTGATGTCGCAGACGAGCACTTTCCCCTTAGAAGAGCATATGGGCTCTTTCCCCTTGGAAGAGCCGGAGAGGGTGCCCTCCTCGTGGTCATCGTCGATGAGGTCTGACTTGGAAGCTGTGGATCCCAAGATAGCGTCGCAGAACGTGTCCTTCAGAAATTACAAAAGGGGCTCAATGGCGATGTTGAATGGCAAATTGTTGACAGCGAGCCATAGGAGATCAGCGGCGGGGCCATGGATGAGATCGACGGTGGTTGAACCCGAGGGGTTGGGGTGGGCCACTTAACCTGTGACATAGCCTACCTCAGGCCGTCGCTGTCGATGACCTCAATGTCATAGCTGGCGGCCGAGACATGCCCGCTGCTTGAGTGCCTGCCGCCAGTAATGGTCGTCAGCTTCTACGGCGACATTGGGCGAATAGATTGCTATACACCTCTTTTGGGCCAGTCGCTCCTCGAGCTCCACGGGAAGTGTAGCCGGGCTTAGGCTGCGACCCTCTGGAGTGGGGGTTGGGGATGGTGATCTATGGGAAAGGGGGTGTTTGGAAGGCATCATCTAAGAAACTCAGGGCGGCCTAGGTATGGAGATCGGTGGGTAAGCTGCACGGGCAAACTGGCACATCTTGACAATGGAGGCCTTACGGCGGCGGCAGCGGCGGCGGGGACCTTGCTGAGGTTTCGAGCGAGGGAGGGTGTGTGTATGCGCACGCCCGAGGAGGTTTTGTTGTGTGTGTGTGTGTTGTGTGTGTGTGTGGAGGGGGCGTGGGGTGTTTGAGGAAATGACGCGGGTACTGAAAATTTTACTACGCGGGAGTCAAACATGGGAGTGAAATGCCGGGCTATTGAAATTTTTGATGATAGTGCATCGCACACGATCCGGAGATAACAACCGTGTGTTATGAAACAAAAAAACCCTCAATGCGGGCAGATATTTTCTAGGGATGCCGGCGGGATTGGGAACAAGAAACATTGCACACGGTCCGGAGATAACAACCGTGTGTTATGAAACAGAAAAACCCTCGAGGCGGGTAAATATTTTCTAGGGTTGCGGGCGGGTTTGGGAACAAGAAACTGAAGGAATACACCCTAGAGGCAATAATAAAGTTATTATTTATTTCCTTATTTCATGATGGATGTTTATTATTCATGCTAGAATTGTATTAACCGAAAACATAATACATGTGTGAATATATAGACAAACATAGTGTCACTAGTATGCCTCTACTTGACTAGCCCGTTAATTAAAGATGGTTAAGTTTCCTAACCATAGACATGAGTTGTCATTTGATTAATGGGATCACATCATTAGGAGAATGATGTGATTGACTTGACCCATTCCGTTAGCTTAGCACTTGATCGCTTAGTTTGTTGCTATTGCTTTCTTCATGACTTATACATGTTCCTATGACTATGAGATTATGCAACTCCCGTTTATCGGAGGAACACTTTGTGTGCTACCAAACGTCACAACGTAACTGGGTGATTATAAAGGTTCTCTATAGGTGTCTCCAAAGGTACTTGTTGGGTTGGCGTATTTCGAGATTAGAATTTGTCACTCCGATTGTCGGAGAGGTATCTCTGGACCCACTCAGTAATGCACATCACTATAAGCCTTGCAAGCATTATAACTAATGAGTTAGTTGCGGGATGATGTATTACGGAACGAGTAAAGAGACTTGTTGGTAACGAGATTGAACTAGGTATTGAGATACCGACGATCGAATCTCGGGCAAGTAACATACCGATGACAAAGGGAACAACGTATGTTGTTATGCGGTTTAACCGATAAAGATCTTCATAGAATATGTGGGAGCCAATACGAGCATCCAGGTTCCACTATTGGTTATTGGCCAGAGACGTGTCTCGGTCATGTCTACATAGTTCTCGAACCCGTAGGGTCCGCACGCTTAAAGTTTTGGTGACGATTGTATTATGAGTTTATGTGATTTGATGTACCGAAGGTAGTTCGGAGTTCCGGATGAGATCGGGGACATGACGAGGAGTCTCGAAATGGTCGATATGTAAAAATCGATATATTGGACGACTATATTCGGACATCGGAAAGGTTCCGGGTGATTCAGGTATTTTTGGAGTACCTGTGAGTTACGTGAATTCACTGGGAGAAGTATTGGGCCTTATTGGGCAATACGGGAATAGAGGAGAGAGGCCAAAAGGAAGGAGGCGTGCGCCCCCCTCTGGTCCGAATTGGACAAGGGGTGAAGCCCCCTTTTCCTTTTCCCTCTCCCCCTCTTTCCTTCTCTCCTACTCCGGAAAAGAAAGGGGAATCCTACTAGGACTTGGGAGTCCTAGTAGGACTCCCCACACTTGGCGCGCCCCCTCTAGGGCCGGCCTCTCCCTCCCTCCTTTATATATGGGGGCAGGGGGCACCTCTAGACACACAAGTTGATCTGTTGATCTCTCCCAGCCGTGTGCGGTGCCCCCCTCCACCATATTCCACCTCGGTTATATCGTAGCGGTGCTTAGGTGAAGCCCTGCGTCGGTAGCATCATCATCACCATCATCACGCCATCATGCTGACGGAACTCTCCCTCGAAGCTCTGCTGAATCGGAGTTCGTGGGACGTCATCGAGATGAACGTGTGCTGAACTCGGAGGTGCCGTACGTTCGGTACTTGGATCGGTCGGATCATGAAGACGTACGACTACATCAACCGCATTGTACTAACACTTCCGCTTTTGGTCTACGAGGGTACATGGACAACACTCTCCCCTCTCGTTGCTATGCATCACCATGATCCTGTCTGTGCGTAGGAATTTTTTTGAAATTACTACATTCCCCAATAGTGGTATCAGAGCCTAGTTTTATGCGTAGATGTTATATGCACGAGTAGAACACAAGTGAGTTGTGCGCGATACAAGTCATACTGCTTACCGGCATGTCATACTTTGGTTCGGCGGTATTGTTGGATGAAGCGGCCCAGACCGCCATTACGCGTATGCTTACGTGAGACTAGTTTTACCGCCGTTATGCACACAGGTGACTAGTGGGTGTCAGTTTCTCCAACTTTTGTTGAACCGAGTGTGGCTACGCCCAGTCCTTGAGAAGGTTAAAACAACACTAACTTGACAAACTATCGTTGTGGTTTTGATGCGTAGGTAAGAACGGTTCTTGCTCAGCCCGTAGCAGCCACGTAAAACTTTCAACAACAAAGTAGAGGACGTCCAACTTGTTTTTGCAGGGCATGTTGTGATGTGATATGGTCAAGACGTGATGAGATATAAGTTTTTGTATAAGATGATCATGTTTTGTTGAAGTTATCGACAATTGGCAGAAGCCTTATGGTTGTCTCTTTATTGCATAAGATGCAAGCGCCAAATAATTGCTTTACTTTATCGCAATGTGATAGCAATAGTTGTAAGAGAAATAGTTGGCGAGACGGCCATGTGACGACACATTGATATAGATCAAGGTGATGGAGATCATGGTGTCATGCCGGTGACGATGGAAATCATGACGATGATTTGGAGATGGAGATCAAAGGCACAAGATGATGATGGCCATATCATGTCACATATTTTGATTGCATGTGATGTTTATATTTTATACATCTTATTTTTCTTAGTTCGACGGTAGCTTTATAAGATGATCTCTCACTAATTATTAAGGTACAAGTGTTCTCCCTAAGTATGCACTGTTGTGAAAGTTCTTCGTGCTGAGACACCACGTGATGATCGGGTGTGATAGGCTCTACGTTCAAATGCAATGGGTGCAAAACAGTTGCACACGCGGAATACTCAGGTTAAACTTGACGAGCCTAGCATATAACAGATATGGCCTCGGAACACTGAGACCGAAAGGTCGAGCGTGAATCATATAGTAGGTATGATCAACATAGTGATGTTCACCATTGAAACTACTCCATCTCACGTGATGATCGGACATGGTTTAGTTGATATGGATCATGTGATCACTTAGAGGATTAGAGGGATGTCTATCTAAGTGGGAGTTCTTAAGTAATATGACTAATTAAACTTAAATTTATCATGAACTTAGTTCTGGCAGATTAGCATATCTATGTTGTAGATCAATAGCTTGCATTTAGCTCCCCTGTTTTATTTGAAATGTTCCTAGAGAAAACTAAGTTGAAAGATGTTAGTAGCAATGATGTGGATTGGATCCGTGATCTGAGGTTTATCCTCATTGCTGCACAGAAGAATTATCTCCTTGATGCACTGCTAGGTGACAAACCTATTGCAGGAGCAAATGCAGATGTTATGAATGTTTGGCTAGCTCAATATGATGACTACTTGATAGTTTAGTGCACCATGCTTAAATGGCTTAGAATCGGGACTTCAAAGATGTTTTGAACGTCATGGACCATATGAGATGTTCCAGGAGTTGAAGTTAATATTTCAAGCAAATACCCGAGTTGAGAGATATGAAGTCTCCAACAAGTTCTATAGCTAAAAGATGGAGGAGAATAGCTTAAGCAGTGAGCATGTGCTCAGATTTTCCGGGTACTACAATCGCTTGAATCAAGTGGGAGTTAATCTTCCAGATAAAATAGTGATTGACAAAATTCTCTAGTCACCATCAGCAAGTTAGTAGAACTTAGTGATGAACTATAATATGCAAGGGATAACGGAAACGATTCCCAAGCTCTTCGTGATGCTGAAATCGACGAAGGTAGAAATCAAGAAAAGCATCAAATGTTGATGGTAAACAAAACAACTAGTTTCAAGTAAAGGGACAAAGGGAAGAAAGAGGAACTTCAAGAAGAACAGAAAGCAAGTTGTTGCTCAAGTCAAAAAACCCAAGTCTGGACCTAAGCCTGAAACTGAGTGCTTCTACTGCAAAAGGACTGGTCACTGGAAGCGGAACTAGCCCAAGTAATTGGCGGATAAGAAGGATGGCAAAGTGAACATAGGTATATTTGATATACATGTTATTGATGTGTACTTTAGTAGTGTTTATAGCAACCCTTCCGTATTTGATACTAGTTCAGTTGCTAAGAATAGTAACTCAAAACGGGAGTTGCAGAATGAACAGAGACTAGTTAAGGGTGAAGTGACGATGTGTATTGGAAATGCTTCCAAGATTGATATGATCATCATCGCACACTCCCTATACTTTCAGGATTAGTGTTAAACCTAAAATAAATGTTATTTAGTGTTTGCGTTGAGCATGAATATGATTGGATCATGTTTATTGCAATACGATTATTCATGTAAGTTAGAGAATAATTGTTGTTCTGTTTACATGAATAAAACCTTCTATGGTCATACACGCAATGAAAATGGTTTGTTGGATCTCGATCGTGATGATACACATTTTCATAATATTGAAGCCAAAAGATGCAAAGTTAATAATGATAGTGCAATTTATTTGTGGCACTGCCGTTTAGGTCATATTGGTGTAAAGCGCATGAAGAAAATCCATGCTGGTGGGCTTTTGGAATCACTTGATTATGAATCAGTTGATGCTTGCGAACCATGCCTCATGGGCAAGATGACTAAGACTCCGTTCTCCGGAACAATGGAGCGAGCAACAGATTTGTTGGAAATCATACATACTGATGTATGTGGTCCGATGAATATTGAGGCTCGCGGCACGTATCATTATTTTCTGATCTTCACAAATGATTTGAGCAGATATGAGTATATCTACTTGATGAAACACAAGTCTGAAACATTTGAAAAGTTCAAAGAATTCCAAAGTGAAGTGGAGAATCATCGTAAGAAAAATAAAAGTTTCTACGATATGATCGTAGAAGTAAAATATTTGAGTTACGAGTTTGGCCTTCAGTTAAAACAATGTGAAATAGTTTCACTACTCACGCCACCTGGAACACCACAGTGTAATGGTGTGTCCGAACGTCGTAACCGTACTTTATTAGATATGGTGCGATCTATGATGTCTCTTACCGATTTACCACAATCACTTTGGGGTTATGTGGTACGTCTCCAACGTATCTATAATTTTTGATTGCTCCATGCTATATTATCTACTGTTTTGAATGTTTATGGGCTTTATTATACACTTTTATATCATTTTTGGGACTAACCTATTAACCCAGAGCCCAGTGCCAGTTTCTGTTTTGATCCTGTTTTAGGGTTTCGAAGAAAAGGAAAATCAAACAGAGTCCAATTGACCTGAAACTTCACGGAACTCGTTTTTGGAAGGAAAGAAGCCCAGAAGACTTGGAGTGCACGCCGGGGGACCTGCGAGGAGGCCACAAGGTAGGGGGGCGCGCCCTCCACCCTCGCAGGCCCCTCGTGGCCCCCCTGATGCACTTCTTCCTCCTATATATCTCCATATACCCTAAAATGATCAGGGAGCACAATAGATCGGGAGTTCCGCCGCCAGAAGCCTCCATAGCCACCGAAAGCCAATCTAGACCCGTCCCGGCACCTTGACGGAGGGGGGAATCCCTCTCCGGTGGCCATCTTCATCATCTCGGTGCTCTACATGACGAGGAGGGAGTAGTTCTCCCTCGGGGCTGAGGGTATGTACCAATAGCTATGTGTTTGATCTCTCTCTCTCTCGTGTTCTTGAGATGGTACGATCTTGATGTATCGCGAGCTTTGCTATTATATTTGGATCCTATGATGTCCCCCCCCCCTCTACTCTCTTGTAATGGATTGAGTTTCCCCTTTGAAGTTATATTATCGAATTACCTTAAAGATTTGAGAACACTTAATGTATGTCTTGCCGTGGATATCTGTGGTGACAATGGGATATCAAGTGATTCACTTGATGTATGTTTTGGTGATCAACTTGCGGGTTCCGCCCATGAACCTATGCATAGGGGTTGGCACATGTTTTCGTCGTGATTCTCCGGTAGGAACTTTGGGGCACTCTTTGAGGTTCTATGTGTTGGTTGAATAGATGAATCTGAGATTGTATGATGCATATCGTATAATCATACCCATAGATACTTGAGGTGACATTGGAGTATCTAGGTGGGATTAGGGTTTTGGTTGATTTGTGTCTTATGGTGTTATTCTAGTACGAACTCTAGGGCTGTTTGTGACACTTATAGGAATAGCCCAATGGATTGATTGGAAAGAATAACTTTGATGTGGTTTCATACCCTACCATAATCTCTTCGTTCATTCTCCGCTATTAGTGACTTTGGAGTGACTCTTTGTTGCATGTTGAGGGATAGTTATGTGATCCAATTATGTTATTATTGTTGAGGGAACTTTCACTAGCGAAAGTATGAACCCTAGGCCTTGTTTCAACACATTGCAATACCGTTTACACTCACTTTTATCATTAGTTACCTTGCTGTTTTTATAATTTCAGATTACAAATACCTTTATCTACCATCCATATACCACTTGTATCACCATCTCTTCGCCGAACTAGTGCACCTATACAATTTACCATTGTATTGGGTGTGTTGGGGACACACGAGACTCTTTGTTATTTGGTTGCAGGATTGCTTGATAGAGACCATCTTCATTCTACGCCTCCTACGGATTGATAAACCTTAGGTCATCCACTTGAGGGAAATTTGCTACTGTCCTACAAACCTCTGCACTTGGAGGCCCAACAACGTCTACAAGAAGAAGGTTGTGTAGTAGACATCAAGCTCTTTTCTGGCACCGTTGCCGGGGAGGTGAGTGCTTGAAGGTATTACTTTAGATCTTGCAATCGAGTCTTTTAGTTTCTTGTTTTATCACTAGTTTAGTTTATAAAAGAAAACTATAAAAAAATGGAATTGAGTTTGTCTCATACGCTTCACCTTTTTAATATCTTTCGTGAGTATGATGGAAAGGATAATTGTGCTCAAGTGCTAGAAGAGGAAATCTATAAAATGTTTGGCACTAAATATTTGAATGATGAGCATGATTGCAATGTTGTTAGTATGAATTCCTTGAATATCCATGATGCTAATGATATGAAAAGGCCCAAGCTTGGGGATGCTATGTTTGATGAAGATGATGTTTTTGAGAATATATTTGCTGCAATTAATGTTTGTCCCAAGCTTGGGGATGCTATGATTAATGAAGATGATATTTTTAGTCTCCCAAGTTTTGATGAGAAAATTTATTATGATGAAAGCATGCCTCCTATTTATGATGATTATATTGATGAAAGTGGATTTGGAGAGGTCATGACTTTATTTTGTGATGAATCCACTATTCCGGAAGAGGTTCCAATTGATTATGAGAACAAAGTTGCTATCTATGATGATTATTGTGATGACTTGTATGCTATAAAGAATAATGATATTCATGAAACTTGTAATCATGATTTTAGTTTTCAATTGGATTATGCCTCACATGATAATTATTTTGTTGAGTTTGCTCCCACTACTATTCATGAGAAGAAATTTGCTTATGTGGAGAGTAGAAAATTTTATATGGTTACAGATCATGAAAAGAATGCTTTAGGTGCTGATTATATTGTTTAACTCATTCATGATGCTACTGAAAATTATTTTGAGGGAGGAACATATGCTTGTAGGAATTGCAATAATATCAAGTTTCCTCTCTATGTGCTTAAAATTTTAAAGTTATGCTTGTTTTACCTTCCTATGCAAGTTGATTCTTGTTCCCACAAGTTGTTTGCTCACAAAATCCCTATGCATAGGAAGTATGTTAGGCTTAAATGTGCTAGTCATATTCTTCATGATGCTCTCTTTATGTTTCAATTCTTATCTTTTATATGAGCATCATTGAAATCATCATGCCTAGCTAGGGGCCTTAAACGATAGCGCTTGTTGGGAGGCAACCCAAATTTATTTTTGTTCCTTGCTTTTTGTTACTGTTTAGTAATAAATAATTCATCTAGACTCTGTTTAGATGTGGTTTTATTATTTTAAATTAGTGTTTGTGCCAAGTAGAGCCTTTGGGAAGACTTGGGGAAAGTCTTGTTGATCATGCTGTAAAAAACAGAAACTTTAGCGCTCACGAGAATTGCTGCCATTTTTATTTGGAGAGTGATATTTAGTTAATTCTTTATGAAGATGATTAATATATAAATTCCTCAGGTCCATCAATTTATTTGAGAATTTTATGAGTTCCAGAAGTATATGTTTGATTCAGATTACTACAGACTGTTCTGTTTTTGACAGATTCTGTTTTTCATGTGTTGTTTACTTATTTTGATGAATCTATGGCTAGTAAAGTAGTTTATAAACCATAGAGAAGTTGGAATACAGTAGTTTTAACACCAATATAAATAAAGAATGAGTTCATTACAGTACCTTTAAGTGGTGATTTATTTTCTTATACTAACGGAGCTTACGAGTTTTCTGTTAAGTTTTGTGTTGTGAAGTTTTCAAGTTTTGGGTAAGGATTCGATGGACTATGGAATAAGGAGTGACAAGAGCCTAATATTGGGGATGCCCAAGGCACCCCAAGGTAATATTCAAGGACAACCAAGAGCCTAAGCTTGGGGATGCCCCGGAAGGCATCCCCTCTTTCGTCTTCGTTCATCGGTAACTTTACTTGGAGCTATTTTTTTATTCACCACATGATATGTGTTTTTCTTGGAGCGTCAATTTATTTTGTTAGGATTTGCTTGCTTTTATTTAGAAAAATGTTTTGCATCTTTTATTTCAATAAAGTGGCATTGATAGCCTTTACTATGCCTATGTTACAAGTATACATGTTGCTGTTTGAAAACAGAAAGTTTACCGTTGTTGCAATAATTCCCTAGAAAAGTAAGAATGTGATAAAATGTTGAAACATTTTGAATATTAAGATCTGATAAATTTACTACAGTGGGAATTTTCTTTCATAATTTTTGGAGCTAGGGAAGTATGGATGTTGCTGCATTCTTTACAGACTATCCTGTTTAGGCAGATTGCTGTTATGTTTGCATTGTTTGCATATGTTTGCTTCTTTAATGATTCTATTTGAGGATTGGACTATTAAATATGCAGAGGTCTTTAGTATTCAATGTTGAATAATAAATTTAGTGATTTTCTACAGTAGAGTATGATAAGGTTTTGGCAATGGTTTATACTAACTTATCTCACGAGTCTTTGTTGAGTTTTGTGTGGATGAAGCTTTTGAGATTTAGGGAGACCGTGATATGAGAGGAATTAAGGAGACACAAAAGCTCAAGCTTGGGGATGCACAAGGCACCCCAAGATAATATTTCAATAAGTCTCAAGTGTCTAAGCTTGGGGATGCCCCGGTTGGCATCCCACCTTTCTTCTTCAACAACTATCGGTTAGTATCGGTTGATCCTAAGTTTTTGCTTCTTCACATGATGTTTGCTATTCTTAGATGTCATTTTATTTTGCTTTGCTTGCTGTTTGAATAAATTATCAATATCTGAAATTATTAGATGAGAGAGAGTCTTCACATAGTTGCATAATTATTTGACTACTCATTGATCTTCACTTATATCTTTCGGAGTAGTTTGTCATTTGCTCTAGTGCTTCACTTATATCTTTCAGAGCATGGTGGTAGTTTTATTTTGAAGAAATAGATGAACTCTCATGCTTCACTTAGATTATTTTGAGAGTCTTAAATAGCATGGTAATTTGCTTAAAATCCTAATATGCTAGGTATTCAAGATTAGTAAAATATTCTTATGAGTGTTTTGAATACTAAGGGAAGTTTGATGCTTGATGATTGTTTTGAGATAAGGAGGTAATAATATCAAAGTCATGCTAATTGAGTAGTTGTGAATTTGAGAGATACATGTGTTAAAGTTTGTGAGTCCCGTAGCATGCACGTATGGTGAACCGTTATGTGATGGAGTCGGAGCATGATTTATTTATTGATTGTCTTCCTTATGAGTGGCGGTCGGGGACGAGCGATTGTCTTTTCCTACCAATCTATCCCCCTAGGAGCATGGGTGTAGTACTTTGTTTCGATAACTAATAGATTTTTGCAATAAGTATGTGAGTTCTTTATGACTAATGTTGAGTCCATGGATTATACGCACTCTCACCCTTCCACCATTGCTAGCCTCTCTAATACCGCGCACCTTTCGCCGGTATCATACACCCACCATATACCTACCTATGATGGCATTTCCATAGCCATTCCGAGATATATTGCGATGCAACTTTCCACCGTTCCGTTCATTATGACACGCTCCATCATTGTCATATTGCTAGCATGATCATGTAGTTGACATCGTATTTGTGGCAAAGCCACCGTTCATAATTCTTTCATACATGTCACTCATGTATCATTGCACATCCCCGTACACCGTCGGAGGCATTCATATAGAGTCATATCTTGTTCTAAGTATCGAGTCGTAATTCTTGAATTGTAAGTAAATAAAAGTGTGATGATCATCATTATTAGAGCATTGTCCCATTGAGGAAAGGATGATGGAGACTATGATTCCCCCCTAAGTCAGGATGAGACTCCGGACGAAAATAAATAAATAAAAGAGGCCAAAGAAGCCCAAATAAAAAAAGAGAAAAAAAGAGGCCATAAAAAAGAGAAAGGCCCAAATAAAAAATGAGATAAAAAGAGAGAAGGGGCAATGCTACTATCCTTTTACCACACTTGTGCTTCAAAGTAGCACCATGATCCTCATGATAGAGAGAGTCCTATGTTGTCACTTTCATATACTAGTGGGAATCTTTAATTATAGAACTTGGCTTGTATATTCCAATGATGGGCTTCCTCAAAATGCCCTAGGTCTTTGTGAGCAAGCAAGTTGGATGCACACCCACTAGTTTCTTTTGTTGAGCTTTCATATACTTATAGCTCTAGTGCATCCGTTCCACGGCAATCCCTACTCACTCACATTGATATCTATTGATGGGCATCTCCATAGCCCGTTGATACGCCTAGTTGATGTGAGACTATCTTCTCGTTTTTATCTTCTCCACAACCACCCTTTTATTCCACCTATAGTGCTATATCCATGGCTCACGCTCATATATCGCGTGAAGATTGAAAAAGTTTGAGAACATCAAAATTATGAAACAATTGCTTGGCTTGTCATCGGGGTTGTGCATGATTTAAATATGTTGTGTGGTGAAGATGGAGCATAGCCAGACTATATGATTTTGTAGGGATAGCTTTCTTTGGCCATGTTATTTTGAGAAGACATGATTGCTTGGTTAGTATGCTTGAAGTATTATTATTTTTATGTCAATATGAACTTTTGTCTTGAATCTTTCGGATCTGAATATTCATGCCACAATTAAGAAGAATTACATTGAAATTATGCCAAGTAGCACTCCGCATCAAAAATTCTTTCTTTTATCATTTACCTACTCGAGGACGAGCAGGAATTAAGCTTGGGGATGCTGATACGTCTCCAACGTATCTATAATTTTTGATTGCTCCATGCTATATTATCTACTGTTTTGAATGTTTATTGGCTTTATTATACACTTTTATATCATTTTTGGGACTAACCTATTAACCCAGAGCCCAGTGCCAGTTTCTGTTTTTACCCTGTTTTAGGGTTTCGAAGAAAAGGAAAATCAAACGGAGTCCAATTGACCCGAAACTTCACGGAACTCATTTTTGGAAGGAAAGAAGCCCAGAAGACTTGGAGTGCATGCCGGGGGACCTATGAGGAGGCCACGAGGTAGGGGGGCGCCCACCCCCTGGGTGCGCCCTCCACCCTCGTGGGCCCCTCGTGGCCCCCTGACACACTTCCTCCTCCTATATATCTCCATATACCCTAAAACGATCAGGGAGCACAATAGATCGGGAGTTCCACCGCCAGAAGCCTCTGTAGCCACCGAAAGCCAATCTAGACCCGTTCCAGCACCTTGCCGGAGGGGGGAATCCCTCTCCGATGGCCATCTTCATCATCCCGGTGCTCTCCATGACGAGGAGGGAGTAGTTCTCCCTCAGGGCTGAGGGTATGTACCGGTAGCTATGTGTTTGACCTCTCTCTCTCGTGTTCTTGAGATGGTACGATCTTGATGTATCGCGAGCTTTGTTATTATATTTGGATCCTATGATGTTTCTTCCCCCCCCCCCTCTACTCTCTTTTAATGGATTGAGTTTTCCCTTTGAAGTTATCTTATCGGATTGAGTCTTTAAAGATTTGAGAACACTTGATGTATGTCTTGCCGTGTGTATCTGTGGTGACAATGGGATACAACGTGATTCACTTGATGTATGTTTTGGTGATCAACTTGCGGGTTCCGCCCATGAACCTATGCATAGGGGTTGGCACATGTTTTCGTCATGATTCTCCGGTAGAAACTTCGGGGCACTCTTTGAGGTCCTAGGTGTTGGTTGAATAGATGAATCTGAGATTATGTGACGCATATCGTATAATCATACCCACGGATACTTGAGGTGACATTAGAGTATCTAGGTGACATTAGGGTTTTGGTTGATTTGTGTCTTAAGGTGTTATTCTAGTACAAACTCTAGGGCTGTTTGTGACACTTATAGGAATAGCCCAACCGATTGATTGGAAAGAATAACTTTGAGGTGGTTTCATACCCTACCATAATCTCTTCGTTCATTCTCCGCTATTAGTGACTTTGGAGTGACTCTTTGTTGCATTTTGAGGGATAGTTATCTGATCCAATTATGTTATTATTGTTGAGGGAACTTGCACTAGTGAAAGTATGAACCCTAGGCCTTGTTTCAACACATTGCAATACTGTTTACGCTCACTTTTATCATTAGTTACCTTGCTGTTTTTATAATTTCAGATTACAAATACCTTTATCTATCATCCATATACCACTTGTATCACCATCTCTTCACTGAACTAGTGCACCTATACAATTTACCATTGTATTGGGTGTGTTGGGGACACAAGAGACTCTTTGTTATTTGTTTGCAGGGTTGCTTGAGAGAGACCATCTTCATCCTACGCCTCCTACAGATTGATAAACCTTAGGTCATCCACTTGAGGGAAATTTTCTACTGTCCTACAAACCTCTGCACTTGGAGGCCCAACAACGTCTACAAGAAGAAGGTTGTGTAGTAGAAATCATTATGCATTAGAGACAGCTACATTCACGTTAACTAGGGCACCATCTAAATCCATTAAGATGATACTTTATGAACTATGGTTGGCAAGAAACCTAAGCTGTCGTTTCTTAAAGTTTGAGGTTGCAATGCTTATGTGAAAAAGTTTCAACTTGATAAGCTCAAACCCAAATCGGAGAAGTGCGTCTTCATAGGATACCCAAAAGAAAATGTTGGGTACACCTTCTATCACAGATCCGAAGGCAAGATATTCATTGCTGAGAATGGATCCTTTCTAGAGAAGGAGTTTCTCTCGAAAGAAGTGAGTGGGAGGAAAGTAGAACTTGATGAGGTAATTGTACCTGCTCCTTTAATGGAAAGTAGTTCATCACAGAAATCTGTTCCTGTGACTACTACACCAATTAGTGAGGAAGCTAATGATGATGATCATGTAACTTCAGATCAAGTTACTTCCGAACCTCGTAGGTAAACCAGAGTGAGATCCGCACCAGAGTGGTACGGTAATCCTGTTCTGGAGGTCATGTTACTTGACCATGACGAACCTACGAACTATGAGGAAGCGATGATGATCCTAGATTCCACGAAATGGCTTGAGGCCATGAAATCTGAGATGAGATCCATGTATAAGAATAAAGTATGGACTTTGATTGACTTGCCCAAAGATCAGCGAGCCATTGAGATTAAATGGATCTTCAAGAGGAAGACGGACGCTGATAGTAGTATTACTATCTACAAAGCTAGAATTGTCGCAAAAGGTTTTCGACAAGTTCAAGGTGTTGACTACGACGAGAGTTTCTCACTCGTATCTATGCTTAAGTCTGTCCGAATCATGTTAGCAATTGCCACATTTTATTAAATCTGGCAAATGGATTAACAAAACTACATTCCTTAATGGATTTATTAAAGAAGAGTTGTATATGATGCAACAAGAAAGTTTTGTCAATCCTAAAGGTGCTAACAAATTATGCAAGCTCCAGCGATCCATCTATGGACTGGTGCAAGCATCTCAGAGTTGGAATATACACTTTGATAAGTTGATCAAAGCATATAGTTTTATACAGACTTGCGGTGAAGCCTGTATTTATAAGAAAGTGAGTGGGAGCACTACAACATTTTTGATAAGTATATGTGAATGACATATTGTTGATCAGAAATAATGTAGAATTATTCTGCAAAGCATAAAGGAGTGTTTGAAAGGAGTTTTTCAAAGAAAGACCTCAGTGAAGCTGCTTACATATTGAGCATCAAGATCTATAGAGATAGATCAAGATGCTTGATAAGTTTTTTCAATGAGTACATACCTTGACAAGATTTTTAAGTAGTTCAAAATGGAATAGTCAAAGAAAGAGTTCTTGCCTGTGTTACAAGGAGTGAAATTGAGTAAGACTCAAAGCCCGACCACGGCAGAAGATAGAAAGAGAATGAAAGTCATTCCCTATGCCTCAGCCATAGGTTCTATAAAGTATGCCATGCTGTGTACTAGATCTATTGTATACCCTACACTGTTTTTTGGCAAGGGAGTACAATAGCGATCTAGGAGTAGATCACTAGACAGCGGTCGAAATTATCCTGAGTGGAATAAGGAGATGTTTCTTGATTATGGAGGTGACAAAAGGTTCGTCGTAAAGAGTTACGTCGATTCAAACTTTGACACCGATCTGGATAACTCTAAGTCTTGATCTAGATACATATTTAAAGTGGGAGAAATTAGCTAGAGTAGCTCCGTGCAGAGCATTGTTGACATAGAAATTTGCAAAATACATACAGATCTGAATGTGGCAGACCCGTAGACTAAACTTCTCTCACAAGCAAAACATGATCACACCTTAGTACTCTTTGGGTGTTAATCACATAGCGATGTGAACTATATTACTGACTCTAGTAAACCCTTTGGGTGTTAATCACATGACGATGTGAACTATGGGTGTTAATCACATGGTGATGTGAACTATTGGTGTTATATCACATGGCGATATGAACTAGATTTTTGACTCTAGTGCAAGTGGGAGACTGAAGGAAATATGCCCTAGAGGCAATAATAAAGTTATTATTTATTTCCTTATTTCATGATGAATGTTTATTATTCATGCTAGAATTGTATTAACCGGAAACATAATACATGTGTGAATACATAGACAAACATAGTGTCACTACTATGCCTCTACTTGAGTAGCTCATTAATCAAAGATGGTTAAGGTTCCTAACCATAGACATGAGTTGTCATTTGATTAATGGGATCACATCATTAGGAGAATGATGTGATTGACTTGACCCATTCCGTTAGCTTAGCACTTGATCGTTTAGTTTGTTGCTATTGCTTTCTTCATGACTTATACATGTTCCTATGACTATGAGATTATGCAACTCCCGTTTACGGGAGGAACACTTTGTGTGCTACCGAACGTCACAACGTAACTGGGTGATTATAAAGGTGCTCTACAGGTGTCTCCAAAGGTACTTGTTGGGTTGGCGTATTTCGAGATTAGGATTTTTCACTCCGATTGTCGGAGAGGTATCTTTGGGCCCACTCAGTAATGCACATCACTATAAGCCTTGCAAGCATTGTAACTGATGAGTTAGTTGTGGGATGATGTATTACAGAACGAGTAAAGAGACTTGCCGGTAACGAGATTAAACTAGGTATTGAGATACCAACGATCGAATCTCGGGCAAGTAACATACTGATGACAAAGGGATTATGTTGTTATGCGGTTTGACTGATAAAGATCTTCGTAGAATATGTGGGAGCCAATATGAGCATCCAGGTTCCGCTATTGGTTATTGGCCAGAGACGTGTCTCGGTCATGTCTACATAGTTCTCGATAAAGATCTTCGTAGAATATGTGGGAGCCAATATGAACACTCTCCCCTCTCGTTGCTATGTATCACCATGATCCTGTGTGTGCGTAGGATTTTTTTAAATTACTATGTTCCCCAACATAAACATCACACACGGTCCGAAGATAACAACCGTGTGTTATGAAACGGAAAAACCCTCGAGGCGGGCAGATATTTTTGAGAGGGGGAGCCACGTGGAGCCCAATGTACTGTGCGGATGTGTGCGTGACAGGGGCACCGGCGTGGCACACGGTTAGTTTGAGTGAACTGTGTCTGTTGCATCATCTGACTTGTCTAATGTTCATAAATTTGGTGAAAATGACGCGGGAGAGGGTCAGAAGACGAACACACTTGCACGTGGACCAAATTTATGTATCAAAAGGGTGGTTTGATTTTCAAATACCAAATGCAACTTCGATGTGGCACCTCTCTCGCAAAGCGCATGGTATTGCTTGCCCCCACCCCCCCTCATGTCGGCACGAAGGGAATCCTAAGCTATGAATGCATGCCCCCTGCCCCCAATCGAGGTTCACCTAGCAAAGTGCGAAGTAGCTAGCAGCCCCCCTCCTCCCTCGTGTCAGCACGAAGGGAATCCTAAGCTATGAATGCATGCCCCCCCCAGCCGAGGTTTCTTCACCTAGGAAAGTGCAAAGTAGCTAGCAACCCCCCTCCCTCGTGTCGGAACAAAGGGAATCCTAAGCTATGAATGCATGCCCCCAACCGAGGTTCACCTAGCAAAGTCCGAAGTAGCTAGCAGCCCCCCTCCCTCATGTCGGCACGAAGGGAATCTTAAGCTATGAATGCATGCCCCCTCCCCCCCCCCAACCGAGGTTCACCTAGCAAAGTGCGAAGTAGCTAGCAGCCCCCTCCCGTGTCGCCACGAAGGGAATCCTAAGCTATGAATGCATGCCCCCCAACCGAGGTTCACCTACCAAAGTGCGAAGTAGCACCCCCCCACACACACACTTTCAGTCGACATGCCAGAGAGGCATATCTCACCAAGATGGATCATAAAATGGACCAAGAATAATCCACCTTGGTTGTACAACCTCTCTCTTGTTGTTGGTCAAAGTGATGGTCGTCCATGCGACCCCGGAGATGGGCTAGCTCGCCAATAATCATGCAAGTAGCTAGTCCCCGAAGACAACGACTGCATGCATGTGGCCCAAACATATGTATGGAGAGGTGTGTTTTGAGTAACAACGGAACAACTTTGATGTGGCACCGTGATTTTGAACTAGAAGTCCCCACACTTAGTGAGGGTTAGGTTGACGATGCATATGTATGTTACACCACACTTCAAGCCAACAACGGGAATTCATGCATGCATGCATGCATAGTATATGCGCTCAAACTTAACGTCTAAATCTCACCATGACCTATACTATGATAACACGAACCAAATGAAGAATCCACCATGGTAACCTATCTTGTTGTTGGTCAAGGTGATAATGGATGTCCACGCGGGCCCGCGAATATATAGGCTTGTCACCGATAACAATGCGAGGGAGTGTACCATTCGAAGTCAACCACTACATGCATATGTATGGACGTGATGCGTGCATGCGTGTTTTAATACACAACATTGATGTGGTGCATGCGTCAAAAATCGTACACTAGCTCCCCACATGGAGCGAGATCGGTTCATGATGTGTCATTGTACTAGCCACTTCGACTCGACGGGAGGGATTCATGCATACACATGCATGTGTGTGTGCTCAAACTGTATCATGCATGTCATCCCAGAGCAAAAATAATAATCCCCTCCTAAGTCAAATTAACCTCTCTTGTTGTCAGGCAAAAAGTAGTGATGGACCAAGCGGGCCCACAGATGGAAAGCATCGATATTGCTGATAACCGCTTAAGTGGGTGTGAGAGGACAACCACCACCGCTTTGCATGTGGGCCAAACATATATATGTTGAATACCCAAAATGCACAACTTTGATGTGCCACATGCCTCAAAACCCGTAAACCATGCACCCACACAGAGCGAGGTTCATCAAGAGTACTACATATGATGGTCCCCTTCCCCCCTTTTCACCGCATACTATATACTCCTACCGTAATATATGTACAACCCAAAATAATCCTCATCGATGGTAAAATTAATTAACCTCTCCCGATGTAGGTCAAAGTGATGCATGCATGCATCAACGATGGCCTCATGGGCGCACGGATGGAAGCATCACACGTGAGTGTCCTAGCTAGGATATGCATGTGGCCCAAAAAGGTGTTGTGTGATGTTTGAATAGCCAATTTCACAATTTTGATGTGGCACGTGCCTCGAAAAAACCAAAAAGTCCCGACACTGAGTGAGGTGTACTTGTTCACAGACGCGTACATATAGTATATATGCTAGTCCCCTCCCACCTCTTCGACGCGTACTATATACCACCATAACACAAACAAAAAAGATTCTACCTTGCTGGTCAAATTAACCTCACTGCCGGCTATTCGTGAAAGTGATGGACGATGACCTCGCGGGCCCACTGAAAGCGTCACACACAAGTATCAAGTGTCGTGTAGGACAACCATCGACTGCATGTGGCCAAACATGTATGTATGAAAGGGTTGTGTAATGTTTTAAATAATGATTTCACGACTCTAATGTGGCATTGGCCTGCCTAACAAAACGGCCAACCCACACGGTGGCTCACAACTGGTAGTGTACTACAAGCCACCCGCCACCCCTAGACGCACAGACCCACACACACACACACCGTGAATCCACCACAACTATTATGCATGTTAAATTAATTATCCCGCGGTGAACATATATGTTACCAAAGGAGGGACGTTTTAATTTCAAAAAAATCACAGATATCATTAAGACGTTTTAGTACATTAATTGATTGATTTTCTACGGGTATAATGTGCAAAAATCAAATTTGAGCTACATGCACACGTGACAGTGCACCTAAATGGATTGCAAAAACACATGTGTCTCACTGGGTGCATGTTTACTCCGCGTGCAACAAATTTCAAACATTGAGAATCTTGATTTTTAATTCTAGTACATCCAAAACTTATTTGAAGTCCATGAAACTTATCGTGTTGTCATATGGACACCAATACAAAGTGGCATTGTACTTTTTTTGTCAAATTTGAGATCAGTTTTGATGTAATCTTTATCTAATTGCAGACAAGAGATTATTAATAATTGGGAACCAATATCCCAAACGGGTTATTTATTCAAACCATGAGCATTAGACCAACAATGGATACGTGCCATGCTTTGGTTAAGCAATAAAGCAGCATCATTAATCATCCAAATAGAAAAATAATATATGTGCCGCCGCTCGACCCGTGTGCCGCGTGAGCAGGCGTGAGTTGACGGGACGCATGCGAGAAGTTCGTCGTGCAGGCAGAGAGGGAGGTGTGCATGCAGGTGTGTGAATTGATGGAGGCGTGCTCGCAGTGTAGTGTCATCGAGAGGCGTGCCAGCATTCCGGTGCACAGGCTCACTGGGAGGTGAGCCATTGGTTTAACCGCTGCTCGCCTCTCTCCCACAACTCCCATTACTCTATATTAATGGTGCGCCTGAGCGGCCGCACCCTCCATCCTCGCCACACACACACACAATCCTCTCTCTCCGCTTGCATCCTCGACTCCCCTCTTAGTCCTTAAAGCTGTCAGTGTATGAGGATGCCGCCGAAGCGCCCCATCGAAGGGAGTGGCGACGCCGAGGCTGCTGAAGCACCGGAGCATGGTGTGGAGATAGAGACAGAGGTTGCCGTCACCGCCGGCGAGTTATCCCTGCACCCTGATGTCGTTGACGGCGTCGAGCTTCCACAGCCGGAGGTAGAGTTCCACACCGACTCCGATGACCACTCCGGCGACGACTCTGATGACCACTCCGGCAACGACTCCAACGATGACAGACAGCTGGGTAGTCATCTATACCCATTTATGTGTCAAATAGATTATAGGGTTTCTCTGGTTACTCCTGCCTCCACCTTTTTGGAATAGAAATCTTATTGGTATGTTCTCCCAATCCATGAAATCTGAGTAAGTTTCATTAGATCTGTGTAGTGTATTGATTGTTTGAGTGGTACAGTTGATAAGTGATTAGTTGTTTCATCTGTGCAAATGATTTCTGCTAGTAATCCTACTAGGGTTAGTGTTCATGCTAATAATTCCTAGCCAGGACTTGACAATTGATTTTGAATGACCTACATATGTTTGTGCCATTATTTTCTTCAAGATTGGTCTATACATAGACGGCTGTGCTTAAAAATCGAACCATAGTCTCTGGATATGTATAAATAAATAGCCATAAATTCCTAATCCTACTTCATAGCACGTAATCATTGATTTGATGCCAAATTTGTTTTACTATTTGTATAGGTGCTGTCTGACAATGTGGACAACGAGGATGAAGATGGCCAGAGGAGGTACAAGAGGAAAATCCTGAGGGAGCTTTATGCGGGAATGCATAACAGGCGTATTAGGACCTGGAACGGTGGCTATGGATGCCCATTTTGCAACCAGAAGCTTCATGACGCGTATCTAAGTGTTCTGGCGCATGCAAGAGGATGGGCCATTGGCTCCTTCAAGCAGAAGTATTCTCGCAGGGTGGCGCACGGCGCGGACACTGAGTACCTGGAGAAGCTTCAGGATTGTGTCGGCATGTGAGATGAGATGTGGGATGGATCGAACTGTGTACGCTTGAGTATACTTAATGATGGTTGAACTATGTACTTATGGTTGAACTATGCTTATGTACGTGTACGCTTATTATGTATGTTTGAGTATGTTAAATATTTGGTCAAATTTTGGTAAAAATTACAAAGGGGGACCAATAAACCATGACAAAGGTAGTACGCCAATCACACACGGTTCGCAAAATTGGGACCGTGTGCAATGATTTTCATTTTGCCTGTTGCGTCAATCGCACATGGTTTGCTTTAGCAAACCGTCGCCTCCAAAATTCTTTGTGGGACAGAAAACCCTCACCAGCCAATTCAAAAAAGAAAAAAGAAAACCCTCACCATCCCCACATCACAAAAACCTCCACCCCGCCCGCCACCCCCTCCGGTAAGTTCCCCATTCACACCTGCACAAGCTCCTCCGCGTCTATGCCATGGCACTGCCAATCGCGGCAGTAAACACTTAGCTTGACGCCTGCCGCCGCCGCCAGGCTGCCGACAAAGCCCACTGCATTTCGCCACTTCTGCTTGTTGCGGCCTATCGCCATCGACTTTCTCGACACTGCTCGTGGTCGACCCAGCTCCGCTTGGTTGGGGAATCTGCCGTACTGATGGTTCTTTCTCATGCACGACAAGGTAACTAATTTAATGAGATATTATCTCATCTCTTATCCCAGTTCATCTTCCTCCTTTAATCACCCAATGGAAATCGCCGTGAATTCATTTTTATTTGAGCTAATTTGAGGGTTTTCTTTCATTCATAGACTGTACCGTGCAGCGACACTTCAGGACTTTGCGACCTTCGCTAGAGATTCCATCTCACCGTACCAGATAACTTGAGGACGCGCGCGGTATGTTCGATCTCACCCTAAATCGGTTGGCATGGCCTACTTTCTTGAACATATTCTAAATATGGCTACATTTGGATAAAAGGTGCCACATGCACCATATACGTCAAAGGGGATTTTTCCCCTCTTCTTTCTGTATTAGGCCAATTAATGATGTATTGTTCTTTCGATTACTCTCATTTTTCCATGACATCATGTTTACCCTATCTTTTTAATTATAGATTTTTGTCCTTCGATTTCAACTATTGTATAGTTCTTTCAATTTGGGCCCATATTTGCATGTTACCATATTTTCTTTAACAATCCTACCATTTTCTGCAGCACATCCCTTGCTATGCAACAGATTATGTAGTGCACAAATTTTCTCTTTACATAGATCAATGCTCCATGGATGTCATACTACACACAAACCATGGATTTACAATCGTTGCTACTGTAAGACTTGATGAACATGGTGACTCCTATTTTGGCACTGGCTGTTGGAAAGAGATTTCTAAGTTTTATGTACTGAAAGCTGGCACTAAAATTGCACTACACATAAAAGGGCCTGGTCATGAGATATATGCCAACTTCCCCGACAAAATCATCAGTCCAGACTTTGTTCAAAGTAAGTTTTCTTTTCACCTATCTGCATGTTGACTTACCCAGCAATGTCAAATGAATTGTGTAGTATTTAAGCAACCAATTGTTATTCCCTTTTCTTACTATATTCGTACCTAATAACTTCTAATTACCAATACACTTTCCTATTGCCCTGTTTTAACTAAATATTCCATGTACTCCCATTTCTATTAGAAAGCGCCGCTGACAAGGAGACTCCGGAGATGGAGAACAGGGCCGCCAACAAGCGGAGGCGGGGCGTGCTAGAACCGCAAGCGACTCCATCAGGCCTAGACTTCATCAGCAGCCTCCCCGATGATATGTTGCGAGTCATCATCTCCCTCCTCCCAATAAAATATGGGGCGCGGACAACCATCCTTTCCCGGCGGTGGCGCCACCTATGGAACTCTAGCCCTCTCGACCTCATCGACACCCACAAGCTCTGCCATGGCTATCGCAAAAGCTTAGATGCATTCTCCAAGATCCTCGGCAGTCACCTTGGCCCAACCAAAGGCCTTAGAATGGGCAAGTTCCGTTACAACAGCAAGGACCGAGCCAAGCTTGACGACAGGTTTCGATCCCCCGCCCTAGAACAGCTCGAGGAGCTCACTTTTGATGATGGGCATATGCGGTCGCTACCAATGTCCGCACTCCGCCTCGCGCCCACGCTACGCGTCGCCAAGTTCAGGAACTGCCATCCCCCCCCCCTTAATGATGCGCTCGCTCTTATTCTACCACGACTGAAGCCCCTCGAGCTCGTCGTCGTCTGCCTCTCAAACAGTGACATGGAGCGCCTGCTCCGTGGCTGTACTGCACTCATGTACCTTCATCTTCAGGCGATCAATGGGTTGAGTACCTTCCACATCACCTCCATGACTCTCCGGACTATTTATGTGTCTTGCTGGTGCGGCAGGAAGACATCACAAGATGTGTACCATGGTATGGTCATTGAGGACACACCTGCACTTGAGAGATTACTTGTAGTTGATCAAGAAGGTCCAACAAGAATCAATGTCATTTCTGCGTCGAAATTGATAGTGGTGGGCTACTCATCTCACAAATACTCCGAACTTGTTATTGGATCAACACTCGTTCAGGTACAACAGCCGCCTTCTACCTCTCCTTCTACAAATTAACATTATTTCTAATTTTGAAGATGTTTGTTCGTCTATCATTCAGAAAATGATTCCAACAAGCTTGACCCCGAAATAGCGCACAGTGAAGGTCTTGGCACTAGAATATATCGGCCCCAACCTGGAGCAAGTTGTCAGTTTCCTAAGATGCTTTCCGTGCCTGGAGAAGCTTTATATCGAGGTGATGTTCCTTTCCTGTTAAATGTTAACCATAAGGGAGTTCAATTTGTGACACCTTTTTCCAAGTTTACAATGACAGTGTACTATGATTTTTGAATGTTCTTTTGGACGATTTTAGTACATACATGTCCCCCCCCCGCCCATATTGGTTGCTTGATCCATATGGTTACAATCAATAAGCATTTCTCCCTTGATTCATCTATACTAGTCTTCTTAGGGAACTTTTCATCCACTCCAACCTCTTGTGAAGAAGGATACATTTTTCTAGAATTTAATCAAATGCCGATGTTAATCATGTCAGATCTAAGATGGCATGTTAGTGCATTTTACAAATCCTGTAAACCAAATAGGCTTGTACTAATGGTCAAAACTGCATGTAGGCACTAACACGTTTTATTCTTTTGCAGATAAGATTAGACCCAGTGGTGGATAATGTGATACAATATAACAATAATGTCGAATGCCTAGATCTGCATCTCTCAAAAATTACTTTGAACTCCTACCGAGGGACCTTACCAGATATTATATTTGTCGGGTTCTTTGTTCTCAGAGTGTCGTGGAATTGTCACGGCAGATGTCCTAGTGTGAGGACTTAGTCATGGAGCCATCGCAAATAGGTTAACTTAAAGGGGTTAATCAGGACAAAGGACATGAGGAATTTATACTGGTTCGGCCCCTTGCAGTGAAGGTAAAAGCCTAATCTAGCTGTAGGTGGTATTGCTAGGGTTTCGATGAGCAGGGAGCGAATACGCTTGACCCGGCCCTCGATCTGTTGTTTCTTGTTCTTAAACCATCGTCGGGTTGTCCCTTTATATACACAGGTTGACGCCTAGGCGGTTCACAGATTCCCGGTCGGCTCATACACAAGTCCGGCTCGGTATCTACTCTTTCCTATCTTTCAATACAAGTCATCCTCCTATGGCGGTTTACATTTATGGGCCCTAATCCGCCTTTGGGCTTTAGGCCTTCTTACTATGTCTCCTTCGTAATTCGCCATCTTCTATGTCTTCATGGACTTCAATATTGATGAATCATCATGATCATAACCCGACCCCTCCTGGGAGGTTTATACTCAATAGTTATGTCCCCAACATTAGGCCCCAGGTTGATTTGAACTTGTTCATGTCAATCTTCAACACTTAGGAAAATTCCTTCTCCATTACCTTCGCGAAGACTTGTAACTCATCATGACGTCATCTTCTGAGATCATGATAAGTCGCCATGACGTCACCTATCATTAAATTGTATAAAAATCCAAAAAATCATTTATGAACCTTTATCTTTAATGAACTTCTGGCAATCGAGGCATCGGCCCTGTCACATATCCAATTTTGAGCTCCTAGATTCCCGCGCATGCCACTTATCCATTCGCCTTATAAATAGGGCCAGGGGTCCTTTTCACTTTCCCCCTTGCCTCTTCGTTTCCATCGTCTTCCTCGCAACATGGTCTTCTCGGGCTCAGTCTCCGCCGTCGACCCCTCCTCTGCATCAACCTGATTTGGTCTAGATCTCGCTCGCGCGCCTCCACCGCTCCAGCAGCCTCGGTATGTTCTTCCTCCTTCCCCCTCCATAGATCTCATTAGGGTTCGTACGAGCTCATATAGGTTCGGTGTTGTTCTTCACTGTAGCTCTAGTATTTGATCCAAACTTGTTATATTCCTTGTGCGGTAATGATTATAGCCCCGTTTTCATTATCAGAGCGCCTCTTTTTTGAGTGAAAGATCTAGTCTGGCTCATATGAACTGCTCAAGCACCAATATTTAAGCCTGAATTTATGTTCATTTCCTGTTATGCGTAGATCCAAAATTATAAGATCAGTCTGTGAAACTTGTTTTTCACCACTTAGCAAATTTTCTATGATCAGATCTATCATTTCAATATCTGTGTAGGTTGTTTAACTCCAAAAATAATAACCCGCCAATTTCTTATCTCTGCAACTTAATAATGTCAATCTCCGGCTTAACACATATACACGTCCCAACACTTTATGCCTCTTAACCTTTAACAAATTAACCATGAATTTTTAAACTGGCATAAATCTTCTTTCAGGCTATCCGATAAATGGCCAAGTCCTTTTATTCCTGTAACCGGGTTCCATCCCGGGTTACAGAAGAGGAGTTGAACGAGTATGTTGCCACTGGCGCTTTAGCCAAAAAGGAAGACATCCACTTGAGAGTCCCTGGTCCAGAAAATCTGCCTGAACCCAAGGAACGGGAAGTGATCATGTTTGCTGATCACCTAAGTCGAGGATTCAGCCCTCCCGGATCAAAAAAAATTGTGATGTGCTTCATTTCCTCCAACTTCAGCCTCAATATATTGGACCAAACTCCGTGTCTAATATTTGCAACTTTCAAGTGTTCTGTGAAGCTTATCTGCAAGAGGATCCCACAGTTGAACTGTTCAGAGATTTCTACTATTTAAACTGCCATATAGAGTTTGTGGATGGGCCCAATACTGAACTTGGCAGGGTTTCCATCCAAAAGAGGAAAGATGTCAGCTTCCCTCACGCTAACCATCATAGCCACCCCAAAGACTGGAATCAAACTTGGTTCTACTTCCAAGATACATCTCCAATTGGTGAGAATCCTCTGTCGGGTTATCGTGCTCACCGGCTTACCAGCACACATCCACTTCCCCAAAGACTCACTGCAAAAAAGAGGGGGCCAAGTATGCACCACAGCTTTCGAAACTCAAAGCCTTTGTTGCGAATGGTTTAACAGGCATCGATTTTGTCCGGTGTTGGGTGTCTTGGAGTATTCTGCCCTTAAGCCGTCGCTCCGGGTTAATGTGTGAATAAACAGGGAACATGAAAGACCCTCAATGCCACACTGATATTTAGCTGACTGATGCTGAAATTACAGAAGCCGTCAAGAAAATGCTGAATGAACTGGTGGCTGAGTGCAACAAAACAGGACTTAGTCCTTTCTGCACTTCAAATAAACCGCCAGCTGTAAGAATTGCCCAACTCCTGCTTAATCCATACTCTTGACACTCCCTTACTATCTTTCCAATTTTTAACAGGGTGATGATCCGTTCTGGAAGAGGAAACCACTGGATAAACCGGCCAAAACAGCTCGTCCCAAGACCAAGGCCAAGAAACCCACCAAGAAGAAGACCGCCGAGTTAAATCCTGACGATGACGATGATAACCTGGAGTGAGAGGTAGAAATTGACTCACTTGGCTCCTTTTTCATACACCTCATTGACAATGATTATTATCAGGACGATGCAGAAGCCAGCCGTGCAAATGACATAGAGGTAATTACTCTCTCATCCGGCTCAGAACCTCTGCCCACACAAAAAACCCGACAAGCAAGACGGAAAGTAAGATTTTCTCACCCTCTTGCTTACTTGGATCCAAACTTTCTTTCGAAGAAACAGCAACACAAAGCTTGCCGCACAACCCAGCACAGCCACCATGTGGTGACTTCTTCCGGTTTACCGAACACGCCGGTTCATAAACGCCGCCCAGAGGTCTCTTATACTTCTGACCCATGTTATCCCAAGGCGGGTTATTTCTGACAGCCTCTTAATCCGTCTGATTCAAATTATCAGGGAACTTCACATTGTTCCTTTGGCGAGTCAACAGGAACGCAGATTCCAATCCTTAAAACTGTTCATTGGTGAGCATATTTAACTAACCGTTCATATCTTATACTTGATCTTTATATTGACCTGACCTACACTTGTTATTTTCAGGGCCCAAGCCAGCGCCAGTAAAAGGGCCAAACCAAATAAACCATCCAAGGACAGCATTCCCACTGATCCGGAAGATACTCCGGAACATTCTAACCCACATACTGAGGCTATTCTTGATGATCCGCCGTTGCAAGACCATGAAATCTCAGCTGAGCATATCGAAGTTGATCCGATGCCTCATACTGATAATCCGTCACTGGTGTTGCTGATGACAAGACTGAAGATGTCATAGTCACTGGTGTTGGTTACACAGCTCCAGGCAATCCCACTGTTCCGTCAAAACATAGTGCCAAAGAAGAATTGTATGCTATTGACAAAGGCAAGTGGAAGGCAGATTTGGAAAGCTATGTCCACCTTGATACGTCTCCATCGTATCTACTTTTCCAAACACTTTTGCCCTTGTTTTGGACTCTAACTTGCATGATTTGAATGGAACTAACCCAAACAGACGCTGTTTTCAGCAGAATTGCTATGGTGTTATTTATGTGCACAAACAAAAGTTCTCGGAATGACCTGAAACTTCACGGAACATCTATTCGGAAAATATCAAAAATCCTTGCAAAAGATGAAGACCAGGGGGCCCACCACCTATCCACGAGGGTGGGGGCGCGCCACCCTACCTCATGGGCCCCATGGAGCTCCTCCGACCTCAAGTCCAACTCTATATATTTGCTTTCGGGGAGAAAAAATCAGAGAGAAGAAATCATCGCGTTTTACGATATGGAGCCGCCGCCAAGCCCTAAAACCTCTCGGGAGGGCTGATCTGGAGTCTGTTCGGGGCTCCGGAGAGGCGAATCCGTCGCCATCGTCATCATCAACCATCCTCCATCACCAATTTCATGATGCTCACCGCCGTGCGTGAGTAATTCCATCGTAGGCTTGATGGACGGTGATGGGTTGGATGGGATTTATCATGTAATCGAATTAGTTTTGTTAGGGTTTGATCCCTAGTATCCACTATGTTCTGAGATTGATGTTAATATGACTTTGCTATGCTTAATGCTTGTCACTAGGGCCCGAGTGCCATGATTTCAGATCTGAACCTATTATGTTTTCATCAATATATGAGAGTTCATGATCCTATCTTGCAAGTCTATAGTCACCTATTATGTGTTATGATCCGTTAACCCCGAAGTGACAATAATCGGGATACTTACCGATGATGACCGTAGTTTCAGGAGTTCATGTACTCACTATGTGTTAATGCTTTGTTTCGGTACTCTATTAAAAGGAGGCCTTAATATCCCTTAGTTTCCGTAAGGACCCCGCTGCCACGGGAGGGTAGGACAAAATATGGCATGCAAGTTCTTTTCCATAAGCACGTATGACTATATTCGGAATACATGCCTACATTACATTGATGAATTGGAGCTAGTTCCGTGTCACCCTAGGTTATGAGTGTTACATGATGAACCGCATCCGGCATAATTCTCCATCACTGATCCATTGCCTACGAGCTTTCCATATATTGTTCTTCGCTTATTTACTTTTCCGTTGCTATTGCTATTTGTAACACCCCCAGTGTCATGCTACAGTAACCCTCTCTAATTAAGCTAATCATTTTTCCAAAACAGTGCTTAGTCACCTTTGTTCAATATCTCATTTCAAATTCTAGTCAATTCAAATTCAAGTGAAGTTTGAAGTTGCTGAAAAGTTGCTAGAAAAATGTTCATCAGTTGCCAAAACTTCCATAACAATTATTTGTTAAGGAACACAACATCAAATTTGCGCAAAGATGAGCATTAGCAATTATAACAGCACCAATTCAGCATTTTTAAATGCTATCCTGCTTATGAAAAATATCAAATGAATTATTCTGGTCTCCAAAATATTTATGGCACTGTCTATAATCACCAGGGATTTAATGGGACTCCTCCCAAATTTTTCCTAAGTGAAATAGTTGACCAATTAATTCCCTTTCTCTCTTTGTTAATAAAGAAAAGCTAAAACACAAAAGAAAAAAAACTGTTTAAAGTAAAAGAAAAAGGAAAAGCCCCCCCCCCCTCAATTGGGCCGATTGGCCCAGCCGGCCACCACGCCCCCCTTGGGCCTCAGCCCACCTGGCCAACCCAGGCCGACCAGCTCCCCCTCCCGCGTCGTCTTCACTGTGCGGGCGACCGAGTGCCCGCGCCCGCGGTCACCGCCCGACCGGCTCACCGCCCCACTCCACGGCAACGCCGGGGATCAGGACGAGCCCTCCCCCCTCGACCTCGTCCTCTTCATCCCTCCCTCCCCGCGCAGATATTTTTCCTCTCCCCCAGATCCCTCCTCGTTCCCCATCGACGCCCGAGCGCGATCCCGCCATTCTCCATTGTCCCCGCGGCCACCGGTGTCCCCGAGCCCGGCAACCGAGCCTGGGAGGTGTGCCGTCCTCCGCTTCACCGTCCTTGTCCATCAGCTAGAGTCGGGGAGGTCGGCGACGTCGGCATCGGCCTCTTCCCCTTCTCGGTGGTCACCGGCGATCACCGGAACCACAAGCCTCCCTCTACGCTCCCGAACCCCGAGAGGCCTCCGTGTGCCTGCCTCGTAAGCTTTGCCTCCTTCCTCCCCGTCCTTGCTTTGTTTCCTCCTTCCCTAGCTAGCTGGCCGTAAGTGCCGGCTCTGCCGTCCGCCATTGCTACCGCGCACGAGCTCCCGAGCTCCTCCTGCTTCGCCTAGCCCTTTCGCCTGAGCTGTAGCACGCCGTAGCACCTTTTCCGTCACCGCCCGAACCTCGCCTCTGCCACCCCTCGTCGCCGGTGCCGTTCCCGGCCAACCCCGGCGAATCCAACACCACCGTTCGACTCGCGGGCGAGGACTCGTCCGAACGCAGCCAACCGCGCGGCAAATGGTGCCCTCTAGCGCCTTTCCGGGTTGCTCCGCCATGCGCCGCCGTGCTTTGGGTCGCCGGAGCAGCTCCGGCGACGCGTCCGACGTGGCGCCAGCGTGGCCGTGGGCCCCACGTGTTGGGCCGCTGACCGCTGGGCCCCGAGGGCCCGCTTGACCAAGTCAACTGCCCACGTGGCAGCTCTGGCTCGCTGGCGTGTGGGTCCCGTGAGTAAAACGTTTTAAAAAACAAACGATTAATTAAAACTTTAGTTAAATTAGTTAGTTAATTAGTACTAACTAGTCACTGACTGCTGGGGCCCACGCCCCCTAACTAACCCTGTTAGTTTAGTTAAGCCTCTGTTAGACAGAGAGGCTGACAGGTGGGCCCCACCTATCAGTTTGACTGGTCAGCAGAGCTGACGCAATGCTGACATCACTGCTGACGCAATAAACCTTTTCTGCTTTTTAAATAGTTCAGAATTTTGTTTAAACTTTGAAAATTCATAGAAATTAAACCGTAACTCGGATGAAAATGTTTTCTATATGAAAGTTGCTCAGAAAAATCCAACGAATTCGATTACACGGTCCGTTCATCTGTCACATGCCCCTAGCATGCTGAACTTGGAACATTCTCCCTCTGATCATCTATCTGACACTGGTTCGGAACCGGGAAAACATTCCCGGTTGAATCCCCCCTTCACCTATATCGTGTAGCCATACGTTAGGTCACTCCCGGCACAGCATATTGCCACGTTATGCTTTGTGATGCTATGTTTGCTTTATATTTACTGTTTCTTCCCCCTCTTCTTTCCGGTAGACCCTGAGACTGATGCTGCCCTTGTGATCGACTACGTCGACGACGACCCCCCTCCTTGCCAGAGCAACCAGGCAAGCAAACCCCCCTTGAGCATTCTGATATCGCCCATTTCCTTCCCTCTCATGCTTGCATTAGAACTGCTACTGCTTTCTGTATGATCCTACTCTGATGCATAGCCTGTTGTTGTTACCTGCTTTCATACCTTACCTGCTTATCCTAAACTGCTTAGTATAGGTTGGTTAGTGATCCATTAGTGACCCCCACCTTGTCCCAGTTGCCTCGCTTTATGCTCGATGACTCGATCAACGTGATCGACGTCCAGGCCCCGACACCGCACATCACCCCCCTAGTTGTACGACACTACAGAGTTACTATCGAGTGCCGAGGGTGAACCTCAGACATCACTCCTGATGAGATCTTTGTACTGTAGCTATTCGATCATGATCATCGAGGGTGATTTCCTCCATAACCAATTTCGGTATGGCTCTGTCGTGCAACCCCTCAAGTGTGAACCTCAAGGGTGGATCCTCTTATGTTCACCTCGATGACAACATCGAGTGGAATTCACTGAGGGTGATTCCTCGGGTTTTCCCTTTGGTGTTAGACACATAGTTACTATGATTACTATGACTTTACACTGAGCCATGTTACTAAAGACGGGTCGACCCTGAGGGGTACCCGCGCGAGCTTAATAGCGAGTGATGTGGAGTCGGGTTGACCTGGAAGGTGCCCGCGAGATACTTACGAGGCGTGGCCGGGCATTCTTAGCCCTTGCCGCAAGTACTCGAGATGAGGCGACGGGGTCACATCTATCGTGAGTCTCTACTCGTTACCGCGCGTTCCTAATCCACTACGATTTGGATATTTGATCCGAGGGGCCTCTGGCCTGATAGCACTAACCATCACGTGGGCATAGTATGGGCGTTCTGCGTCGTATACATCAGCCGAAGTTTAATAGACGTCAGTGACTGAGCAGCGCGCGCCGGGTTGGACTGCGTAAGCACCTGCCTTGTCGAAGGAGGTAGCTAGGTCTGCTCATCGGCCGCCCACGCAATGTGCAGGAGTTCCCGGGGAGATGGCCCATGACCCCTGGGGGCACAGGTTTAGTCCGGCGTGCTGACTTCTCTATTAAGCCTAGGTCGGGTTGCGGCGTATTGTTTGGCCGAGGTCGGGCATGACCCAGGAAAGTGTGTCCGACCGGAGTTAACCGAGCGTGGTGGGTAAGTTGGTGCACCCCTACAGGGAAGAAAACATCTATCGATAGCTGGTCCTACGGTAATGGACACTTGGAGTTGTATCCCGATCGATACAACTAGAACTGAATACTTGAGATGAGACATGGAGATGAGACTTGGTTATGAGATGATAACTGGATAGTATGGCTCTAGGATTGCTTTCTTGTAGGGAGTCGAGAAAGGATCTCTGGCCGAGGTTGATAACATTACTGCTACTTTACTTTATGCTACTCTACTCCCTCCTGTTGCTGCAAGATGGTGGTTTCCAGAAGATGCTAGTCTTCGATAGGCTAGGCTTTCCCCTTCCCTTCTAGCATTCTGCAGTTTAGTCCACAGATACAACTCATTCCCTTTGATACAGATGCATACTTAGTTTAGATCTGATGTAAGTCTTGCGAGTACTTTGGATGAGTACTCACGGTTGCTTTGCTACTTCTTTTTCCCCCATGCCCGATTGTTGCGACCAGATGACGGATCCGAGGAGCCAGACGACACCACTGATGACTACTGCAACCCCGAGGGTGCCTACAACTACGTGGAGACCACCGACGGCCAGGAGTAGTTAGGAGGCTCCCAGGCAGGAGGCCTTGCCTTTTCGATCGTTGTTGCTTTTGTGCTAGCCTTCTTAAGGCAATCTTGTCTAACTTATGTCTGTACTCAGATATTGTTGCTTCCGCTGACTCTTGTGTATTCGAGCTTATGTATTCGAGCCCTCGAGGCCCCTGGCTTGTAATATAAAGCTTGTATTATTTTAATTTGTGTCTAGAGTTGTGTTGTGATATCTTCCCGTGAGTCCTTGATCTTGATCGTACACATTTGCGTGTATGATTAGTGTACGTTCGAATCGGGGGCGTCACACTATCATCACTACAAAATACAAAAAACATTACTTTTACTATAATTACCTTTTGCTACTATTACCACTACTATCATATTACTTTGCTACTAAATACTTTGTTACAGATATTAAGTTTCCAGGTGTGGTTGAATTAACAACTCAGCTGCTAATACTTGAGAATATTCTTTGGCTCCCCTTGTGTCGAATCAATAAATTTGGGTTGAATACTCTACCCTCGAAAACTGTTGCGATCCGCTATACTTGTGGGTTATCAAAACTATTTTCTGGCACCGTTGCCGGGGAGCATAGATCTATTCTTTGAGTCACTTGGGATTTGTATCTGCTTATCATTATGAAGAACTTGAGAGATCCAAAAACCAAGATTTATCCCTCGACTACGAGGGGAGGTAAGGAACTGCCATCTAGCTCTGCACTTGATTCACCTTCTGTTTTGAGTAAGCTTGCGACACCTAAACCTACTTCTGCTATTCGTTCTGATATGTCGCATGTTATTGATGATGCCACTTCTGCTATGCATGATACTTATGATGAAACTACTTCTATGCTTGATACTACTGTGCCACTTGGTGAATTTCTTGATGAACAACTTGCTAGGGTTAGAGAGAGTGAAAATATTGAATCTGATAATACTAATGAAACTGATAATGAAGACTTGCCTGTTATTCCTAAGGGTTATGTTTTTGATAAAGAAGCTTCTTTAGCTATTTTAGCTTGCAAAGATAGATACGAACTCAAGAGGTTCTTAGCTAAATGGAAGCAGCAATCTCTAAATGCTAGAATGAAATCTGACCCTGCTTTTGCTACTTCACCTATCTGTGTTACTGATAAGGATTATGAATTCTCTGTTGATCCTGATATAATTACTTTGGTTGAATCTGATCCTTTTTCATGGCTATGAATCTGAAACTGTTGTGGCACATCTTACTAAATTAAATGATATAGCCACCCTGTTCACTAATGATGAGAGAACTCGTTACCTTTATATCCTTAAAATATTTCCGTTCTCATTAAAGGGTGATGCTAAGATATGGTTTAATTCTCTTGATCCTGGTTGTGTGCGTAGTCCCCAGGATATGATTTATTACTTCTCTGCTAAATATTTCCCTGCTCATAAGAAACAAGCTGCTTTAAGGGATATATATAATTTTGTGCAAATTAAAGAAGAGAGTCTCCCACAAGCTTGGGGGAGGCTTCTCAAGTTACTTAATGCTTTGCCTGATCATCCTCTTAAGAAAAATGAAATACTTGATATCTTTTATAATGGACTAACCGATGCTTCCAAAGATTACTTGGATAGTTGTGCTGGTTCTGTTTTCAGGGGAAAACGCCGGATGAAGCTAAAATTCTATTGAATAATATGCTGACAAATGAAAATAATTGGACACCTCCTGAGCCAGTTCCTGAGCCTATACCTAAACCAACTCCGAAGAAGAGAGGTATTCTATTTCTCAGTCCCGAAGATATGCAAGAGGCAAAGAAATCTATGAAAGAAAAAGGTATTAAAGCTGAAGATGTTAAGAGTTTACCTCCTATTGAAGAAATACATGGTCTTAATTTACCGCCTGTTGAAGAAACATATGATCTTGATCCATCACCTAATGAAGAAACTCATGGTCTTGATAACCCAACATAGGTAGTAAAGGTAAATTCTCTCTGTAGATATGATAAAGCTGAAATCCCATTTACTAAGTTTGCTAGTCCATGCTTAGATGAGTTTGATAAATTTATGGCTAAGCAAGAAGCCTTTAATGCTTATTTTGGTTGAAAATTGAAATACAATTCAAATATGCTTGAACACTTGGGTGATTATATGGCTAATGTTAAAGGTGAACTTAAACTTATTAGTAAACATGCTTCTATGGTTACCACTCAAGTAGAACAAGTACTTAAGGCTCAAAATGATTTGCTCAATGAATTGAATAGCAAGAATAATGATAATGCTGTCAGAGTTATGATTAGAGGTGGTAAAATGACTCAGAGTTTACATCCTAAGAGAATTGAGAAAGATTCTCAGAGAAATAATGTAGATGCACCTAGTCCTTCTAATAGGAAGATAAAGAAAAATGATAGGACTTTGCATGCTTCTAGTAAACCTATCAATGAAACACCTGAGAATCCAAATGATATTTCTATCACTGATGCTGAAACACAATCTGGTAATGAACCTGAAACTAGTGATAATGTTAATGATAATGTTCATGATGATGCTCAACCTAGTAATGATAATGATATAGAAATTGAACCGGCTGTTGATCTTGATAACCCACAATCAAAGAATCAACGTTATGATAAGAAAGACTTTGTTGCTAGGAAACATGGTAAAGAAAGAGAACCATGGGTTCAGAAACCCATGCCTTTTCCTCCCAAACCATCCAAGAAAAAGGATGATGAGGATTTTGAGCGCTTTGCTGAAATGATTAGACCTATCTTTTTGCGTATGCGATTAACAAATATGCTTAAAATTTATCCTTATGCTAAGTATATGAAATATATTGTTACTAATAAAATGAAGATACCGGAAGCTGAAATTTCCACCATGCTTGATAATTATACTTTTAAGGCTGGAATATCAAAGAAACTTGGAGATCCAGGAGTGCCCACTATACCATGCTGTATTAAAAGAAACTATGTTAAAACTTCTTTATGTGATCTTGGAGCCGGTGTTAGTGTTATGCCTCTCTCTTTATATCGTAGACTTGATTTGAATAAGTTGACACCTACTGAAATATCTTTGCAAATGGCTGATAAATGAACTGCTATATCTGTCGGTATTTGTGAGGATGTGCTTGTTGTAGTTGCAAACGTTACTATTTTAACGGACTTTGTTATTCTTGATATTCCCGAGGACGATAGTATGTCTATTATTCTTGGAAGACCCTTTTTGAATACTGCAGGGGCTGTTATTGATTGCACTAAAGGCAATTTCACTTTTCATGTTAATGGTAATGAGCATACGGTACACTTTCCGAGGAAACAACCTCAAGTTCATAGTATCAACTCTATTGGAAAAATTCCATCGATTATATTTGGAGGTTTTGAATTTCCTCTTCCTACTGTCAAGAAGAAATATGATATTCTTATTATTGGGGATGTGCATACCCCGTTGAGGTAACATAGTGTTATTCGAAATGACTCTGGTTCTATGTTATTCGGAATGAGTTCGTTAACAAGACTTGATCAACCTTGTTAGTGGATTCCTTTTGATGAGCATGAGATGGATGAAACTAGAAGGCACAACCTTCTGTATCCCACTTTTACTTTCTGTTATTTATATTAAATAAAATAAAAATAGTATTTTTCTGTCTGTTATCTGAATATCCTTGCAATATAAAAATACCCCGAAAATAAAAGTTCTTCAAATGCCCTGAAATTTAAATATGATTTTTTTCTGGAATATTTGAGAATATTTGGCACTAAGAACACAGCGGGAGGAGCTGGCAACTGGCCACGAGGGTCAGGGGCGCGCCCTACCCCCTACCTCGTGGGCCCATGGTGGCCCTACTCCACTTATCCTTTCACCCACACACTCCTTCTTCCTCCCACAAACATGAATATCCAGCTCAAACCCGAGTCCAAGCTCATTTTGCTGCCATTTTCGATCTCCTTGCTTAAAGCATCTCTCACAAAACTGCTTGGGGAGATTGTTCCTTGGTATGTGACTCCTCCATTGGTCCAATTAGTTTTTGTTCTAGTGCTTTATTCATTGCAAATTTGTGCTGCCTAGGTGACCATGTTCTTGAGCTTGCATGTCAAATTTATATGGTTCCAAGTAGTTTTGATGCATGATATAGGCTCTAGGCACTTGTATGAGTAGCTGCTATCAATATTATTGAGTTTGGTTCACTTTTGTTTTGAAGTTACTAAAAATTTCAGAAATTTTTTCAGAGGAAGAAATATGCTTAGGAAAATGTCCAAGGTGGTTCTTCAAGGAAGCAAGGACCCAGGCTTGCAATGCATGATGCTGATGAAGAACCACCAAGAGACGCTCCAGTGCGTCCTTGTGAATGGCCTTCTGAGAACTTTATGGATCGAGAGGGAATTAAGGAAGAATTTAACGCATATTTGCGTAACGCGGATCTTGTGAGCTTCGAGGAAGAGAAGTGCAGCCAGTATCACTATCTCACTAGTTCCTTTGTGAGGAGGTTTGAATTTTCATCTTCACGTAATTCTCCAACTGTCCTGTTTGATCTTTATGAAAATTCTTACACTATGGACTTAGAGGATTTTACCACTGCTTGCAAACTTCCACAATGGGGTAGTATCAGGGAACCTCGCAAATCTGAATTTAGAGATTTTCTTGCTAGTATAACTATGGGAAAATCCAGAGATATAACACAAGCTACCATAGGGAGCATTCATTTTCCTGCTATACATTATTTTGCTCTCTTCATAGGTAGATGCATTAATGGTAAAGATGAGGCATGTCACATGTGTGTCCCTGACCTCAGTATTTTTAGGAGTGCGGTGTTAGGAGATAAATCTTATAATTTGGGAGCCATTGTTGCACGTAGGTTGCATCTTAATAGATTTAATGGAGATTTCTCTGGTGGAATTTATGCAACCCGCATAGCTAATTTTCTTGGTATAGCCATACGTGAAGATGATATTGAATTACCTCCTGCTTACCTAGACTTTAATGCTATGGTTTACCACCAGTTTGTCGAGAGGAATGAATCACCTCTCCTGTATCGACTAATCTTTGACAGACGGCGTGTTGTCCGTATTACTCTCCCTGCTCTTGCCTTCTTTGATTATCGGGCAAAAGGAAGATATGTTATTACTAGGGAGGAGGCAGATGAGTACGAGAGGAGGGCGGAGGCCGCTCGTCGCCACGCTGCAGCTCAGGAGGCGATAGCCGCTGCATCGCAATACGACCCCAACTATTATTATGGATATCCGCCAGGTCAGCCGTGGCCATAGACCAACTTAGGCCAAAATCCTAAGCTTGGGGGAGTACGTATTTCTCACCGACATTGTATTTATGTTCACACACTCATTGCTAGATGTCGGTGCTCATACTTTTTCATTGTAACATCCATGCTAGTTTATTTTTCCTTTTTATGCTTTCTTCTTGTGTGTTTAATAAACCTTAAGAAAAACCAAAAAAAATAGTTGTAGCTTTTAATTAGTTTACTTTTCATGCTTGTAGTAGTAATTAAAAAGAAAACCCAAAAAGATTTCATGTTCTTCTTTTTCTTGTTGGGAGCTTTCCCGTGTAAATAATTTTATTTCTTTTCTTTTCTTTGGGGGTTGATAGGAGAAGACCATGATTAAATTGTTGAAGTGGCTCTTATATGCATTATTGTTGATCTGACAAAAGAGCCCATATTTCCTTGTCTTCCCCTGTTTATTGAATGCTTGCAGATTCTAGCTTAGTCCAATGCACGTGCACTATTATTATTCACACTATTCGGTCATGCAAGTGAAAGGCAATTATGACGATATATGATGGACTGATTGAGATGAGAAAAGCTGGTATGAACTCGACCTCTTTTGTTTTTGTAAATATGATTAGTTCATCGTTCCTAATTCAGCCTATTATGAATAAACATGTTTGCAATCACAACTAGAGATCATAGTTTCTTGTGCCATGCTTGATTAGCTAGGAGCTTATAATGGTTTACCTTGCGTGCCAACATGCTATTAAAATGGTTGTGATGTGGTATGATAGGGTGGTATCCTCCTCTGAATGATTTAAGTGACTTGACTTGGCGCATGTTCACGCATGTAGTTGAAACAATATCAACATAGCCTTCACGATATTTATGTTCATGGTGGATTATATCCTCCTCATGCTTGCATTCAGTGTTGATTAATTTTAATGCATGTTCATGACTGTTGTCGCTTTCTAGCTGGTCGCTTCCCAGTCTTTTGCTAGCCTTCACCTGTACTAAGCGGGAATACTTCTTATGCATCCAACTCCATAAACCCCAAAGTTATTCCATATGAGTCCACCATACCTACCTATATGTGGTATCTACCTGCCATTCCAAGTAAATTTGTATGTGTCAAACTCTAAACCTTCAAATAAATATCTTGTTTTGTATACTCGAATAGCTCATGTATCAACTAGGGCTGTCCGTATCTTCCATGTTAGGCGGGTTATTCTCAAGAGGAGTGGACTCTGCTCCTCACTCACGAGAAAAATGGCTGGTCAGCGGGATGCCCAGTCCCATGCTTTATGCAAACTAAATCAAAATAATTGCAAACAAAACTCCCCCTAGGACTCTTGTTAGTTGGAGGCACTCGTTGTTTCGAGCAAGCCATGGATTGATGCTTGTTGGTGGAAGGGGAGTATAAACTTTACCATTCTGTTTGGGAACCGCCTATAATGTGTGTGGCATGGAAGATATCACCATCTCTTGGTTGTTATGTTGACAATGAAAGTATACCGCTCAAAATATTATTCACCTCTATTTCAAAACTGAGCTCTGGCACCTCTAAAAATCCCTGCTTCCCTCTGCGAAGGGCCTATCTATTTACTTTTATGTTGAGTCATCATCCTCTTATTAAAAATCACTAGTTGGAGAACACTGCTGTCATTTGCATTCATTACTGTTAGTTTACATTGAGTATGACTTGACTGGATCTCTTTTACCATGAATTACAATGTCTAGTCAGTCCTTGATCTTTAAAGGTGCTCTGCATTTATGTTTTGCGGTCTCAGAAAGGGCTAGTGAGATACCATCTTGTTATATCATATTATGATTGTTTTGAGAAAGTGTTGTCATCCGTGATTTATTATTATTGCTCGCTAGATGATTATGCCATTGATATGAGTAAGCTTGAGACCTAAGCATTATTGTGAATGTGGTTAGTCATAATCTTTGCTGAAAACTTGAATGTCGGCTTTACATATTTACAACAACAAGAGCAAACAGAGTTTGTAAAAGTTTTTCTTTATAACTTTCAGTTTATCAACTGAATTGCTTGAGGACAAGCAAAGGTTTGGGCTTGGGGGAGTTGATACATCTCCGTCGTATATACTTTTCCAAACACTTTTGCCCTTGTTTTGGACTCTAACTTGCATGATTTGAATGGAACTAACCCGGACAAACATTGTTTTCAGCAGAATTGCTATGCTGTTATTTATGTGCAGAAACAAAAGTTCTCGGAATGACCTGAAACTTCACGGAACATCTATTTAGAAAATATAAAAAATCCTTACAAAAGATGAAGACCAGGGGGCCCACCACCTGTCCACGAGGGTGGGGGGCGCCTGCCCCCCTAGGGCGCACGCCCCTACCTCGTGGGCCCCCTGGAGCTCCTCTGACCTCAAGTCCAACTGTATATATTTGCTTTCTGGGAGAAAAAAATTAGAGAGAAGAAATCATCGCATTTTACGATACAGAGCCGCCGCCAAGCCCTAAAACCTCTCTAGAGGGCTGATCTGGAGTCTGTTCGGGGCTCCGGAGAGGGGAATCCGTCACCATCGTCATCATAAACCATCCTCCATCACCAATTTCATGATGCTCACCGCCGTGCGTGAGTAATTCCATCGTAGGCTTGCTGGACGGTGATGGGTTGGATGAGATTTATCATGTAATCGAGTTAGTTTTGTTAGGGTTTGATCCCTAGTATCCACTATGTTCTGAGATTGATGTTAATATGACTTTGCTATGCTTAATGCTTGTCACTATGGCCCGAGTGCCATGATTTCAGATCTAAACCTATTATGTTTTCATCAATATATGAGAGTTCTTGATCCTATCTTGCAAGTCTATAGTCACCTATTATGTGTTATGATCCGTTAACCCCGAAGTGACAATAATCGGGATACTTACCGGTGATGACCGTAGTTTGAGGAGTACATGTACTCACTATGTGTTAATGCTTTGTTTTGGTACTCTATTAAAAGGAGGCCTTAATATCCCTTAGTTTCCATAAGGACCCCACTGCCACGGGAGGGTAGGACAAAAGATGTCATGCAAGTTCTTTTCCACAAGCACGTATGACCATATTCGGAATACATGCCTACATTACGTTGATGAATTGGAGCTAGTTCTGTGTCACCCTAGGTTATGACTGTTACATGATGAACCGCATTTGGCATAATTCTCCATCACTGATCCATTGCCTACGAGCTTTCCATATATTGTTCTTCGCTTATTTACTTTTCCATTGCTATTTCTATCATCACTACAAAATACCAAAAACATTACGTTTACTATCATTACCTTTTGCTACCGTTACCACTACTATCATATTACTTTGCTACTAAATACTTTCCTGTAGATATTAAGTTTCCAGGTGTCGTTGAATTGACAACTCAGCTGCTAATACTTGAGAATATTCTTTGGCTCCCCTTGTGTCTAATCAATAAATTTGGGTTGAATATTCTACCCTCGGAAACTGTTGCGATCCCCTATACTTGTGGGTTATCACACCTCAGCGCCCAAGATATTTATTATGGGTTTTTAAATCGTTTGTACACAAGCCGCGACTATGAAGCCGGTTTACTGAATATGATGAAGGAACGATATGAGGTAACTGCTGCTAACTCTACATAAATATTCTTCCCTTAGCCGCCAAGTTTATTGAACATGATAGAATAGAATGTTCTGTAGACTTCCAAGAACTATATAGAACAACTCCAGTAGCACCCAAGGGCCGGTTTATATTGTCAATATGAACCGGGACTTGTAGAATAACAACTCTTCAATTTTGCCTGTTCAGCCCCCAAGGGCCGGTTTATACTTTCAAGATGAACTGGGACTTTAGAATAACAGCTCTTCAAATTTGCCTGAGTAGCCCCCAAGGGCCGACTTAACAAATATGTGAAGTTGGGACTGATTATGCTATAAGGCACAAAATTCTTGTTTTAGGACCTTAGTAAACTGGTAAACCAACAAGCTGGTAGTGGAAGAAAAAAATCCATAGTGTTAACTAGAGCAAATACACATTAGCCCCCAAGTGCCAAGAATAATACTTGTATTGAGCTTGGGACTTGTAAAAAAATTGATACGAAGCAATATACATTAGCCCCCAAGTGCCAAGGTGTAGGATCGAAAGTATGTCTAGAGGGGGGTGATTAGACTACTTGACAAAATAAAAACTTAACCTTTTCCCAATTTTAGTTCTTGGCAGATTTTAGATAATTTAGGACAAGTCAAGCAATCATTACATAATTCAAGCAAGCATGCAAAGAGTATATAGGCAGCGGAAAGTAAAGCATGCAACTTGCAAGAAAGTAAAGGGAAGGGTTTTGAGATTTCAAACGCAATTGGAGACACGGATGTTTTTCCCGTGGTTCGGATAGGTGGTGCTATCCTACATCCACGTTGATGGAGACTTCAACCCACGAAGGGTAATAGTTGCGTGAGTCCACACAGGGCTCAACCCAAGGGTAACGGTTGCGCAATTCCACACAGGGCTCCACCCACGAAGGGTCCACGAAGAAGCAACCACCCACAAAGGGTCCACGAAGAAGCAACCTTGTCTATCCCACCATGGCCATCGCCCACGAAGGACTTGCCTCACTAGCGGTGGATCTTCACGAAGTAGGCGATCTCCTTGCCCTTACAAACTCCTTGGTTCAACTCCACAATCTTGTCGGAGGCTCCCAAGTGACACCTAGCCAATCTAGGAGACACCACTCTCCAAGAAGTAACAAATGGTGTGTAGGTAATGAACTCCTTGCTCTTGTGCTTCAAATGATAGTCTCCCCAACACTCAACTCTCTCTCATAGGATTTGGATTTGGTGGAAAGAAGATTTGAGTGGAAAGCAACTTGGGAAGGCTAGAGATCAAGATTCATATGGTAGGAATGGAATGTCTTGATCTCAACACATGAGTAGGTGGTTTTCTCTCAGAACATATGAGTAGGAATGGTGTGTGTGTTCTGATGGCTCTCTCTTTTAATGAGAAGGAGGTGGAGGGGTATATATAGCCTCCACACAAAATCCAACCGTTACACATAATTTACCAATCTCGGTGGCACCGAATCAGAAAACTCGGTCTGACCGAAGTAGTAAACCTAGTGACCGTAACGAATTTCGGTGGGACTGACATGCAACTCGGTAGGACCGATTCGGTTAGGGTTTGGGCATAACGTAATCTCGGTGAGACCGATTACACAAACTCGGTGAGACCGAATTTGGTATTAACTAACCAGAGAGTTGGTCAGGCAAACTCGATGGGACCGATTTGCTCTTTCGGTGAGACCGAGTGGAACTCGGTGAGACCGAAAAGTTACAAAGGGGAAACACTAAGTTTACATTGCAATCTCGGTGGGACCGATTCGCTCTTTCGGTGAGACCGAAAAGTTACGAAAGGGAAACAGAGAGTTTGCAACCCCATCTCGGTGAGACCGAGATCCTTATCGGTAGGACCGAATTGCTAGGGTTTGGCAGTGGCTAATGACAAGTGAAACTCGGTGGCGCCGGATAGGAAGAATCGGTAGGACCGAGTTTGGCTTAGGGTTTAGGTCATATGTGGATATGGGAAAGTAGTTGAGGGCTTTGGAGCATATCACTAAGCACATGAAGCAAGAGGCTCATTAAGCAACACCTCATCCCTCCTTAATAGTATTGGCTTTTCCTAAAGACTCAATGTGATCTTTGATCACTAAAATATAAAATGAAGAGTCTTGAGCTTTTGAGCTTGAGCCAATCCTTTGTCCTTAGCATTTTGAGGGTTCCACTTTCACATCCATGCCATGCCAATCATTGAGCTTTCCTGAAATAATCATCTTGGAATAGCATTAGCTCAATGAGCTATATGTTGTTATAAATTACCAAAACCACCTAGGGATAGTTGCACTTTCAATCTCCCCCTTTTTGGTAATTGATGACAACATATAGATCAAAGCTTCGACAAATGATAATAAGCATGAAATATATCGTCGCTTTGAGAAGTATGTGATAAGTAAGAGCTCCCCCTAAATTTGTGCATATTTAAAATTTGCTTTGGACTGCAAATGCACAAAGAGTTAGAGTCATGGGTTACTCTTCCATGTCACATACATCTTGGTGGAGCGCTCAAAATGATAAGAATGAAATACATGCACTCATCACCAAGAATAATGAATGATCACATAAGATAAGATAATAGCATTAAGCAAGCATTAAGTGTAGCTTATGATCAAACACATGATCATCAATGTCTCACAAATAATGACGTAGTATCAAGCACTCAAAAGCAGAAAAAGTTCGAAAAACCACCAAATAAAGCAAGAGAGAAAAGCAACACTCTCTCTCTCGAAGCCTATGATCTATACATCTTCTCCCCCTTTGGCAACAAGTTACCAAAAAGTTCCTAGAAAATGCATAGCACTAGATCGACGCTCAGGCTTGATCTTCAGGTGGTGGTGGAGTCCGGATCACTCCAAGGACGAAGGCTTCTGTAGATGTTGAAGTAGTCGCTGGAGTTGGAGCTGAAGTAGACGCTGGAGCTGAGGCTGTAGCTGGTGCTGAGGTGGTGGCTCTGGTGTCAGAAACTGGCACAGCAGACGACCTCGGGCCTCGTGGCACTCTAGAAAAAGCATGAGTCGTGGTCCTGCCTCTCCTCTCATTCATGTCCTCCTGGAGCTGCTCCACTGCAGACTGAACTTCCGTTACCTTGACATCCAAGTCATAGAACTTCTATTCCATGATTCTCTCTAGGCTCTGCTGATTCTTAGTGAGGGTGGCCAGACTTTGCTCAATCCTCAGCGTGGATGCAATCAAGTAACCAAGCTGCTCTTGTTTGGTCTTCAAGAAGTACTCAGATGCCTCCTCTTGAGTAAGCATCTTGGCAGCTTTCTCCTTCCTCGCCTTCTCCTTCTTTGCAAATGCTTGTGCAGACGATGGCTTGTTCTCAGTCATAACAACTTCATTGTCCTCGAAATCTGGACGGATGGGCAGGTGTTCCTTATCCAACAAATATACGCCCTTGCCCATCTTGGAGTTGATGAGCTCCTGAATCTGAGGGGCATATCCACAGCTCCTCTTTTGATCTGCTGCAGTCCTCTTAATTGTTTCCACTATGAGGCTCATGACTTTGAATTTCTGAGGCACATCAAACACATGTAGCAAGTTGATAGCATGGCCTCTGATCATCTTGTGATCTCTATACTTGGGCAGAAGGGTGTGCCTAAGGATCCAGTTGATCGTAGGCAGTCCTGAGAGCAGATAATGCACTGAGCCAAATTTGAATGTGTCAAGTGCTTCATTCGGAATCTCCTTGTACATGTTGGACATGGAGTTGTGGTCCATCTTTTTCTTGGCATAGATATCCAAGTCCTCATCTTGCTCTTCTGGGGCATTAATGATCTGTGCCCACTCAGCCACTGTAGATTGGTACCTTGTACCCTCAGACATCCATGTGATCCTCCCATCTGGATAAAAGTGTGTCGTGGAGTAGAACTGCATGATAAGTTCCTCGTTCCACTTTGTGAGCTTCTGCCCAACAAAGTCAGCTACTCCACAAGCACTAAAACTGTCAAATACTCCTGGGTAGTACTCCTCATTCTCCTTGATATATGTCCAATCAACCCATCGCATATCACAGACAATGGGCTTCTTATCTAGCAGCACAGTCTCATAGAAATCCTGCTGCTCCTTGGTATGAAACCTGTAGTCCACTGCAGTCCTTCTCCTAGAAGCATATGGATCTGCTTCTCTCCACTTCCTGAGCCCTGAGTCTCTCCTGAGCTTCATATCCTCAGCCACAGGATGAGCATCGTTGTGGTCTGGGATCTTGGGCTTGAGCTTCCGAAGGACATTCTCTTCCTCATCCTCAGCAACAGTCTCAGGCACTGGGGCCTTGTTCTTCTCAGCTGCAGGAATGCTCCGTGTGTTCCTCTTGGGCTTTGGCTTTGGAGCTGGCTTGGCCTTGGAAGTAGCTCCCCCTGATTTTATGGCATCTCCCATTAGCTTGGGTGCCTTGGGCGCTGGTGCAGCTGCCTCTTCTTCTTCCTCCTCTTCCATGATGGAAGCTTTGCCAAGTACTCTAGCAACAGTCTTCTTTACCCTTTCCTTTCTCTTCTTGCCTTCTGCAGCAACTGGCTCTTGGGGAGTGGGCTTCTCAGTTGAGGCTCTTGCCTTTGACATGGGCTGCCTGCCTGCTGGCCTTTTGATTTTCAGCCCTGGCTTTGTGCCTTGAGCTGGCTCAACTCTCTTGGAAGTGGCCTCTTCCTCTGCCACATAGTCCTCATCTTCAGAGTCTGAAGTTTTCTTCTTCCTTTGTCTCGTGGCAGCCTTTGGCAAATTGCTAGGAGTGCTCCTGCTGCCTTCATCAGATGAACTGGAGGGACTAGTGCCCTCACTCATGACCACTTGCTGCTCTGACAGATTCTGGCTATCACTCTGGTCTGACATGCTGCAAACTGACTGCTGACCCTGTGAATAGATTATAGAGGAGATAGAGTGGATGAGCATCACAAAATGCAGAGATTTTTGCAAAAAGAATGATCCAAAAACTTAGTTTTAGTTTCCCACTGAAATCATCTCGGATCTACCGATTTTCAAACTCGGTGATACCGAAGCAGTTTTGGAACCTAAACTAGTGAACTCGGTAGGACCGAGTCACAGTTTGGTGGCACCGAGACTGCTAGGGTTTCACTGAACTCAAAAATCGGTCACACCGATAAGTAATTCTCGGTCAGACCGAGTCTCACTTGTGCAATGGCATAAGCCAAATCGGTGGGACCGAGTTTTTCAACTCGGTGGGTCCGAGATGGTTTCGGCGGAAACCTAAACCTAGAATTTTCGAATCAAACCTAACCTATGAGAGTTTTGACTGGATAGAAGTTTATCAAACGTGGCTAGAAACAATATGATCACAATGTGCTAGGAATCAGATTGAGGAATAGCACAAAGATCAAGTCCATACCCTAGTTCGGCGTGGACTTGCTACGGCGGCAACGGCGGGGCAGAATTCCCGTTGACGGTGATGGAGACCAGCGAATGGAGGCTGCTGGCGGTGAGAAGACGATCCGGAGACCTCAAGGGAAGAGCAGGCTATCGCGCGGGCGAAGGGGTTCGGAGAAATTTCCAAATTTTACCCGTGACTATATATAGCCCGACCCTGTCGGTGTGACCGAGTGGAACAACTCGGTGGCACCGAGATTCACTGAAACTCGGTGTGACCAAAAGGTTCAAATCGGTTGCACCGAGATCGAAAACCTAGATCAACTTAATGATCTCGGTAGGACCAAAAGTGGAGTATCGGTCAGACCGAGAATCATAAAGAGGTTTTGGAAGTTTAAGTCTATGACGAATCGGGGACTCTGAGAGCTCCTCACACAGAGTGGTTCGAATCTGACTTGATCAAATTTTGTGATGCAGCATGAATGGAGTTTGAGACGAGAAAAGCATAGATAGCTAGAGGAGGTTCTTAGGCATTCTTGTCCATCCACTTGGCAAAAAGAAATAAAGTCGAACAATCAAAAACAACAAGTGGATGTCCTCGAATGAGTAAATTATGCAACCAGCATGCTCACACAATAAGATGGCAAATGAAATATGTGGCAAGGCATGCACAACCAATTCTAGCATCTATCAAGCAATTTGCGATGACTAGGTCATCTATATATGAGTATATTGACTTAGGAGTCAAGTGAGAACACTTGATCATAGGTCATACTCATCGTTTAAGCTCAAGTGGGGTTACCACTTTTACATAAAGCATTGTTGTGTTCACATCTTTAGAGTTGCTTTAGCTCAAGTCTTAGAGTAAAGCTCCCCCTAGATGTGATATCCCCCCTAAGAGGGATGAACTAACCTTGGGTTTTGTCGATGATGACTTCGTGTAGATATTGAAGATGTGGATGCTCAATGTTGATGTAGATCTCTTGGAGCTATCCATTTGAGTGAATTGTTCTTTCAATACCTACATGGGTTAGTCCCACAAGGAACAAACAAGGATATCCATAGACATAGAGTGATGCACACAAAAGATGATGTCCATGAAAACTTTTAGATTACCTTGTCCCTTGTCTTACCAACAAGAGGGTTTGTGACTCCTTGAACTAGTGCAAGATGTGGAAGTTGATTGCACTTGTTCTTGCCAAAATGATAAGAGTGAAGTATATTGGCGGAGTCACCCTCAAGAACTTTCTAGTTCTTCTTCCTTTGGATCCACATCATCTTAATGGGAATCCTTGGAGTTGTAGTCGTACTTGATGAAGTGGAACTTGAAGTAGTCTTGGGAATCCACTTGACTAAGGTCTTTGGAGCTTCTTCAAATGCATCAATTTCCTCTTGAAGCTTGTCCTTGCCTTTTTGCTCGTAGTCTTGTGGTGGAAGATCATCTTGAGCTTGTGTCCCCTTGAAAGAAGTATACTTCTCTTGTTGAGGGACAAACTTTGTCTTGGGGTATTGATCTTCTTCCCATTCAACTCCATTGGCATTGAACTTTTGTTCAAAACCAACACCTTGATTCTTCCGGTGCATTCCTTGCTTGCGCACAATTTCCTCGAATTGCTTACTCCCGGCAAGGCTTTTGTACACTCCTTTCTCTATAATTCCCTTCAATAAGCTATTTTCTTGCTCAAGTGTAACTTGGCTAAGAGAATCATTAGTGGAATCAAGAGAACTACTAGAAGCAACAATATTGGATTTAGCATGATCATTGTTACTACTAGAGGAAGAATCTTTCTTGTTAGACTTGACTTGAGGCATGTAAGTGGATAAGAGTAAACGCTTGGCAATGTAAGAAGAACTTTTCTTGCGGAGATCATCATTGATTGCCTTTAAGAACTCATGCTCGTGCTCAAGATTGAGCTTTTCAAAGCGTAGTTTCTCATGAGCTCTTAAAAGTTCTTGATGATCTTCGAAGATAGTGTCATGAGCTAACTTAAGAGTTTTTAGTTCTTTAGTTAGAGCCTCAATCTTCTCCTTATCATTGTCATTCGTTTTATATTGATTAGCATGATTAATTGGTCTTTCATCATAGTATTCATCACTAGAGTTGTCACCAAGCAAATCATCACCTAACAAGTCATCTTCATCACTATTGAAATCAACATACTCGGGGTGTGTTACCTTAGGACCTTTGGCCATGAAGCATCTTCCAATTCCTACATTTGGTGAGTCAAATATGTCGTAGGAGTTGGTTGACACAAGTGCTAGACCGGCAACACCTTCATCTTGAGTATCTTTGGAGTCGGAGTGATAACTTCTCTCGGAGTGGCTGTCGGAGTCGGAGCCGGATACCCATTCACCAACATGAGCTTGATGTCTTCGTCTTGTGTAGCTCCTTGATGATTTTTCCTTCCTTTCCGAATCCTTGCTTCTCCGTGAGTATCTTCGTTCATAACGATCATCTCTACTCCTTCTTTCCCTTGGTGGTGATCCTTTGCTTCTTCTTTTTGGAGAATCTTCTCTTCTCTTGTAGGGAGCCGTACACTCATTGGAATAGTGTCCGGGTCTTCCACAATTGTAACAGTTTCGCTCTCGACTAGAAGATCTTTTGTCATTGTAGGACCTTGACTTGGAGCTTCTATCTTTGCTTCTACTCTTGTAGAACTTGTTGAAGTTCTTCACCATTAAGCTCAATTCTTCGTTGAAGTCTTGTTTCTCACTTGATGATGTAGGGGCTTCACATGAGGCTTTATAGGCACCACTTGATTTGTTGTGAAGTTCCTCTTTATCCTTAAGTGACATCTCATGAGCAACAATTCTTCCAATCACCTCCGTTGGCTTGAGATCTTTGTAATTGGGCATCATTTGGATCAATATGCACACGGTATCATATTTTCCATCCAAGGCTCTTAGGATCTTCTTGATGATGAATCTATCGGTCATCTCTTCACTTCCTAAGCCGGCAATCTCATTTGTGATGAGAGCAAGCCTAGAGTACATTTCAGCGACACCTTCACCATCCTTCATCTTGAACTTGTCAAGTTGGCTTTGAAGCACATCCAACTTGGATTCCTTGACGGAGTCGGTACCTTCGTGCATATCAATCAAAGTGTCCCAAATTTCCTTTGCATTCTCAAGGCGGCTGATTTTGTTGAATTCTTCGGGGCACAATCCATTGAAGAGAATATCACAAGCTTGAGCATTGTATTGCAACATCTTCAACTCATCCGTGGTAGCTTCACGGTTTGGTTCTCTCCCATCAAAGAAGTCACCTTGCAAACCAACACACACAATAGCCCAAACGGCGGGGTTATGTCCAAGAATATGCATTTTCATTTTATGCTTCCAACTAGCAAAATTAGTACCATCAAAGTAAGGACCTCTACGGTGATAATTTCCCTCGCTAGATGCCATACTCTCCTAGGTTGTGAAATCAAGGCTATGACCACCAAAAGCTATGGAGATCAAGCAAATGGAGACCAAAGCTTTGATACCACTTGTAGGATCGAAAGTATGTCTAGAGGGGGGTGATTAGACTACTTGACAAAATAAAAACTTAACCTTTTCCCAATTTTAGTTCTTGGCAGATTTAGATAATTTAGGACAAGTCAAGCAATCATTACATAATTCAAGCAAGCATGCAAAGAGTATATAGGCAGCGGAAAGTAAAGCATGCAACTTGCAAGAAAGTAAAGGGAAGGGTTTGAAGATTTCAAACACAATTGGAGACACGGATGTTTTTCCCGTGGTTCGGATAGGTGGTGCTATCCTACATCCACGTTGATGGAGACTTCAACCCACGAAGGGTAACGGTTGCGCGAGTCCACACAGGGCTCCACCCAAGGGTAACGGTTGCGCGAGTCCACACAGGGCTCCACCCACGAAGGGTCCACGAAGAAGCAACCACCCACAAAGGGTCCACGAAGAAGCAACCTTGTCTATCCCACCATGGCCATCGCCCACGAAGGACTTGCCTCACTAGCGGTAGATCTTCACGAAGTAGGCGATCTCCTTGCCCTTACAAACTCCTTGGTTCAACTCCACAATCTTGTCGGAGGCTCCCAAGTGACACCTAGCCAATCTAGGAGACACCACTCTCCAAGAAGTAACAAATGGTGTGTAGGTAATGAACTCCTTGCTCTTGTGCTTCAAATGATAGTCTCCCCAACACTCAACTCTCTCTCATAGGATTTGGATTTGGTGGAAAGAAGATTTGAGTGGAAAGCAACTTGGGAAGGCTAGAGATCAAGATTCATATGGTAGGAATGGAATGTCTTGATCTCAACACATGAGTAGGTGGTTTTCTCTCAGAACATATGAGTAGGAATGGTGTGTGTGTTCTGATGGCTCTCTCTTTTAATGAGAAGGAGGTGGAGGGGTATATATAGCCTCCACACAAAATCCAACCGTTACACACAATTTACCAATCTCGGTGGGATCGAATCAGAAAACTCGGTCTGACCGAAGTAGTAAACCTAGTGACCGTTAGGAATTTCGGTGGGACTGACATGCAACTCGGTAGGACCGATTCGGTTAGGGTTTGGGCATAACGTAATCTCGGTGAGACCGATTACACAAACTCGGTGAGACCGAATTTGGTAATTAGCTAACCAGAGAGTTGGTCAGGCAAACTCGGTGGGACCGATTTGCTCTTTCGGTGAGACCGAGTGGAACTCGATGAGACCGAAAAGTTACAAAGGGGAAACACTAAGTTTACATTGCAATCTCGGTGGGACTGATTCGCTCTTTCGGTGAGATCGAAAAGTTACGAAAGGGAAACAGAGAGTTTGCAACCCCATCTCGGTGAGACCGAGATCCTTATCGGTAGGACCGAATTGCTAGGGTTTGGCAGTGGCTAGTGACAAGTGAAACTTGGTGGCGCCGGATAGGAAGAATCGGTAGGACCGAGTTTGGCTTAGGGTTTAGGTCATATGTGGATATGGGAAAGTAGTTGAGGGCTTTGGAGCATATCACTAAGCACATGAAGCAAGAGGCTCATTAAGCAACACCTCATCCCTCCTTAATAGTATTGGCTTTTCCTAAAGACTCAATGTGATCTTGGATCACTAAAATATAAAATGAAGAGTCTTGAGCTTTTGAGCTTGAGCCAATCCTTTGTCCTTAGCATTTTGAGGGTTCCACTTTCACATCCATGCCATGCCAATCATTGAGCTTTCCTGAAATAATCATCTTGGAATAGCATTAGCTCAATGAGCTATATGTTGTTATAAATTACCAAAACCACCTAGGGATAGTTGCACTTTCACAAGGATAATACTTGTTATGTGCTTGGGACTTTGAATATGCATTGTTATCTCATAAGTTACTTGTCTTTTGCAGGCTGAGCTTAGCAAAAAGGAAACCCAAATCGTCGTCCTTCAAGAAAATATCAAATCTCAACAAGACGAAACTTCCAAGTCCAAGGATGAACTAACTAGTGCCTTAGCAGCAATGGAAAAACTGAAGGAGAGTTTCAAAAACGGGCGGACAGGAAGGGATACAGAAAAATCAACTCTGCTGAAGAGGGTTGAGGATGCTGAAACGGCCCTTAATCCGGTGGTAAAGGAGCTGATGGCTTAAAGCAGCACATAAATGCCATGATGTGATGCCCGGATACTTGGGATACAGTAATCCCACGTTAATGCTGCCATGTCACCCTAATTACAAAGATCAATTTCCCCTGGATAAAATTCAAACCCAAATTTAATTAGCAAGTGAAATTATTACTTCATCAAACATTAAAATAAAATTGTAGTTTTGGTTGCAAATTTTAACTAACTATTTTTCGTACATAAAACAACATTATTTGACTCACCTAGTAATCCCTAGGAAAATTATAAAGAGGTCCCACATCAACTAAAATAGCCTTTTAAAATAAACAAATATATATTTAAGTCCATTTGACCTCAAAATATTTTGGACCACTCCTAGTTATGGCCTAGTATTTAAGTGCCAAGTTTCTTACTAAACTAAGATCATCGGATAGTAAGATAAATTACAAAACCAAAAAAAGGAGAAAAGGAAATTCCCCGAGGCACTGGGCCTAAGTGCATAGTGCATCGGCCCAACCGCTGCTACAGGCTTGCCCGGCTCAACCTGGCCGGCCTTTTCCTCAACCTCTCGCCAAGGGGAAGGTCGAGCCTTGCTCGCACGCCGTCCACGCAGTGGATGTCGCGCTATCGGCCATCCCGCGGTCGCGGTGATGGATAAGATGAGCCCCCGCTGCCCTTCGATCCCCTCCGAACCCTATTCCCCTCGTTCGCCTCCCCCCACGCATCCCCCTCCCGATCCCGAGCCCACCTGAGCAAAGCCGCCGTCACGCCATTGTCGTAGACATCCTCTGAAGCCCTATAGCGCCGCACACTGTTGTCCAGGAGCAGCACCATCGACCTCTACATCGACTACATCACCGGATTGGACGAGAACGCCACTGCAATCGACGCATCGTCCACCTATTCACCCACGGCCGCCGCCGCCATTGACGCTCGATCCCTCATCTCCAGTACGTTCCCGGCCACCTCGAGCTCACCTTCGGCACCGTGGTAAGCCCCTCCTCCGGTTGCCCCTTTTCTTTGGCTCGATCCGTGCCCGTAGTGTCCGCCCCGCGAGGTCCGTTCGCCATGGTTTCCCCGAAATTTTGCATCCGTGTGTGCGTACGTACTGCTGCAGCCGCTACTAATCCTGCCGCTACCGCTGGCCACCGCTCGCGCCTACAGCCTCTGATGTCCCGTGCTGCTGCCGCCCTGGCCTTGCGCCACGCCGGAGCCTGCCTCTGCGAGATGGCGCACCGCCTGTTCGCGCAGCCCGTCACCCGCGCATGGCCTCACCGCTGCTCGCCCGCCTCCACCGCCGCCTCCGCATCTCGCCGCTGCTGCTTCGTTACTGCCGCCGCTACTGCTAGTCGCCGACCGCACCTTGCTCCGGCGCACACAGCGTGCGGGTGCCCTGCTGCGCTCGCCCGCGTAGCCCTGTTTCGCCGCCCGCCCGTGGCGCCCCGTTCCGGCGCCCGCCCGCGCGGCCCCGCTGCGCCCCCCTCCGCTCGTCGCCCCGCCTCAACCTGGCCTGGCCCACGAGCCGCCGCAGCTCGCCGGTCGCCGCTGGCGCGCCTGCCTCCGGCCCCGCGGGCCACCGCCTCACCCGCCTCCAGCCCAGCTGGCCACCGCCGCTGCTGCGGGTTCGGCAGCTACGCGCCTGTCTGCACACGCGTGGCTGGCCGGTTAGGCCTAAGCTGGGTGGGCCCCAACCACTAACCCAATTAATCAGGACACTACCCCTCTGATCTCTACTCCTAATGGAGCAGTTGGTAGTCTTCACCGATCAATTTTCGACCCACCTCCCATGGTTTTTTTGATACCTCCTCTCACCTCACACTGAGCCATCATGAACCGAAAAAACCTCATACCGTGGCCCCACCCGCCCCACGCCCTCGCACCACAAGTGAAAAACCATCCAAAAAGCAAAGCAAATAAAATCTACGAAGGTTAACCAGCAAAAAACAACCTACGAAAATTAACCAGCGAAAAAAACAAACAAATCGCACGCAGGTTCGACAGGGCTCCCCTCGATCTATTCCCAGGTTGATCCTCAGGACGCCCAGCGGCGACAGCCTTCGCCATCGCCGAGATCCGAGAGGAGCCGTCGCCACCGAGGTCCGGGAGGAGCCGCCGCCGCACCGTCTTCCTCCTCCGCCGACCTCTGGGGCACCCTACTCGTCGGCCGCCGCCGCCTCGCGGAACCCAAGGGCAGGGCAGGGTGTGATCGCTTTGCGGTCGAGGTCCAAGATCGCTGCCGCCGAGGTCCAAGATCGCCGCCATCGACCTCTGAGATCGCCATCCCTCTCTATTTCTGGTTCGCTGGCCTCTCTCCGTTTTCCCAATATTTCTCTTCTGTGCGCGTGCATCGCTGTCAGCGTCCACTACCGGCCACCTCCGCCGTCGATTGGTGCCCCCATGGCGCTACCGACTCCGACAAGATCTCCTATTTCCAATATATGCAGCCGCCTCGCTGTTCTGGTCCCATGTGCGGCCCCGTGGCTAACCCTAGCCACCTCTATCTCCGACGGTGATGCCTCCTCTTCCTCTTGCAGTCCCGTCCTCGTCCTTGCTGTTGCTCCACACGTATATCCGACGGTGACGGTGACCAACGGGCTGTGGGCCTACCAGAGGGCGCGGCAGGCGACAACGCAAGGCCGCTCATAGCAGGGTGCGTGGTCAATGCTCACGACAATGGTGGGCGTGAGCATGGCACAGGCAGCGGCCAGGTGCATGCGGGTGGTAGCCGTTGAGGACATGTTGATGTTCATTCGGGCCACACGGTGAGTATTCTCTGTTTATGTGAATAGATGCATCAGCCATAAGGCTGCACCATCTCCAAGTATTTCTGGGTCAATCACAGTGCAGGATAGATACCGGTCCTCCTCTTTGCAGTTAATTAAATATATTTGTTAGTTGGTAGCTACGCAAATGATCACAAAGAGAAGACTACCGCTGGTTCGAATGATCTCTCCTCTTTGCAGTTAATAAAATAGATCTGTTAGCTGCTTAACTGCTACAACTGATTGTATCACTGGCCGGTTACTTTGGGTGAATTGGGAAGAACAAATTACGCCATGTATGTTCCATCTCATTTTGTTCAACGCTTGTGCTTTTCGTAATTGGGAGTCTCCAAGTTTTGATTCCATTTATTAGAATGATTGCTACTATCTGCTTGATGAATGGAATGTGAAGATTGTATAAAATAGTAGGATTTCAGTTTGTATGCTCGTCCAGTAACCGAGTTTTTACAGGTTTCATGATACAATTGCGCAAATGTGTTAGACTTTCTAATTACTTTTGCAGTGCCATATAATTGTTAAACTTTCTAATGGGCATGCTTCTCAGATCCAAGGCATGGAGAACTCCAAGGAGTTTGCTAACAAGTTGTTCGGGATATGTCGAGGCAGAGGAACATTGAGTCGGATGAAGGCATTAACAAGGATCGGCTCAAAGAGGTCTAGACGGAGATTACTGACCACATCTTGGACTAAGCTATGTTCAGTTTAAGTCAATCTAACATACTGATGAAAATTTTCCTTTGGGTGTCTCACATTAACAAGTGGAACATGAACATTGATGGGATGCTCACAGAAGATGAGGTCAAGAAGGTGGCTACGCAAATGATCCCAAAGAGAAGACTACCGTTGGTTCGTCTTCCCCCGCCCCTTCAACTATGTTCACGTCTGAACATCAATCTATTGATATTGTTTGGTATTTTTTTCCAGGGCCTTTTGATCGACCACGCGATTCAAAAAGCTCTTTAGTGCAGTTTGCAACAACAAAAATCAGAGGATTGGTCGTTTGTAAGGGCGGATATCTCAGAGGCGGCAGCCACCCGGATTGGAATTTAATTTCAATCAATTTCCCTGTCTGAAGTTTCATACTAGATGGTATGTTCCTATGATGTGGTTTGTTTATGGGGATGGAGATGTGTAGGCACTTGTTAGTTCAGAATTTTGCGATAAGATGAAACTAACTACTGCTCTGATATGCTCTTAGAGTTGCAAGTGGTACTATGTTCCTACGCTGTGTCGACCCGAGCAGTTGCGAGAGCGAATGAAGCTGCGGTTGCACGGACAAGCTTGTGGAGATGTCAGTATGCACGCATGCGTCCCTGATTTGGATCATGCCTCTGGCCTGGTAGGATTCTTGCTCTGCCCCGACCTCAAGGGCGTTCGTCTATCTGTGTCGTGCTTGGGAAATGCAGGTGTGGTTCTTCAGCTTTTCTTTGTCTTTTTCTTGGTATGTATATCTCTCAATCTTGTGAGCCGTGATTTTCATGCTGCCACGTATGCCATTGTGTCCTGTATAATGATTCTTCTTATTATTTTTGAATAGCATAATTATTCTTATTGAGGCACTGCCGCTGCCTAATTTGCTTATAGAAATAACATGCTAATTAATACAGGGAGAGAGTATGATTTTTTGACACAATCTGCAGTACCCGTGAGCCTGCCCATAGGTACTGTAGCTTCCATTCTTGTTTTCTCTCATTGAAATTATGGATTCGGAAACTAATCATGGAGTGTCTAGATTGCCTGCTATATTACCAGTGCGTTGAAGGAAAAGCTGCTGCCACTATTGATGACCACTCCAGGTGATATAATTCATGTTTGCTTTGTTGTTTCAGCAGCTTCCTGTAGCATATTGGTTCCATCTTTTTTTTGCATCATGGTACATTATTCTCATCTTGATATATATCATTTGGTCAACTAAAGATTTGAGTGCAGGGTAGAATTCTTGGTTGATTTTAGAATTTCGTTGTTGATTAGTTGGCCAACAGACTTTGATGAAATTCAAGGCGTCATTTAGTGTACTATATGTCATATTTGTCTTATCTCTCAATCTTGTGAGCCGTGATTTTCAAGCTGCCATGTATGCCATTGTGTCTTGTATAATGATTCTTCTTATTATTTTTGAATGGAATAATTATTCTTATTGAGGCACTGCCGCTGCCTAATTTGCTTACAGAAATAACATACTAATTAATACAAGGAGAGAGTACAATTTTTTGACACAATTTGCAGTACCCGTCAGCCTGCCCATAGGTACTGTAGCTTCCATTCTTGTTTTCTCTCATTGAAATTATGGATTTGGAAACTAATCATGGAGTGTCTAGATTGCCTGCTATATTACCAAGTGCGCTGAAGGAAAAGCTGTTGCCACTGTTGATGACCACTCTAGGTGATATAATTCATGTTTGCTTTGTTGTTTCAGTAACTTCCTGTAGCATATTGGTTCCATCTTCTTTTTTTGCATCATGTTACATTATTCTCATCTTGATATATATCATTTGGTCAACTGAAGATTTGAGTGCAGGGTAGAATTCTTGGTTGATTTTAGAATTACGTTGTTGATTAGTTGGCCAACAGACTTTTATGAAATTCAAGGCGTCATTTAGTGTACTATATGTCATATTTGTCTTATTTCTATACTCACAATATTTCCGCAACATCTGAACAAATGATGCTAAATTGATATAATCATTTTGGATTAGTGTCATCTTCTCAATGCTGAACAGCCAAAATATATACATAGTGAGCAGTCCGACGCACATGCTCATACGTCATATTTATGTACTGTTTAACACGGCAAAAATTGGTCAAACATTTAAACATTTCTACTGTTTAACACAGCCAAAATATATACATAATTATCAGTCCTCCGCTGCACGTTAGGTCCAGCCTCCCTCCCTTGACACCATTCTTCTTACTTATTATTATTTATTTAAAAAATATCTTTAGTTTTATTTTCTAGCTACTTTAATTCATTTGTATATGGTTAGTTCCATCGCACTACGAGGATGATCCATGGCTGGTCACGGACGATCACCTGCGAGGACGATTCATGGCCGGTTGGGGATGGTCAGTTCCATCACACTGCGAGGAGATGATTCATGGCCGGTCGAGGATGGTCACCTGCGGTGAGCACGAGTACCTCCTCCATATCCTCCCTATACTAGCACACTTGGCGATGAAAATGACAGCCAGGAGAATCCCTCCTTCACACCTCTTCTCCATCTCTGTCAAATTGTCCTCTCCAGCAAGGTGTCTATGCATGAATAATATTTATGATTTCTTTGCATTTTTAACAATTAATATAGATTTTTGTACCCACAGCCCGAAGGCCAACCTTAATACTGGACCTCGAGAGGAGCATGTGGCCAACCATGCCGGAGGACGCAGAGGAGTTGTTTGGGAATGTTATCATCAGAGGACCCAAGAAGCAGCCCACCATGGATGCATGGACCAACCACGGAAGTCTATTGTGAGTTTGATGCTTCTCATGTGTTCACTGTGGTGCAATGAAGATCTGATGGGCAATGGTCTCATGACATTTCCTTTCTGAAAACTTAAATTTATAGCTTGCAATCCATCTGTGGCGAGGGTTCATGACATACAAGCCGATAGATTTGGGGGTCCACTTCCCGGTGAAACAAATGTTCATTGCAGACAATACGAAGACGATGATTGGTACATTGAGGTGAATATATTAGAATTTTTATTCTTCTCTCTCCATGTCTATGTTTGTGCTTGATCAACTGTCCACGCAATGATTTTAGTTGTACAAAGTCCTAAGCTGGTCTCACTAGGTTGTACCCAGTGGCGGAGACAGGGGGACCAGCAGGGGCCTGGCCCCCCCTAACACCATGATTTTGCATGTAATTTGCTATGAACAGTGGCAAAATTAGTACTAATTTGCTGCTAAAAATCTATTTTTCAACACTTTGGCCCTCCCCAACCTGTTTTAGTAGCACTTGGCCTCCCTTATAGATATGTTCTGGCTCTGCCACTGGTTCGTGCTCATACATTGTTTTAGTAGCACTTGGCCTCCCTTATAGATATTTTAACTTCCTGCAAATTTTGGTGATGAAATAACATTGGTGGAGGTCTGGACAAAAAGAAAAAAATCGATGCTCCAAAATGCTTCCGAGAACAAATGTTTTGGAGCGTCGATTCATTTTTGACCAGACCTACACGAATGTCATTTCATCAAAAGCATTTGCAAGAAGTTAAAACTTTCATAAATTTTAATTGAAAAAAATCAGATTTTTTATATTTTTTTACTGTGTTTTCGGATTTTACTATTCATCAAGGAGCATGTGAGCTCGGGTTCAAATACTCCACGTCTTCATATTTATTCCTATTCTCCTTTTGTCATTTTTTACATCTAGGCATATAGTGTTTTGCTGTGTCTCAAAGTTTTACCTTTTTAAAAGTGATATGTGTTTATATTTTGTGGATGTTTTTGTTGCTGGTATATATTCTCAAGTGATAATCATCGTATCTTGTCAATCTCTATGTTATGAGAGGTATAAAAATATAATCGGATCTAAATTTGATAGTATGCTACCTTCGCCAATATACTGCATCATGTGAAGGCTGCAAGGTTGCACCTTGGAGCTCAAAATTTGGTGTCTTCGCATTGAAGGATCCAATCCATCGACTTTGGAGTTTGAACATGTCACTTGTGATGGGGAGAGGAAGAGATGACTTGCATGCACTGGACAATGAGTGTGTTAGCAGCGTGGTGGCTCAGGACTGTACAAGTTGTAGTAGCCCCTTCCCTTGTAAATGTTTTGTTTTGATTGGAAGCACCTTATAATTGAGCTAATATATGGATTTCAGTTACATCGTCTGTCCAAGTATGCGAGGCCCATGAGACGGGCTTTAATCACTTCTCTTTTTTGTCAGTATTTTGATAGGGGACCTATGTATATGGAAGGAGTTAGTATCATGTAAATCGTATCACCAATTTAAGGATCCTCGTGTTTTCTTACTTTTCAACACTTATTTGTGATTTTGTTCACAAGTTTTCAATTTCATTCTGTAGAATGAAGATAATATTTTTGTTGTATTTTTTGTCCATGTAGAGGATACAAGACATCATATTAAGTAATCAGTTAATGAAATAATGAATTAACTTACGTATGTGTGTGTTTATGCCTCGCTCTTTGTCCCTCCTAGCGAGAGGGCGACGATAAGGACGGTTGTCTTCGGGTGTCCCCCAACGTGATTGACAGGTTGGCGGTGTGAGGAAATGTGTGACTATGGAGGGAGCTCAACAATTGGGCTACAATGATAGGAAGAAAGGATGTTACGAGAAGAGAGTGGCTGATTGCAAATAAAGTGTTAGCTATGTTGCAGCGATTGTCCACACAGCTGAATTTGGAGAGCCTATCGGCCGTCCGTTTGATGTCCAAACATGCCCAAATATACAAGGAAGAATTGAGCTTCGACCTTGAAGACAACTTTAGTCATTTGTTTAGTTCATTTATATGCATTGTATTGTAGCCCGTAGCAACGCACGGGCGGTCTACTAGTAAACTTAATTATCCACATGTGACACTGACCATCGGGACCTACCACCACTTAATCTACTTAAAACAATATGTTAGTTAACTGACCCAATGACAAGTAGACCCCACCTCTATATATATTTTTTAAGAAATTGTTAAAACTGTATGTATGACACCTGGGCCCCATTGGCCCTCTTTGACCAGTCAACAGGGACTGTTGACTGCTGACTCAGCAGTCAACAGGTCCCACCTGACATAGACATCCACACATTGGTGGGTACACTTATGTGTACCCATAACAGTTCTGTATTCAATATATTCGAATTAAAAAGAATTCTAGAAATTGTAGAATATTAATAAAACTTCAAAAATTAATATAAAATGAACTGTATCTCGGATGAAAAAGGTTTATATATGAAAGTTGCTCAGAACGATGAGGCGAATCCGAATATGCAACCTGTTCATCCACCACGCATCCCTAGCATAGAAAATACACAACTTTTCCCCTCCGATTTATCTGTCCGAAAACGCAAAACACCGGGGATATTTTCCCGGATGTTTTCCCCCTTCACCAGTACCACCTCATACCGCGTTAGGGCACCCCTAGCACCGATACTTGTCATGTCATGCATCGCTATGCATCTGTTTGCTTAATATTTATTGTTTCTTCCCCCTCTTCTCTCGCTAGACACCGAGACCGACGCCACTGCTACCCAGTATGACTACGGTGTTGACGACCCCTCTCTCTTGCTAGAGCAACCAGGCAAGCCCCCCCTTGATCACCAGATATCGCCTACTCTTCTCCCTACTTCTTGCATTAGAGTAGTGTAGCATGTTACTGCTTTTCGTAAATCCTATCCTGATGCATAGCCTGTCATTGTTGCTGCAGTTATTGATACCTTACCTGCAATCCTAAATGCTTAGTACAGGATGCTAGTTTATCATTAGTGGCCCTACATTCTTGTCCATCTGCCATGCTATACTATCGGGCCGTGATCACTCGGGAGGTGATCACGGGTGTATACTTATATACATATTATATGATACCTGTGGTGATTAAAGCCGGGTTGGCTCGTAGAGTACCCACGAGTGATTCACAGATTGGGCCCGAAAGGACGCTTGTCCCGACGGCCCTTTGAGTTGATCTTTGTGGCGGAGCAACAGGGCAGGTTGAGACCGCCTAGGAGAGAGGTGGGCCTGGCCCTGGTCGGTGTTCGCGGTTACTTCAAAATAACATGCTTAACGAGATCTGGGTATTTGATCTGAGTCTGGCTACTGGCCTATACGCACTAACCAACTACGCGGGGACATTTATGGGCACTCGACGTCGTGGTATCAGCCGAAGCCTTCGTGACGTCAGCGACTGAGTGGCGCGCGCCGGTTTGGATTGGAACGCCTGCTCTTGTATAAGGGACGCTAGGTCTACTCACCAGCTGCGTACGCAATGTGCAGGTGTGCAATGTGCGATGGGCCCAGACCCCTGCGCCATAGGCTTTAGACCAGGGTGCTGACCTCTCTGTTGTGCCTAGGTAGGGCTGCGACGTGTTGATCTTCCGAGGCCGGGCATGACCTAGAAAAGTGTGTCTGGACAAAGGGGATCGAGCGTGTTGGCAAATGTGGTGCACCCCTGCACGGAAGTTAATCTATTCGAATAGCATTGATCTTCGGTAATAGGACGACTTGGAGTTGTACCTTGACCTTATGACAACTAGAACCAGATACTTAATAAAACACACCCTTCCAAGTGCCAGATACAACCGGTGATCGCTCTCTCACAGGGCGACGAGGGGAGGATCACCGGGTAGGGTTATGCTATGCGATGTTACTTGGTGAACTTACCATCTACTCTCTTCTACATGCTGCAAGATGGAGGTGGCCAGAAGCGTAGTCTTCGACAGGACTAGCTATCCCCCTCCTATTCCGGCATTCTACAGTTTAGTCCACATATGTTACCCATTTTCCATTTGATACCAATGCATACATATGTAGTGTAGTTCATTGCTTGCGAGTACTTTGGTTGAGTACTCACGGTTGCTTTGCTCCCCCTTTTCCCCCTTACTATACCCGATTGCTGCGACCTGACATTGGAGTCCAGGAGCCAGACGCCACTGTCGATGACGACTGCTACTACTCGGGAGGTGCCTACTACTACGTGCAGGCCGCTGACGACGACCAGGAGTAGTTTAGGAGGATCCCAGGCAGGAGGCCTGCGCCTCTTTCGATCTATAACCTAGTTTGTGCTAGCCATCTTATGGCAACTTGTTTAACTTATGTCTGTACTCAGATATTGTTGTTTCCGCTGACTCTTGTGTCTTCGAGCATTTGTATTCGAGCCTTAGAGGCCCCTGGCTTGTAATATAAAGCTTGTATTATTTTAATTTGTGTCTAGAGTTGTGTTGCGATATCTTCCTGTGAGTCCTTGATCTTGATCGTACACATTTGCGTGTATGACTAGTGTACGGTTAAATCGGGGGCGTCACAAGTTGGTATCAGAGCCGACTGCCTGTAGGAATCCCTCTTCCACACTCCTTGGTCGAAGTTGAGTCTAGTCGATGAAAACTGTTTTACTAACATGGATGTGCGGCCCATGGTCCCACGTCGCCGTTTGGGTGGTATTAGGATCTTTTACTCCTCGATCTATGCTCTGGGAATCTGATCTCTCTACTATTCGGGTTAAATGACTTTACTAAAATCTAACTTTAGTATCTCGTGATCACATCCACCCGAAGATCCGCTTCATTCCAGATGATCGATTGCTTCACCAGAAGATATTGAAGACACTCTTCGATCATTCCCGAGACCCTTGTGCCCTCTGATTTTCAATTCCCTAATACCGATATATCCATATGGATAACGACATACACTTGTTGTTCATACAATTACTCCGAATTGATCTTGTTATTACAAGATACCCCGATATTCTCTCTATTGCTCCGAGAAAACTTTGTGCCTACTGCCTTGCAGTTATAAGCCACCTGAATACCCCTACGGATAATTCTTGCACTCACTGAGTATCCATTCATCCCCAATTGTTCATGTGACTCACAATATTCTTTGCAATACTATTCGATCTTTCGAAAATCCTCACTAGCCTATTGCTCTTGTTCTTTCTTACATGCTTGCACTATGATTACTTCCATAAGTCTAGTAATCTTGTTGACATCCATTATCATTATCATTTTGAGTCTTTGATCCAATATGTTTGCGAATGCTCACAATCATCAATCCAACCCAAAGTTCATCCTTCCGGCTCAGATGTCATTTTAAACATGAGCTAGATCTCGACCAATCAAATTACCACCGATGTTATCCCTAAGCCTACCCAACTTATCCATCCTTAGTCAGAGCATTTGCTTCTGATCCCTTGATTTGGAAATCACAATTCCTTTGCATTTGAGCTTTGAATTAGTTAGTTGTTTCTAGAATCCAATGCCTTTGCATTGTTTCTTCCTCTGTTTGAGTACCAATGTTTACATCAGATCCCTTGAGGACCATTGGATCCTTTGCTGGATTTTATCCGACAACGTCCCTCGTGTTCAATCACTTTGGAAGTTCTTTCCCTAATATATAATGCCATTGGTAAATCCTATTCTCTGGTTTGGCCAACCATGCTCTGCTTTCGAGTTGGTGATATTTACTATTGAAGCATGTGGTATATGTTTACACGATGCCCCGATGGGTTGAACCTATGCCTTCCTTAATCTGTGTGAACCCGAAAGTTTTCACGGGTCATACTCCTCTCGTAATTCACCAGGTAGGTTTTCACACTCAACTCATTTTAATAGAGCAGTGAATGAATGGTCATGCATTGGAGAAGTGGGAGTCGACCTTGAACTTTGTGTTCATGCCCATGGACACAATGTAGATCTTATCATGGAAGCTACTCTTAAATTAATTATTCCCTTGGTATAAGCTCATCTTATATCTGGGATCAGGTCTTTTGAAATCGTGGTTCCGACCATATTGATATTCTTTGATTCCTTTTTCTTTTCTCAGACAAGTTGAAGTACTTGTCTTCTATAGTTCATTGCAACTGTCCAACCTTTACTTTCGTCGGGTATTACACTCTGATATCTCGAGAATAATGTGGAACTGCATAGCTTCCTATGGGTTCTTCTTCAACTGTCATTTCTCACCCATTCCAATTTTCCTGGGCTCGGGGTTGTCATCAACCGAGAACTCCAATATGTGAATTGATTCCGCATTCTGGATCGATAACCGTAATTGTCGTTGCTTATGAGTTTAATAATCCTTCAAGTCATTCCTAGCCTGAACGGCTATATCATTAGTGTGCTAAATTTTAACTGTGCTACCTGGTCCTTCTTCTTGGAGCACAATTTTCGAGGATGAGCTAAACTTACGTCGATCTTCCTCGGCATATCATTTCGCCTTGAACAACAATCTTTGATTTCAAGTTTGTATTGTACCAGTGATTTCAATAACCTTTCGCTCCATCATTCATTTGACTTGATGTCATCGCCAATCGATTACATCTTAATGAAATATCTCGACAACTGTGTCATTATCATCATCAGCATTTCGAGCTCTTCTAGGATATCAATTGAGTTCATGGTGAGAAATACCATCCTTTCCCTCGATGATTTGTGTTATAATCGACCACTTTATTGACTTCCCTCCAACACAAACTTGTTCAAGTTTTGTGTTATACCTTGAGTTCCTTGCTACCCAACATCTGTTCTTCTTTACCTTGGAGTATTTCCATATTTTATGTCAAGAATGTCATGGGAATTTCACCACCTTTTAAGAATTCTTGATATAGTAATACTTCTCGCCATCTCCGTTCATTTCTTGGTACCCATGTTTTCTCTAACCGGAATACCGACAATTGAGCTATGATGCGGGAATTCAAAACTTCTAGCAACCCTATTGCTTTGAAGTGAATGGTCGATAGTTTCATTCTAAGTCTTTTGGTTATTGAATCACCATTCTAACATTGATCGTGCTACTTGGCCCATATTTCGGGTGCCCTTTTCAACCAAAGTATAATTGTGTGTGTTTTGTCGAGCATACATCATCATACCATTTGATCTGAGAAATGTTATCTCCTTGTTCCCCTAATGGTGGAAATCCATGTTTTTGGGAATCTCGATGAGTTGTCACCAAGTCCATCAGCCACCTCCTCATCCTCTCCTTGGTTTAATGATGAACTCTTGTTTCGGAAGTCGCTTCCATAGTTCATTTCCCGAGAGTCTTGCAATGCCATCTCATCAAGTTGTGTTGCACCCCTTCCTTCTTAGGCATCCTGAGTCTGAGGTATCCTGGCACCAATCAGATATGATTCTCGGTCAGATATGATGGTTGGCACATATTCCCAAGAGTTATTACATTGGTCTTTATATGACGGTAAAGTGATGTCATGCCTAGCACAACTGGCCGAAGCACCTAGTGTTATAGTTTCCTTTTCTGCAAGGTTATCCATTCTTTCATGAGGAAATTGTAAGACTTATTCTACAAGTTGTTCCTGATGGATCCTTCATGTATCCAGAGTCTGACCTTTGCTTGAAGACCTTGTCAATGCTATCCCGAAGCATGTCACTAGTACTCTGATCTTCAATACGAACATTTGAAGCACAAATGCTAAATTTTCTTTATCAAATTATCCAAACATCTTTGTATGGGTAATGTCATGAAATTTCTCTCCCCTTTCCTAAAGGGTTTTCTACTTTCTATCATGTCAGGGATATCATGCTCTGCTTGTCCTTATAGAGGATATACCCCTGAAACATGTGTATCAACACATTTTCTTTGCATTGTTCTGTTTAATCTGATGATCACATTTTGCTTTTCATTGTTTTGTTTAACCTTTATTGTGATCTATATAATCTAAGAAGTAATAATTCACTGCTTACGTAAACACCTCGGTGTACAACTCTGTCAGTGAGACCTTGTTTCTACTGTTGATGACATTCCGGTAGCCACCGATGGACGAGAACTTTGCCTATTGGTCCGCCTCATTTCAACGAGCACGAAAATGGTTCTCTTCGTCCCTCGCCCTTGGTACCGATGTTGTTGCCGACATAACTGACAGTCCATTCTCCTACATGCCTTGCTATCATGTTCATGCAAGACGACATCTCCCTTCCTACTTTTTAACCCACATGGTGGGCCCATAACCCACAGTTTCCACGGGATCGAAACCTGACTCCCCTGTACACCCCTGTTGCCAAAGCTATTTGCCGGGGTACTGACCCACGAGCACCTATGGGACCGGCGGACCGAGTCCCTTTCGGTTCGGCGGGGGCGAGGGTCGCACGAAGAGCGGATCGAGGCGAAGCACACGAGCAGCTTACCCAGGTTCGGGCCGCACGGATGCGTAAAACCCTACTCCTGCTTTGTGGTTTGTATTGAGTTCTTGCTCGGGAGCGCGGAGTGCTACAATACACTCCAGCAGCTAACAAGACCGAGCGTGAGTGTTCTTCTCCTTCCGAACCCCCCCTCTACATTGCGCATGGGCCTTCTTTTATATGCTCAAGGGGTCACCGACAGGTGGCAACGCAGACAAGGGTAAAAAATGGAAAGGTGCTGCGGTTGGTACAACTACCTGCTACAGTGTATCATACCTAACCCTGACGGCAGGGGACAAGGGCATTAAATGCCCGCCTGTGTCGCCTAAATAGTGCAAAAGGGACCGTCAGGGACGCCACCGCTTGCCACGATGGCAATCTTGTCAGCGCCGCTTGCCACCGCGCACCGCTGGCTGCACAGCCTCCCGCCACGTACGCCTGGAAGGGTCCCAGAGCGACATGTTGGTGGATGTGCTGGAGCGCGGACACAGAGTGGTGGCTTGCCGCGGCAAACGCCTTGCCGCGGTCGTTGTCTTGTCGCGTCCGGGAGCTTGTCGCTCACCGGGCCTTGCCGGGACGCATGGCGCGTCGCGGCAAGTTCCTTGAGATGCCTTGGTTGGCCTTCCCGGCAAGCTCCTCTTGCCGGGGTCTTGTCCAGTTCCTTGAGATGCCTTGGTTGGCCTTCCCGGCAAGCTCCTCTTGCCGGGGTCTTGTTTCCTTGGCTTGGATACTTTGTCTTTGAATGGCTCCAAAGGAACCACGGAGGACCTTGGCGGACACCCGGCAAGCCTCGCCGCGGGATGCTGCGACTGCCCGTGCACAAGTTCGGGATACTAGGGTACCCCTACTCTAGTACACCGACAGGAGCCCCCGGGCCAGGGCCATACATGGTGCCGAGCGCTGTTGGGCCAGGCCCAAAACAGGGCACGGGCACGCGCGGCCTGGGTTACGCCGTATCTCTCTCCGTATCCACCGCGCCCTCCCCGAACGGCACGCGTTGAATGCGGCATCGTGGGAGAGATCGTGGGTGGTTTCTTTATTCGGAAATGCGGAACGTCCGCCCCCTCCTTCCTTATAAGAAGGGGAAACAGGGGCAGTTCGCCCATTCGCCAGTTGCTACTCCAATCTTGGAAGCCTCCGCCGCTCCCTCGTCTTCCCAAAGCTGAAAGAGAGCAGCGCCCCGCCCCCCATCGCCACCAGCACCACCAACGCCGTCAACCTCCTCCACCACTTCCACCATGGCTCCGAGAGCCGACAAGGGGAAGGTTGTGAAGTCGACCGAGGCGCAGCGGCTTGCGGTGCTGCGAAAGGAACGGGCAATCTCCCCCCCAAGCTTGCCGCGAGGGAGCTGAGGGAGGATTACTATCTCTTCTGGTCGACGGAGACGCGAGCGCATCCGCGCACGAAGGTACTTCCAGCCGCCGCTTGTAAAATGGCTCCAAACGGATATCCTTTCTTCGCCTTGTTCTTCTACTGCGGGCTCTGCCCGCCCTTCTCTGAGTTTTTCTGCGATATCATGAACACCTATGGATTCCACCTCCTTGACTTCACCCCCAATGCCGTTCTGACCATGGCAGTTTTCGCACATCTCTGCGAAAACTTTGTCGTAGTCCATCCCAATGTAGCCCTTTTTCGCCACTTCTTTATGCCCCGAGTAGAGAGAGGAGAGCCTTTATCCGGCGGAATCGCCTGGATCTCGAGGGCCGGCAAGAAGGACACTTATCTGGAGGGAGAGTTCCGCGGCAAGTGGGAGGAATGGAGAGCAGACTGGTGCTGGATTGTCGAGGAGAACCCGCAGCCGTTTACCGCCCGGCGCCAAGCCCCAATAGCACGCGGCAGCGATTGGAGTGACGTGGCCCCGGAAGATGATAGGCTTAAGATTGCCGTCACCCGGATCCTATGCCTCAGGCTTGCCGGGCTCACTGTAGGCGCTGTTGGCGCAGATTTTCTTCGCCGCCGCATCGCCGCCCTACAGGAACGGGGGAGACCCACCTGGGAATTCAAGAATGCGGCAGATATCATGAGGCTACGTCCGAGCCTCAAGTTCAACTTCACTGTTCTGGAGCTCAACGCGATGCTCCAGGAGCTGTTCAAGTATGACCCTCAACATCCCGAAGTGTTCAGGTTGCCGAAGGGTGTCGTTCCGCTGTGCAACAACTCCGCGCTTGACCGCATCCGTGCAATGATGCCTCTGTGCGATTCGCATGGAATTGTCCCAACTTGGCAAGAGCCTGCAGACGACGTCGTGCAGCAGTTCTTTGACGGCTTGGTAGAAGTGCCGGTCCGCCCCGACGAAAAGGATAGCCTCACCCGTGACACCACTGATGCGGAGATGGAGAAGATAATGGTATAGACCAGGCGTCGTTCAAGAAAGTTTCGCCTTACCGGGAAGCAAACAACAGAAAAGCTAAGTTGCCAAAGTTTGAGCAATCAAATTTTTAAAAATTTTAAGTTATCTCCCTTGAACGACCGCACTTTGTATGGAAAACCTGTGCGCGGAGGAACCAACTCGTAGCTAGTTGCGCCCTTACTTTGTTTCGAGTCCACTCAACAACTTAAGTGAGCTGCGACTAGTTGCGACAAGGTTTCTTGTCGGTAGCGGCACCGCCAGCAGGCTGCTGACGTCCCGCACTCAGCGCTCGCGGCTAAGGTGCCTGCACCGGCAAGTTCCCTAAAAGCGTAGGGCAAAAACATACAAAGGGAGGAATCAAGTAAAGAGAATGACATTGCAATCATTACCCAGAATAGAGTTATATTATAAGGTAGCTTGTCGCGACTGTAACAGATTGTTCTCATAACATGACCAACAGCGACAAGAACAGAAGAAAACGGGCAGCCTAGTCTACGCGATCGCCCTCAATCCTCTTGATCCCGCTCACCTTATCCACAATGGGTGCGACAAGGGTCTTGAGCGCCTCCAGATCAGCATCCGGCGGCAGGGTCTTGAGGACATTGGTGAGGTTGAGGCCCGGGTTGCGGAAGGCCACCTTCACCAACACCTTTTAAAGAGCTCCCGCGCAGATCTTGCGCGACTCGTCGGCCAGCTGCTTTGGGATCTTCTCCCGGAGCCGTTGCAGGGCCGTCGCCGCGCCTTTGAAGAATAAGGTGAGCTTGGCGCTGGGTTGGAGGTTCTCATCAAAGGGATACCTGAGATCCTCCACCCCCAGCTGCGCCAGCTCCCTGTCGATATCTGCGGCAGCACTCACGAGACCCTCCGTCCAGTGCTCCACTTTCTCCAGCGTCTTAGTCAAAGTGGTCAGCTTCAACTCAAGATCTGCGTTGGAGTCCTTGGCGGCGCTAAGCTCTTTGCCCTTCTCGGCGAGACGAGCCTGCAGCTCTGAGTTGCTGTGGGCGTCTTTCTCCCGCTCACGCTTGAGCGCGGCAAGCTCTTCACCACTCGCCTTGAGATCGGCCTCCAGCTGCGCTACCTTCGTCTCCAGCTCCTTCTTGGCGGCCTCGGCAACTGCGGCAGCATCCTCTGCTTGCTTAAGGGCTCCGCCGAATTCTTGCTCACGCGCGGCAAGCTCCTCCTCGTGGCTGTCGAGGTTAACTTTCCACTGCGCCAGCTCGCCCTCCTGCACAAACAGCTTCTCAGCGGCAAGCCACTGTTGCTCTTCAACTTCGGCCTTCTTGAGGAAGAAGGCCTTCTGCTCTTCGGTGAGTTGCTCCCGCTCCTCTGCCAGGGACCAGAGAGCTTGCTGGTTGAGACCCTGGAACTCCTCCGCGCGCTTCTCGATGTCCGCTCCCGCCTTCGCGACAAGCGCCTCGCGAGATTCCAGCTTGGCTTGCCGCGCGTGGTAGAGCGACAACAGCTTCCGCAGCAGCCGCTCCTCCTCAGGCTCGCCGCCGCTGCTGCTCGGCGCGTCAACCAGCGTCAGCCCAGCGGAGGCGAGCACCTCTCCGTCGAAGCTCTCTCCCTCGACCGGCGCCCTGGAGCTTGACGCCCAGGGGAGGTTGATGAAGACGCCATCGCCGGCCTTCAAGTAGACGCCTGGCTGGGGCTCTTCGGAGCCTGGCGCTGCGGTAGCGGCGGACGGGTCGGCAGTCGACGTAGCGCCTGGCGCTCCTGCGGCCTCAGGGCCGTCAGTGCGATCGCCAGACCCCTCGCCAGCTGCTGCGGCGGCAGCTTTGGCGGCCTCGTCGCCGGCGGGATCATCAGTGCCGGCTGCTTCTTCAGTGGCAGCGGCGTCGTCGACAGCAACTTCGGTCTCCATCGGCTCCGTAGCAGATGGGTCTGATGGCCAGAAAAGTGAGAAAAGTCAAGCAAATACCCAAAAAGAAGAAGAACCCAAGGGAAGCTTTGAAGAGAAGATTACCTGTACTGGGTTCGGCAGTCGTAGTCTCCGCCACCGGGGGGACGCTGGTGCTGTCCCTTGCCGGAGAACTCCCCCTTGCCGGAGGACTCTCCCTTGGCACTTCGGGGGCGGTCTCCGACGCTCCTGGTGGAGCTGCTCTGCGCCTGCACAAACCAACAATCAGATGTCAGCAAAGAAAGAGTATCCATGCACGCCTAACAGCGGAAAGCAAACCATATACTTACGCTGGGGGCTGCTCTGGAGAACAGTTGTCGGGTCCGGCAAGGTTGTCTCGGGCGCACCCCCTGCTGTCGCGGTGGGTTCGTCCTCGATGACAATCACTGGGACCTTGGCTTTCTTCGCTGCTCTCTGGGCCAGAGTCCTGAAAAGGAATAAGTTCAGAGTAAAGCAAATGAGATACAAGACAAAACAGCAAGAATTGAAGAACTACAAGTGCAACAAGAGGAGCTCCGGGGTCTCAACCAACAAGCTCTCCGGTCCCTGGCAGAGGAGCGGGAGCAACTCGCCGAAGAGCAGAAGGCCTTCTTCCTCGAGAAGGCCGAAGTTGAAGAGCAACAGCGGCTTGCCGCTGAGAAGCTGTTTGCGCAGGAGGGCGAGCTGGCGCAGCGGAAAGTTAACCTCGACAGCCACGAGGAGGAGCTTGCCGCGCGTGAGCAAGAATTCAGCGGAGCCCTTAAGCAAGCAGAGGATGCTGTCGCAGTTGCCGAGGCCGCCAAGAAGGAGCTGGAGACGAAGGTGGCGCAGCTGGAGGCCGATCTCAAGGCGAGTGGTGAAGAGCTTGCCGCGCTCAAGCGTGAGTGGGAGAAAGACGCCCACAGCAACTCAGAGCTGCAGGCTCGTCTCGCCGAGAAGGGCAAAGAGCTTAGCGCCACCAAGGACTCCAACACAGATCTTGAGTTGAAGCTGACCACTTTGACCAAGACGCTGGAGAAAGTGGAGCACTGGATGGAGGGTCTCGTGAGTGCTGCCACAGATATCGACAGGGAGCTGGCGCAGCTGGGGGTGGAGGATCTCGGGTATCCCTCTGATGAGAACCTCCAACCCAGCGCCAAGCTCACCTTGTTCTTCAAAGGCGCGGCGACGGCCCTGCAGCGGCTCCGGGAGAAGATCCCAAAGCAGCTGGCCGACGAGTCACGCAAGATCTGCGCGGGAGCTCTTCAAAAGGTGTTGGTGAAGGTGGCCTTCCGCAACCCGGGCCTCAACCTCACCAATGTCCTCAAGACCCTGCCGCCGGATGCTGATCTGGAGGCGCTCAAGACCCTTGTCGCACCCATTGTGGATAAGGTGAGCGGGATCAAGAGGATTGAGGGCAATCGCGTAGACTAGGCCGCCCGTTTTCTTCTGTTCTTGTCGCTGCTGGTCATGTTATGAGAACAATCTGTTAGAGCCGCGACAAGCTACCTTGTAATATAACTCTATTCTGGGTAATGATTGCAATGTTATTCCCTTTACTTGATTCCTCCCTTTGTATGTTTTTGCCCTACGCTTTTAGGGAACTTTCCGGTGCAGGCACCTTAGCCGCGAGCGCTGAGTGCGGGACGTCAGCAGCCTGCTGGCGGTGCCGCTACCGACAAGAAACCTTGTCGCAACTAGTCGCAGCTCACTTAAGTTGTTGAGCGGACTTGAAACAAAGTGAGGGCGCAACTAGCTACGAGTTGGTTCCTCCGCGCACAGGTTTTCCATACAAAGTGCGGTCGTTCAAGGGAGATAACTTAAAAATTTAAAAAACCTGATTGCTCAAACTTTGGCAGCTTAGCTTTTCTGTTGTTTGCTTCCCGGTAAGGCGAAACTTTGTTGAACGGCGCCTGGTCTATACCATTATCTTCTCCTCCCCCCCCCCCCGACAAATTTGTGGGCGAGGGAACCTTCCTTTCCTTGAGAAAAAAGAAAGAGGAGAAAATAAAGATACGGAGGCTTACGGCTCGTTATTGCTTACCGGGGAGTAGGTGCTGCACAAAGTGTCAGGTCACATATGCAAAAAATAGACAAGATGTGCGGAGCACATGAGCTTTACTTATGCACGGGGTCTGCGCCCGGCTTTGTACAAAGGATTACATGCAACAGCGGCAAGACTTGTACAAAAGGTGGTTGCCGGAACAGGTTCCGGCAACCGCGCCTTACGGGTAAAACTTACGAAGATGCTCAATGTTCTAGGAGTTGCTCACCGGAATGGCATCTTCGGTCTCAAGGCGGACAGCGCCAGGCCTAGTGACTCGTTTCACCCGGTAAGGGCCTTCCCACTTCGGCGTCAACTTGTTGGAATTCTTGGCGGACTGAACACGCCGAAGAACAAGGCCGCCTTCCTCGAGACTTCTGGCATTAACTTTGCAGCTATGGTAGCGGCGCAAAGCTTGCTAGTAGCGAGCAGCTCGTACAGCTGTAGCGACCCGACCCGAATGGGTCAAGTCTCTGTGCTTAAGTGTCATCCCTGGATCGGTATGCTGACACACACAGTACTCGAAGGATTTATAACAAAGGTAAATCACATGTATAAAGTAACGTAAATACTATTACCTCAATCCATATAGCGGAAGCAACAAGGTTGTGGATTCCCATCAACACCAACGGCAAAGTTGAGTGTAGAAACCGTAACCCTAACGTATCACTTACTCGTCGTAAGAAACCTGCAACATGAGACGTTGCAGCCCGAAAATGGGTCAGTACATTGAATGTACTGGCAAATTCACACCATAGAGAATGATGAACAATGGCTATCACTTATAGGATATGAGAAATATGCTTATCTTTTCCAGGGTCAACGGTTCTTACAGGGTACTACCACCCTTAAAATGCTCCAATATTTTATAGTCCATATTTCTCATATCCTCAAAAATGGTCAACATCTTTCCTCATAGAGTAACTCATAAAATCCAAATCAGTACCAACACTGCTAACTTTATTGATTCTCAAATTATTACAATCTCCTGTTTTTCCATTACATGCCTCAACTCAACACCTCAATATAAAGGAAAATGTTCTCACTACTACGACTATATTTCTTCTGTTACAAACTCAACTACTTATCACAAGTCTCCTTCTCCTTCGGACAATCTCTGGCAAAGTGCCCTGCTTTATTACAACTAAAACATATTACTTCTAACAAGTATCGAGGTTTCCTTTTTGGGCAACTGCTGAGGTAGTGCCCTGACTCCTTGCACCTGTAACAGGTGATATGACTCAGGTTCCCCCTGGGCTCCAATCGGTTTCTCTTCCTGGTCTTTTCCATTCCAATCAGAGCTTCTATTTCCTGTGGGTCATACGCTACTTCCTCCGTCAGGAATTCTACTAGATCCCCCTTTATACAATTTTGGGAGATGTGTCCTTCTTCTCCACATGAATAGCAAGATTTAGTGCAGGGTTTACTCGAGTCCTCTTTAGGTGTGTCTTCCACATCTTCCTTCATCACGGGTTCTTCTAAAATTTCCATGAGGGCTCCTTTCATTACTTCGTTCTTCTGCTGGATGGTTCGTTGTACCATGGGGTAAATGTGACACTGAGCAGGATAGTGGGTAGTCCCTTCACACAAGAAACAAGTAATCTTCCTAGTTGGGCATTCTTCAACTGGGTGACTTCCTTCACAGTTAATGCATTCATCCTTGTCTGCTTTATGGGTGTAGCCTATTTCTCCACAAATCTTGCATGCACAAGGTTTCCTTATATCCTTTCCATAAGACTTCAGCTTCTGGAACACAAGGTGATATCTTTGCAGAGTCAACTTTAATTCTCTCCAAGTGGTTACTCCTTGCCATCCATTCATGGTTTGGTATATCCTCCACCAAGTAGCAGCACCTCTTTCAAAGCATTGAAGAGCATACTGGGCCATATCCTTTCCGACTATAGGCTTGTTCTCCATATGATCCTCCATGTTCTGAATCCATCGGTCTGTCTCCAATTGACTCATCGGTCCAGAAAATACAAGCTCATCTCCATTCATCATCTATTGGGTCCATGGGTTTGGGGTGAGATAAGAGAAATAGAGAGGGATGCACACAATGCAAACAACAGTTTTGAAAAGACAGATTTTTGTTGTGGCTGTCGAAAAACATCAAACAAATGACAGCTCACAATCGTCGCATCTAACGTAGGTATATAACAGGGGTTTGGTCTTCTAAAGGTCAATAAATCTTCAACGTCTCCAAACTCTTCAAGCCTTGTTCATGCCTCCAATGGCTTCTTCCGATCATGCTTGTCTTCTCAAGTCCTTTTGCCAGATCAACTCCGTTGATGCGAAGTCTCTCGTGACATCCTTGAATATTCTAGAATTGCATTCCAAACTTCTAGGTTTCAACATCCTTGGCATGAGCCATGGTCATACTGTCCTTCAGTTCCTGACAAATCTCCGGTATCTCGAGGTTGTAGCTCATCCATCTTGGCTACTTCCAGCTTTTGGTTCCTGAGTTCTTCACGAAATGCTTCCTTGTCTAATATGCTTTCATGGAGCTCCACCTTAAACTTCTTTATGTACTACTCCAGATCCTGGTGATACACCGGCTAAGGTTAAAACTTCATCTTACTAATAGGTGCTCCATCAGCCTTCTTCCATCAAATCCATTCTGATGACATGCATCCTTAACTCAGCATGGTGACAATAGCATCAGCGCGAGATAACTTCTTGGCTAGTTGTGTTTTTGCTCTTGTAATTTCCATGAGCTATCATCCCATAGTTGATATCTCTTGCCTTAGGGTTTTCTTGACAAAACTTTGAGTTCTCATGCTCCTTGTTTCAGTCTTTCTCCGATACACCTTGATATCGGGTATTGACAACTTCCATAGTCTGCCAAGTTCCAAAAGGGTAGCCATTCCTAGGTCATACAAATCTGGGAATTCTTCAGAGCCTTCAAATTCTACTTGTCTTCGGTCTTCAGCCATTGTAGTTTCCATTATCATAATGTATGGTAAAATCCTCTTCATTCCGAATGGTCTCGGTTGTCCGATATCTTGTACATCTTGGAGTGGTCTCATCAGTCGAATCTTTGTGTGGTCAAAAGGGGAAAAGGGATATGGTCTAAAAAGAATGTTTGAATAAGCTCAGAAGAGAAGAGAGGTAAAAGATCTTTTTGAAAGGGAAAGTTGTAGAGAAAAATCTTTGCTATGGGCTTGCCAGTTTCTAGGGTCACGTCCTACAGTCAACATGTGCTCTGATACCATCTTGTAGTGACCCGACCCGAATGGGTCAAGTCTCTGTGCTTAAGTGTCATCCCTAGATCGGTATGCTGACACACACAGTACTCAAAGGATTTATAACAGAGGTAAATCAATGTATAAAGTAACGTAAATACTATTACCTCAATCCATATAGCGGAAGCAACAAGGTTGTGGATTCCCATCAACACCAACGGCAAAGTTGAGTGTAGAAACCGTAACCCTAACGTATCACTTACTCGTTGAAAGAAACCTGCAACATGAGACGTTGCAGCCCGAAAACGGGTCAGTACATTGAATGTACTGGCAAATTCACACCATAGAGAATGATGAACAATGGCTATCACTACATGCATATTTGGCTGGTGGAAAAGCTCTATGGTTATAAGGTTTTTGCGTAAAGCCATTTTTTCCCTACTGCAAAGGAATACATTTTAATTAACTATCATAGTGGTTGTTGAACATTGAGAATGGTTGACAGCATTCTCAATCCCAGTTAAGTAACATCATTAAACCCAACAATATTCATTTAAAGTAACATGATGAGATTCACATGATAATCCAGGTACTAGATACTCAAGTTGTCCATAACCAGGGACACGGCTAATCATGATTAGTTTGTACACTCTGCAGAGGTTTGCGCACTTTTCCCCACATGACTCGATCGCCTCCGTTTGTTTTCTCGCACTACATGGTGTTTGGGAAACAGATGATCGAGACATAGTCTTTCAGAAGCGCTAGCACCTTACATGTGGGGTAGACCGTACCACCTACAACCCCTACATCTGCTAGTCCACCCCGTAAGAGTTCGCACAACTTAGTCAACTATGCCAGAGCCCATAGTAGCATGTGGCTGCACACGGAAGTTTCTAGCAGGAATTATCTTATGATCCCTTTGAGCCTGGGTGGCGGTCCGAAAAAAACAAGCAAGTCCTGATAGACATCAGGTGCCTCAATCCACCCAGATGTGTGTTTAAGTTGCCACCTTAGATAAACCATTAATTTACAACTCACATCTGTCATGGATATCACTCACCCAATCCACGTCTACTAGCATAGCATGGCATAATAAGCAAACGTAGAAGTAACTCCCAAAGGTTTCATAATAATACAGGTGATAGGTACTACCTCATCTACTTCCCATCCCACAATTTAATTAGATCCTAATCATGCAATGTGTGAGGATTGATCTAATGCAATTAAACTGGGTTGTAGAAAAGGTATGATCAAAGTGTGAACTTGCCTGCAATGTTGATGAAGATGATTCACACTCAAAACTCTTGATAGATCTACTCGTCACACTCCGGTCAATCTATCATAAGCAAACAATAGTAACCACACAATAAGTACTCATCTAATGCACAAGTAAAACTCGAACGAGAGAACGAACCATAAAGTTCAACTTAAGAACTCCGGTTGCAAAGAAAGAACGAACCGAACAAACGACGGAAAACAAATGGCGGAAGAAAACAACTCGGTTCTAGCAAGTTGAAACTAGGTCAAATTTTACCATAGCAAAAACTTGTTCAAGTGGATTAGACGGAACGGCGGTTTCGAGATGAAACTCCAGGCGCTTGAATCACCTGATTCCGATAAACGGGCGAGAAGATAAACTAGAACGAAGATCGGATCTGAGATCGCGATCGCGGAATAAATCCGACAAAAAGAAAGAGATGAACGGTTAAACGAACGGGCGTCGTTAACCGGGAATAATCGGTGATCACGTTCGTTGAGACGAACGGTCCAAAATAAGAACGAAAACCGATCTAGGGTTTTCGGTATAGAAACCGAAACGAAAAAAACGGAAAACCGATCTAGGGTTTCGGAAAAGAAACCAAAACGAAGAATCGGAGAGAAAAACCGGAAAAGAAAACCGGAACGGTTTCTTTTAAAAGAACCGAACCGCGGGGAAGAAAAAGAGAGGCGTGGGGCTACCTCTGGCGAGGCGGGGCGAACGGTGGCGACGGCGGCGTGCTAGGGCGGCGGCGGCGGCGCTATAGGGGCGGCGGCGGGTGAGGGGCGCGGGATGGGGCGTGGCTTGGGGAGGAGAGGGGGTTTGGGTTTTTTGGTGTGAGGAGAGGGGGGGGTCTATGGGGTATTTATATAGGAGAGGGGAGAGATTACTTGGGGCAGGGGACAAGAAATAGAGTAGGAAAAGGAAAAACGAAACAAGGAAAAGGGGCTAGCCTAGAATCCTAATAGGATTCGGCCAGGGAAGAGGCGGCGGCTGGCCTGGCGCCTGGCGCCTGGCGCTGCGCGCGGCTGGGGTGGAGCGGCGGCTGGCTGGGCCTTTGGCCCGGCTGGCCTGCGGAATTTTTTTTAACTGGTTCCGCGCGTAGAAAAACAAGAAAAAGAAAAACTAAACGGGCTCCAGAAACCCTAAAGTAAATTTTTCCCCGACTCCTAAAAATGAGTCGAACAAAATGAACTTTTCTACGGACCTAAAATGCAATTTTCGAAAACGCGCATTTTTCCCTATCCAAAGAAAAACAAACAAACACCGGAAAACGAAATTTGATCTATTTATTAAATCTTCATTTTTCCTATATTTTGGGAAAGTCATATTATTCCCTCTCTCATATTTTGATATCGAAAATAATTGAAGATGAAATAAATAAATCAAATGATCCTCTTTTCAAATTTGAGAAAACTCTCAAATATGAAAATAACGAAATCTCCAACTCTCTCCGAAGGTCCTTGAGTCGCGTGAAATTTCTAGGATCGACCAAAATGCAAGAAAATAAGATATGCATGATGATCTAATGTATAACATTCCAAATTGAAAATTTGGGATGTTACAACAGCAGCCTGAAGACGGTCTTCCTCAGGGAGCAGCGCGTCATCTTGTCGCAGCTGCTCTTGCTCAAGCTCATCATAAGCGAGCACTCGAGGTGACCCGTATACAAGTTCCGTGGGGAGAACTGCCTCTGCTCCATAGATTAGAGCGAAAGGTGTCTGGCCAGTGGCTCGATTTGGCGTCGTCCTGATCGACCAAAGAACCACCAGCAGCTCCTTGATCCAGTTTCTTCCGCACTTGTGCAGCCTGTCGAAAGTCCTGGTCTTGAGCCCACGCAGCACTTCAGCATTTGCCCTCTCCGCTTGACCGTTGCTTCTCGGGTGAGCAACAGAAGCGAAGCAGACCTTGGCGCCAAGATCTTGGACGTACTGCATGAAGGTGCGGCTCGTGAATTGCGTACCGTTGTCGGTGATTATCCTGTTAGGTATCCCGAAGCGGTAAACAATCGACCTGAAGAACTTGACTGCTGACTGTGCTATCACCTTCCTCACTGCTTCCACTTTCGGCCACTTTGTGAACTTGTCGATTGCAACGTACAAGTACTCAAAGCCCCCGATTGCTCGGGGAAAGGGGCCAAGGATGTCGAGCCCCCAGACCGAAAATGGCCAGGATAAAGGGATCGTCTGGAGAGCTTGAGCTGGTCGGTGTATCTGCTTGGAATGGAATTGGAACGCTTCACACTTGGTTACTTCTGCAGTTGCATCCTGGAGGGCTGTCGGCCAAAAGAAACCTTGCCAGAATGCTTTGCCGGCAAGTGCTCTTGCGCCAATGTGGTGACCACATATGCCTCCATGTATCTCTGCCAACAGCTTTTGTCCGTCTTCCTGGTGAATACACTTCAATTTCACACCGTTGAGTCTTCTTCTGTACAGCATGTTGTCGACAAACTGGTACATACTTGACTGCCGGGCTACTCTTTCCGCTTCTTCTTGCTCTTCGGGAAGTTCTCCTGTCTGAAGGAAACGGACAATCTGCTGTGCCGATGCTGGAGCTTGTGGCTCGACAACAAGGACTAAAGGCAAATTAGCTGCTGCGGGAACATCCGCTTCTACGGCGAGAACCTGCGGCTCTACCGGAGCTTGACGTTCCCCGGCAAGCTTGCCGGAGCAAAACTTGTCGGGAGTTTGTGCTTCAACGAAACAAACCCTAGGGCTTGCCGGAGCAGGCTGCTCCTCAGCGCTCTTGGCGTTGATCTTGGGGACCTTCTTGGCGGCGGCTTCGGGAAGCTCTGCCGAAAAATAATCACCAAAACTCAACTTCCTCTTCTTGCTCTGTCCAGTTGATGGTGTTACAGACGGTTGAGTCAGCTTGAGCACAAAGATCCCTGGTTCCATAGGTAACTTAAGTGCGGCGCACTTTGATAGGCCATCGGCAATGGCGTTCTGAGCTCTTGGAACATGCTCCATCTGTAGGCCGTCAAAGTGCTCTTCTAGCTTTCTCACTTCATCGACGTAGGCTTCCATCAACGGACTCTGATAGCTCTTGTTCACTTGGCGGACGACAAGCTGCGAGTCACCCCTGACAATGAGCTTCTTGATCCCAAGGTCCGTCGCGATCCTAAGACCGGCAAGCAAGCCTTCATACTCTGCAATATTGTTTGTTGCTTGCTCCTTGGGTAAGTGCATCTGGACTACGTACTTGAGGTGATCTCCTGTGGGTGCGACAAGCAGCACGCCAGCGCCGGCGCCTTGCAGCGAAAAGGCACCATCAAAGTACATCAGCCAGTCTTTGCTTGCTTCCTCGACGGGGATGCTCGTTTCTGGAATTTCTTCATCTGGTGTTGGCGTCCATTCTGCTATGAATTCTACCAATGCTCTGCTTTGGATAGTTGAAGTACTCTCAAACTCGAGGCCAAAGCTTGACAGTTCCAGTGCCCACTCAGCAATCCTGCCTGTTGCTTCTGGATTCTATAGTATCCTCTTCAGCGGAAAACGAGTGACAACTGTGATCTCATGTGCTTGGAAGTAATGGCGCAGCTTTCTCGAGGACATGAGAAGGCCGAAAAGCAATTTCTGCACGCCAGAGTACCTTGACCTAGCCCCCTGCAGAAGGGAACTGACAAAGTAAACTGGGCGCTGTACCATTCTCTTCTGTATCTCCTCGCGCGTCTGCGCAGATCCATCCTTGTCAGGACCAGAGCTTGTCGGGGAAGCCCCCTGCTTGTCGCTGGATGCGCCTGCCGTGGTTGCTGGCTCGTCATCTGCCTCCCTCTCTGCTACTAACGCAGCACTAACCACTTGATTGGTTGCCGCTATATACAGCAGCAACTTCTCTTGTGGCTTAGGTGCGACAAGTATTGGAGCGGAGGACAGGTATCTCTTCAAGTCTTGCAGTGCAGCCTCCGCTTCCGGAGTCCATTTCATTGGACCTGCCTTTTTCAATATTTTGAAAAACGGCAGGGCGCGCTCAGCAGACCTAGAGATAAACCTGCTGAGAGCAGCCACGCAACCGGCAAGTCTTCGTACATCCTTGACGCGCTTTGGTGCTTCAATCTGCTCAATGGCCTTGATCTTGTCGGGATTGGCTTCGATTCCCCGCTGAGAGACGAAGAACCCGAGAATCTTGCCGGAGGGGACTCCAACCACACACTTCTCGGGGTTGAGCTTGAGGCTGATCTTGCGCAGATTTGCAAAGGTCTCGTCTAAATCTTGAATCAGAGTTGCCTTGTCCTTGCTGTTGACCACTATGTCATCCATGTAGGCTTCCACATTTCTGTGTATTTGTGGCTCAAGAGCGATATGGACTACCCTTGCAAATGTTGAACTAGCATTTTTTAAACCAAAAGGCATCCGTATAAAACAGTACGTGCCACACGGAGTGATGAATGCGGTCTTCTCCTCATCCTCTTCTGCCATGAAGATCTGATGGTATCCTGAGTATGCGTCAAGAAATGAAAGCAAGTCACATCCGGCCGTGGAGTCAACAATCTGGTCAATGCGCGGCAAAGGAAATGGGTCTTTGGGACAAGCTTTGTTAACATCGGTAAAGTCGATACAAAGTCTCCATTTCCCGTTCGCCTTGCGCATGACTACAGGATTGGCCAACCACGTAGGATGGAGCACTCCTCTGACAAGGCCTGCTGCCTCCAACTTCTTGATCTCTTCTGCGATGAATGCTTGGCGCTCCACTGCTTGCTTCCCGACCTTCTGCTTGACGGGCCGCGCATGAGGACAAACGACAAGATGGTGCTCAATTACTTTCCTGGGAACACCGGGGATGTCAGACGGTTGCCACGCAAACACGTCGACGTTCGCCCGCAGGAAAGCAATGAGCGCGCTTTCCTATTTAGGGTCGAGAGTGGCACTGATGGTGAAGATACCACCAGTGTCGTCCTCCTTGGCGGACACCTTCTTGGTTTCTGGCGGAGCTGCCATTGTCTTCTTACACTTGCCGGTGGAGCTCGATGGTGCGTCCTCGACGGCAGCGCAACACTCCGAAGAGGTGCGCTTGCCGGAGTGGGCATCAGAACTCTTGCCGGACTTGGTTTTTCGCTTCCCCCCGGGAGCTTCAACGGCAGGTGACATGCGATCTGTTGCGGCTGCCGCTTCCCGGTAGATCTTGTCGGCGCAGATAAGAGCATCCTTCTTGTCGCCAGGGACAGAGATGACGCTTATCGGGCCTGGCATCTTCAGCATGTTGTATGCGTAGTGAGAGGCTGCCATGAACTTGGCGAGTGCTGGACGGCCGAGTATCCCATTGTAAGGCAATGGAAAATCGGCAACGTCAAAAGTGACCCTCTCAGTCCTAAAGTTCAACTCGCTGCCAAATATTACTGGCAACGTGACCTTCCCCTTCGGCTTGCTCCTTCCCGGGTTGATTCCTTGGAATGTGTCGGTCTCTTCAAGCTCGCTGTCAGGGATCTGGAGTTTGTGGAGTACAGCGGAGGAGATCAAGTTCAAGCCGGCCTCGCCGTCAACTAGCATCTTAGTGACCTTGAGGTTGCGGATAGTTGGTGAAACCAACATCGGCAAGCACCCGACCGCAGTTGTGCAATCAGGGTGGTCCTCAATATCAAATATGATAGGCGTGCTGGACCATTTTAGAAGCTTGCGTGACTCGACAGGTGGTTCCGCCGCATTGACTTCCCGCACCCACTGCTTGAGTTGGCGGTGCGAAGTATGCAGAGAAGCACCACCGTCAACGCACAAGACCTCTGTGGCTTTTTGGAACTCCTGCTCACTGGTCTCAACATCATCCATGTCTTCGTCGTCGTCGTCATCTTCATCCTTGTCGCGGCTGCGGGGAGGTCTGTCTCCTTGCCGCTGCTTGGCCTTGCCGCGGCGTCCTCCCCGGCCGGCGCGCTTCTTGCCGGATTCTCCAGCGCCTCCTTGGGCCCTCTCCTTGTCGCGTCGCTCGTATTCAGCCTTTTGCTGCTGGACAAGCTGCTCGACCTTCTTGCAGCTCTGGAGGTCATGGCCCTTGGTGCGGTGGATCTTGCAGTACTGCTTGTCGGTGCCGTCCTGCTTGTCGGCGACCGCCACAGCCTGGCAGTTGGTGCATGCGACAATCTCCTTGCCAGAGCTACTAGCTTTGGCTTTCTTGGCGCCACCTTCATTGCCGGACTGCTCAATGACTAGCACATCTTTGCCTTTCTTCTTCCTGTTATTCCGCCGCCGGTTTTTCTTTGCCGGGGCAGCATCCTCGCTGTCAGATCCTCCTGCTCCTGTATTCTCTCCGGGGAGTTTCCTCCCTTCTTCAGCACATGCACACTTGTCGGCCAGGGCATACAGCTCACTGACGTCTCTGATCTTGCACAACACCATCTCCTCCCGCATCCTGCGGTTACGCACGTTCTGATGGAACGCGCTGATGACCGCGGCAGGGTGGACATCTGGGATGTTGTCCTGTACACGGCTGAATCTCTGAATGTACTTGCGCAGGGGCTCTCCTTCCTTCTGGGCGAGCAGATGAAGGTCACTCTCTTGGCCATGAGGTTTGTGGCCGCCTGTAAAGGCACCGACAAACTGATGGCATAGGTCTGCCCAGGAGGATATGGAGTTGTCCGGCAAGTGCATGAGCCAGGACCTGACGTTGGGCTTGAGCACCAGCGGGAAGTAGTTGGCAAGGATCTTGTCGTCCCGCCCCCCGGCAGCCTGCACCGCGATGGTGTAGATGCTGAGGAACTCCGACGGATGCGACTTGCCGTTGTACTTCTCTGGTACGTCTGGCTTGAAATTCTTCACGCCGGGCCACTGGACTTGCCGCAGCTCATGAGTAAACGCAGGGCAACCTACCGCGTACGGCAAGCCGCCTGGTTCCCCTGGTGCATGCATGTCGACAGAGGGCCCATCGCGCTGGTCTGATTGACGTCGCGCTTCTCTTCGGCGCTCGATGCGAGTACGAGCGTCTTCTTGCTGTCGTTCATGAAGAACTTGGCGCTGATCGCGATGAGCTTGTGGATCTGATGACGCAGTGGAGTCGCTGTCGAGGTGGATCTGGCGAGTCGGCGATCTTGGCCTTCGGGGCGGAGAGTGCACAGTGGTTGCACCACCATCGGTCTTGTCGCCACCGGCTTGTGCCTGGCTGACTTGCCGTGGCTGCGACGTACTCGGCTGCCGTTGAGTGTCGCCGTTGGCGAAGCCGATGATACTCTGAATGGTGGCCCTCCAGTCGTCGATCTTGTCTGCCGTTGGAGGGTAGTCTAGGAGCAGTTGATCTCACGCCAAAGCTTCTGCTGTAGTGGCGGGTGGCGGTGGCGAACGGTGCGAGGAGCCGGATATGCTCGGACTTCTAACTATGTTAGAAGGAGCAGTATCCCATTCAGGCGACCGTGCCTCGCTCGTGCCAGCATGTTGGCGTGCATGCTGGTCTTGAGCACTCCGAGATCCACCAGCTCGATCTTGGTCCAGCAAACGCATGGTACCGTGAGTACCATAACGCTGCCAGTCCCGCGCCTCCTGAGATGGGCGCGGTGCATGTACGGACGCCGAGGTCTTGGAGTGCGTCCGGTCGTTGTGGGAGCCGGCTACGCCGCCGATGGGCAGCGCGGCCTTGTCCTTGGACTTGGCAGCACCGTGAGCTCCCTCGTCGACGCCCGTTCTTCCGCCAGCGTCTGCCCCATCAGCCGTTTGCTCCGGCGGTGGTGGGTTCGGCGCGGACGGAGCAACCGCCTCCGAAGCCTTCTTCTTTGGCGGCATGTCGATGAAGATGATGAAGATCTAGCTCGAGCACCTATGGGACCGGCGGACCGAGTCCCTTTCGGTTCGGCGGGGGCGAGGGTCGCATGAAGAGCGGATCGAGGCGAAGCACACGAGCAGCTTACCCAGGTTCGGGCCGCATGGATGCGTAAAATCGTACTCCTGCTTTGTGGTTTGTATTGAGTTCTTGCTCGGGAGCGCGGAGTGCTACAGTACACTCCAGTAGCTAACGAGACCAAGCGTGAGTGTTCTTCTCCTTCCAAACCCCCCCTCTACGTTGCGCATGGGCCTCCTTTTATATGCTCAAGGGGTCACCGACAGGTGGCAACGCAGACAAGGGTAAAAAATGGAAAGGTGCTGCGGTTGGTACAGCTACCTACTACAGTGTATCATACCTAACCCTGACGGCAGGGGACAAGGGCATTAAATGCCCGTCTGTGTAGCCTAAATAGTGCAAAAGGGACCGTCAGGGACGCCACCGCTTGCCACGATGGCAATCTTGTCAGCGCCGCTTGCCACCGCGCACCGCTGGCTGCACAGCCTCCCGCCACGTACGCCTGGAAGGGTCCCAAAGCGACACGTTGGTGGATGTGCTGGAGCGCGGACACAGAGTGGTGGCTTGCCGCGGCAAACGCCTTGCCGCGGTCGTTGTCTTGTCGCGTCCGGGAGCTTGTCGCTCACCGGGCCTTGCCGGGACGCGTGGCGCGTCACGGCAAGTTCCTTGAGATGCCTTGGTTGGCCTTCCCGGCAAGCTCCTCTTGCCGGGGTATTGTCCAGTTCCTTGAGATGCCTTGGTTGGCCTTCCCGGCAAGCTCCTCTTGCCGGGGTCTTGTTTCCTTGGCTTGGATACTTTGTCTTTGAATGGCTCCAAAGGAACCACGGAGGACCTTGGCGGACACCCGGCAAGCCTCGCCGCGGGATGCTGCGACTGCCCGTGCACAAGTTCGGGATACTAGGGTACCCCTACTCTAGTACACCGATACTATTCCTCACGCTTGACTTCGTAAGTAATGTTCCTAGTAAACTATTTTGGTATCAAACACAATACTTATTCCCGTTGCCTTGAACCCCTTTCAGACTCTGTTTTAGGCAACGAACGATTTTCTATCCGCTTGAAACTTCTTATGGTACCTTCTTACTTTGCTCTCGATGTGTTTCAGTTGTTCAACTCGAGAGATACTCATGTGTCCATTCTTGGGATAATCCCCCAGATGATTTTCCCTTATAACATTCTAATGTTGTCGAGCTGCCCCTTACCTATTCGTAAGTACGATGGAGATCATGAAGAAAGGATCCCGGCTTCATCATGATGGCTTGAAGTAGAGAAATGAAGACATCCACTTAATGGATTGACCCCTTCAAGAAAAGTAACCGAGACCGAGAAGAGTCGTTAAACTTTCATAACCAAATCCTTTCCCCATTACTCCCCTTCTTAAATCTCAGGACGACATTTCTTGTAGTGGAGGAGAATTATGACGCCCGGATACTTGGGCTACAGTAATCCCACGTTAATGATGCCATGTTATCCTAATTACAAAGATCAATTTCCCCTGGATAAAATTCAAACCCAAATTCAAATTTAATTAGCAAGTGAAATTATTACTTCTTCAAACATTAAAATAAAAATGTAGTTTTGGTTGCAAATTTTAACTAACTATTTTTGTACATAAAACAACATTATTTGACTCATCTAGTAATCCCTAGGAAAATTATAAAGAGGTCCCACATCAACATAGCCTTTTAAAATAAACAAATATATATTTAAGTCCATTTGACCTCAAAATATTTTGGACCACTCCTAGTTATGGCCTAGTATTTAAGTGCCAAGTTGCTTACTAAACTAAGATCATTGGATAGTAAGATAAATTACAAAACCAAAAAAAGGAGAAAAGGAAATTCCCCGAGGCACTGGGCCTAAGTGCATAGTGCATCGGCCCAACCGCTGCTACAGGCTTGCCCGGCCCACCTGGCCGGCCTTTTCCTCAACCTCTCACCAAGGGGAAGGTCGAGCCTCGTTCGCACGCCGTCCACACGGTGGATGTCGCGCTGTCAGCCATCCCGCGGTCGCGGTGATGGATAAGATGAGCCCCCACTGCCCTTCGATCCCCTCTGAACCCTATTCCCCTCATTCGCCTCCCCCCATGCATCTCCCTCCCGATCCCGAGCCCAGCCGAGCAAAGCAGCCGTCACGCCATTGTCGTGGACATCCTCTGAAGCCCTCTAGCGCCGCACACTGTTGTCCAGAAGCAGCACCATCGACCTCTACATCGACTACATCACCGGATTGGAGGAGAATGCCACTGCAATCGACGCATCATCCACCTATTCACCCACGGCCGCCGTCGCCATTGCCACTCGATCCCTCATCTCCAGTCCGTTCCCGGCCACCTCGATCTCACCTTCGGCACCACGGTGAGCCCCTCCTCTGGTTGCCCCTTTTCTCTGGCTCAATCCATGGCCCGCGAGGTCCGTTCTCCATGGTTTCCCCACAGCTCTGCATCCATGTGCGCATACGTACTGCTACAGCCGCTACTAATCCTGCCGTTACCGCTGGCCGCCGCTCGCGCCTACAGCCTCTGATGTCTCGTGCTGCTGCCGCCCTGGCCTTAGGCCACATCGGAGCCCGCCTCTGCGAGACGGTGCACCGCCTGTTCGCGCAGCCCGTCGCTCGCGCATGGCCTCACCGCTGCTCGCCCGCCTCCACCGCCGCCTCCGCATCTCGCTGATGTTGCTTCGTTACCGCCGCCGCTACTGCTGGTCGCCGATCGCACCCCGCTCCGGTGCGCACAGCGTGCGGGTGCCCTGCTGCGCTCGCCCGCGCAGCCCTGTTTCGC